>NC_087261.1:14541416-15283916 GCF_037042905.1 Lytechinus pictus | reverse complement strand
TATTTCAGGTCTTCAGGAACAATGTTTGGAACTAATCAATAACTGCATCAGTTGAGGCCAAAGTTTACATGTATACACCCATGGAATTCAGTGAAATTTGTTCGCTTGCCAAACATCATAAAATGTACTATATCTTCAGAAATATACTACCATGATGAATTTGGTATCAAATGAAAGAGCATATTAAGTTCTTTCACATGATTGGGATGTCTTTGGTATTAAAGTATATTTCAGGTGAGATTTTCTTTGAAGGAAAAAAGTAATATTCGTGCCAAATGTATTCTATTATTTCTATAGTTTAATATTATAAATTTAGATTTTCAAACATCCTTTCGTAGAAATTTATGTCAAATCTATGATTTATATTACATTTTCTATCATGATATGTCACCAATGAACAAAACAATTTCAATTGAAATGTTTGTGTTGAGAAGTAATTAGCACAAATACAATACATATATGTATGAAATGTTTTTGTCAAGTTTTTATTTTTAATATGTCTAAAATATGAAGATTTTGAGGGAAAAATTATATCTAAATATTTTTCAGCTCCTGATGACAAAGCAATGTGATAAAGGAGCATGACCTACTCATTTGTTTGATGATAAATTTGTCCTGATAGCACAAATACCTTATATAAGATACAGTAAATTTCATGATGTTTGGCAAGTGTCAACTTTACTTTGAAATTCCTGGGTGTATGTAAACTTCTGGCCTCAACTGTAATTCTTTCAAAACAAGTGCCTGGTTTCAGGGGAAACCAGATGTGAATTGCGCAATCCCTATGAGTCATATTTGAATATTTTGCAATGCCCTATTCTTTTTCATTTTACCATGCAGTGTTTGTAAATTTCAGGGACACTTTCTAGTTTTCTAGGGCTCTTGGGGAAATCTGGAGGGAAATTATCCATTTTCAATGAAAATGATTGTGCACACTATTATACCTTGTGCAAGGTTGAGAACCATTTTCTCCATATTTTTTGCATACTGTATTACTTGTCTGACTTTCTCCATGGACCTATTAGGTCCATGCTTTCTCTTATTTCAGAGTTTTCTTGACCATATCACTTCAAACGACATGTAAATTAAGTAAACCTTTTTGGTTGAGATCATCCTAGACATGTTACATAAACACCAGCTTTATCATTTCTGGAAAAAGGTTTCTGACAAAGATTATATCCTGAAATTCCTAGCCAATTCCACTTGCTTATAAATTACAAGTGTGTTTTTTTTTTGATAAATTTTGTGAATTATATATTGGAATAAAATATATGCGTAAATATATATTCTTTACTTTTCAACATAAAACTTGTTTATAAACATAGAATGGGCCAGGAGTTTTAGGATAATATAATCTTTGTCAGCAACTTTTAGAAAATTAATCACTTCCCCCATAGAATCAATGGTAAAGAAAAGACTTTACAGGTTAAAATTTGAAGGTTAATGATCACATTTGATAACTTTATACAGTTTACTATAACTTCATATGGGGTTCAACAGAACTAAAAATAAACAAATTCTTCTTCTTAAAATGGAAATATCCTCTCGGTTTCCTACCTTTATTCTTGCTCCACTCTCTTGTTCCAATTCTTTAATTTTTGCACCTTGTTTCCCTGTAATACAATTTAACAAAAGCTTAAATGTCAATCAATGGCAAAAAGAAAATTCAGAAACAACTTTACCATTATCACTTCATCGGGACATCCCATATAATCACCATCAGGGGCCTGTTTCATAAAGAGTTACAACAGTTGTAACCCTTTATGAAACAGGCCTCTGGTGAATATTTGTAATAATAATAATCCGCTTTATATAGCACTTAAATACATCAGAACTATGTGTCTAAGTGCTTTACAGATATATTATTACCCTGGTCATCAGATTCAATCAGTCATTCCCGTTCACAATGTGCACATCCTCCACTCCGTGGGGAGTACTCCAGTCAGTCGCCGGTGAGGCGCACAGTACTGGACAAGCTACAATGACTTTCACATCCTACTAGGTACCCCTTTAGCACCTGGGTCAAGAGTAGCAAAGTGTGGATTAACGCCTTGCCAAAGGACGCCAGACCGCGGTGGGATTCAAACACACGACCGTCTGTTTACAAGGCGAGAGTAAGAGCCACTACACCACGGCTCCTCCACGATTATTTAAATAGTATTCGGTTGTCGATTGTTGGAGTTTCACTCCTAGGCTTAGAAACAGAATGTAGAGTGCTAAACTTAAAAAAAGATAGATTCTGTCCCAGAAATACACTAAGTAGGCCAAAAATATTTTTGTTATTTTCTTCTTTTTTGTGGGGAGGGGTACTTTTCACAACCTACTGCCTAAATCTGCAACATTGGATACGCTTTCACATTGCAGCCAATGGGGATTCTCAGGGCTGGTTTGTTTTTTCTTTTCTTACTTTCTGGGGCTCTTTTGAGCATTTCAGGCCTTTTATTTAAGGGCTTAATCGCCCCCAAACCCAGTCCCAATGAATTTTTTGTCCCTGCTACCTCATCATCTCTTTTAAGACTTGCCATTCTCACATGCTCAGTAATGTACTGAAGCTTGAAAGCCAATAGAATTAAACTGATTAGAGCACTGTTAGTGCCAGCATTTGATAGGCAATTTTTTCCTTAGATGTTCAAATGTGAGAAGAAATAATACAAAAATGACATTCATATACATACATAGGTCATGAGATATAATACCTCAGATGTAGGCTTTAGTTTAAAACTTATTTGCCTCTCATAGGCTGTCGACCATGACATCTTGATAAAAACTGTCTTTAATAATCAATGTACAAAATCAGAACATGGATAAGCAAGCATTCATCCGGATCAAATTTATTATCTCTTCTTGAAACTGTCCAAAATTCAATAAGTTGGATTTGAAACTTTAATGAGCTCTCTACCAAACCAAAGGGGAGGTTTTTCCATTCATTAATGCAAGGACAAAATCCAGTGCCTCAACTGATGTAAATCGAATGCATGAGTTTCATGGAGTTTGAAGTTTCAGTCTTTTATGTATTTTTGTAATTTTATATGACGTCATATAAAACTTAAGAAATTCATAACTAGGCCTATTCTTAAATTGATTATAAAACACCTTCACCATTTGGCATTAGGCCGATTTTTCTCTTATTTTCTACTTATTATTATTATTATTATTAAGACCACATTCCACTTGAGTCCAATTTTACAAAAGTAATATCTTCAAAATGATCTTCCACTGTAGTGGAGTACAGGTATAAACTTCTGACACTCGGGGCCGGTGCCCGGCGCTGATGGTTAACATTCAACAAGCTAACAAACATTGGTATAAAATTTAAATATGAGTGAAATGAGTGAATACTACTACTGCTAGGTCTCTTTATTCATTGCTGACAATTAATGATTCTAAGTCTGTTTTATGTTATTGTTAACACAAATCCAGAGTCAAGAACGTTATGATCTACTGATCTACTAGTACATCTAGACTCATTTTAAGGGTGTCTAAAGCCACACTGAAAAGTGTCAGCATAAAACAGGCTAATTTAGGGGAAAATATGGCACATTTTTTTGGGAAAGTTCAGGCTACTAGAAAAATGTGATCTGAATTGATTATTAACTTGTGTTTGGCATGTATGGAAAGAGAAAATTCAGGGGCTTCTTTTGACAGTAAGGACAAGTTTATATGATCATTTTAAATAAGGATTTAGAGATAAATTGCAAACCCTTATTTTTGTGTGTGTTGAGATTGCCATTTCTCCATGCGTTTTCTATGGGAAAATGAAATTTCTGTTTTGCACAATTTTTTTCACTTTGTCGCAATTTTTCATTGTGATCTGGTTTCCAAATCTTTATAAAAATCATACCATCAGATAGAGCATAAAAAATCCTATTGGACTCTTTATGGACAAGTTTTTGGCATTAATAATAAATTTATAACAGCTCTCGGAAGCAAAAAATTTGGATTTGTGTGTGTCCATTTCTTAACTACACAGTCTATGGCAGAGAAATGCTGAAAATTTACCTAATTTCATTCTTCTTTTTTGCAGCCAATAATTGGATTTTTTTCAAAAATGTTACATTTCTGTCAGTCTGAAGGTCATTTCTCTTCAAATTCACAAAGAAAATGTGATATTTTCTTGAAATAAGAAAAATAATTTTTTTCTCCAGACACCCTTAAATTTAATACATTTTTACACATGACATAGGTCTAGATCCAAGTTGTGGTTTTCCTACCTATTATTTTGCCCACATACTGATTGTCAACTACAAGTGATGTTTTATTATCATCCCTTGATCCATCATCATCTCCTCTTCTACCTCCTCTTCCACCATGTCCACCACCTCTCCAGTTGTCTTGAGAACCAGCATCATTTTCACGCTCACTCTTTCTCCAGTTTGGACTTGACGATCGTCTGCTGTCATCATTATACCTTGTTGAATTCCAAGTTCTACTTTCACCTCTCCATTCTCCTTCGCGATTGTCATTTTGACGGTCGTTTTTCAAATTCCTCTCCGGGGCGCTTTCAAGAAGTGCAAGACCGCGGCCTCGCCCTCGGCCAATGCCAGGACTTCTGCCCCGATCTGCGCCGCGACCGCTGTATCCTGTACCCCCGCCACGGCCAGCGCTCGATCTGGCCCGACCCTCCCGGTATGATCCAGACGCTGAGCGGTCCCCTCCGTAGCTACTGGACGGCTGCTGCTGCGAGTGCGAGTTTGAATGACCACCATCCCACGCCGACCAAGAGTTCGTACTTTGCGAAGGCCGCGATGCCGAGACAGAAATCCCTCGCATTTCATTCTCGATTTCCTCCTCCCAATCCTCGCTCATTTTGGATAAAAAGAACGATATTTAACAAACAACACAGAAATCCAGATTTCTAGTTTCGTGCTCGCTCTGTACCGGTATATTGAGTACACGTGCGATTATGGAAGTGACATCAAAACATTCATAGACCGGCAGGAAGATGGCAGGAAGTTGGTTGGATGTTCGATATTCGATATTCAAACTGTGAAGTTGGTTTGATATTCAGGTTCGATATTCAAACGCGTGTGAAGTTGGACCAATATTCGATATTCGATATTAAAAAATTAGGGGTCTTGAAAGCTAACTAGGGGGTTAAACAGGTGCAGCATGTCTCGGGCAACCATAACAACACTGGCCTGCCCTAGTAAGAGGACATTCAGGGGACAAACGTCAGTGAATAAAAGGGCAGAAAATTGTTATTTTTTTTTTCTTTTCGAGGGGCCCCCACATCCCGACGGCCTAGCCAGGGCAACCATGTATCCTATCTTGTAGAAATCGACTCGGGCAACAAGATAAGCACTAGCTTGACCCGGCGCATGCACATTTAGGGGGCTCAAATTAACAAAATTAAAGGGATAAATGGCTATTTATCGCATTTTTTTCAATTTAAAAAAAGTATTTTCTTTTCAAGCGGCCCCCAGGGATATCCCGACGGCCTAGCTGGGGTAACCACGTATACTATCTTGTAGAACTGGACTCGGGCAACAAGATAAGAACTAGTTTGACCCGGTGCATGCACATTTAGGGGGCTCAAATTAACAAAATTAAAGGGATAAGGGGCTATTTATCGATTTTTTTCAATTTAAAAAAAGTATTTTTTTAAGGGGCCCCCAGGGATATCCCGACGGCCTAGCTGGGGTAACCACGTATACTATCTTCTAGAACAGGAGTCGGGCAACAAGATAAGCACTAGTTTGACCCGGCGCATGCACATTTAGGGGGCTCAAATTAACAAAATTAAAGGGAATAAAGGGCTATTTATCGCATTTTTTCAATTAAAAAAAAAAAAAATTCAAGGGGCCCCCAGGGATATCCCGACGGCCTAGCCGGGGTAACCACGTATTCTATCTTCTAGAACTTGACTCGGACAACAAGATAAGCACTAACTTGACCCGGCGCATGCACATTTAGGGGACTCAAAGTAACAAAATTAAAGAGATAAATGGCTATTTATCGCATTTTTTCAAGGGGCCCCCAGGGATATCCCGACGGCCTAGCTGGGGTAACCACGTATACTATCTTGTAGAACTGGACTTGGGCAAAAAGATAAGCACTAACTTGACCCAGCACATGCACATTTAGGGGGCTAAAATTAACAAAATTAAAGGAATAAAGGGCTATTTAGAACATTTTTTCATTTAAAAAAAGTATTTTTTTTCAAGGGGCTTTAGGGATCCCGACGGCCTAGCTGGGGTAACCACGTATCCTTCTTGTATAACTTGACTCGGGCAACCAGATAAACACTAGCTTGACCCGGCGCATGCACATTTTAACAAAATTAATGGAATAAAGGGCTATTTATCGCATTTGTTTTATTTTAAAAAAGTATTTTTTTTCAAGGGGCCCCCAGGGATATCCCGACGGCCTAGCTGGGGTAACCACGTATACTATCTTGTAGAACTGGACTCGGGCAACCAGATACACACTAGCTTAACCCGGCGCATGCAAAATAAAATGTCTCATGAGAATCATTCGAAGATCATAGGAGCTTTATACTCATATTTTATATTTTGACAATACGTTTTCTATCGATATACGCCCTCATCTTTTCTCCAAGAGATGACGATCTACAACAGAAAACTACAGATATTCATTCGACCCAACCCATTCTCATTTTTTTTTGTGGTAAGTTGATTACAAAAAAGAGTATGTATAATGATTAGACTGATTATATAAACAAAGAATGGGCAACCACTGAACAAATTTTGTGCAAATGAAAGAAAAATACATGTGTCACTAAGCTTCCAGAACTATTTTATTGGCGGAGGAATTAGGACTGAGTATAATAGATGAATAAGATCTGCTCATGAGATGCTTTACCGAGTTGCCCCCTAAAGTTGCATGCGCCGGGTCAAGCTAGTGTTTATCTGGTTGCCCGAGTCGAGTTCTACAGGTTAGGATACGTGGTTACCCTGGCTAGGCCGTCGGGATATCCCTGGGGCCCCTTGAAAAAATACTTTATTTTAATTTTTTTAAATGCGATAAATAGCCCTTTATTCCCTTTAATTTTGTTAATTTGAGCCCCCTAAATGTGCATGCGCCGGGTCAAGCTAGTGTTTATCTGGTTGCCCGAGTCGAGTTCTACAGGTTAGGATACGTGGTTACCCTGGCTAGGCCGTCGGGATATCCCTGGGGCCCCTTGAAAAAATACTTTATTTTAATTTTTTTAAATGCGATAAATAGCCCTTTATTCCCTTTAATTTTGTTAATTTGAGCCCCCTAAATGTGCATGCGCCGGGTCAAGCTAGTGTTTATCTGGTTGCCCGAGTCGAGTTCTACAGGTTAGGAAACGTGGTTACCCTGGCTAGGCCGTCGGGATATCCCTGGGGGCCCCTTGAAAAAATACTTTATTTTAATTTTTTTTAAATGCGATAAATAGCCCTTTATTCCCTTTAATTTTGTTAATTTGAGCCCCCTAAATGTGCATGCGCCGGGTCAAGCTAGTGTTTATCTGGTTGCCCGAGTCGAGTTCTACAGGTTAGGATACGTGGTTACCCTGGCTAGGCCGTCGGGATATCCCTGGGGGCCCCTTGAAAAAATACTTTATTTTAATTTTTTTTAATGCGATAAATAGCCCTTTATTCCCTTTAATTTTGTTAATTTGAGCCCCCTAAATGTGCATGCGCCGGGTCAAGCTAGTGTTTATCTGGTTGCCCGAGTCGAGTTCTACAGGTTAGGAAACGTGGTTACCCTGGCTAGGCCGTCGGGATATCCCTGGGGGCCCCTTGAAAAAATACTTTCTTTTAATTTTTTAAAATGCGATAAATAGCCCTTTATTCCCTTTAATTTTGTTAATTTGAGCCCCCTAAATGTGCATGCGCCGGGTCAAGCTAGTGTTTATCTGGTTGCCCGAGTCGAGTTCTACAGGTTAGGATACGTGGTTACCCTGGCTAGGCCGTCGGGATATCCCTGGGGCCCCTTGAAAAAATACTTTATTTTAATTTTTTTAAATGCGATAAATAGCCCTTTATTCCCTTTAATTTTGTTAATTTGAGCCCCCTAAATGTGCATGCGCCGGGTCAAGCTAGTGTTTATCTGGTTGCCCGAGTCGAGTTCTACAGGTTAGGATACGTGGTTACCCTGGCTAGGCCGTCGGGATATCCCTGGGGGCCCCTTGAAAAAATACTTTATTTTAATTTTTTTTAATGCGATAAATAGCCCTTTATTCCCTTTAATTTTGTTAATTTGAGCCCCCTAAATGTGCATGCGCCGGGTCAAGCTAGTGTTTATCTGGTTGCCCGAGTCGAGTTCTACAGGTTAGGAAACGTGGTTACCCTGGCTAGGCCGTCGGGATATCCCTGGGGGCCCCTTGAAAAAATACTTTATTTTAATTTTTTTTAAATGCGATAAATAGCCCTTTATTCCCTTTAATTTTGTTAATTTGAGCCCCCTAAATGTGCATGCGCCGGGTCAAGCTAGTGTTTATCTGGTTGCCCGAGTCGAGTTCTACAGGTTAGGATACGTGGTTACCCTGGCTAGGCCGTCGGGATATCCCTGGGGGCCCCTTGAAAAAATACTTTATTTTAATTTTTTTTAATGCGATAAATAGCCCTTTATTCCCTTTAATTTTGTTAATTTGAGCCCCCTAAATGTGCATGCGCCGGGTCAAGCTAGTGTTTATCTGGTTGCCCGAGTCGAGTTCTACAGGTTAGGAAACGTGGTTACCCTGGCTAGGCCGTCGGGATATCCCTGGGGGCCCCTTGAAAAAATACTTTCTTTTAATTTTTTAAAATGCGATAAATAGCCCTTTATTCCCTTTAATTTTGTTAATTTGAGCCCCCTAAATGTGCATGCGCCGGGTCAAGCTAGTGTTTATCTGGTTGCCCGAGTCGAGTTCTACAGGTTAGGATACGTGGTTACCCTGGCTAGGCCGTCGGGATATCCCTGGGGCCCCTTGAAAAAATACTTTATTTTAATTTTTTTAAATGCGATAAATAGCCCTTTATTCCCTTTAATTTTGTTAATTTGAGCCCCCTAAATGTGCATGCGCCGGGTCAAGCTAGTGTTTATCTGGTTGCCCGAGTCGAGTTCTACAGGTTAGGATACGTGGTTACCCTGGCTAGGCCGTCGGGATATCCCTGGGGGCCCCTTGAAAAAATACTTTATTTTAATTTTTTTTAATGCGATAAATAGCCCTTTATTCCCTTTAATTTTGTTAATTTGAGCCCCCTAAATGTGCATGCGCCGGGTCAAGCTAGTGTTTATCTGGTTGCCCGAGTCGAGTTCTACAGGTTAGGAAACGTGGTTACCCTGGCTAGGCCGTCGGGATATCCCTGGGGGCCCCTTGAAAAAATACTTTATTTTAATTTTTTTTAAATGCGATAAATAGCCCTTTATTCCCTTTAATTTTGTTAATTTGAGCCCCCTAAATGTGCATGCGCCGGGTCAAGCTAGTGTTTATCTGGTTGCCCGAGTCGAGTTCTACAGGTTAGGATACGTGGTTACCCTGGCTAGGCCGTCGGGATATCCCTGGGGGCCCCTTGAAAAAATACTTTATTTTAATTTTTTTTAATGCGATAAATAGCCCTTTATTCCCTTTAATTTTGTTAATTTGAGCCCCCTAAATGTGCATGCGCCGGGTCAAGCTAGTGTTTATCTGGTTGCCCGAGTCGAGTTCTACAGGTTAGGAAACGTGGTTACCCTGGCTAGGCCGTCGGGATATCCCTGGGGGCCCCTTGAAAAAATACTTTCTTTTAATTTTTTAAAATGCGATAAATAGCCCTTTATTCCCTTTAATTTTGTTAATTTGAGCCCCCTAAATGTGCATGCGCCGGGTCAAGCTAGTGTTTATCTGGTTGCCCGAGTCGAGTTCTACAGGTTAGGATACGTGGTTACCCTGGCTAGGCCGTCGGGATATCCCTGGGGCCCCTTGAAAAAATACTTTATTTTAATTTTTTTAAATGCGATAAATAGCCCTTTATTCCCTTTAATTTTGTTAATTTGAGCCCCCTAAATGTGCATGCGCCGGGTCAAGCTAGTGTTTATCTGGTTGCCCGAGTCGAGTTCTACAGGTTAGGATACGTGGTTACCCTGGCTAGGCCGTCGGGATATCCCTGGGGGCCCCTTGAAAAAATACTTTATTTTAATTTTTTTTAATGCGATAAATAGCCCTTTATTCCCTTTAATTTTGTTAATTTGAGCCCCCTAAATGTGCATGCGCCGGGTCAAGCTAGTGTTTATCTGGTTGCCCGAGTCGAGTTCTACAGGTTAGGAAACGTGGTTACCCTGGCTAGGCCGTCGGGATATCCCTGGGGGCCCCTTGAAAAAATACTTTATTTTAATTTTTTTTAAATGCGATAAATAGCCCTTTATTCCCTTTAATTTTGTTAATTTGAGCCCCCTAAATGTGCATGCGCCGGGTCAAGCTAGTGTTTATCTGGTTGCCCGAGTCGAGTTCTACAGGTTAGGATACGTGGTTACCCTGGCTAGGCCGTCGGGATATCCCTGGGGGCCCCTTGAAAAAATACTTTATTTTAATTTTTTTTAATGCGATAAATAGCCCTTTATTCCCTTTAATTTTGTTAATTTGAGCCCCCTAAATGTGCATGCGCCGGGTCAAGCTAGTGTTTATCTGGTTGCCCGAGTCGAGTTCTACAGGTTAGGAAACGTGGTTACCCTGGCTAGGCCGTCGGGATATCCCTGGGGGCCCCTTGAAAAAATACTTTCTTTTAATTTTTTAAAATGCGATAAATAGCCCTTTATTCCCTTTAATTTTGTTAATTTGAGCCCCCTAAATGTGCATGCGCCGGGTCAAGCTAGTGTTTATCTGGTTGCCCGAGTCGAGTTCTACAGGTTAGGATACGTGGTTACCCTGGCTAGGCCGTCGGGATATCCCTGGGGCCCCTTGAAAAAATACTTTATTTTAATTTTTTTAAATGCGATAAATAGCCCTTTATTCCCTTTAATTTTGTTAATTTGAGCCCCCTAAATGTGCATGCGCCGGGTCAAGCTAGTGTTTATCTGGTTGCCCGAGTCGAGTTCTACAGGTTAGGATACGTGGTTACCCTGGCTAGGCCGTCGGGATATCCCTGGGGGCCCCTTGAAAAAATACTTTATTTTAATTTTTTTTAATGCGATAAATAGCCCTTTATTCCCTTTAATTTTGTTAATTTGAGCCCCCTAAATGTGCATGCGCCGGGTCAAGCTAGTGTTTATCTGGTTGCCCGAGTCGAGTTCTACAGGTTAGGAAACGTGGTTACCCTGGCTAGGCCGTCGGGATATCCCTGGGGGCCCCTTGAAAAAATACTTTATTTTAATTTTTTTTAAATGCGATAAATAGCCCTTTATTCCCTTTAATTTTGTTAATTTGAGCCCCCTAAATGTGCATGCGCCGGGTCAAGCTAGTGTTTATCTGGTTGCCCGAGTCGAGTTCTACAGGTTAGGATACGTGGTTACCCTGGCTAGGCCGTCGGGATATCCCTGGGGGCCCCTTGAAAAAATACTTTATTTTAATTTTTTTTAATGCGATAAATAGCCCTTTATTCCCTTTAATTTTGTTAATTTGAGCCCCCTAAATGTGCATGCGCCGGGTCAAGCTAGTGTTTATCTGGTTGCCCGAGTCGAGTTCTACAGGTTAGGAAACGTGGTTACCCTGGCTAGGCCGTCGGGATATCCCTGGGGGCCCCTTGAAAAAATACTTTCTTTTAATTTTTTAAAATGCGATAAATAGCCCTTTATTCCCTTTAATTTTGTTAATTTGAGCCCCCTAAATGTGCATGCGCCGGGTCAAGCTAGTGTTTATCTGGTTGCCCGAGTCGAGTTCTACAGGTTAGGATACGTGGTTACCCTGGCTAGGCCGTCGGGATATCCCTGGGGCCCCTTGAAAAAATACTTTATTTTAATTTTTTTAAATGCGATAAATAGCCCTTTATTCCCTTTAATTTTGTTAATTTGAGCCCCCTAAATGTGCATGCGCCGGGTCAAGCTAGTGTTTATCTGGTTGCCCGAGTCGAGTTCTACAGGTTAGGATACGTGGTTACCCTGGCTAGGCCGTCGGGATATCCCTGGGGGCCCCTTGAAAAAATACTTTATTTTAATTTTTTTTAATGCGATAAATAGCCCTTTATTCCCTTTAATTTTGTTAATTTGAGCCCCCTAAATGTGCATGCGCCGGGTCAAGCTAGTGTTTATCTGGTTGCCCGAGTCGAGTTCTACAGGTTAGGAAACGTGGTTACCCTGGCTAGGCCGTCGGGATATCCCTGGGGGCCCCTTGAAAAAATACTTTATTTTAATTTTTTTTAAATGCGATAAATAGCCCTTTATTCCCTTTAATTTTGTTAATTTGAGCCCCCTAAATGTGCATGCGCCGGGTCAAGCTAGTGTTTATCTGGTTGCCCGAGTCGAGTTCTACAGGTTAGGATACGTGGTTACCCTGGCTAGGCCGTCGGGATATCCCTGGGGGCCCCTTGAAAAAATACTTTATTTTAATTTTTTTTAATGCGATAAATAGCCCTTTATTCCCTTTAATTTTGTTAATTTGAGCCCCCTAAATGTGCATGCGCCGGGTCAAGCTAGTGTTTATCTGGTTGCCCGAGTCGAGTTCTACAGGTTAGGAAACGTGGTTACCCTGGCTAGGCCGTCGGGATATCCCTGGGGGCCCCTTGAAAAAATACTTTCTTTTAATTTTTTAAAATGCGATAAATAGCCCTTTATTCCCTTTAATTTTGTTAATTTGAGCCCCCTAAATGTGCATGCGCCGGGTCAAGCTAGTGTTTATCTGGTTGCCCGAGTCGAGTTCTACAGGTTAGGATACGTGGTTACCCTGGCTAGGCCGTCGGGATATCCCTGGGGCCCCTTGAAAAAATACTTTATTTTAATTTTTTTTAATGCGATAAATAGCCCTTTATTCCCTTTAATTTTGTTAATTTGAGCCCCCTAAATGTGCATGCGCCGGGTCAAGCTAGTGTTTATCTGGTTGCCCGAGTCGAGTTCTACAGGTTAGGATACGTGGTTACCCTGGCTAGGCCGTCGGGATATCCCTGGGGGCCCCTTGAAAAAATACTTTATTTTAATTTTTTTTAATGCGATAAATAGCCCTTTATTCCCTTTAATTTTGTTAATTTGAGCCCCCTAAATGTGCATGCGCCGGGTCAAGCTAGTGTTTATCTGGTTGCCCGAGTCGAGTTCTACAGGTTAGGAAACGTGGTTACCCTGGCTAGGCCGTCGGGATATCCCTGGGGGCCCCTTGAAAAAATACTTTATTTTAATTTTTTTTAAATGCGATAAATAGCCCTTTATTCCCTTTAATTTTGTTAATTTGAGCCCCCTAAATGTGCATGCGCCGGGTCAAGCTAGTGTTTATCTGGTTGCCCGAGTCGAGTTCTACAGGTTAGGATACGTGGTTACCCTGGCTAGGCCGTCGGGATATCCCTGGGGGCCCCTTGAAAAAATACTTTATTTTAATTTTTTTTAATGCGATAAATAGCCCTTTATTCCCTTTAATTTTGTTAATTTGAGCCCCCTAAATGTGCATGCGCCGGGTCAAGCTAGTGTTTATCTGGTTGCCCGAGTCGAGTTCTACAGGTTAGGATACGTGGTTACCCTGGCTAGGCCGTCGGGATATCCCTGGGGGCCCCTTGAAAAAATACTTTATTTTAATTTTTTTTAAATGCGATAAATAGCCCTTTATTCCCTTTAATTTTGTTAATTTGAGCCCCCTAAATGTGCATGCGCCGGGTCAAGCTAGTGTTTATCTGGTTGCCCGAGTCGAGTTCTACAGGTTAGGATACGTGGTTACCCTGGCTAGGCCGTCGGGATATCCCTGGGGGCCCCTTGAAAAAATACTTTATTTTAATTTTTTTTAAATGCGATAAATAGCCCTTTATTCCCTTTAATTTTGTTAATTTGAGCCCCCTAAATGTGCATGCGCCGGGTCAAGCTAGTGTTTATCTGGTTGCCCGAGTCGAGTTCTACAGGTTAGGATACGTGGTTACCCTGGCTAGGCCGTCGGGATATCCCTGGGGCCCCTTGAAAAAATACTTTATTTTAATTTTTTTAAATGCGATAAATAGCCCTTTATTCCCTTTAATTTTGTTAATTTGAGCCCCCTAAATGTGCATGCGCCGGGTCAAGCTAGTGTTTATCTGGTTGCCCGAGTCGAGTTCTACAGGTTAGGATACGTGGTTACCCTGGCTAGGCCGTCGGGATATCCCTGGGGGCCCCTTGAAAAAATACTTTATTTTAATTTTTTTAAATGCGATAAATAGCCCTTTATTCCCTTTAATTTTGTTAATTTGAGCCCCCTAAATGTGCATGCGCCGGGTCAAGCTAGTGTTTATCTGGTTGCCCGAGTCGAGTTCTACAGGTTAGGATACGTGGTTACCCTGGCTAGGCCGTCGGGATATCCCTGGGGCCCCTTGAAAAAATACTTTATTTTAATTTTTTTAAATGCGATAAATAGCCCTTTATTCCCTTTAATTTTGTTAATTTGAGCCCCCTAAATGTGCATGCGCCGGGTCAAGCTAGTGTTTATCTGGTTGCCCGAGTCGAGTTCTACAGGTTAGGATACGTGGTTACCCTGGCTAGGCCGTCGGGATATCCCTGGGGGCCCCTTGAAAAAATACTTTATTTTAATTTTTTTTAATGCGATAAATAGCCCTTTATTCCCTTTAATTTTGTTAATTTGAGCCCCCTAAATGTGCATGCGCCGGGTCAAGCTAGTGTTTATCTGGTTGCCCGAGTCGAGTTCTACAGGTTAGGAAACGTGGTTACCCTGGCTAGGCCGTCGGGATATCCCTGGGGCCCCTTGAAAAAATACTTTATTTTAATTTTTTTTAAATGCGATAAATAGCCCTTTATTCCCTTTAATTTTGTTAATTTGAGCCCCCTAAATGTGCATGCGCCGGGTCAAGCTAGTGTTTATCTGGTTGCCCGAGTCGAGTTCTACAGGTTAGGATACGTGGTTACCCTGGCTAGGCCGTCGGGATATCCCCTGGGGGCCCCTTGAAAAAATACTTTATTTTAATTTTTTTTAATGCGATAAATAGCCCTTTATTCCCTTTAATTTTGTTAATTTGAGCCCCCTAAATGTGCATGCGCCGGGTCAAGCTAGTGTTTATCTGGTTGCCCGAGTCGAGTTCTACAGGTTAGGAAACGTGGTTACCCTGGCTAGGCCGTCGGGATATCCCTGGGGGCCCCTTGAAAAAATACTTTCTTTTAATTTTTTAAAATGCGATAAATAGCCCTTTATTCCCTTTAATTTTGTTAATTTGAGCCCCCTAAATGTGCATGCGCCGGGTCAAGCTAGTGTTTATCTGGTTGCCCGAGTCGAGTTCTACAGGTTAGGATACGTGGTTACCCTGGCTAGGCCGTCGGGATATCCCTGGGGCCCCTTGAAAAAATACTTTATTTTAATTTTTTTAAATGCGATAAATAGCCCTTTATTCCCTTTAATTTTGTTAATTTGAGCCCCCTAAATGTGCATGCGCCGGGTCAAGCTAGTGTTTATCTGGTTGCCCGAGTCGAGTTCTACAGGTTAGGATACGTGGTTACCCTGGCTAGGCCGTCGGGATATCCCTGGGGGCCCCTTGAAAAAATACTTTATTTTAATTTTTTTTAATGCGATAAATAGCCCTTTATTCCCTTTAATTTTGTTAATTTGAGCCCCCTAAATGTGCATGCGCCGGGTCAAGCTAGTGTTTATCTGGTTGCCCGAGTCGAGTTCTACAGGTTAGGAAACGTGGTTACCCTGGCTAGGCCGTCGGGATATCCCTGGGGGCCCCTTGAAAAAATACTTTATTTTAATTTTTTTTAAATGCGATAAATAGCCCTTTATTCCCTTTAATTTTGTTAATTTGAGCCCCCTAAATGTGCATGCGCCGGGTCAAGCTAGTGTTTATCTGGTTGCCCGAGTCGAGTTCTACAGGTTAGGATACGTGGTTACCCTGGCTAGGCCGTCGGGATATCCCTGGGGGCCCCTTGAAAAAATACTTTATTTTAATTTTTTTTAATGCGATAAATAGCCCTTTATTCCCTTTAATTTTGTTAATTTGAGCCCCCTAAATGTGCATGCGCCGGGTCAAGCTAGTGTTTATCTGGTTGCCCGAGTCGAGTTCTACAGGTTAGGAAACGTGGTTACCCTGGCTAGGCCGTCGGGATATCCCTGGGGGCCCCTTGAAAAAATACTTTCTTTTAATTTTTTAAAATGCGATAAATAGCCCTTTATTCCCTTTAATTTTGTTAATTTGAGCCCCCTAAATGTGCATGCGCCGGGTCAAGCTAGTGTTTATCTGGTTGCCCGAGTCGAGTTCTACAGGTTAGGATACGTGGTTACCCTGGCTAGGCCGTCGGGATATCCCCTGGGGCCCCTTGAAAAAATACTTTATTTTAATTTTTTTAAATGCGATAAATAGCCCTTTATTCCCTTTAATTTTGTTAATTTGAGCCCCCTAAATGTGCATGCGCCGGGTCAAGCTAGTGTTTATCTGGTTGCCCGAGTCGAGTTCTACAGGTTAGGATACGTGGTTACCCTGGCTAGGCCGTCGGGATATCCCTGGGGGCCCCTTGAAAAAATACTTTATTTTAATTTTTTTTAATGCGATAAATAGCCCTTTATTCCCTTTAATTTTGTTAATTTGAGCCCCCTAAATGTGCATGCGCCGGGTCAAGCTAGTGTTTATCTGGTTGCCCGAGTCGAGTTCTACAGGTTAGGAAACGTGGTTACCCTGGCTAGGCCGTCGGGATATCCCTGGGGGCCCCTTGAAAAAATACTTTATTTTAATTTTTTTTAAATGCGATAAATAGCCCTTTATTCCCTTTAATTTTGTTAATTTGAGCCCCCTAAATGTGCATGCGCCGGGTCAAGCTAGTGTTTATCTGGTTGCCCGAGTCGAGTTCTACAGGTTAGGATACGTGGTTACCCTGGCTAGGCCGTCGGGATATCCCTGGGGGCCCCTTGAAAAAATACTTTATTTTAATTTTTTTTAATGCGATAAATAGCCCTTTATTCCCTTTAATTTTGTTAATTTGAGCCCCCTAAATGTGCATGCGCCGGGTCAAGCTAGTGTTTATCTGGTTGCCCGAGTCGAGTTCTACAGGTTAGGAAACGTGGTTACCCTGGCTAGGCCGTCGGGATATCCCTGGGGGCCCCTTGAAAAAATACTTTATTTTAATTTTTTTAAAATGCGATAAATAGCCCTTTATTCCCTTTAATTTTGTTAATTTGAGCCCCCTAAATGTGCATGCGCCGGGTCAAGCTAGTGTTTATCTGGTTGCCCGAGTCGAGTTCTACAGGTTAGGATACGTGGTTACCCTGGCTAGGCCGTCGGGATATCCCTGGGGCCCCTTGAAAAAATACTTTATTTTAATTTTTTTAAATGCGATAAATAGCCCTTTATTCCCTTTAATTTTGTTAATTTGAGCCCCCTAAATGTGCATGCGCCGGGTCAAGCTAGTGTTTATCTGGTTGCCCGAGTCGAGTTCTACAGGTTAGGATACGTGGTTACCCTGGCTAGGCCGTCGGGATATCCCTGGGGGCCCCTTGAAAAAATACTTTATTTTAATTTTTTTTAATGCGATAAATAGCCCTTTATTCCCTTTAATTTTGTTAATTTGAGCCCCCTAAATGTGCATGCGCCGGGTCAAGCTAGTGTTTATCTGGTTGCCCGAGTCGAGTTCTACAGGTTAGGAAACGTGGTTACCCTGGCTAGGCCGTCGGGATATCCCTGGGGGCCCCTTGAAAAAATACTTTATTTTAATTTTTTTTAAATGCGATAAATAGCCCTTTATTCCCTTTAATTTTGTTAATTTGAGCCCCCTAAATGTGCATGCGCCGGGTCAAGCTAGTGTTTATCTGGTTGCCCGAGTCGAGTTCTACAGGTTAGGATACGTGGTTACCCTGGCTAGGCCGTCGGGATATCCCTGGGGGCCCCTTGAAAAAATACTTTATTTTAATTTTTTTTAATGCGATAAATAGCCCTTTATTCCCTTTAATTTTGTTAATTTGAGCCCCCTAAATGTGCATGCGCCGGGTCAAGCTAGTGTTTATCTGGTTGCCCGAGTCGAGTTCTACAGGTTAGGAAACGTGGTTACCCTGGCTAGGCCGTCGGGATATCCCTGGGGGCCCCTTGAAAAAATACTTTCTTTTAATTTTTTAAAATGCGATAAATAGCCCTTTATTCCCTTTAATTTTGTTAATTTGAGCCCCCTAAATGTGCATGCGCCGGGTCAAGCTAGTGTTTATCTGGTTGCCCGAGTCGAGTTCTACAGGTTAGGATACGTGGTTACCCTGGCTAGGCCGTCGGGATATCCCTGGGGCCCCTTGAAAAAATACTTTATTTTAATTTTTTTTAATGCGATAAATAGCCCTTTATTCCCTTTAATTTTGTTAATTTGAGCCCCCTAAATGTGCATGCGCCGGGTCAAGCTAGTGTTTATCTGGTTGCCCGAGTCGAGTTCTACAGGTTAGGATACGTGGTTACCCTGGCTAGGCCGTCGGGATATCCCTGGGGGCCCCTTGAAAAAATACTTTATTTTAATTTTTTTTAATGCGATAAATAGCCCTTTATTCCCTTTAATTTTGTTAATTTGAGCCCCCTAAATGTGCATGCGCCGGGTCAAGCTAGTGTTTATCTGGTTGCCCGAGTCGAGTTCTACAGGTTAGGAAACGTGGTTACCCTGGCTAGGCCGTCGGGATATCCCTGGGGGCCCCTTGAAAAAATACTTTATTTTAATTTTTTTTAAATGCGATAAATAGCCCTTTATTCCCTTTAATTTTGTTAATTTGAGCCCCCTAAATGTGCATGCGCCGGGTCAAGCTAGTGTTTATCTGGTTGCCCGAGTCGAGTTCTACAGGTTAGGATACGTGGTTACCCTGGCTAGGCCGTCGGGATATCCCTGGGGGCCCCTTGAAAAAATACTTTATTTTAATTTTTTTTAATGCGATAAATAGCCCTTTATTCCCTTTAATTTTGTTAATTTGAGCCCCCTAAATGTGCATGCGCCGGGTCAAGCTAGTGTTTATCTGGTTGCCCGAGTCGAGTTCTACAGGTTAGGAAACGTGGTTACCCTGGCTAGGCCGTCGGGATATCCCTGGGGGCCCCTTGAAAAAATACTTTCTTTTAATTTTTTAAAATGCGATAAATAGCCCTTTATTCCCTTTAATTTTGTTAATTTGAGCCCCCTAAATGTGCATGCGCCGGGTCAAGCTAGTGTTTATCTGGTTGCCCGAGTCGAGTTCTACAGGTTAGGATACGTGGTTACCCTGGCTAGGCCGTCGGGATATCCCTGGGGCCCCTTGAAAAAATACTTTATTTTAATTTTTTTAAATGCGATAAATAGCCCTTTATTCCCTTTAATTTTGTTAATTTGAGCCCCCTAAATGTGCATGCGCCGGGTCAAGCTAGTGTTTATCTGGTTGCCCGAGTCGAGTTCTACAGGTTAGGATACGTGGTTACCCTGGCTAGGCCGTCGGGATATCCCTGGGGCCCCTTGAAAAAATACTTTATTTTAATTTTTTTAAATGCGATAAATAGCCCTTTATTCCCTTTAATTTTGTTAATTTGAGCCCCCTAAATGTGCATGCGCCGGGTCAAGCTAGTGTTTATCTGGTTGCCCGAGTCGAGTTCTACAGGTTAGGATACGTGGTTACCCTGGCTAGGCCGTCGGGATATCCCTGGGGCCCCTTGAAAAAATACTTTATTTTAATTTTTTTAAATGCGATAAATAGCCCTTTATTCCCTTTAATTTTGTTAATTTGAGCCCCCTAAATGTGCATGCGCCGGGTCAAGCTAGTGTTTATCTGGTTGCCCGAGTCGAGTTCTACAGGTTAGGATACGTGGTTACCCTGGCTAGGCCGTCGGGATATCCCTGGGGCCCCTTGAAAAAATACTTTATTTTAATTTTTTTAAATGCGATAAATAGCCCTTTATTCCCTTTAATTTTGTTAATTTGAGCCCCCTAAATGTGCATGCGCCGGGTCAAGCTAGTGTTTATCTGGTTGCCCGAGTCGAGTTCTACAGGTTAGGATACGTGGTTACCCTGGCTAGGCCGTCGGGATATCCCTGGGGGCCCCTTGAAAAAATACTTTATTTTAATTTTTTTTAATGCGATAAATAGCCCTTTATTCCCTTTAATTTTGTTAATTTGAGCCCCCTAAATGTGCATGCGCCGGGTCAAGCTAGTGTTTATCTGGTTGCCCGAGTCGAGTTCTACAGGTTAGGAAACGTGGTTACCCTGGCTAGGCCGTCGGGATATCCCTGGGGGCCCCTTGAAAAAATACTTTATTTTAATTTTTTTTAAATGCGATAAATAGCCCTTTATTCCCTTTAATTTTGTTAATTTGAGCCCCCTAAATGTGCATGCGCCGGGTCAAGCTAGTGTTTATCTGGTTGCCCGAGTCGAGTTCTACAGGTTAGGATACGTGGTTACCCTGGCTAGGCCGTCGGGATATCCCTGGGGGCCCCTTGAAAAAATACTTTATTTTAATTTTTTTTAATGCGATAAATAGCCCTTTATTCCCTTTAATTTTGTTAATTTGAGCCCCCTAAATGTGCATGCGCCGGGTCAAGCTAGTGTTTATCTGGTTGCCCGAGTCGAGTTCTACAGGTTAGGAAACGTGGTTACCCTGGCTAGGCCGTCGGGATATCCCTGGGGGCCCCTTGAAAAAATACTTTCTTTTAATTTTTTAAAATGCGATAAATAGCCCTTTATTCCCTTTAATTTTGTTAATTTGAGCCCCCTAAATGTGCATGCGCCGGGTCAAGCTAGTGTTTATCTGGTTGCCCGAGTCGAGTTCTACAGGTTAGGATACGTGGTTACCCTGGCTAGGCCGTCGGGATATCCCTGGGGCCCCTTGAAAAAATACTTTATTTTAATTTTTTTAAATGCGATAAATAGCCCTTTATTCCCTTTAATTTTGTTAATTTGAGCCCCCTAAATGTGCATGCGCCGGGTCAAGCTAGTGTTTATCTGGTTGCCCGAGTCGAGTTCTACAGGTTAGGATACGTGGTTACCCTGGCTAGGCCGTCGGGATATCCCTGGGGGCCCCTTGAAAAAATACTTTATTTTAATTTTTTTTAATGCGATAAATAGCCCTTTATTCCCTTTAATTTTGTTAATTTGAGCCCCCTAAATGTGCATGCGCCGGGTCAAGCTAGTGTTTATCTGGTTGCCCGAGTCGAGTTCTACAGGTTAGGAAACGTGGTTACCCTGGCTAGGCCGTCGGGATATCCCTGGGGGCCCCTTGAAAAAATACTTTATTTTAATTTTTTTTAAATGCGATAAATAGCCCTTTATTCCCTTTAATTTTGTTAATTTGAGCCCCCTAAATGTGCATGCGCCGGGTCAAGCTAGTGTTTATCTGGTTGCCCGAGTCGAGTTCTACAGGTTAGGATACGTGGTTACCCTGGCTAGGCCGTCGGGATATCCCTGGGGGCCCCTTGAAAAAATACTTTATTTTAATTTTTTTTAATGCGATAAATAGCCCTTTATTCCCTTTAATTTTGTTAATTTGAGCCCCCTAAATGTGCATGCGCCGGGTCAAGCTAGTGTTTATCTGGTTGCCCGAGTCGAGTTCTACAGGTTAGGAAACGTGGTTACCCTGGCTAGGCCGTCGGGATATCCCTGGGGGCCCCTTGAAAAAATACTTTCTTTTAATTTTTTAAAATGCGATAAATAGCCCTTTATTCCCTTTAATTTTGTTAATTTGAGCCCCCTAAATGTGCATGCGCCGGGTCAAGCTAGTGTTTATCTGGTTGCCCGAGTCGAGTTCTACAGGTTAGGATACGTGGTTACCCTGGCTAGGCCGTCGGGATATCCCTGGGGCCCCTTGAAAAAATACTTTATTTTAATTTTTTTAAATGCGATAAATAGCCCTTTATTCCCTTTAATTTTGTTAATTTGAGCCCCCTAAATGTGCATGCGCCGGGTCAAGCTAGTGTTTATCTGGTTGCCCGAGTCGAGTTCTACAGGTTAGGATACGTGGTTACCCTGGCTAGGCCGTCGGGATATCCCTGGGGCCCCTTGAAAAAATACTTTATTTTAATTTTTTTAAATGCGATAAATAGCCCTTTATTCCCTTTAATTTTGTTAATTTGAGCCCCCTAAATGTGCATGCGCCGGGTCAAGCTAGTGTTTATCTGGTTGCCCGAGTCGAGTTCTACAGGTTAGGATACGTGGTTACCCTGGCTAGGCCGTCGGGATATCCCTGGGGGCCCCTTGAAAAAATACTTTATTTTAATTTTTTTTAATGCGATAAATAGCCCTTTATTCCCTTTAATTTTGTTAATTTGAGCCCCCTAAATGTGCATGCGCCGGGTCAAGCTAGTGTTTATCTGGTTGCCCGAGTCGAGTTCTACAGGTTAGGAAACGTGGTTACCCTGGCTAGGCCGTCGGGATATCCCTGGGGGCCCCTTGAAAAAATACTTTATTTTAATTTTTTTTAAATGCGATAAATAGCCCTTTATTCCCTTTAATTTTGTTAATTTGAGCCCCCTAAATGTGCATGCGCCGGGTCAAGCTAGTGTTTATCTGGTTGCCCGAGTCGAGTTCTACAGGTTAGGATACGTGGTTACCCTGGCTAGGCCGTCGGGATATCCCTGGGGGCCCCTTGAAAAAATACTTTATTTTAATTTTTTTTAATGCGATAAATAGCCCTTTATTCCCTTTAATTTTGTTAATTTGAGCCCCCTAAATGTGCATGCGCCGGGTCAAGCTAGTGTTTATCTGGTTGCCCGAGTCGAGTTCTACAGGTTAGGAAACGTGGTTACCCTGGCTAGGCCGTCGGGATATCCCTGGGGGCCCCTTGAAAAAATACTTTCTTTTAATTTTTTAAAATGCGATAAATAGCCCTTTATTCCCTTTAATTTTGTTAATTTGAGCCCCCTAAATGTGCATGCGCCGGGTCAAGCTAGTGTTTATCTGGTTGCCCGAGTCGAGTTCTACAGGTTAGGATACGTGGTTACCCTGGCTAGGCCGTCGGGATATCCCTGGGGCCCCTTGAAAAAATACTTTATTTTAATTTTTTTAAATGCGATAAATAGCCCTTTATTCCCTTTAATTTTGTTAATTTGAGCCCCCTAAATGTGCATGCGCCGGGTCAAGCTAGTGTTTATCTGGTTGCCCGAGTCGAGTTCTACAGGTTAGGATACGTGGTTACCCTGGCTAGGCCGTCGGGATATCCCTGGGGGCCCCTTGAAAAAATACTTTATTTTAATTTTTTTTAATGCGATAAATAGCCCTTTATTCCCTTTAATTTTGTTAATTTGAGCCCCCTAAATGTGCATGCGCCGGGTCAAGCTAGTGTTTATCTGGTTGCCCGAGTCGAGTTCTACAGGTTAGGAAACGTGGTTACCCTGGCTAGGCCGTCGGGATATCCCTGGGGGCCCCTTGAAAAAATACTTTATTTTAATTTTTTTTAAATGCGATAAATAGCCCTTTATTCCCTTTAATTTTGTTAATTTGAGCCCCCTAAATGTGCATGCGCCGGGTCAAGCTAGTGTTTATCTGGTTGCCCGAGTCGAGTTCTACAGGTTAGGATACGTGGTTACCCTGGCTAGGCCGTCGGGATATCCCTGGGGGCCCCTTGAAAAAATACTTTATTTTAATTTTTTTTAATGCGATAAATAGCCCTTTATTCCCTTTAATTTTGTTAATTTGAGCCCCCTAAATGTGCATGCGCCGGGTCAAGCTAGTGTTTATCTGGTTGCCCGAGTCGAGTTCTACAGGTTAGGAAACGTGGTTACCCTGGCTAGGCCGTCGGGATATCCCTGGGGGCCCCTTGAAAAAATACTTTCTTTTAATTTTTTAAAATGCGATAAATAGCCCTTTATTCCCTTTAATTTTGTTAATTTGAGCCCCCTAAATGTGCATGCGCCGGGTCAAGCTAGTGTTTATCTGGTTGCCCGAGTCGAGTTCTACAGGTTAGGATACGTGGTTACCCTGGCTAGGCCGTCGGGATATCCCTGGGGCCCCTTGAAAAAATACTTTATTTTAATTTTTTTAAATGCGATAAATAGCCCTTTATTCCCTTTAATTTTGTTAATTTGAGCCCCCTAAATGTGCATGCGCCGGGTCAAGCTAGTGTTTATCTGGTTGCCCGAGTCGAGTTCTACAGGGTAGGATACGTGGTTACCCTGGCTAGGCCGACGGGATATCCCTGGGGGCCCCTTGAAAAAATACTTTATTTTAATTTTTTTTAATGCGATAAATAGCCCTTTATTCCCTTTAATTTTGTTAATTTGAGCCCCCTAAATGTGCATGCGCCGGGTCAAGCTAGTGTTTATCTGGTTGCCCGAGTCGAGTTCTACAGGTTAGGATACGTGGTTACCCTGGCTAGGCCGTCGGGATATCCCTGGGGGCCCCTTGAAAAAATACTTTATTTTTTTTTTTTTTAATGCGATAAATAGCCCTTTATTCCCTTTAATTCTGTTAATTTGAGCCCCCTAAATGTGCATGCGCCGGGTCAAGCTAGTGTTTATCTGGTTGCCCGAGTCGAGTTCTACAGGTTAGGATACGTGGTTACCCTGGCTAGGCCGTCGGGATATCCCTGGGGGCCCCTTGAAAAAATACTTTATTTTAATTTTTTAAAATGCGATAAATAGCCCTTTATTCCCTTTAATTTTGTTAATTTGAGCCCCCTAAATGTGCATGC
Source organism: Lytechinus pictus (assembly GCF_037042905.1). Lineage (NCBI taxonomy): Eukaryota > Metazoa > Echinodermata > Echinoidea > Temnopleuroida > Toxopneustidae > Lytechinus > Lytechinus pictus. The sequence goes on along the minus strand of NC_087261.1, from coordinate 15,259,327 downwards.
GCCGGGTCAAGCTAGTGTTTATCTGGTTGCCCGAGTCGAGTTCTACAGGTTAGGATACGTGGTTACCCTGGCTAGGCCGTCGGGATATCCCTGGGGGCCCCTTGAAAAAATACTTTATTTTAATTTTTTTAAATGCGATAAATAGCCCTTTATTCCCTTTAATTTTGTTAATTTGAGCCTCCTAAATGTGCATGCGCCGGGTCAAGCTAGTGTTTATCTGGTTGCCCGAGTCGAGTTCTACATGTTAGGATACGTGGTTACCCTGGCTAGGCCGTCGGGATATCCCTGGGGGCCCCTTGAAAAAATATTTTATTTTAATTTTAAAAAATGCGATAAATAGCCCTTTATTCCCTTTAAATTTGTTAATTTGAGCCCCCTAAATGTGCATGCGCCGGGTCAAGCTAGTGTTTATCTGGTTGCCCGAGTCGAGTTCTACAGGTTAGGATACGTGGTTACCCTGGCTAGGCCGTCGGAATATCCCTGGGGGCCCCTTGAAAAAATATTTTATTTTAATAAAAAAAATGCGATAAATAGCCCTTTATTCCCTTTAATTTTGTTAATTTGAGCCCCCTAAATATGCATGCGCCGGGTCAAGTTAGTGTTTATATGGTTGCCCGAGTCGAGTTCTACAGGTTAGGATAAGTTGTTACCCTGGCTAGGCCGTCAAGATATCCCTGGGGGCCCCTTGAAGAAATACTTTATTTTAATTTTTTTAAATGCGATAAATTGCCCTTTATTCCCTTTAATTTTGTTAATTTGAGCCCCCTAAATATGCATGCGCTGGGTCAAGCTAGTGTTTATCTGGTTGCCCGAGTCGAGTTCTACAGGTTAGGATACGTGGTCCCCCTCGCTAGGCCGTCAAGATATCCCTGGGGGCCCCTTGAAAAAATACTTTATTTTAATTTTTTAAAATGCGATAAATATCCCTTTATTCCCTTTAATTTTGTTAATTTGAGCCCCCTAAATATGCATGCGCCGGGTCAAGCCAGTGTTTATCTGGTTGCCCGAGTCGAGTTCTACAGGTTAGGATACGTGGTCCCCCTGGCTAGGCCGTCAAGATATCCCTGGGGGCCCCTTGAAAAAATACTTTATTTTAATTTTTTTAAATGCGATAAATATCCCTTTATTCCCTTTAATTTTGTTAATTTGAGCCCCCTAAATGTGCATGCGCCGGGTCAAGCTAGTGTTTATCTGGTTGCCCGAGTCGAGTTCTACAGGTTAGGATACGTGGTTACCCTGGCTAGGCCGTCGGGATATCCCTGGGGGCCCCTTGAAAAAATACTTTATTTTAATTTAAAAAAATGCGATAAATAGCCCTTTAATTTTGTTAATTTGAGCCCCCTAAATATGCATGCGCCGGGTCAAGCCAGTGTTTATCTGGTTGCCCGAGTCGAGTTCTACAGGTTAGGATACGTTGTTACCCTGGCTAGGCCGTCGGGATATCCCTGGGGGCCCCTTGAAAAAAATATTTTATTTTAATTTAAAAAAATGCGATAAATAGCCCTTTATTCCCTTTAATTTTGTTAATTTGAGCCCCCTAAATGTGCATGCGCCGGGTCAAGCTAGTGTTTATCTGGTTGCCCGAGTTGAGTTCTACAGGTTAGGATACGTGGTTACCCTGGCTAGGCCGTCGGAATATCCCTGGGGGCCCCTTGAAAAAATACCTTTTTTTAATTAAAAAAAATGCGATAAATAGCCCTTTATTCCCTTTAATTTTGTTAATTTGAGCCCCCTAAATGTGCATGCGCCGGGTCAAGCCAGTGTTTATCTGGTTGCCCGAGTCGAGTTCTACAGGTAAGGATACGCGGTTACCCTGGCTAGGCCGTCGGGATATCCCTGGGGGCCCTGTTAAAAAGAAATCAAAAATTAAAAATTTCATGCCCTTTTATTCACTGACGTTGTCCCCTAAATGTCCTCGTACTAGGGCAAGCCAGTGTATTTATGGTTGCCCGAGACGTGCTGCACCTGTTAAACCCCCTATTTAGCTTTTAAAACCCCTAATTTTTGAATATCGAAAATCAACCAAATTCATACGAGTTTGAATATCGAACCTGAATATCGAACCAACTTCACAGCGTGAATATCGAATATCGAATATCCAACCAACTTCATGCCGGTCATTCATAGTACTGTTCTCATTCGACACGCAATCATTTAGCTAGACTAGTCGACTCGAGAGATAACGTAACAAAAATAGCAAAGATAGTGCTGCAAACACTGGCGGATCGGGGGGGGGGGGGGCACAGCCGACCCGTGCCCACCCCCTTGAGAGGCACAATTATACTTTGTAATGTAAAAATGCCGTTAAAACAGAAGTGTGCCCCTCCACCTATTGAAAGTGAAGAGTTTTTTTTTTTTTTTTTTTTGGTTGTCAAATTTTTCCTCGGGGGAAAAGCCCGGGGAAAAGACTAGTGCCACCCCCTTTTCGAAAAATCATAGATCCGCCCCTGATATGAGTGCATGCATTGGCGGCACCAAGGTTTTATTATAGCTATAGGGGCAGGTGGGGGTAAAAGAACAATTAGGGGGCAAAGACGGGAACGTTTTTTTTTCTGTTCCCGGGCCTGTTCACAAAATCGATTTGCGAAGCGCGAGCTAAAAAATTTCACAAAGACCGACCTCAAAAAGTGTTAAAAATGAGACTAGCTGTGAATCGAAAATAATCTCACCTATATAATGCTAATACCATACGCTAGGTAAAGCAGGCGCGAAGAGCGATCGGAAACTTTTTGATATTCTGGGGTGATAACTGGACTTTCTATAGAGCAGTTTCTTGTAACTATATATATGAACAGGATGGGTATCTAAACAACTGAAGCGAGCGCGTAGCGCGAGCTGAACATTTTTTTTAATTTATTATTTTTGTTAATACATGCGGGATGCGTAAAGGGCCTATCCGGGCCTATCCGGGCCTATCCCTTTTTCATCCTGACTTGAACAATGGATTTTTAAGCCTATGCATATGTTATCCTATATTAAAAAAGATAATCTATTTATCTCACTCAACAACCACTTTCGGAATTTGTTAAATATTGATTTTTTTTTTAAATTTAAAATAGGGAGCCGATAATTATTGGACAATCTTTCATAATGACCTGACAGATTGTCCAATAAAATAACTACACTCCCTTTATTTCATTCACTCTTCCATGATCATCCCTTTCTTCCTTCTTTTTTTTTTTTGAGCAAGCAATATTAAGGGCCAGGGGCAATTTAAGAGCTCCAGCGCCCTGGATTCGCCCATGCCAATGTGAACTCATCCCTATTTGATTTCTGTCTTCTTTATATATTTTCAATTTTTATACATATTGAACATAATATTTTTCCAGGGACAAAAATGATTTTATTAAACAAACTGGTGAAGTCCATTCTTTATCTCAAAATAGTTGTGTGTGGCGAGACCATCTAGCCGACGTAGTGCAGCCTTTTTATTTGATGAAAGATAATGATGTATATAGATAATTCTATATCGGGTTATCTGGAAATGCGAGTTTGTGCATATGGCATCCTTTACTATAGAAAAATTTATTTCAGTTGCTTGTCTGTGAGGGAACGGTGCAGGGGTCGCAGAACGGTTTTTGAAAGTGGGGCTCCGTCCGCGGCCCCGCATGTGGTGCTCTATAATAGAGCAAGAAATTCATCTATTTTTAATTAAGGTGAAACCTATATATAGCATTGTAATGCTTAGCATAATATCATTCATTTACAATCAGATAAGTCAAGCTATTAGCCATAATAATATACGTAATATTAAGGAGAAAATCACCTCTATCGCGTGTAGGCCTATAGTTTTGGGAGCTAACACTGACGTACTGGATGAGAAACATTTTTTTCTTCAAAATTTGAAGAGTGAAAAAAAAATGTTTGGAGCATTTTTTACAGCTGGAGTAGGAAGAAAGAAAGAAAGAACTTGAAGAAAGAAAGAAAGAAAGAAGGAAAGAAAGAAAGAAAAAAAAGAAAGAAAAAAAAGAAAGAAAGAAAGAAAAAGAGTAAGGAAGGAAGAAAGAACTTAGAGTAAGAAAGAAAGATGAAAGAAAGAAAGAAAGAACTTGAATAAAGAAAGAAAGAAAAAGAAAGAAAGAAAAGAAGAAAGGAAAAGGAAAAAGATAACACATACTGAACAGCTGAAACAAGAATTATTGATAGAATAGCGGACAATGACAGTTTTTACTATATGGAAAATACACCAAATTTCAAACTCACTTCTAACATGACCAATGCGATTTTGTAAAAAAAAAAAAAAAAAGAATAATAATATAATAATAAATAAAGATAAAAAATAAGCAAAAAAAAAAATCGCACCAAGATGAAGGAGATTGTATACAATCTCACAAGAATAGTTTATGTTTAGAGATATAAGACCAGGCAACACACCAATAACAATTTTTTAAATTTTTTTTCATAAATAATACTGTATATAAAATTTGTCACTGACGATGTACCTGAAGTGCAATATTTAAACGTAATAATTTTGATAGTTCTTTTTTTTATATTTTGTTAATACGCAAGTATTTGTATTCATTTCAAATTTGTTCTATATTCTGTGAACTTTGTATGTGTCAGTCTCGGATTGTTTAACAATCTCATTAACGCAGTAAACCGAATTGATATTTCTAGACGGCATTTTGTAAAAAAAAATATATTTTATATGAAATCAACATCCTAAAATTGTCAAGTATATATATACTTGGCTATTTTAGGATGTTGATTTCATATATATATATAATTTTAGGATGTTGATTTCATATAAATATATATCGTCAAGCTTTCGATCCATTACTACATACTTTTGCCGATAACTGTAAAAATATAATCATTTTTAAATATGAATAAATCTTAAACCACACTTTAACTTTGACTTGTAATTCAAATACTTGTGTATTTGAATTGTGTAATACTTGTGCAGGAATTTTCGTTTTCTTTTAAGGACAAGTCCACCCCAACAAAAAGTTGATTCGAATAAAGAAAATCCAACAAGGATAACACTGAAAATTTTATCAAAATCGGCTGTAAAATAAGAAAGTAATTATGACTTTTTAAAGTTTCGCTTTTTTCACAAAACAGTTATATTCACATCCTTGTCGGTATGCAAATGTGGAGACTGATGACAGGCTAACTCACTATTTCTTTTGTACTTTATTATGAAATGTGAAATATTACAATTTCCACCTGTTTAATATGGTTCAATCACTGAGTTGGTCCTTATATTGTCAAATATGTAAAAAATGAAATATTGTTTAATTCAAACAATAAAAAACAAAACTTGAGAAATAGTGAGTGCAGGACATGATCGCCTGTGTCATTTGATGTCACTGAGTTATGCATATCACTGTTTTGTGGAAAATAAGCGAAACTTTAAAATGTCATAACTTTCTTATTTTGCATCCGATTTTGATGAAATTTTCAGCATAATGCTTGTTTGATTTTTCTCTATTCAAATCAACATTTTTTGCTGGGGTGGACTTGACCTTTAAGTAGAAATTTTCTAACTCTGTACGGGCAGTCGACCGTAGTCGATGGTGTCCATTTGATTGTACTCACTTTCTTTTAATTGTTTGAATTATACAATATTTCATTGACAATAAAAAATTGACTGAACCATATATAGTTTTAAACAATGCTAATTCCACATGTTCAGGAAGGAATTAATCGTTTTTTCACCTCACCGTATAGGAGAAATTAGAATATTTCATATTTCATATAAATATTAAAATACTAAAGAAATAGTGAGTGGATGACGTCATCAATCTCCTCATTTGCATACCGACCAGGATGTGCATATAACTGTTTTTGTGAAATTAAGCGAAACTAAAAAATGTCATAACTTTCTTATTTTACATCCAAATTTTGATGAAATTATAGTATTATGCTTGTTGGATTTTTCTCTTTTCAACTTTTTGATATGGTATATGCCAATGGGGGTGCATGCATGGGCAGATTTGTCCATTAAAATGATTTCCTTAATATCCCAATTTTGTTTTGCTTGGTTTCTGTGTATAAACATAGTAAATGATGTACATGCGTGTTAAACAGTGAAAAAATCCTCAGTATGGACAACAAAGTTAGGTACCAATTATTTTTCGTCGCGAAATTGTAGAGGGCAGCAACACGAATTCTGAAATATTCTGAAATAATCGCACGACGAGGAATTCGTACTCGTAGCTGTCGACCCGTTTGTAATTTGTAAAAGAATAATAAAATAATGGGCGTCGAAGTAAAAACTATTAAAGAAGGGAATGGTAAGAACATTCATAATATGATGTATTTTATTAGATATGAAATAGATTATTCTTGATTTAACTATTGCTCTGACTTCAATGCCCCTTTATTTTTTGTGTGCAGTCGCGCGACGCGTCGCAGTTTCAACATGTTGTTCAACTAAAAGGAAGGCCTGGGTTGTGGGGGGCGCGCGGGCCGATGACATGGCCGTGGCGTGGGCTGTGCCGATGATTACTAGACCATTGGTAGACAGCTGGCAGCCGTCTGTTTCGAGGAGTTTTTTAACATTTTTTTTTTTTTTTAATTTCTCCTCATACACAGACGGCTCGCTAGCGTGCAGCCACCATTAGGGGACTTGCAATGCAAAATCCCCCCGTCGGGGCTCTTCAATTTTTGTCTTTAATGAGTAAAAATTTTGAAAATTAACGCGACCAAAATGCAAATTAATATTCCCTCTTGGCATCAATTGCCAAAAAACCGAGAAAAATCAAGTTAAAAGGAACAAAAACAGTGACTTACCTCGGCTGTCGCGCAAATTCACTTCCCCGTTTTATCCGATCTTAAGTACATAAACATATATGGCCATTGAGTCCCCTGTACAGATCGCGCTAGAACTTCGGTCTCTGTATTTGGTGAGTGAAGCCAACGGAGTTCAGCTGAACAACCAAAATTAACAGAGACCGAAGCTTTTGGTCTAGACCATTGGGTGATTTCAAGTTCGGTGTTCGGTGTTGGTGTTGAGACCGTAAAAAGGCCGCTGAACCGAGCTCCAACACCGAGCTGGGTTCAGAGGAATGATACCGATTGCGTTGTCGATAGCACATGACGTCCCGCCTCTGCGCTGCGCTGCTAAATGAGTAGGCCTAAATCATCTCAACTTCACGCGAGAAGTCTCGACGACGAAAATGAAATCGGAGAGAAATGCATTAAATTCTCATCGTACAGAATACCAATGTTTTAATTAATTCAAGAATTCGAAAGAGTGAACATTATTCTTCATCAAAATATATACAGCTCAAATGATTTGTACTCATCTTATTCTTAACTATAACTGTAAAAGCTAATTTTACGGGAATGTTTCATCGTGTTCGCCGCCTGTTCACGAGCTTGAGATTGCCAACACCAACACCAACACCGAACTTGAAATCATGATTTTCCCAATCCCTGGGGGTTGGTGTTGGTGAATGGGGAAATTGCACGTAGATCGTCAACACCAGCCGCAGTGCTGGGTTCAGCAGACGACATTCAACACGAACTGCCGGAAATACGTCATATTTTCCGAGGTCAATCCCAACACCAGCCTGATTTCAAGTACGGTGTTGTGGCTGGTGTTGGTGTTGTCACAACACCAACACCAGATTTCAACACCGTACTTGAAATCACCCATTGTGCCTGTTGCATGACGAGATGAACGATACGTAGGAACGTCCTCCTGCCGCCCTAGCTCCATTCTTCCGAGATAGGAAGATTGGCGACAAATCAGCGCTTTCCGTTTCACGAAGGCAATCTTGTCTTCCAAGCCTGCGACATCGTTTGATATCGATATTATCGGAAAAATATTTAGTCTTCATCGTCACCTGAACAGTAGAGGCGCACGGCCAATAATAATATTGGAGACTGTCTCCAATGTGGGAGATTATCTCCAATATCAGAGACTTTTGTAAAGAATTTGGGTATCCAATTTCAGAGACAGTCTCCAGTTTTGGAGTCCAATTTCCTTTGTTTACATTTGCTGCAAAAGGATTACCTTGGCGGCAAATAAAAATGTGATAAGCAGATTCCTCATGAAAAATTACCCCTTTTCACCGTCTACTTTAAAAATTCACCGTCTACTTTTATTTTGATAAGGAATTTTGTTGTCAATCACACACAAAACAAATGGGCTTCTGACCTCAGTGAGACAAAATTTTGGGTGGAAAAAATCATACTTTTGTTGGTGTTGTTTTCTTGTCCTTTTGCAAAGCAAGTCTCCCATGTGGGAGATTGTCTCCCCTATTGGAGAGAGTCTCCCATATTGGAGAGAGTCTCCCATATTGGCTGTGCACCTCTACTGCTGAATCATGAATGAACCTTTTTATTTTGAAATTACGACTTTTCAATTTCATAAAATCATTTCAATTACGGTAATGGAGATCAAATATTAATTTGTTGTTTATTACCGATAGTAGAAATGATGTATGGATTATGGAGCTTACTTTATGAGGTACAAGGAGAACAAAAATTGAAGATTCACAAACATACCTGGATGAAATCGAAATTCCCCTACCTAGAACACGGTGCCCTTTTAGGCCTTTAACTTTAAGGACAGCTTTCATTGATATTCCAACGAAAGAGACCCTTGTCCGGGAAATAAAAATTGAAGTAACTAAGTAATTTCAGCATTGTATTATTTCAATATTCTGATTTTTTGTCTCACCTGCATAGCAGAGTGAGACTATAGGCGCCGCTTTTCCGACGGCGGCGGCGACGGCGGCGGCGGCGTCAACACCAAATCTTAACCTGAGGTTAAGTTTTTGAAATGACAGCATAACTTAAAAAGTATATGGACCTAGTTCATGAAACTTGGCCATAAGGTTAATCAAGTATTACTGAACATCCTGCCTGAGTTTCATGTCACATGACCAAGGTCAAAGGTCATTTAGGGTCAATGAACTTAGACCATGTTGGGGGAATCAACATCAAAATCTTAACCTAAGGTTAAGTTTTTGAAATGTCATCATAACTTAGAAAATATATGGACCTAGTTCATGAAACTTATACATAAGGTTAATCAAGTATCACTGAACATCCTGCATGAGTTTCACATCACATGACCAAGGTCAAAGGTCATTTAGGGTCAATGAACTTTGGCCGAATTGGGGGTATCTGTTGAATTACCATCATAACTTTGAAAGTTTATGGATCTGATTCATGAAACTTGGACATAATAGTAATCAAGTATTACTAAACATCCTGTGCAAGTTTCAGGTCATATGATCAAGGTCAAAGGTCATTTAGGGTCAATGAACTTTGGCCAAATTGGGGTATTTGTTGAATTACAGCCATAAATTTGAAAGTGTGTTGGTCTAGTTCATAAAACTTGGACATAATAGTAATCAAGTATCACTGAACATCCTGTGCGAGTTTCAGGTCACATGGTCAAGGTCAAAGGTCATGTAAGGTCAAAGAACTTTGGCCACGTTGGGGGTATTTGTTGAATTGCCATCATATCTCTATAAGTGTATTGGTCTAGTTCATAAAACGTGGAAATAAGAGTAACCAAGTATCACTGAACATCTTGTGCGAGTTATAGTAGTTTTCAAAATCAGCACTGCTGCTATATTGAATCGCGTGATGCAGGTGAGACGGCCAGAGGCATTCCACTTGTTTATAGAATACGTGGTCGTGTAGTTCATCTAAAGTGATAATTTGCAAATTATGCTTTAAATGTTATTTGTTGATGTATAAACAGGGTTTGAATGGAATGAACCAAATCAACCTTGCTGATTGTATGAGACTAAAAAGGAAATATGAGAGGCTGCGTGTGAAAAGTCAAATTTATTTATTTTGTTCATCAGAAATAACGCAAGAAATATAAATGTGAGTGTTTAGAGTATAGATCTAAACATACATTTGCATGAAAATTAAGTTTAAAGGTCAAGTCCACCCCAGAAAATTGTTGATTTGAATCGATAGAGAAAAATCAAACAAGCATAACGCTGCAAAGTTCATCGAAATCGGATGTAAAATAAGAAAGTTATGACATTTTTAAGTTTCGCTTATTTTTCACAAAACAGTTAAATGCGCAACTCAGTGATATGCAAATGAGAGAGTCGATGATGTCCATCACTCACTATTTCTTTTGTTTTTTATTGTTTGAATTATACAATATTTCATTTTTTACAGATTTGACAATAATGACCAACTTGACTGAACCATATATTATCGAACAATGCTAATTCCACATGTTCAAGAGGAATTGATTGTTGTCTCACTTGACATCGAGAAGAAAATCAGAATATTTCACATTTCATATAATAAAATACAAAAGAAATAGTGAGTGGATGACATCATCAGTCTCCTCATTTGCATACCGACCAGGATGTGCAAATAACTGTTTTGTGAAATAAAGCGAAACTTTGAAATGTCATAACTTTCTTGTTTTACATCCGATTTTGATGAAATTTTCAGCGTTATGCTTGTTAGATTTTTCTCTTTTTATTCAAATCCACTTTTTGTTGGACTGGACTTGTCCTTTAAGTAACCGATGACAATCAAAATATGAAATTTGCTGCAAAGATGTCAAGTGGGTAAAGTAGCATTACAATAATAAAACATAGAAAAATATGTGAAATCAATTGAACGGGGAAAATACTATTTACAGAAACAATGCTAAAAATGACAATGATCATAAACATTGGTCATCTTTAAAGTTGAAAACTTTATAAGCTTCAAGAATATAAAAAAAGATTATGTTCAACATTTCAAAGATAAGGAGTCGAGACATTGCTTTAACATGAAATAGGCCTACCCTACGAAGTACGATTAAAATGAGCCTTTTCGTATGGACTTTCCATAACCCTGTCTATCATAGGTACAATGAACTTAACTTTATTTATAATGATTGTGATGGATTCATAAGCTACATGTATAGGCCTAATACTTTTAATTCAATTAGTTATTTTGTTACCGGCAGATTTTTTTTTCATTCATCACTTTTTCACCAATTCAACAATTTTCATTGATTGAAATCAATCTCAGCAAAAAATAATCATGATAAAGAAAATAAATTGAATATAAAGAAATGATTTAGCATGTTTAGTAACGTCTTAAAGGGGAATCCAACCCAAATAAAAACTAGTTTTTATAAGGAAAAGAAAAATCAGACAAGTTGATAGGTGAAAGTTTGAACAATATTGGACAAACAACAAGAAAGTTATGAATTTTTAAAAGTTGTAAATATTGGTAATCACTATACCCATGGAGACTTCAAATTGGCCGCATATGGGATGTCATAGTGATGTAAGGCAAGGACTACTCTTCCATGTACTCCAATACATATTATGGCTAAAATGTCATTTTTCCCAAAAGTTTTATTTCAAATTATATTTTTCTTTCATGAGGACATAAAACAATATACTACCTGGGTTATATTTAGATTACTGCCCCAGGGGAATGGGTACTTAGGAGAAAACCACAAATCCTTGATAATAAAGTACATGGCCTATGGGAAAGTTTTCCTTGCCCCTTGTCATAATTTACTTACCCAGTTGCCAATTTGAAATCTACATAGTATTAGTGATCTCAATTTTAAAGCAGCTATAACTTTCTTATTGCTTGTCCGTTTTCTTTCAGACTTTCACCATTCTGTTTAATTTATTTTTCTCCTTCCCAACACAACATTTTATGGCCAAGGCTGGATTCCCCTTTAATTTTGTATCATGTTTTATTATTATTTTTTTTTTTTGCTGAACGTTATAAACACATGTTTTCTTTACCATACATATTTTTTTCATAATATTTATCTATGATAAAGCATGGGGGGTCAGAGAGGTTGCCACCCATTTTGATATCTCAAGTATGGTTTTAAAAAAATGGAAAAGGGGTGGGGAAAGAGGTAGAAAATGTGAGGAAATAAAAGAAAACATATTTAAAACAAATTACTTGGGCCTAGATTACCCCAGACTGCCCAGAGAAAAATGACATCTGTTTTGAAATTGATGCTAGCCACGTGACTTGGCCCCATCCAAGCCCCATTCAAGATAAAATGCGTCTGAGTGCAATTGCATGACCCCCAAAAATGTTTAAAGGTGATATGCCAGTGTGGCTTGCCGTAAACGCATTTTCTCTCAATGCCAACGGTGGCGGGCGGTGTGCAAAGAAGATCATGCCTACGTACAGTATATAGGACATGTCTGGAGGTGTCTTTCCAAGGACCATTCTTCGTATCGCCCAAATTGGTTTTGTGAAACAATTGAGCGATATCTTGTTCTTACGTAGAATGGTTCTACGAAAGACCCTTTGATGCAACAGGCCCCATGCTCATGCATGCCGCGCGTTTGTGCTCGTGTGTGACATTGACTCGGGGGCGGTATTCTGAAAACCATTTTAATTTACGGTGTTTTTAATAGCTAGCTAGCTTACATGATTGGTATTCTGAAAACCATGTGAGCATGAAAAAACATGTGGACCAAGACCAAGTGGTAACACCGCAAATTTCATTGAAATACGCTACCAGGACGCTCAGCCTCGGGCGATGGCGAGGGTAGCCAGGAGGCTCCTAGTCGTAGAGAGTAAAAATCATTTGCTAACGTATGCTTACGCTCAACGGAGCCTGGAATCGCTTCCCATACATCTACACACACCGCCAAAAAACCTGAAACTTTCGCCCCCAAGATTTCTACTTTCCTTCTAAAAGATCTAGATCTAGCCCTAAATCAAGTAGATCTACCTGGGATACAACTTCATTTCCGACATTTCTACGCTATCGATTTAATTTTTAAACAAGAATTCATAAAAAAAATGAAAATAATATTATGAAAAGATGGAAGAGACTTGCCCGATGTTTACGCCGCCATATTGTTTCCTATCGTTCTTCCCCAACGTTAAATTATGCATTTAATATATTGATAAATAATCACACATACAGACCTACATGTGTGATATGGCATTGCGCAACAACACCCCGGGCAACAACACTCCCAACAAAATCGGACACGGACTCACTCCTTGCCCTTTCTTGAAAATGTCTCAAAATTGGTGATTTGAAGCCGGTTCTCAATTCATCACATGTATAAAATCTCTTCCGAATCGAAAATGGTGAAGGCGATGATCTTATTCATGTGCCTAGCAAGACCCGCGACCTCCGCGCATGCACAATTCGAATTGACATTTACATATATTATACAGTGCGTCCCACAAAAAAGGAAATCGAGGTTTAGCGATGATTTATCATAACTAAATCAAAAATACAATAGTTTTGTAAATGACCAGCTCAGATGTCTTATACAGGTGATAATCATTTATATTATGATCGTCCTACAATCTCTGAAGAAAAGAACAAAATATTAAAGTGAAAAGAATTTGGCTTTTACATTGGATCACCAGTTGAGAAGGACTTCTTGAGCCAAGCTTTTTTTTGGATAGCCTGGCCTATTCTTCAAAGACTGGCAAATTGTTGAGCTTGTTTAGCAATTATTTTTGTGTTTTCTTCACTAATAACAGGAGGCCAGCCCCAAAAAGGTCAGACAGTCCAGGTTCACTATACTGGTAAGTTTTGATATTTTTTAATTTACTTTTTTTTCCTCTCTGCCCACTGTTTCCCTTTATGACAGATGATATCATTCACCTAATACCCATATTTACCATATTTTAATGTTTCTTTTTGTCTCACCTGCGAAGTTCAGTAGAGACCTGCATGTAGTGATCACTTTTCCTGTTGGTCTGTCAGTCTGTTTATTTTAATAGTTTTATACAAAAACGGTACAAGGTTGTTGTGCAACTTGCTCTCATTTCTTTATTTCTGCATCAGTTACATGTATGTTTACACTTGCTGCAAATGATCCTCTGGTAATACCAAATTACCATGTGTGTTGTTGAGGATATTGGGGTCAAAAGGTCCAGTTTTGGTTTAACTTGCTCTCATTTCTTTATTTCTGCATCAATTATGTTCACACTTGGTACATATGATCCTTGGGTAATACCACATGTGTGTCCATTAGGGGTCAAAAGGTCAAGTGATATGAGGTCATGTCCATCCTTTTTTTAAAGTTTTTGTTTATTAAACTCGCTCTCATTTCTTTATTTCTGCATCTGTTGTATTTTAATGTACACTGGGTAAAATATTCCTTGGGTAGTACCACATGTGTGTTTGTAAGTAATTATTTGTAAGAATGGTATTCAGGTTAAAGATCATCTAGGGGTCTGATTTTGCAAACTGCATTTTCAAGCAAGAAATCGTGTTTTTTTTCTCAAAAGCATTTATTTACAACTGCTTGACAATTCCTCTGCCATGTTTAATATTGAAATCACCTCCCATATGAACTACAGGAACCCTTACAAACGGGGAACAGTTTGACTCCTCAAGAGACCGTGGAAAGCCATTTGAATTCAAACTTGGGCTAGGCCAGGTTATCAAAGGATGGGATGAAGGTGTAGCCAAGGTAATCATTCTCCTGTATTTAGCCGAGTCAACTTTTTGCCAGATCTGTAGCATTTCTCACCCAAAATATGTGTACATTGTAATGTTTTCAAAAAATATACATAGTATGTTCTCCCCAAATTTGGGTTCTTTTCCCGTATTGAGGATATTGCACTTTGTTTTTGAGGCATGCGAGCAAGATTGAACATTGCTGCGTGCTTTAGACAATGTGTGCACTAAATCGCTCTCCTAAAAACTGAAATCTGTGATTCTGTTTAGGTCTTAAAAAAATTTGCATAGTTTAATAAACACAATATGTTTGATGTCTAGACAAGTTACATATAAATTGTCTATACACGTAACAGTCGCAAAACACAAATTTTCTTTTATTTCAGTGGGGGGCATGATGATGGGCGATTGCATTCTTAAAAAAACAAACAATTTACCCCCACAGGAGGTATTGTTAAGAATGTCTTCATAACTGAGAAAATAAATAGATCAATCAAATGAAACTAAGGTATTGGGGCGATCAAGTATCACTGATCATCTTGCACAAGTTTCAGGTCACATGATCATTTAAAGGACAATGAACTTTGTATTTTATTATCTTATGGATAATAATCCATCCTAGTTGTTGTCAGAGTCATCACTGTTGCTACACGAGACTGCCAGAGGACTTCCACTTGTAATACTTTCCTGTGTTAATTTTCCTTGCAGATGTGTAAGGGAGAAAGAGCCACGTTGACCTGTTCTCCAGATTATGCCTATGGAGCCAGTGGATACCCCCCAGTATATCCTTTTTTTTACTTCAATACAAGATGTCCCAGAAAAAAAAGAGAATGGTGGATTTTAAAGTAAATGTTCACATATATATACACATCCTTCAAGACGCATGGCTATTTAACAGTGCCATTCTCGCAGAGGGACACATTATAAGATGGATGTATAGAGCTTGATATACAGTGTGTATCAATAAAAACGGGACAGTTTTTAAAAATCATAATGTCTATATTTTGATGTTAATGGATGCTCTTAGGTCTTATCTTTCAAATGCCATTAGAAAAAAATAAGATTAGTTCATGCTTGAGCGAACACGGAACGTTTTTGTCAGGGGTTCAAAAAAAGGCTTGCGCCAAAATGGCAGAAAATGAGAAAATGTGATCATCAGACTTCTTGCTAATCAGCAGACTCCTCTTAACCTTTTCATTATCTTTGTCATAATTCTTAATTCTGTCAAAATTCATTTACAAACCTATTGATTTACTTGAATTATTTTGTTGGGATGTCTTTTAGCACTGAATATTCCTTCATAAAATTGTTAACCCAGGTAATGGGATTTGCTTTGTTAATGGGAGAGCTTGTAATTTCTTAAACTCATTTCATTTTGTGCTACAAAGTTCATGGTGCCTTAAAAAAACATGAATCCTTTCCTGTTAATTAATATTGTCCTGTCAAGCGCACAATTTAACTTGTTCAAGGAATCAATGTCCAATTGACAATATGATTAATTTCTCGGCATTTGAAAGATAAGATTTAAGGGCATCTATTAACATAACAAAAATAGACATCATAATTTCAAACAAAATTTTGATAGACTTTTCAAAACTGTCCCGTTTTTATTGATAAGCACTGTAATGAATAAACAGGGGTAGCTGAGGGGTGACCGGTACATGATTCTATGGGATTGATGTATTCTTAGCCCTATCTAGGCCGGAGGCCCCCTCCAACGATGCGTGCAATATTTTTGCCGCGTGAATTTTTTTGACCGCGCCACTCTCTGACCTTTTATTTTAAAGTATTGCACATCTTGTGAGACCAATTTTGCGACGCCCGGGTACACGGTTCCGAAACTATGCAACATTGTGTAAGTGCATGTTTGACCAAAAATTGCTCAAAAACTTGATTTTATGTACAAAGTCAATGCAATTGTGTTTTCAACCAAAAAATCATATATGTATGATTATTGTTAGTTTTGCTGGACTATTAAAATGGATTTATTTTATGCTGTTTATGATCTCAAGAGTCCCTGACAAAGTTCATTGAAAAAACAATGAAAAACAAAAAGTACAAAAATCAAATGAAGAAGAAATGGCAAAAAGCAATATAATACATACAAAATTGATCTGATAACGCAATTTGTATCTCGCCTGCATCAGAGCGAGACTAAAGGCACCGCTTTTCCGATGGCGGCGGCGTCGTCAACATTGAAATCTTAAACCAAGGTCAAGTTTTTGAATTGTCATCATTACTTAGAAGATATAAGGATCTAGTTCATGAAACTTAATCATAAGGGTAATCAAGTATTACTGAACATCCTGTATGAGTTTCAGGTCACATGACCAGGTCAAAGGTCATTTAGGGTCAACAAACTTACACCATGTTTGGGGAATCAATATCGAAATATTAACCAAGGTTAAGTTTTTGAAATGTCATCATATGGACCTAGTTCATGAAACTTGAACATCCTGCGAGTTTCAGGTCACAAGACCAAGGTCAAAGGTCATTTAGGGTCAACAAACTTTGGTAATGTTGGGGGTATTTGTGGAATTGTCATAACTTTCAAAGTTTATGGATCTAGTTCATGAAACTTGGACATAAAGAGCAACCATGAATCCCTGCATATCCTGTATCCATTTCAGGTCACATGACCAAGATCAAAGGTCATTTAAGGTCAATGAACTTTGGCTGTAATGGGGGTATTTGTTGAGTTGGCATTACATTAGAAAGTTTATGGATATACCAGTAATTCATGAAACGATAGACATACATGTAAGGGTAATCAAGTGTGGATGATTGTTTTACATACGTCTTGGGTCATATGATCATGGTCAAAAGTCATGTTGGGTCAATGGACATACAGTAGTATTTTATTATCATATGAATGTATTTTTTTGTGAATAATTATTCAATAGCTGTTTTCAAAGTCAGCACTGATGCTATATTGAATCGCGTAATGCAGGCAAGACTGTCAGAGGCGTTCCATTTATTACCATACAACTAGTCAACTACCCTTCATTATGAAATGGCTTCTGAGCTTTGACTGGAAAGTTTTCCACTATGCCATTCTGACCCCAAAGGTTTAAAGTTGTAACGTGCCATGTATTAACACATTTTTTCTTGAGATTTATGCCTCTGGGCAATAAACTCTCGATTAACTCTAACTTGTGCTTACTATCTTTTGAAATCATATTTTCCTTAACGGCTATTTCCACTATCCCTCCAAATTCAACATTGGTCTTCGATGTGGAGCTTCTTAACTTCTTTTAATGATTCCGAAGACAGACATCGACATGCCCCTCAATGAATGTTATATGGAGTAGATTTTAGTGGTTTGTTTCTCTATCCCGTTGTTTGTACCTCAGGTATCGCATTTGGAACACATTGTAGATCCACACCATCCAACCATCTAAAAACAACTAGCCACCTTTTTACATGTGTCTCACCAATTTTATAGTTGAAAATATTTCTATCGTGATGTAAAAAGGAATAGAATATCGTAACATACAGTATAACAGGGTGCTTTTCAATTTGCCTATGATAAATATTTTCAATGTTTGTTTACTTGTTGGTTTCCTAGGAGAACGTCATTGTTGAGCTTGCTCTTTAATGATGATGCATACCAGGGATGTAGTCGGAAGCTGACCTCGAGGCCGCATTTTGCCAGCCTTGGTCTTGGCCCGAGTCCCGCGTACAACACCTATGGGAGAAGGTTTTCTCCAGCGGCCTAATGACTCGGAACTACTGGCCTAGACTACATCCTTGATGCATACATTAGGGGAGGGGGGGCTCAGTTGATACGCTGTAGCAAAAAGTCATCAAATAACACAGCAGGACCCTGTTGCCTTAAAGTTACTATTACCATAACTTTGCCATTCAATGGTAACTACCATGGTAACGCTGATCAACAGCCAATCACAACTAAGGATTACATGCAAGTTACCGTTGCCTGGCAAAGCAACTTTTATGCAATGGGGACCAGATGATTCTTTGCAGGTTATAGCTTGAATTTAGTCCCAATTAACTAGTCCATGGAAAATACACTTAATAAATGGTTCATTCTACATGGTTTTCAGGCATTCATTATTCTATAGTGGCATTCCTGCTTACTTTGGATAGTGGAGGCTGAAGATTTTATTAACAGTGAGCTCGGACTACTATGTTAAGGTGACATACATGTACATTTAACAATAAAATGTTGGTACTTGTTTTATTATATGTTATTCTGTTTAATTATATAAAATGCTTGAATAAGAGTCTTTTTGACAATTATTTCGAAATGTATGGTTCATTTACAAACTGAATAGATGGGCGCTCTTTCATGGTTTCATGTGCACCAACTTGCATTGCCCTTATTGCCTAGCAGTCAATTACCAAATCTTTACTAGCGATTTTTCAATCAGTGGTCTTAATTTTTGCATACAAGCAGTCGTTTCCTTCTCCTCGGGAGCCAACAAATGTGAACTGCCAACCAGCATTTCATGTCATTAGATTGCTCCCTAAAAGTCAGTCCATATTGGATCACTAAAGAGACTTCACACTAGTACTATGGTCAAGGTTGCTTAGTGATGGTCAAGTGATTGTCCTGACCATTTTGGACCTTATACGGTACGGTAACTTTTAGGCAGTCTGTTCTGCGGTTATCTTGTCAAGCTGTGTCCCAGCAATGTTTTGGTCGGGTTCTGTCAAGAGTCATGTAACCTTCACTGAGAAACCTACACTTAGCCAGCCATAACCATAGCGCTAGTGTGGAAGCTGTACTATACATGTTGTACACCAGTGTGCATAAATGAGTTCGCTCTTCTACATGTATGCACTATGTATAATACGATGTACCTCTTTTTAGAAATAATTCTGCAAGATTTCTTGATTTCTTCAAGCTTTATGTTGAGACATTGGAATTCTATCCAGTAGGCGGTTTTGAAACATGCAAGTTACAAATCACAGTGCAACATATGTATACCCAAATTTTGGTCTTGAAGCAACGCCATGTAAGTCTTTTAATATGTCGAAAAACAATCAAGAATCACATCTGACGAAAAAATCACTCAAATACATTGTACATGTACAATGTTAATACACTTTGATGACAACAACTATTGTGCAAGGAAATTAAAAAAAAAAAAAAAATTTACACCTGTCTTTGTATCCTGTACTACATGTATATAGTGAAGACCTGCAAGGCCTTTACTTTTCGGTTGCATGGCTGTAGCCAAGATAAGAAATTGAATAACACTGCACTTCATTAGTCCTTTGCATCGTGGGGGAAACATGTGTATACTCAAATAGCTTGCATGAATATTATCTATTTCATTTGAGTTGACTGTATAATGCTATAAAGTTATCAACTTGTCATTGTCTTGCAATATCTCTTCATTCTCCTGTTTAAGCCATTGATATTACCACCCTGTTATGTTTTCAGTGTATATTTTTGTTATGATTTTAACAGCTCTGATGGCGTTTTAGGCATCAGGCATTCGCTGTAGATTTTGTTTCCTTTTTGCATTATCTTTGATAATATTTTGATTTCATCCCATTGACCGGACCAATTGATATTTCAGTCATTCTACATGATTTTTTTACATTTTTTTTCATGGCAGATGAATACTCGCAATTTGAAATCCAATTAAATACTATTCTGCTCACTCTAAGTGTTGTACTCATTGATTATTCATTATTGTTTGTGGTGCCTTTTTATTAAATACTGCATTTGCTTGAATTATATCCTGCATACCCAGAATCAGTTACATCTATACATCAATCATGAATAGAGAAAAAATAAAATGCTCTTTGTATATTTTGTGAAAAGGTAAATCAATAAATCAAATTAGTTGATGAATTGTTTGACAATTTTTCTGGCTGTTGATAAAGAATATTAATTACTGTTATTTGATACAGGCAGTGTACATGGTTTTATAATGAATTCTCCAATGTAATTTTTTTTTTTTTTCAGCGAAGATAATTTGTGTTAATTCAGATTTGTAATCTATTTATCTTTAATGTTCTTTTTGGCCTTGTAAGGTATACCAGTGTTGCTTAACGTTGTATATCTCTCGTCTATTTGAATATTCTGCACAAATTCCAGACCCATCAAAAATTACAAGTTTTATGTTCATAATTATAGACGTTGCACGTGAGTAGAGAAAATTTCAAATGAAAAGGATATTGAGCTGTCTAGGGTAAGCCTGTTTGTCATATATTAGATGTACTTATAAATGTGTTCTCATGTACATTTTATATCATCGCCAGCATCATGTTCCTTTGACCGCAAATTTCCACAGGTACGGCTGACAGATTAGGTGTCGACGGAAGTAATGAAGGTTCAAATACATCTCTAGAACCTTAAAGGAGAATGAAACCCTTGAAACCAGCTGAATCCATATCAAAGAGAAAAATCAAAGGAACACATTGTTGAAAGTTTGAGGAAGATTGAATGAATAATAAGAAAGTTATGAGCATTTGAATATTGAGATCACTAGTGCCATGTAGATCCTCCCATCGGCAATGCGACCAAGATCTGTGATATCACACACGTACAACTCCCTCATTACTTTAGTACTTATTTCACTTATATTCTCACTTTTATAGAGTCTATCACAAGGTGAGGTGTTCTCTTTATGAGATGACAAGTACAGAGGTTTCACAACATTATATCATTGATGAATCGTTTGTCATATGATTAGAATGAGCAAAAAGAAATGTTTTGGGGTATATTTTCAGTGTCCAAATGGGAGAGTTGTACGTGTGTGACATCACAGATCTTGGTCGCATTGCCAATGGGAGGATCTACATGGCACTAGTGATCTCAATATTCAAATGCTCATAACTTTCTTATTATTCATTCAATCTTCCTCAAACTTTCAACAATGTGTTCCTTTGATTTTTCTCTTTGATATGGATTCAGCTGGTTTCAAGGGTTTCATTCTCCTTTAATAAACCAGTTTAACAGCCAAAGCATATTTCATCAGCTTTTCTGCAATCTGTGCCAGAGTATGCCATGCATTTGCCTGATTAATTGCTTTGTCTGTAATGCTTCAGTCACACCGACCCAACAGTCTCGAGGCCAATCAAAGCTATTACGTTATTTGTTATGGCACAACATTGGTCGGTTTGGAGTCGGTTGTGTTGATGTGACTGCAGCGTATAAAATCAAATCACAAAGATGTTCAGTACCTCCATAGAACAACAGACCCACTGGAAATATGGTTTGGGCCTGCCACCATTCCTTTTGCATTGGCTTTTTGTCTAACTTATTATGATTAGGTCTCATCTTTAATATAAAGCAAACACATTCTGAATTCCAACTACAGACTAATGAAAACTATTACATCTCTTCATTGGTGGGTGACTGGAACATTTCTATTAACTTGTAATGATGGGTCTCGTTTTAATCACACAAAATGCTCAAGGGTATACAATCCTTGGACTTTGCAAATTTCTGGCAATTTCGATTCATTTATCATGAGGGCACAAGATGAGCTACTTAAAGGGATGGTCCGGGCTGAAAGTATTGATAGTATAATAAATAGAGTATAATTCACTGAGCAAAATGCTGAAAATTTCATAAAAATCGGATAACAAATAACAAATTTATTGAATTTTAAACTTTAGCAATATTTTGTGAAAACAGTCGTCATGAATATTCATTAGGTGGGCTGATGATGTCACATCCCCACTTGTTCTTTTGTATTTTATTATATGAAATTGGGTTTATTCAATTTGTTTCCTCCAAGAACTAGAAAATTGGATTGACAACTGATTTAGTGCATTAGATATTTATTGCTGCAACTTATTTCATTATAAGGGAGACATTATTCACACAAGTATGAAATAATAAAACAATTATGATTTTATGTAATAACATAAGAAAACGGAAAGTGGGGATGTGACATCATCAGCCCACCTAATGAATATTCATGACGATTGTTTTCACAAAATATTGCTAAACTTTAAACTTCATTTGTTATCCGATTTTGATGAAATTTTCGGCATTTTGCTCAGTGAATTCTACTCTTTGTATTAAGATATAAATATTTTCAGCCCGGACCATCCCTTTAAAACATTTTAACAGAAGCATTTTTTAGAGCTTGCACAATCATCCTCTCTTTTGTTGCTGTTTTTTTTCTTTTTGTTTTCTATTGTTTATGTGCACATGTTTCCAACAATAATCAAGACAATAAATACGTTCCTTCAGTGACAGTCACACTTTCAGTTTCTTTTATTTGTCTATTGTTGAGAGTACACTCAAAACCCATTTTTGGTTTTGCTAATTCCCCCTTAAGTGAACTTCTATACTACTAGAATAAGGAAGTGTATGCCCCAAAACATTAGTATGTTGAGGATATATACAGTATGGCCCGTATTCTGAAGTCGGGTTTAACTTAAACTCAGGTTTAAATTTTTTTTTTTAAGTATGGATAGCCAATTGTTACATAAATCACTAACAGTACAGATATCATATTTCAGCTCATTTGGCTCTCAAATCATTCATAATTGTCTAGGAAGTATAAAACGATGATTGTCTTCACCATCGATGAATCAGGAAAGAGCTCAGCAAACATAAGAAACATACAACTTGATAAAAAATTTGACACTTTTGGCTTCCCATAAATTTAGCACAGAGTTAGACCCATGGTCTAAGTTAAACCTGACTTCAGAATACGGGCCTATGTGTTTATTGGATGAATTGTGCAATTTTGTATGAAGAAAATTTGTTTTGATCATGCACTAGATCAAAAAGGGTTATAAGTGGCAGTTATATTTTGTTCTTAGTTTTATATGGAATGGGCTAGACATTTCATGGTATAATCTTTGCCTGCAGCTTTCTAATGTCCAATCACCAAATTTGTATGACTAGAGCTAAAAAAAAATTTTTATAAAGATTACCAAAAAAAAAAAACATTTACAGACGGAGGGCACGGAACGACTCTGAAATCCAATTATGGATTCCACAAAAACTAAACTTGAAAAAAAAATCAAAGGAAACTATGCTTCTATAAGATTGGAATGTAGGATGATAATATACTTTAGAGTATAATTTACAATGTTTGATTTGATTTGATTTTTATTTTTCTTCTGCATAACAATATAATATGGTACTGGTAACATGAAAATATAGAGAGATTTTGACAATACATGAGAAATATGTATCATTGAACATAAAGCACTTGCAGAAGATGGATTGTCATTGTAAGCAAGAATGCTTGAAAATATTACAAACCAAAACGTCTATTAAATATATCATATTGAATGAGGAGAATGGATGACTACAATTATTAAAATATCAACTGAGAAAAAAAGGAAAAACATTTGCTATAATAAATAATCATGAAGAATGATGATGACGGTGAAGATGACGATGATGGTGAAGATAATGATGATGATGTTGACCCTTCGCCAAAACTCAATTCATCAACATTTAATGTATAACAAAAATTTATATTCCAAAGTTTTGCTTAATCTCTCGTAACTTGTTCAAATTGGAAACGGAGGACACCACTCACTAGTTCTCGATGAAAAACAAAATATAGTTTATCTTGATCATGGCTGTAAGTAGAAATTTTTACCAAGGGAAGGGGGGGGGGTATATGATGTTAAAATCAAATCGAGGGAGTGAAGTGAGCGCGAGCTTGTCATGGGGGCGTTTTTGCATTTTCCAAAGTGAAATTGAAGGAGATTTTCAGTGTTGTGCTTTTTTATTACCCTTTTTTAATTTTCTATTTTTATATGGGTGGACTTCCCCTTTGTATAGAATCAACAGCAATTATATCTCGATTGTGGAGATTGAATGCAGTACTAGGAAGAAGAGAAGAAGAAAAAACATTGTTCTTTTGCTCTATTTTTTTTTTGGGGGGGGGGTGTGAATCTATCACTTACCAGTAAATTTGAAAAAGAAAACATCCAAATGTTTAGTGTGTAAATTGCATATTTAGAAAATGCTCAAGTTCAATGACCACCCCAAATAAAAATGAATATATTGAAAAGATAATGAAAAAGTTAATAAAATTTGGAATGCCTAATATAGCGTTAATTGTACGAGTTCTTATTCCATAAAATCTTATGAATTTGCCAACAGAACTATTTGGTTTCTATATACTTTATAGGCTTTATAAAAATGTCTTAAAACCTTGTAAGTTTGTCAATTTGCGATTAAGACATATAGAGCTATGTTCTCCGACGTACCACATTATCACTTTTAGAGCTTAATTGATTTATACGATCTTGAAAAAAAGATTTAAGAGAATGTTTATATATAGAGTTCTTTTTTGTTTTTGCCCATATGCCCGGAGCCCATCCAATATCTAAAGATATTGGGTAAAAATTAAAGCAACATAGTTCAAGTCAATTAATTTGTATAATGAATTTAAAAACATCCCATGGAACAATTTTTTTACAGGGGAGGGGGCCCGGGTGCCGGTTTGAATTTGACAATAGCCCCGGCATGCAGTCCCCCGGCCCCAAAGGTTTTCTTTTAAAAATATATAGGTCGATCATATTATTTCTTCCATTAATTTAGCAAACCTTCCAGGTTTTCAATGGGAGCTGCCTATGGAAAATAACATACACAGCACCCCAAGGACAGAACATTTATTTACTCCTGAAGATAGTACGGGGGGGGGGGGGGGGGGTCACAAAGAGGTGCATATATACATGTAGGGGTGGGGCCATCACGGTCTGATCACGGTGGGCCTGATGGGGGCAGTGTCGTGTCCAAGTTTGCGGAAGTGTACTGCACCCACCTTTTTGGTATCTGCCCTAGCTTGTATCCTTATTATATGCACAATATGCTAATTGACCCATTGCAGGGGCCGCGGAAGCGGGGGGGGGGGGGGGCTTCAGCTTCAGCTTCAGCCCCCCCCCCCCCACTTTTTTCAAAACCGTAGACAAACACTAAAAAATGACCATATCTATGATTGTGATTTTTTGCATGGTCAGCCCCCCCACTTTTGGCTCACGGTGGGCCTGATGGGGGCAGTGTCGTGTCCAAGTTTGTGGAAGTGTACTGCACCCACCTTTTTGGTATCTGCCCTTGTATCTTTATCATATGCACAATATGCTAATTGACCCATTGCAGGGGCCGCGGAAGCGGGAGCCCCCCCCCCCCCCCCCACTTTTTCAAAACCGTAGACAAAAACTAAAAAATGACCATATGATTGTGATTTTTTGCATGGTCAGCCCCCCCCACTTTTGGCTCAGCCCCCCCCCCCCCCCCACTTTGAAAACCGTTCCGCGGCCCGTGCTCTGTTTCAATTTTTTACGAAGCTACTATAAACCGTTGACCGCATATTCTGAAGCATTTCCCCGTTTATTTGTCCCACTCCCGTCACCATAGCTACCCGGTATCGTGAGCGAGGTTAACAATTTTGAGGAGGTAAAGCCGGATAAATAGATTAGAAACAAGGCAGTGTCATTGTCGTCATGGAGAGAGTCAACTGGTAGAACATCTAAAGAAGGATCTACAGTCACAAGATTTTGTGAGTATTCAGGATTTAAAACGTCACAATAACTGCAAACTCCCCGTCGATTATTTGTAAAGGCGTCAATGCGTTTTTGCACCCCTCGCTTACGCTGTATGCGCGAGATGTTCGGGTGCCCGGGGCGCGGGCGCGGGAAGTTCAGAGTTATGCTTGTTTCGAGTTGACGTGGGTGGGAAAGCGCATTACCGCCATTACGGCTACTAAAGTATATTGCATCTCCTCGCCAAAGACATTTATAGCACTACGAAATATAGCATAGGCCCTACATGAATAACTTATTACTTAACGTGCTCCGCTAGTGCTCGGCATATCTAGGTATGTGACAAAAAATAAAAATCACGGAATTACGTTGTAACCTAGTCCATTGGAAAGGGCTGAAAAAAACATTTAAAATGGTATTAACCATTACTCTCTAGCCTAGGCCAAATATTAAGAGTTATGATTTGTTGAATATTAAAAATCTGATTTAATTATTGCCATTGTCTTACCATTGCAACCATTCAAAATGTGTGACCGACCGTGACCCAAAAAATTGTTTTTTTACAAATTATTCATTTTACTCAATAAAACTGAGTAAAAACAGGTGATGAGAAAGGATATCAATATTTGTCTTAATTGGTCAATGTATTGAATATTTAATTAGTAATTATCAATTAGTAAATTGATATGTTAATTGTTCATAAACTCATTACCGAACATATATACAAACTTATAATTATATAGGACCCTAGGGCCTAATTTCCTTATTGTTTGGAATTTTTTGACAGGAATTTAACAACACATCTTCTAAATGAAACTTTCAGAATGATTGATAAAGCATTGAATACTTACAGAAGAAAGATCTCAGGATTGCAGTATTTTAGAAATGTATTGATTAGTAATTATCAATTAGCAAATTAATTAGTTATCTATTCAAATCTCACTGCTGCAAAAAAAATCAAAAAAATCCTGATTTGGTATATTTTAAGTTTGCCTAAATAAATGATAAATGACATCCCACTTATCTTACAACAAAATACTGAAAACAAGCTAAAATTGTGTAATGTGTATATTTATATTCATCAAAGGATGTAATAACTTATAATATAAATATAAACAAGTAGACTCTAGGTCTCAAAAGCAAATAATAATTAAATCAATGCGATGCACAAACTGCTAGCATAACCCCTCTGAGCCGTTGCACCCATACCAGGGCTCCCGGCACTGCACTCATCATGATGGTCGCGCACCAGGCAACTCTCACGGCAGTTTGCTATTTCTGACAATCAATTTTGAGGAAGTAAAAAATAAATGATGGGATGTTTAGATTCGATTTATATTCACCACACACCAAGAAAAATATATGAACAAGCTGTTAAAATAGGTTTAAATCTGTCAAAACTTACCTTCAGGGCCGGTTACGATGGTAAAGATAACATGAGACTTTCACATGAGCCAAATCCAATTTCCATGCGTCCGATCTTCAAAATTTGACATCGAGGCGAAGGGGATTTTTCTCAGCTATGACATCAGTAAAAATAAGCCAAATTGGCGAGAAACCGCCAAATCTACACCCATTTAAAGCCACCCCTTACAGAGCAACCCAAACTCGTTCTGAAACTGCTGCCGGTGCCACGGTATTGAGATCACATCGTGCGATAGTCACATACCTAGCATATCATGACGTCATCCAGCAGTAGAGGGAGACTCTCCAATAAGGGAGACAATCTCCCATATTGGAGTCTTGCTTTGCAAATGAACAAAAGAAACAACACCAACAAAAGCATGATTTTTTCCACCCAAAATTTTGTCCCACTGAGG
Organism: Lytechinus pictus; assembly: GCF_037042905.1. NCBI lineage: Eukaryota > Metazoa > Echinodermata > Echinoidea > Temnopleuroida > Toxopneustidae > Lytechinus > Lytechinus pictus. The sequence goes on along the minus strand of NC_087261.1, from coordinate 15,231,715 downwards.
TCAGAAGCCCATTTGTTTTGTGTGTGGATGACAACAAAAATCCTTATAAAAACAAAAGTAGACGGTGAATTTCTAAAGTAGACGGTGAAAAGGGGTAATTTTTCATGAGGAATCTGCTTAATACATTTTTATTTGCCGCCAAGGTAATCCTTTTGCAGCAAATGTAAACAAAGAAAATTGGTCTCCCAAACTGGAGACTGTCTCTGAAATAGGATACCCAAATTCTTTATAAAAGTCTCTGATATTGGAGATAATTTCTCTCCATGGAGACAGTCTCCCATATTGGCCTTGCGCCTCTACTGTCCAGGTGCGATCGCAAGCCAATTTTTTTTATATGTATGAAAATTAGGTTAGCAATTGCTAGACAGCTGGCAGCCGTCTGTTTCGAGGAATTTTTTAAACACCTTTTAATTTTTTTTATTTCTCCTTGTACACAGACGGCTCATGATCGTGCAGCCACCATTAAGGGGTTAACAATGCAAAATCCCCCCGACTGGGCTCATTGATTTTTGTCTTTATTTCTTAAAAATATATAAAAAGAACTGGACCAAAATAAAGATTATTATTCCATTTTGGCCTGAAATGCACCAAAACGGGGAAAAAATAAACTTAAAAGGAAAAAAACAGTGACTTACTGCGGCTAGCTGTCGCGCAACTCCCACTTCCCTGGTTTATCTGAACGTAAAGGAGAATGAAACCCTTGAAACCAGCTGAATCCATATCAAAGAGAAAAATCAAAGAAACATATTGTTGAAAGTTTGAGGAAGATTGAATGAATAATAATGGCAATGCAACCAAGATCTGTGATGTCACACACGTACAACTCCCTCATTACTTTAGTACTTATTTCACTTATAATTTATATTCTCACTTTTATAGTCTATCACAAGGTGAGGTGTTCTCTTTATGAGAGGACAAGTACAGAGGTTTCACAACATTATATCATTGATGAATCGTTTGTCATGTGATTAGAATGAGCAAAAAGAGATGTTTTGGGGTATATTTTCAGTGTCCAAAAGGGGAGAGTTGTTCATCTGTGACATAGATCTTGGTCGCATTGCCAATGGGAGGATTTCCATATCATTAGTGATTTCGACATTCAAATGCTCATAACTCTTCTATTGCTAGTCCTATTTTACTCAAACTTTTGTTGATCTTATTCTTTGATTTTTCTGCTTTCACAAAAGCTAACTTGCTCCAAGAGTTTCATTCTCCTTTAATACATAAACATATGGCCATTGTGTCTCTGAGTTAGAACTTCGGTCTCTGTAATTGGTGAGTGGAGCCAATGGAGTTCAGCGGAACAACCAACAGAGATCGAATCATTCACTAACGTGTGCTTAACCCTCCACGGAGCCAGGGATTGCATCTCATTCATATGCGTGTTCCGCGAAAAACCTGAAATTTCTACTTCTAAAAGATCTAGCCCTAAAATAAATCATGTACATGTAGACTAGTTGTAGACTCTAAATGGGATACAACTTCATTTCCGACATTTCTACAATATTGATTTCATTTTTAAACAAGAATTCATAAAAAAAACGAGAAAAAATATGAAAAGACGGGGAAAACTTGCTGCAATGTTAACGTCGCCATCTTGTTATCTTTGTTTTTTTGCCAAGATACTAGATGCATATCGGGATCCCAGTTTGGAAGATCGCTTTGCTAGCGTTCCCACTTGATCACACAAAAGTGGTTTTCAAAATCACTTCACATAAAGCGATCTTGTTGCTATGGAAACGCTTTCCGTGGGGTGACACGTTTCGCGCTAAATTCGAAACCACAGCGTAGGAATTCTACACCTGTCGTGTGGAGTAGCGCGCTCAAAATGTGCGGAGATCGCTTCCCGAAGAACAGTTGTCCTCACTTACGCTAAAACCAGTTTAACGAAGCAAAGCGATCTTGAAAACTACATCGCGAGGTGGTTTTCTGGACCGGTTTGGAAGATCGCTTTAGACCGTTCTTACTACACAGAAACTAGTTTCCAGCAAACTGGTTTTAGGAAGGTAGTAAGAACGGTGTCTCTGAATCTAGATAGCAAAATTATCTACTGGAGACAACCTCATGAATGGGAGAGAGTCTCCAATATTGGCTGTACACCTCTACTCGTATTGTCACCAGCCTTATTACTGTACATACATGTAAGTCATTGTTGAAGCAAACCCACATGGCCCAGGAGGCATTTGGGGAAAATCATTTGCTCATCATTGAAAATCATTTGTGGAGCGTTGTGGCCCGGTGGATTAGTCTACGGACTTTGAAACATGGTCGTGGGTTCAAATCCCAGCCATGGCGTAGTTTCCTTCAGCAAGAAATTAATCCACATTGTGCTGCACTCAACCCAGGTGAGGTGAATGGGTACCGGGCAGGAATTTATTCCTTGAAATGCCGAGCGCGTAAAAGCTGCTTGAGCTACAGCCAGGGTAATAATATCCAAGTCCTTTGGAAGCGCATCTAGAGACGTTATTCATAATGTGTTATGCACTATACAAGAACTGACTATTAATATCATTATTATTAATTCAAGGTTAGAGTCTTCAGCTCCCACTCTCAAACTAATGTTAGATTCTAGAGCCAGTGTATTAACTGTTACAAGTACTATTGAAATAGCCCGACCAGATGCCGTGCGCATTTGGAGCATGGTGGCTGACGAACGACAAACCAAATACACCTTTAGAGTGCAATATCTCCCAGAACTCCTAGCATTAATGAGGAAGAAAATAGTGCTGTAGCCGAACCGCCGAACCGAACGGTAGTTCGCCGAACATGGCACTTCCGAACCGAACAGAACCGAACCGAACACTAAGACTCGGTTCGGAAGTTCGGCAAAAAAAAAAAAAAACGGCTTTCAGCTAATAAATTTATAAGTTTACACCCTTTCTAATCATTATATTTGCGCATTCTCTATTTAATCTTCTTTGCAATTGTATGTTGGAAGTATGCGCTTATTTTGCGGTTACTAGATTTTGTTTTCATTTTCATGTTGACATTGTGGTTTTTACGGCCCTGATTAAGAAAGGAGATCCGATGAATGATGTTGCGCGAGCTTGCGCTATAATCATTTTACTGGCTTTCATCATCTCTCGCTCTGTGGCCGAATCGCCGAAGCATGGTAAAGAAAACCAAAACTGTATGTGTCACATGTGTTCATTGATTAAATCTAATTATCTAAAATATTGTTGTTTTTAGGTGGCGAACAAGATTCTTGTTTGAAAATCTTCAAAGTATTTTGAATGAACGAGCTCAATAAACTGAAAGTGAAAGATGAAGTACCATTAATATTACGAATTACGATACGATGTGATTAAGATCGTAACTCGTGTATTGTTGCGGCGGAGAATAAAGATCTGATTGAGGTGATTGACATTATTATTGAGGTGTCGGCTCGCTACTGTCTAGTTTTCATGATTTTAGAGAGAAGTAAAGAGTTTTGAAAACGAGAGATCCAGTGAAAGTGGGAAATAAAGTGAGTGACTGTTAGAGATGGAAAGGAGAGACGCAAAACAAATAATATAGAAATGAGATGAGGTGAAGTTATCTTTTTTATTATTAACAATCAGATGAAAATAAAAATCAAACACTCATGAATGATTACGGTAAAGCATATAGCAAGATCCCCTTCCCCTCGTTGACAAGTTGAATGAAGATAAAGCCATGCGGAAACATTCATCTCTTGGGGGAAAATGACCCCCAATCTTTACTCTTTTTTTCCTTTCTTATCAACTCCTCAAATTAACCATAAACAATGCGATGATCACTCTACTCCCCCTGTCCCATTGCAGTCGTAAAACTTTGCATCCCACTTGGTCTGTATGTTCATGGTCGAATGAAATCTGACCAATGAAATCATAGAAATCTCGGGAATTGCTCTTCAATCAGTGAGCTGAGTTTCGCGAGCAGACAAAGCACGTGGCTGCATGTACCGATACGACAATCAGCGACATGCGATTGGTGGTTTAGTTCACCCATCGAGCCAATTAGCGAAAGGCGCATTACATAAGCACGCTTTCTTCGACACGCCCCTGGCCCTACTATGCCTACAGTTCAGTGCACTGGCGCTGGCATGGCCGCCTCGTATGTGATGCCAATCACGTTTGGCCGGACTGTACTAGTATATATAAATATTCATGAGCTCAGAGTCCCGCTACAAGGCCGGGGACTGCATGCGCTGGAGTGCGAGCGTAGTTAATTTGGCAAGTATCCAAAGTGTGGTCCAGGTATGGACGACTAGGAAGAGTCGCCATTTTAGAACTGTGAGTTACCCAATAAATATGTCATCAGATAATCAAATTCGAGATAACAGTTGATTCGTTGAGCGCTATAACTTTCATAGTCTCATGTCAACAAGATAGAGATAAAATGGTTTGATGTGACAGAGGTACACGCGAGCACATGCAGTCAATCAAGTACAAATTGTCTACCGGTACGCTACGTATACCTGAATGAACTATAGCTTTATCAGTCTATCATTACCGAACCCCGAACCGAACCAATGTTCGGCAAATTTCTGCCGAACCTTGCCGAACCGAACCGAACCCGAACATGGCGCCTGACTTGCAGCACTAGAAGAAAATATCCTAATCTTATCTCAGCAACTTTACTGATTTTTCTATGCTCTTCCAAATTTTGGATTTTGAAAATAAATTGCAATAGTGCAAAGACATAACAATTTAATTATAGTATGGTTCGTCTTTCCTTCGCTCCGAAAGCTAAAGGTGCGAGATAATGACCTGTACTTGAGTGGTGTCTGCGTTGGCCCAATGGATTTCTGAGTGTTTGAATGCAGCGGAAAAAAAATTACTGTTTTGGGTCAGCGATTGCATATTTCCCACCAGCGAATTCTTGGTGATCAGAGTTTGTCATAATTTTTTGGTTTCATTGTTGTCTTTGAGAAAAGTTGCTTGATTGATTGAAAATTGATACCTGACCAGGATCCCTGTTGCATAAGAGATACTATCATGGTAACTTCCATTGAGTCCAATAGTAAAACAGTATGATCAAATTAACCCATCAAAGCCATTTGAAAAGGGGGAAAAAAAAGAGTATACCTACTGAGTACAGTTTTGCTAAAAAGTTAGTGAACGCCTTCACAAAATGCACTCCTTCATGATGAGTCTTGAATGTAGACAACTACACTACAATGTTCGATGAGCCCAGAGAAACAAACTTTATTGAATGTACATGTAGCATTGTATTACCTGACTTTACAGTTAAATATCTTAAACATGGCAGAATTTTATGTGTTCATTTTCTGGTTGGGTTCACTAACTTTCGAGCACCACTTTACATGTAGCTTGATATAATGAAAAATGTATACTTATTTCTGAAAAATGCAGAATTAAAACATTTTAAATCTATCTTGTTTGGGGAATTTATCAAAATCTTGTGATCTACCAGACGAGACTCGTTCATATCCTTTTTTTCCACTGACTTCTAGATTATAAAACAGTAAAATGGATGAACTATTGGACATGCAGGAGAAGCGTACATTCTGTGATTACGAGGACTGCATTTGGGTGGAGAACCTCGGAGTGTCCTTTCAAGCCATGCGAGGTGCCTTAGAACTGACCGATATGAAACTCTGTGCAGGAGACACCGAGTTCCCCTGCCATCGGATCTTGCTCGCTGCAAGCAGTCCATTTTTCCGAGCCCTACTCACCGGACCAATGAGAGAAGAATCCCGGACCACCTTTGATATGAAAGATACCTGTTCTTCTACACTGAATCTTCTTCTAGATTTCATGTACACTGGTAAGTTACGGATCACGGAGGAGAATGTCCAGGATGTACTTGTTTCTGCAAATTATTTATTATTAGGACGTCTGGTGGACGCATGCTCTGACTTCCTACGAAGGCAGTTGGATTTTCAAAACTGTTTTGAGATGTACTCCTTTGCGGATGCCCACGGGTGTGGAGAGCTTCTCCGAGCCACGCAGAGGTACATTCTTAAAAATTTTCCAGAGGCCTCATCCTCGACATCCTTCCTTGAGGCCGGCTTTGAGCAGCTGCGTTCACTGCTGGGTCAAGATAATCTGAACATTTCAAGCGAGATGGATCTCTTTAGGAGTATCAGGGACTGGGTGTCGCATGATGTTAAATCTAGGAGATGCCATCTTGTGGAATTGTTAAGGCTCGTTAGGCTTCCGTACCTACCAACAGACAACCTTGATTTGATATTGAGTGATGAACTTATTGGAGAAAGTCCAGGCTGCAAGACTGTTTTACAGAATGCCTTTCTATGTAAGGAAGATTGTATCCCCTATCCTGTTGAATGGAGAAGTCCAAGGAGCTCAACCAATCAGACGGAAGCATTGGTCATTCTTGGGGGAGTACATTCTAGTCAGCTTGGTAACAGTAGTAGGTATGTTCAAATATGCTTTATTTGTGAAAACAGAAAATTCTCATGAATTTTTCAGAAGAAATTATTTACCCTTCCAAAAGGTTTACATCGACTTGGACTTCAATCAATGGGTCTTCTTAGATAGTCAAATACCACATGATTTAAACGGTCTTCTTTCAATTCGGTCCCATTGCTGTTTGGCTCACTTTTTAAGTGGTTTATTAAATACCTACATACATGTATACTAACATGTTAGTCTAATTCCCAATCTGTTTGCATATTATAATTTACTTACATGTAGCCATATGAAAATATAGCTCATAAACATTTCATCTAAACTATTGCTGTTTTTTTTTAGAGCAAATGGTTATTAGACGAAATGGATACTATAGCCTAAATGGAAATTAGAAGAGATGATAAATACACAGGTGTGGCAATTAGACTAAAAGTAATTTGGGATGAGACCAAATGGACGATAGACATAGTGGTTGTAGACCAATCAGAAATTAACCTTTAACACTGCTTTTCCAAAGCGCTTGATAAAAGGCCTCACAGTTCCCATAATTCCCATAAATTTGCCAAAGAGTTGGACCACAGCTGAAGTCGAACTGGACCACCACCTTTAGAAATGTAATTTATTATTACATGTTGTACAACGCCTACTTAGCTTGTTGTATGCGAGCAAATGGGGGGCTGAATGTCCTAGCACACACGACGTACCATCCAAAATGTACCGTTGCACGGCTTTAGGAGATGACCTCACAATGCGATTTAATTCATTGCGCTCAGTAAAAATGAAGGTGCTATATGCGTATAGCCTGCTGGCCAAATGCGCAATGCTGCCCAAGATCATGTGCGCTTGTGGGATTTTGCCTTTCGCTTTCATTATTTTTGCTCTTTTTTCATCTAGATTACTGCAGGGCAAAACTCTTGTTTTTTCATATTTTCGCTAGATTCCGAGGCATTGTACAACACAAATAGCGAAATCAATATTCTTATACGTGCAATGGTAATGCCGAGTTGAATAGAGCATCTCTTTCACCGAATGCGATATCTCGCACCATCGCACTCATGCCTATTCGCTCTTTATTTGTATATTTTATTGTGCCTTGCAGAAGCCTTCAGCATTACTGGTGTGACCCCGGGACGCGGCCTCTATCATGGGGGAAGCAGTCTATAATGCCGTACCTGCTGGGGACTACAGTCATGTACGACGTGGCAAAGTTCAGGAATTCTATCTACCTGACTGGAGGATTCGATGGGGAGCAGGGTTGTCTCGGCCACGTCTGGCGCTACCAGATCGATGACGATCAGTCGGAAACATGGATTAGGGCGCCATCACTTGTCACAGCCAGGTAAGACTGTTAACATTCACTTGGTTTCACAGTTGCTCTGCCTCTAATTCCGAGTTGGTCTCGTTTACAATATTATTTTCAAATCAGTCGTATGAAAATTTTCTCTAACATTTCATTTGACCCAAGTGGAAATTGGACAGAATGGCCTAACTGGAAATGAGACAAAAGACAAAAGACAATTAGGCAAGTGATTAGTAAAATAATTGGTTGTAGATGAACAGTATTAGGGCACATGGGATGAGATAAAAGGGGAAAGTAGACAAAGCGGTAGTAGACAAAGAATTTTGGTAATATAGTAAGATTTCCTGGGTTTTCATATTGTTTCTAATGTCATGTGTCAGTCCATTCAAGTACATGTAGCACTTTGACATTTACTTCCTTTAACCGGGCGGAGAGATTATGTTACCCCTACCCCTTTGATTTTTCTTCCCAATATTTCTGTGATTGAAGAAGCCATTGATACGTTTCATAACTCCCCTTTCCAGTCTTGTGCAAACTTTGAGGTTCAATTTGTATTAGATGCCAGGGCAAATAGTTTCAAAATTGGGTAAAACTTTATACTTGAAAGTAAGACCAAAATGTACCCTCAAAACGATATCTTAAGGGAGGGGTGGGGGAGTTAAATTTTTAGAGAGGCCTTGAGTGCAGTGCTTGTTTAATAGGCAAAGGTGATTTTGATGGGATCATGGTAATTATTCAAGACTTCTGGGGAATTATTTAACTAAATCAAATTTGATTAGCATTTTTGGTCATTGGAGCAAAGTAGTACAGTTCTATGTAAAAAATCTGCTACACAAAAGACTCTTGTGTTAGAAGTCTTTCGAAAATGTGGAGCAAATTATGATTAGGTCCCAGGAGAATTATTCCCCGACTTCTCTTTTTACTTTGGCAGGTATCAGCATGGTTCCGGCGTAGTCGATGGTCATCTCTTTGTCGCCGGGGGTTACAACGGTCAGGAGAACCTGAACAGCGTGGAATGTTACAGTCCAAACAAGGAGAGATGGCAAACTTGTCCACCAATGCCGGAGGCTGTCACATTTCCGGCTGTCGTTGGCTATCATAAAAGACTGTTTGTTATTGGGGGAATGATGAGTGATTCCCAGGCTTTTCCATGGATGCAATGCTTCGACATGGCTACACAGTCCTGGAGTATTATCAAGACGCTGGAGCTGAAAAGAAAAGGTGTGCTTTACATTGTCACCATAACAGCCCTTTCTGTGATCAGTCAACCTTTTTGAGTCATGTGTTACTTTATGAACAGCTGTATGAAGCCCTCTCTGTCTCCAACTTAACCCCAAATGACTTGATTTTATGCTGCTCATGATTGTATATAAAGTGATATCAACAAATACAAAAAAATGAAACACAAAAGCTTAAAAAAAGAATACAAAATATGAAAACAATGAAATACAGTATAGGAAATTGATCTGATATTGCAATTTTTTTATTCAGGTACATCACAAATGGTTTGTAAACCAAAAATTAACACATTTTGATCTTTATTTTAGGAATTAAAGCAAAAGACACGATCTCACATATATTAATTACACATAAATTATCATAATTAACTAAAATTGACTTTCATGGGAAAATTAACAACAAAATTTCATAGATAAAGTCGTGGGCAATGCGTGTGCCCATTTACGGCACAATTGCATGGTCGGTGGCCGAAATCTGAAGGGGGAGGGGGCCTAGAAAGCCCCTCCCCCATATTATCTCCCAAAATAGCACAGCCTAGTTAGGGTTAAGCCTACATGTATATTACTCTACTTTGAGAAAAAGAAGTTATAAATTGTAATTTCCTAGCCAGGAAGAAGAGTTATATTTCTGAAATATCAACACATTATAAAAAGCTCAATTATGGTTAATATATCAATAAATCCTTTTGTCAAAGTTGGACAGTATTCCATTGTACAATGTATTTTTAATCATTCATTTCTCTGTTCAGGTAGCAAAAGTGTCCTGCTTAACGATGCCCTGTACATCATCGGAGGACCAACCCGTGACGTCCATGTTTACGATCCAGAGAGCGATGTCGCTTTTGATGTTGCCCCTACGCTGGACATCCATGTGTGTGCTGGAGTAACGGTCAATAATGGTGAGAAGAGCCAATCTGAGGATGATTACATAAAGGGGTCATTGCAACGACCATCTCTGGTGTCACCGATTCATTATGATGCACCTTTATCATCACCATTTATTTAAAGTATTAGTTCGCTTTTAAATCCATTTTCATAAAATACATGTATATTGATGTTTAAAAAAATGGTTCCTTTTAATGGATGAAAGATCTAGGTTTGCAAATACTTTGTTAGAAAAGGCATAATACGGTGCATTATGATGATTAGGCGACACAAAAGACTTTCCTTGCAAATACACTTTCATGAAATCGGCTAAAGATTCTTATTTCAGGGAGCTTTTAATCAATAACAGACACCTAGATTCAATGTCAGAAATTTGTTATTAGCCTGTTAATTGCTAATCTTTTACCTTTTGTCAGTTGTTGTAATATTGTTCTTTAATGAAAAGTTCAAAGAAATGAGGCCAGAATAGTGGTAAGGAAATCAAACCCATGAGACTCCATATTATGCACCCTAGCTAGCTCCCCTTCCAGTACATGTATGTTTTTCATATCTACATCACATTCAACCCTCATGTGTAAGGTAACATCATTAATTTTCTTTTGAAAATTTCAACATTTTGATGACTATATTTTGATAGAGCATGATGACAAACCTGCACATACCAAATATGCTCCTTTGAAATCATTGTCAGTTGGCCTGGTTAATAACTGTTTGGAACCAGGTCATTTTACACTGATTTCAATATGGTTAAAGTATGTATGGCCTTATTGGCCAAGTCTTAGGCCACCATGGACCGATTCCCACCAAATTTGGGTTGTGAATGCTTTTCATCATGCTGATTGCTGTGCAGAGATATGGTATGAATATTGAAATGCAAGACCACCAGTGTGTGATGTCATTGCTTCAATACTTCACAACTCTTCACGATCTCACACAGTCTGGGTTCCCTGCTGAAAATCTCACGCTTTGTTGTTGTTTGAACTTTACAACTAAGGCCCCCATGGACCGATTCCCACCAAGTCGGCTCGTGAATGCTTTTCACCATGCTCTTTAGAGATATGGTATTACAAAAGTTGAAATGCCAAAACATAAGTTAGTTATGTCCAAGTTCCCTCCTTAAAATATCATGCTTTGTTCTTTTAACTTGACATCTCTGTTACAGGCAACATCTGATATCCAGGTTCCCTCCTTAAAATCTCATGCTTTGTTCTTTTAACTTGACATCTCTGTTACAGGCAACATCTGATATCCAGGTTCCCTCCTTAAAATCTCATGCTTTGTTCTTTTAACTTGACATCTCTGTTACAGGCAACATCTGATATCCAGGTTCCCTCCTTAAAATCTCATGCTTTGTTCTTTTAATTTGAAATCTCTGTCACAGGCAAGATCTACGTTGCTGGTGGGGACAACCTGAAGGATCGCCGGAACTGGGATAGCATCGAGTGCTACGATCCTGCATCGAATACCTGGTCCATTGTCGGTAAGATGGCCGTTCCGCTCTACTGGCACGGCATGGTGTCTATCGTGAGACCGGATATCCCTCGTCTTGAACCCTGGGACGCTGCCAATCTCCATCAAGTTGGTCCGTCAATGATGTTTAGAGGTTTCGAAGAAGGGCCTACTAATTATGATCCAAGGTGATATCGGGATCATGCCCTGTTGGTGGGGCATTGAAGAGATAGAGGTAACTAGACCTGGTACTGAAGACTGAATCAGACTGAACTTTGTGGAAAATAGTAATGGCTTCCAGAACTTGCCTGCTGGTACCATGACAGATACTTTGTATTCGTATCCTTCTACTTTTCTCGCTTCTCCACTTCCACCCAATCACCCTGATGGAAATCAAATTCAGTGCTGATTGCCTTTCTTTCTGGTGTAATACTGTTAGAACATGAAGGTGCTTCTCTATCCTGGCCTGATGACTAAACAGAGCTTGATGTTGCTTTTATCATCCTGCACCAAGGACTTGGTCACATTTCTTTTGCATCTTCACCATCCTGAAGTTCCAGTTTCTTGACAATACCATCCAATAGGAGCCATTGATCGTTGGTCAGCTTGAGTGTCCTGGCAGTCGTGGCATTTGCATATCTCATGTTGCGCTCAGGACCTGTGACACGGCCACCTCTGCTCCTTTACCACACCAACCATGCAAGCAACATGTGATGGAGTGGTGAACTGAGGTACATGTAATAACTTAAAGTATCAATATACTGGAAAGAAGGTCAACATGAGTTACAAGAACGGTGAAATACAAACAAAGGTATACATTATGTCAAATTATGTGAATTATATAGACCGTTTGTTGAAATGAAGACCTAGTTTTGCCCTTTTCTCAGCTATCTTATATCCATTTTTCTGTTTCATTTTAACAAGAGAGATGAAAGATTGGAAATCAAGGTCAACATTTTGAAATTTGCATCGAATAATATGAAACTTCAAACATACACAGATTTACAGAGAAGGTTTTTGTCAAATATCCATTAATACATGTAATAAGCATAACTAGTTCTCAGGGGAATTTTTTTTTTCGGGGGCTCCATTTTCAAATTTTTGTAAAATTTCGGGGGCTACTTTTAGCATTTCGGGGGCTATTTTTATCAATTTTGGGGGCTCCTCTTAAAGTCCACTTATTTACTTACCATATGCAAATGCATGCCCCTCACTCTTGCTGTGTTGGACGGCGGAAAACTTCTTTGTGTTCTTTGTCCCGCAAATGAAGGGGTTATTGGACACGGATCCTCTATTGTTCTTACTAGTTTTGGGGTGGTGAGATCGACACGCCCGGCAGTGGATCTGGAGAGCCACGTCGCTGCCACGGGAGCATTCCAGCCAGTCAAATTCCCATGCTTGCATGGCAGCTTCGCATGACACAGGCTTTTTCTTTCTTTTTCTGTTAGTGTCAGTGCTAGTAGTGGCCGTGGTGTCATTTGTCTTTTTCTCGTCTGGCTTGTTCAAACCGGTTAAAGTGTTGGGAGCGTTGGCACCCCTGGCTCGAATAAGAAACCGTTCCATTGCTACTGTAGGCTGTAGCATAGACGTACTCACATGCATGTGCTATATCGCGCTATCGCTAGCTAGCGCTGCATATTATGCCATGCCGTTAACGTTATCGTTGTTGTGCGATGCGAACCACGACAATTCGCCCATAAGACATATCACCTTGGGACAGGTCGCCCGCACGTATCTTCGGCAAGTTATCTTACCGGTTAGACGAGTTCAACTTGTCTCGCTAAAGAAACAATAATCGCAGATCATCCTTACATGTCCTGAAGAAAATTTTCAGTATCACGTGAGGTCGTTAGGCAAGACACTATACCTACCCCCTGAGAACCTTGACCTTGACTCCTGGCGATGCTCAAATTCGATAAACCATTGTGGGGCTGCAGTGGGCGAGCTTCCACCCGCCATGCTTGAACTAGTGGAAGCTAGATGGGAGCTTCGAGAGTCAGTGCTTTCAAAAGCGACTTTTTTCTTCACTGGGGAGTTTTCTTGAAAAGGGGGGTCACAATGTTTCGCAGAGCCATTCATCGCTTACTAAAGGTATAGGAAATTAACTCAAATGCTGAATTTAAACTGGTGAAAATTAACAAATTATGCGAGTTTACCCACGACACGTCCGTTCGCGAGAGATCCATAAAGCCGAGTTCCGACTGCCCAAACCTTTGTTTGCTTTCCCGATTTTCTTTATAGTCCTTAGGTATTCCAACATAAGTTTGATGTTTGCAATGCAACTGATGAACTGATGATGGGTAGGATCGGAAGTGTGTTGTACTTCTATATGCTATACATACCCCAGCCGGCAAGCATACCCACTCCGTCTCCGTCGACTGGCTTTGATTGTGCAACTGCAGGACTTGATAATTATTGTATTTCGTCAACGAAACAACAATAATTATTATTTATATTTACCTTATCACGGTCTGTCCTCTTCTTTTGTCACTAACATTAGATTTTCTTCGTTTGGGGAGTTTCCTATGAACGAAGATTGTAGGGATCGCATCAGGTTTCAGCATTTTTTTTCGGGGAGTGTACCCTATGATATTCCCACGGACATTTTCTTTTGTCACTAACGTTAGATTTTCTTTGTTTGGGGAGTTTCCTATGAACGAAGATTGTAGGGATCACATCAGGTTTCAGCAAAATTTTTCGGGGATCATTCCCTATGATCTTCGCACGGACATCTTCTTGGAAACAATCCTGTTCAAAGTGGTCCTCACAAACGAATCTACTCGTGTGATGTTTGTATGTTTTGATGTCAGATTTGTCGGTGCCAATATTGTGGAGCCACTGGGCACATCTCTCCCGATCTCGGATCGGATTTGGGATAGAAAATGCACTTTTATTGTTATTTTCTTCCGGCCGAACCAAGCAGCGGTATGCCTGACACAATTAGGCATATTGTAGCTGTGTGACGCGCTGGATTGTTGCGAAACCAAAGTGGAGATGGTACGTCACCGAAGTCGCTACATATGCGCGAAATTGAATTCATTTTGCCCCAAATAACCGTTACAAGAAATGCTCTTAAAAATCTCCAAAGTCAAGTACGAAGATGATACTTTTGAAATGACCCCTGCCATTATTTGCTACAGGCTAAATGTTTTTTAGAGCTGGCCTGTACCATCCCTTTAATACTCATTCACAATGTGACGAAGGATTGATGCCAGACAACCAGTAAGTTTTGTTTGCTTCTCCCCCACATGTTTTTGCAGAGTATCAAAGTGTTACTGATATGTTGTCCATGGCAACAATTCATGCCGACTCTGATATTCCACAATTCATGCCCACTCTTGTGTTGGCCTGCAGCACTGATCTTTTTAACCAAGTTCTTGCTGCCGTAACACACATCCCACTGGTGTTTAATGTCCTCATATTCAGAAGTACGCTTCATCATTGATTCGATCTGGGGGTGTGCATCTGTAACTATTGTTTGAACCTCCACCTTCGTATTCAGGAAGTCCTATCCCCTCTCAAAAAGCAATTCGTTCCATATTCATAGACTTTCCACTGTCTTCCTGCGCCAGCGCCAGGGCATAATGGACTGCTGGTGAGGGGAAGAAGAGAAGAGGAAAGGGGGGAAAGAGAGGGGGAAGAAGGGGAAAGGAAAAAAATTTAAAAAAAAGATGAAATTTAACCCCTATTTTACTCACAGAAAATATTTGTTTTATTCACCTGTTTCGTGCAAAATGACATCTCCATCAGACATTATCTAGCTACAGTTATGGCTAAAATTTGCAAACTTTGCTGGAGTTCTACGATCTCCCCGAAACATGCTGCCTCACTCACTCTTCTGGTGGAAAATCGTAGCACATCCCATGAAAATACCATCGTCAAAAGCATACTCACATTCACTACACTGTAAAAAATATTGCGTAAAATTTTAACCAGCACGAGGGTAACTATGTATCCAACCAATTTTGGGCAGTATTTTACCCAATGCGGGAAGCATATTGTCCAGTAAGTTTTAAAAATAAGCAGCAATTACTTTAGAATGGGCAACATTTTCATCACACTGGATAAATAAAAATGCCCAAAAGAAATGCCCAATGTTGGTTGGACACATAATTACCCTCATGGAGCATTTTTACCCAATATTTATTTAGAGTGTACAAATATACAGACACAATCACACACAGGAAGCTCAACCGCACTTTCAGAAATTTCACTTATCTTGAAACCATAACTAGTTTGGAAAACGTTAAGGTGCCACCAGTGTCATAGTTACGCTTAATTATTCCGCAAAGATCTACATGTAGTGGGGCCATGTATTTACAAATTGTTTCTGAAGGCACTGCTAATCAACATGCTACAAAGTTCACCTAGAATAGTATACTAGATGTGGATAGTAAATGAATAAATTAAAAATAGAGCAAAGCAGAATACATGGCATTAAATTGTAAATGGGAACACATGTTCCAACTTTTTTTCATTTTTACCTCAATAAATATGTTATATATAGAAAAACAAGGCAAGGTATTAAAAAACAATACTGAACACACACACACAAAAAGCAAGCATGGAATGATTGCAACAATACAAGTTTTGACATAATTTTGTCAACTGAAATGTAGTAGTGAAAGTACTGATACACATGATACATTTATGTGTCTGAAAGTTCTTGACAATAAACAATTTATTTATTATAACACTGTGTGCTCCACAAGGAACTTTGGAAATAATCACAGGCACCAGTGTAAAAATCTTGGGAGGGGGGAAGTTTGAGGTAGATGGGCAAAATCTGGTGAGGATGTATCGTTAGTTCACAATTGTAATGTGCTTAGGTCTGAAATGTATGTCATATAATCTTATATGACGACATACTGACGAGATAAAAAAGTGAAAGCAATTTTTTTCATCACAATTTTGTTATGAGTTAAGATACCTATATAATACAGTAATTTTAAAGTAAAATAATAACTCAGAAACACACTCTACATAACTACAAACTGATGCCAAATGGCAGCTTATATACAAATAGCGATAGACCATACATACTAATAGTACCTGTATTGAAGGGATAGTCACTCTGCTGGTAGTGCATGGAGATTCAATGAAAGAGTCCGACAGTCGATGTTACTTTTTTTTCACCAACTCTTTCCATTCCTCCAAAGTCTGTCCTCCGCTTGGACAGAACCATTTTCCCTGGAACTGTGTGTGACCTGTTTCCTTCGTTTTGCCTCGATTGCGCTTTAAACATAAGTATGTGCCCTTTCAGACCTGCCAACCAGTACGTTAGTACGTTTTTGCAACCAAAATACGGCAGTACTTTTTTACAAAATCGTAATTTATTGAGAAAAATCATCTCTATATGTCTCTATTTCATAAAACTTACACAAATATGGTTATTAGATCAATGTAATTTCAGGTAACTTGCTTTTTTTTCAATCATTTTGTTAAAACCAGGGTGAGATATGCACATGTTTACATTTTTTTTTTTCATCTGCAAGAGCAGTGCGCGTTTTAGCTTCCATGCAGCTTGAGCGCCGCGATGAGCGAGTGCGCCACGCATTTTATTATGAAATACACTGTTTTGGGGAAAAATACACTTTTTTATCACAGAATACACTTTTTCATTCCCAGAGGTTGGCAGGTCTGCACTTTCCCTTCTTGTATCTTTTAAGAGGTGGCTCTTCTCTTGCAGCCCTTTCCATATCTTCCTATCGGGTCTTCTCTCTCTATCACCTAGCATGGCAAGATTCATTTACATTTTCCTCTTCTTGGCTTGAGGGCTGTACGCCAGAGAGAATGCTATACCACGGGTACGGCTGAGGGGACATCGTTGGCCTGGCTGCATGGAAAGAGGGAAGTTGACAATAGTGGGGGAAAAATGGGAATGGGGCTGGTGACTAAAGTTCTGGAGGCCCTGACTGTTGGTTTCCGTTTTTTTTTATCTAGGAGGGGCCATTTCTCCCTCTCGGTTTAGAGGTTCTAAAAACTCCATCTCCTGGTGTCCTTGAGTTTGCAGCTGAGTGGGCTGTTGCCGTGGTAGAGGAAGTGGCTCGCCTGCAACTGTGGGAGTGTCTGGGAAGCGCTCGCCTTGCAGAAGTGTTGTAGCTTGTATTTTCTTCTGTCGTTTGTGCAACCTGAAATTAAAATGGAAATACAAATCATGATTTTAGGATCATATAGACTGGTACAATTATATTCCGTGGATGCAACCACTAAAAACAATTTCCTGATATGAAACAAAATGTGAAAATCAAAAAATTTTAATGTGTACCATATTTTCCTTTCAGTTACAAAGACAAGAGTGACTAAATGAAGCTTCAACATGTCATATCTGATTTCATAATATGTATTTCACATATTTGTCAACAAAGTTATATATCTATAATCCATAGAATTTCCTCTTTTTTTTTCAAAGCTACACCTTACAAAACATGGCGTTTTCTACACTGTACAACCTCTACATTGACTAAAAAAATGATATGCAAATTTCACTAGTAAAAAAAACCCCAGAAATTTACCTTTCTGCAGCCTGAACACCTGCCACACGATGTACATGTATCACTCAGCAGGTTGTCGCTCTGCTCACCCCATGAATTGTGGCACTGCTGTCTATAACCGACCCTGTATCAAAAAATCGCAGGGCGATAAAAACTTGCAGGGCCGGTGGTATCGCCTTGTTCCTGTTTGATTTGGGCCGAATTACATCTTCTACTTTCCTTATTGCGAGTATACCATCTCGCCTGAACCTATACTTCTTGAACATCTCCTCATCGTTGTAAAGATCCAGGGGGTTTGATCTATCCCTGAAAATATGAGTGTGACGCAGGGGACGCTGCTCCTCCTCTTCGATACGAGCCAAGACTGCAGCCATTTTCTTGATTAGTGAAACAGCTGTGTCGTTGCTACGGCAATATTTAAGGAGCTGCGTCAAATATTGCCACAGGAATTGTCATTTGCCGCAGAGAGCATCTGCGGCAAAGTTTTATGAAATGGAAATTTGACGCTGTTTTTAGATTTGCCGCAGAAAATGGGAGTTGCCGCTGCGGCAAATGCCCCTGGTGCAGCCCCACTTCTCTTGCGAGATGCCCTCCATGGATCCTGGAGTGATCTCCTCTTTGATTTGGGAGCATAGACAAAGGGGGCCTTATCCGTTTCATCCAGGAGGTTGTAGTTCCGTACAATCTGCTGTTCATCTCTACCTGCTAGGGCAGTTACGTTTCTTTTCAATCCCACCAGATATGCGGCTAGGTTGTCCACTGCTTCCCATCCTGGTATTCCTCTGTGGTCAGAACGTTTGTCCTATAATGATATTGCATACATACAGTGTACATCATTGTCACACATACATATTTGGTACATACAAAATGTTTTATGAAACTGGCCCCTGGTTCAGCCCCACTTCTCTTCTGAGATGCCCTCCATGGACCCTGGAGTGATCTCCTCTTTGATTTGGGAGCATAGACAAAGGGGGCCTTATCCGCTTCATCCAGGAGGTTGTAGAGCTGTACAATCTGCTGTTCATCTCTACCTGCTAGGGCAGTTACGTTTCTTTTCAATCCCACCAGATATGTGGCTAGGTTGTCCACTGCTTCCCATCCTGGTATTCCTCTGTGGTCAGAACGTTTGTCCTATAATGATATTGCATACATACAGTGTACATCATTGTCACACATACATATTTGGTACATACAAAATGTTTTATGAAACTGGCCCCTGGTTCAGCCCCACTTCTCTTCTGAGATGCCCTCCATGGACCCTGGAGTGATCTCCTCTTTGATTTGGGAGCATAGACAAAGGGGGCCTTATCCGCTTCATCCAGGAGGTTGTAGAGCCGTACAATCTGCTGTTCATCTCTACCTGCTAGGGCAGTTACGTTTCTTTTCAATCCCACCAGATATGTGGCTAGGTTGTCCACTGCTTCCCATCCTGGTATTCCTCTGTGGTCAGAACGTGTGTCCCATAATGATATTGCATACATACATCATTGTCTCACATATATATTTGGAACATACAAAAATCAAGAAAAAGTGTTGTCCATAATAATCTGGGCATACTATTTACAAGTGAATCTATTGCTTTCCATATTGGATGCTTATATTGCTTTCCTGCTTCTTTGGTGGTTAATACATTACTAGCCAAATTATGGTGAATAAGCCCTTAAAGCGTTTTAAGTTCATGGTCAATTGATTTCCATTCATCCTGTGGTAGGTTTGGTAATTGGAATATCAATCGCCCATCACTCTTTTCCAAGAAGAGTATTATCAAGAATACTCGGAGAGAGAATAGGTACTTACATGTACAGCTTGCCATGGTCAATGAAAAGTCCTTTGTGTTCCAAAAGTAGATTATAGTACTTAAGTTGAGGCAGTCAAGCTTGACTCTTGGGTAAGTTTTAGGCTTATTCCATAAGTCACAACAATAGCTTAATCATAGGCGGATCCAGCTTTTAGCGAAAGGGGGGGGGGGGGCGTACTGCCGAGCGGCGCACATATTTTTGCACTTCACCGGCGCCATAAAAGAAAATGTTGAAAAAGAGGTAAGGTCTGACCCTGTCAAATGCTCTTTTCAAAATATAGGATTTCCAGTCATGCCATTTTGCATGACCACACAGAGATAATATTTCCGGGGGGGGGGGGGGGGAGGCAAGACTCGAACATATTTTTGAAAAAAATAAATAAAAACGATAGAGTAAACGGACCGAGCTGCTCAATGGGGCGATTATTTTTTTTTTACAAGTGTAATAAAAGTATTTGGTGTACATCTCACATTTGCACATTTTTCATTGTTTTCATGAAATGTTAAGGAAAAAAAATTTGTTTTCACAACAGCTAATCGGGAATTTGCCCCCCCCCCCCTTCCCCCTTGCTGCGTACGACCATTCCCTGAAGTCCACTTAAATATATCTCATTATAACAGAAAATATACATCAATTTAACAGAAATTGGCTTGAAAATGGAAAATCTTAAGCGCCATTCCTCTTGTACATGATGTTTTACTTTTAATCTCATTAAACAGACAATGCCAGCGCTACCCCGCCCCCCCCCCCCTCCCCCGATTTTCCGCCTTTGGATTTGTAGCACGTTTAACTACTTTAGTCCCAAATCTGCATTTGTAATATGAAATGCAGAGCACCCAAAGGGTTGCCCTGGGAATAGGAATGCCGGGAGCAGTGAACTGTGACACAAGCCCTTACCAAATTGCAGATGTTTGAAATTGTGATAAAAAATATTTCTAATAGGCCTATTTCCTCTTTCCCTTTCCCCTCAATGTTTCTCTTTCAATCTCCCTGGCCTCTATAAAATAAAAGGATTTGAAGTACAATTTTTTTATTTTTTAAGAAATTTGTTAAATTAAAAAGAAAGTGTTGTCATAGGTTTCAGGGATATTTCTAATTGTTTCAACTCATGATGGAAAAGCGGGCATTTCATTAGCATAAAATCAATAACACGGAATAAATTAAAGACTCATTGAAATAGGCTAGACCATTTAATGTTATATCATATTGATTGACTCTGTGTTATGCATTGTATTAAAAAGAGTACGTAATAAGGACAATAAATGTGAATACTTACAAGGTGCTGTTTTTTGAAGATATCCGTTATCTTTAGACATTTGTGGGAATCCTTTTGCATCTCCTCCCGCATTCTCTCTCGTGCACGTTCGGCACCCGCTTTTTTTCTTTTAGGCATTTTTCAGGTTATGGTGCAAAAAACCCCAAAGGTTTTAGCTCAGAGTCATGTAGTGAATTGAATTCACCACGTGAGCACACTGTCAGTCTACATGAGTTTGACTTTGACTGCATCCTTGTGCTCCTTATACATATGAGATACGCGTTTAAAGAAGAAAGGGCCACACCCACAGAAATATGCGTAATTAACATCCCTAATTGTATACTCTCTTAGAATAGCCCAGTCTGATCTAACCTTAAATTA
Organism: Lytechinus pictus; assembly: GCF_037042905.1. Taxonomy (NCBI): domain Eukaryota; kingdom Metazoa; phylum Echinodermata; class Echinoidea; order Temnopleuroida; family Toxopneustidae; genus Lytechinus; species Lytechinus pictus. The sequence goes on along the minus strand of NC_087261.1, from coordinate 15,210,558 downwards.
ATTCGCTATTGCAGGCGGTGGCTTGCTTTTTAGGGCCTGTACAGAATGCCATTGAGGGGAAAAGTGCAATTAAGCAAATTAAAAATTAATTAATTACTTGAGAATGATGAAAAAACTCCTAAGCCAGTGAAAAATTATGAAAGATATTTTTGTCAAGTCTTGAACACTTTCTAGTGAAACACTATTATAGTAGCTGCCTTACACTAAAGCCATAGATCCAGGATTTTCTGAAGGGGGGCACGTATGGTTTTAATATGATTGGTGCTCTGTTTGCAATTTTTAAGAGATATTTAAATATAAAAACAACAACAGTCTGGTCCCTTTTGTTAATTTAAACAGTTTAATTTTTTAATAGTTTCAACACTAACACTATGCCAACTTTTTGTACTACCAGTTGTTTTTAACGGATGTTGGTGTGTACAATAGTATATATACCTGTGGGGAATACAGTAAAAATCACTTGCAGCACTTGTGGGTAGAAACATGTTAAATAAATATTTACCGTGTTTACACTTAATCGGCTTTTGCATCGGCTTTTTCATAGCGTGTAAACGCGATTAACTTGCATCGGCTCGCGGTTCAGAACCGGCAATTTGCACCACCAAAGTAGTAGGTTCAGAACCGCGAGCCGATGCATAATCGGCTTTTTTACTACGTGTAAACAGAAAGCCGATTCTGCATCGGCAATTGGTGTGCATTTCATTTACTTAACCATTGTGAAGTAATTGTAAGCGCACGGATCCAGCGTTGTCTTTATTATGACGTATATTGTTGGTGTGCGTATCATTTCAGGTTTTTGCATCGGCTCGCGGTTCTGAACCGCGAGCTGTAACAGCGTGTAAACGCAGTGCAAGATAAACCAAAAGCCGATTCTGCATCGGCTTTTGGTTCTGAACCAAAAGCCGATTAAGTGTAAACACGGTAATTGTTAATTACTTGTGGGGTAGATGGGCACGTGAGTAATCATGGGTATACGTGCAGACCTTTGAGGTGTACATGAATAGCGCACTTCAATCATATTTTGTATTTCTTCAGGTACGATTACCTTCTTGTCTAACAAATGCAAAATACAGGTTGAAATTAACCCATAATACGTACTTAACAAAGGAGAAATAATTGCTCCCTGGCAAGCACTTTGATCCAAATAAATAGATAAAACTGAATTGAATCAAAATAAAAACCTGAGCAAGGAGGTGTGCCCTACGATTTTATATACATGTAGTTGAAATATTTTTCAATTGAGCTTTGCCATTTTGATATAGCCATTACCCAAACCATTGTGGGCTGGATTTCAGGAAATAGCCCAAACAACAGATTTACAATGTATATACCAGTAGGCATTTGCTTCTGGGGTCTAATGTTACATATGTGAAGTGTAAATGGGAAATACATACGTGCAAGACCTCTCTCATTGCAATCGTTTGCACTACTTCCATCTACATCATCAAAATCTGGCAAAAATAAGATATTTATTCAGTTATTTTCTAACCTGATAAACAAGGCACACTCTACTAAAATGTAAATGCTTAAAGGGGAAGTCCACGCTGAAAATAAGTTTGAATGAATAGAAGCAGAAAATGAGAGGAACAGGTTAGTGAAGGTTTGAGAAAATGTTGATTACAATTAGTGGAATATGAATATTTGAAGTTATGATCAATCAAACACAAATTGGCAACTCGGTGAGGTATCATGCGAGATCTTCCATTTGCTCTACATAAATTCCACAAAATCTTGGTTTCTTCGATATCGATGACGGAATATATTTTTTCGATGCAGAAGTTAGAAACACATTTGCAATTATTATATTTAAGATGCATGTATGCTTGAAAATGTTGAGGAAAAATGAAAATTTCAGATTTTTAGTACTGAGCAAATGGGAGGTGAGCTCGCATGACAAACTCATTTTTATTTAGAATTTGCTCAAACTTTCACTGGAATTTCCCTTTTGCAGTGTTTGTACATCCAAGAAAAACATTCCATATTGTTTTTATGCACTTCTTGCCCACAACAAACATTTATAACCAATATGGTCAATTCCACAGGTTGAATGACATATGACATAAAAAAAAGAAATGTGCCTCTCAGGTTCATTCTTTGTCATAAACCTGAAGACATGGATGTTCATAAATAGTTAGGGTCTTTCATATGAAATATGAAGTTCTTTTCATTTCCATTGATTTTCTCGAGATTAATAAAAAACGTACATGTGGTACGGTAGACAACAAATTCCCTTTTAATGCAAATTATTCATGGTTCTTTTTTTATTTTTTCCTAAAAATTTTGCTTAAGGGAAGAAAATGAATACATTTCCATATTCCCAAGGTTATGTGATATTTGGTCTATTATAAAGGAATGAAATGACATCCGGACAATATGTAACATAAGTTACCGTAACGTGAGTAACCATGATTCACGTCTCCTACATAAAAAACTTATGCTTTCAGAGCATTTATTTTACCAATGATATTTGTCCCACTATTACAACTGTACCAAACAAACAGTCTCTTTCAATACCTTTTTAAAACATTCTAAATTTGCTTTCTTGTCATTTTACTCCTACCCAAATTATGTAACGTGAGTAACCGACTAATTTTGGTGCACTAGCTCACACAACCAAACTGCTTTTCTAAATTGCCTTTTCTATGTCTGTAAAGCTCAGGTTGTCTAAAATGATATGCATACACAATAAAGTTTATTGAATGTACATGTATTTAAATATGTATAGCTCTTGTAAAAAGTCAATGTTGCTCCAAAAGTAACGTGAGTGGAATTGTATATTCATATACAACGTACCGGTATATTGTATATGACACATGCATGTCTCCAACATCATGGAATAATTACATATTTAACAATCTTGTGAAGTGGAGGTTACTCACCTTCTAAGGTGATGTCATCAAGGGACTTGCCAATAAACCTCCCTACATTACCACTATCTACAGCAAGCAGGATTTTAGCGAACTTGGTAAGTTCGAGGGTAGATTCTGACAATCTATAAAATTCCCTATGAACTTGCACACTGTGACCGAGATGGTCCTCCAACCAGTCCAGCTGCGACTCTTTCAAGTCGAGAACCTGAGAGACAGTAGCAACATACTTCCTCATCTTAACGTAGCGCATGAGGTGTGGTTTCTTTAGTTTAGCCTTCTCTGCAAGATCTCGGAGACGGTCACAACCTCGCAGATTGGTATCATATCCTGGTCTTGCAAAGAAGTATGGATTGTCATGTGTCACGAATTGACTCCTGTGGGAAACAAAGTCCATTGCTTGTTTGCATTCTGTTGGGATAAGTATCGGCACCTTCCACGCTTTCCCCTGGTATACACTAATCCTAGTGTCTTTGAAAGTTCCAGTTCTAGAGGAGAGAAGTGTTGCTTTACCTCGGCGATGCATGCATTATCCCATTCTGGTGAATCTGTATAGGAATTGAGCCTATGATGATGATAATTTTTATGAACAATAAGCTTTTACGGAGCTTGGTTGATGTCAGTAAATGTGGTTTCTTCGCACTACACTTCAATGCATGCTGGCGCATTGCATCTGATCCTCGCATGTGAGAGCCTTCGGTGCCAGTTGCAAAGAGATACGGGTTCGAATCTGGTATGAAGTGCCTAGACCTCAAAATAGCATCTACACCATTCTCTACTTCTTCTGTAATAAGAATGGAAACCGTTCTTCCTCTCTTTCCCCTGATTTCTTGTCTCTTCAGTGTGGCAGTTAGTTTTTTTTCAAATTCGTCTAATGAAGAAAGTACTTCTTCTGATGGTTGGGCCTTCCTCTTCTTTTGCCAGTCATACACTTTTAGTTTTGAGACTTCTCCTTGTCTCTTACGATTGAACAGGATGATTTTCGAGAGCGCAACCTGTTGGTGATAAAAAAAAGCCTCCTCATCCAAAGGATCATCTGCCAGTTTAGAAAAGCATTTCTGACTCTCAGAATTTAGAAACTGATTCATCTTCACTATGTCCTCTGTTAAAGGTAAGAACTCTACCCCATTTTTTCTTCTCTCATTAAGGTTTTTCAGAGCAGTGGATGATACTTCCGACCATCTCATTTCAAGAAGCTTGATGAAATTTGTGCTTTCATCTGCAGCAGATCTATCTCCGCTTTCAAGCGCATGGGCCACCTTGATTTCAGCTGCTCTTTTCAGATGCTGCCCAGATCTGAGACTTTGGGATGGGTTCTTGTAGCATCAGATACAACTGAAAATTTCTCTGGATTTATACATTGTGACAGATTCTGACATGCTGGGTCCTTGTCTTTGACTGATAATAAAAGTCGTCCCAACTGCCTCATTTTACCCCGGATATGGCTAAATTGTTCTTTGTCTGCACCTGCTTTTGCCATCATATGGCTACCGAATCGAAGTATTAGCTCATCTCCTTGGGCTGCGTTTCCAACATTGTCCTGCCTCATGCCATTCAATACGTCTGACATGTCATTCTGCATGTCTATCCGGTAGGTTTTCAGAATTCTGCTAGCTTTTCTTATTTTCTTCTTCTTTGCAGATTGCTGGACACCCCCGGCTGCACTTGGTCCCATAGGGCAAGAATGCTTCCAGACACTAGCGGTTGAAAATGTTGCATAACAGAATTTACAGAAATTATAATCACTGTACAGACTTTCTGCTGAAGGACGATGAGTGACGATGAATTCACCCTTGCCGTTCATTATTCTCGATTGTGAACATAATTCCCCATATTCCTTAAGACTGTTAGCTTGCTCTGTTTTTTCTTTGGATTAGGTTCATGCAAATATTCTGTTACCTCACTTTCATCAGAATGCATATCTTTCAGGTGCCTTGCAATTTTTGAAATTGGTTTGTGACAATAGTAACAATAGTATTTTTTATCCCATCGTCTTTTTAAATTTTTTATCTTTTGTGGCTTGTAGCACCACAATATTCCTATGACTTGCCATTTTTATAGGCTGGTATTCTTCACATTCAGTTTCCGTTTCTGGAACGTACAAGCTCCCTTCACTGTCTATAGCTTCTTCACTGTCAGAGCTCCCTTCAATGCCTTGGTACTCTTTATCCTTGAAACTTCCACCCAATGTCAGTTCTACAATGCAAATAACACAACAAAATAATAATAATAATAATAATAATAATAATATAGAGTATTTATATTGCGCACATATCCACCTTGTTAGGTGCTCAAGGCGCTCCTATATTAATATATATTAATAATAATAGCTCTGCTTTTATTTTTTCTCCTTTTTTAAAGCAAGCAAGCAAACCCAAAGGCTTGAATGCACTTTCAGAGCCTGGAAAATCTTTAAAAAAATAACCAATGGGAAATCAGTAAAAAAAAATTCTTGTTGCATGGACCTAGTATGATTTCCCATAGCGTAACAAAACAAATTCATGAAAAATAATGTGCATGACTTCTGTAGAGAGATAAAGAAAATATGTACCAAATCTGCACTAGTTAAACAAGTGGCCTAACAATATCATATTGCATTTTAAATTTTGCAATGATCATGACAGATCATGACATGAGAGATTACCATCAGTGTCTGAAGGTTTGCAAATTTTGTCAGCTAAAATTGTACTGATTCAGCAAAAAAAAGTGGTCAAATTTTTCAATGTTCAACTTTCCATAAAATGTGATCGGGTTATGAGTTTGAGATGAATTTGGTGTTACAGGAAAGGACAGAACTTGTCCTTTTTTTCATTTTAGAGCAAAGTTTAATGGTCATTGATTTCATTAAGAAATATTTAAAAGGAACTTGTTTGCTGTGACATCTCGGAAAGTTCTGGGGCTACAGACTTCTCCAGCGAAATTATAAGGTAGACTATTTCAGAATGTTCTAAGTTAGTTAACATAGTGCTTTTAGTTTCGTGATTTTGATTCCTCTTGCCTCCTCTTGGCAGTCACCTAATGCACTGGGCAGAGGGGTTCAAAAATTGCATTTGTAAATTTGTAATCTCTGCCATTTTTTGGTTTTAAAAGTGGTATATCATAAATATACTCTGTCCATGTACTTCATTCCTGTTTTTTTTTCTTGTTGGGTACTTTTCAGTGTTATCATGGTACAAGGAGGTATTAAAATGCATTGTTTGCAGTGATGAATGTTTGTTTTCTCATTAATTTTCAATACATCCTGGGAAGAAAACGATTTAAAAAATACAATTATGCATTGCTCACTTTGCACATGTGCAATATACATGTATCTATTAGAGTGAATTTATACTTAAAGGAGAATGAAACCTTTGGAACAAGATAGCTTGTGTGAAAATAGAAAAATCAAAGAAACAGATCAACGAAAGTTTGAGAAAAATCGGACAAATAATGAGAAAGTTATGAGCATTTGAATATTGCGATCACTAATGTTATAGAGATCCTCAAATTGGCAATGTGACAAACATGTGTGATGTCACTTGTGAACAACTCTCCCTATTACTTTAGTGTATATTTCACTTAAATTGCCTCTTTTATCACATCTATCAGTAGATCATATGTTCTTTCTATAGGAGGGCATGTAATACAGATTTTTAAAGAATACACCATGGATAAAGAGTTTGTATCACCATAAGAAAAAGCAAAAAGAGACATTTTGAGGGTATTTTATAGTCCATCAAAGGGAAAGTTGTTCACATGTGACATCACACATCATTGTCGCATTGCCGATGGGAGGATCTCCATAGCATTAGTGATTGCAATATTCAAATACTCAATACTTTTTCATTATTTGTCCGATTTTTCTCAAACTTTCTTTGTTCTTATTCTTTGATTTTTCTGTTTCGACACAAGCCTACTTGTTTCAAAGGTTTCATTCCCCTTTAACACTTCATAGTTTGTGAAATGTAATACATGTACTAAGCTAAAAATAATGTTAAAAAAAATAATACTGTATTGAGTGGTGGATGGAAACAAATTGCCTTGCACACTTTCTATGCAGAAAAGAGTACAGTGGAAATTCATATAGTCTATGTTTATTTTTTTTTCGAACAATAAATTTTCATATGGCAGTCCAAACTGTTGCAGTGTTCTATATTAATCTGTACGATATAAGAGAAATTTGCTCAGCAATGCACAGATTATTCAACAGCACAGTAAATGCATTGGAAATGCCCGTCAAAATAATGACAAAGAACAGCTTGGAGGTCTTTGATGAAAATAAAGGAACCGTAACAGCAGTTTCCATTTAAGTTTCAGAGCTGACGAAAAATTTCAAATGCCACTTGTTCAGAATCAAGGACCGAACTGTTGGTTTGATTTACCAATTATTCGACAAAGACTTCGTGGTTGTTCTTTGTCATGTAGGGCATTTGACAATACATTTTCTCTGATGTTGAATCCTCCGTACGTTGCTGAGCGAAAACTCCCTTGCTTTCCTGTGATGCATCAAATTTGTTCTTAATCTGGATTTGAGAAAAAAAATGAGGCTTGTGATGATGATGATGGTGAGGATAATAAAGATAATGGATCTGCTGATGATGATATGATGGTTGCAATCATGATAATTGATCTGATGATGATGGGATAATAAAGTTAATTGATATGATGGTTGCAATCATGATAATTGATCTGATGATGATAGGATAATAAAGTTAATTGATATGATGGTTGCAATCATGATAATTGATCTGATGATGATGGGATAATAAAGTTAATTGATATGATGGTTGCAATCATGATAATTGATCTGATGATGATAGGATAATAAAGTTAATTGATATGATGGTTGCAATCATGATAATTGATCTGATGATGATGGGATCATAAAGTTAATTGATATGATGGTTGCAATCATGATAATTGATCTGATGATGATGGGATCATAAAGTTAATTGATCTGCTGATGATAAGTGATGATGTTGAGGATAATAAAGTTAATGGATCTGCTGATGATGATATGATGGTTGCAATCATGATAATTGATCTGATGATGATGATGGTAGGATAATAAAGATAATGGATCTGATGATGATAATTAGTGATGATGATGGTGAGGATGGTGATAACGATGATGGTTGCAATGATATTTGATGATACTGGTGATGATGATGGTGAGGATAATGAAGATAATTGACCTGATGATAATGGTTGCGATGAAAATTAGTGATGATAATGGTGAGGATGGTGATAACGATGATGGTTGCAATGATAATTGATGATAATGGTGATGATGAGGATAAAAAAGACAATGGATCTGATGATCATAGCGATATGATGGTTGCAATGATGATAATTGATGATGGTGGTGATAATGGTGATGATGGTTGTGTTGATCGTAATGGTTGCGACGATGGTGGTGATAATCCTGGTTGTGATTATGGCGACGATTTTAACTTCGGTGTCGCTTTGTCCATGACATGTGATAAGAGCATCTTCCTCATGAATGGCACGTTATGGGTTTAATCCCGACCCGAATCATGCCAAAGATTTAAAACATTGGACAAAATTCCTAATACTACTTGATCTTCAATTCAGAAATTATATTTCTCCCAATCACCAACAGAATCTCTTTTTAAATAAAGTTTCAATCATTTTCAATCTCAGATCTCTTTTTACATACGTTCTCTGTCTCTTTCACATCATTGGTTAGAATGATCACCCCCTGGAATAATCTCCCTTCTCATATCTATCGGCCCATTTCTCTGAACTCCTTCAATTCTTAATGAAAATAACATCCATTCTTGTCTATTTTTAATACCTCAGTCACAATTGCTTTACGGTGGCCGTACGGCAACCCGAAATCAGCCGTTTTATTCATTTTTATTGAAACCACCTATATGTAGCTATTACAAAGAATGTTAAAACGTCCTTTTTCGACTCGCCATAGAGCAACTGTGACCGAGGTATAAATATTGATTCTTCCAGGATTGCTTTTAATTTCTTTGAATCAAGTTAAATGTTACCTACATAAATTTTTTTATTGTATGGTACTTTGAAACCTTTGTTAAATGTACTGAATACACTTATTATTACAAATTATTCATTATCATTTTCATTAGTAATATCATTTCATCACCACCTTCATCATACACCAAAAATCAACGACTACGGACTACAAAAGAAATGCAGAAGATGTATTTTATTGGGTTCTAACCCACAAAACAAGACAGAAGATGGAAAAACAGAGGAAGAAAAAAAAATCAAAACATACATGTAAATCACAATGATGACCCATGTACACAAGAAAATTTGCACATGAATTGGAAAGCTGGAACTTTTCAGCAGAATATGAAATGCAACAATTCGAGAATAATTGACTTTGTAATATTTCATATGCAGAGACAGTGTTTCATCTCTCAACTTGGTGATGCCAAAAATGCATACTATTTCAAATGCAGATTAAAGGTGTTCTTGTAAAAAAATACTGTTACAGTAAACACCGATTGAGAGCTCATCATAAAAAACTTCCCGTTTCACAAATTTAGGAAAATATTTTTTTCTTTAATATTAATGTAATAGATTTTATGTGTTTCAGACATAGCGATTACCAAATTCAGACTTGGATATTCTTCTAACATGAAACGACATGGATGGGACTCTACGTGTGAATATATGACATTACAACAATAAAGGATTTCTGTTTTTTAACACAAAATTTCTCACAAGAGTTGTAGATGGTGAATGGCCTGCCACTGCATCCATCTATCAGCCTACTGTATGAAAATAAAAATATATTTCTTTACAAATAACCCTTTCGCTGTAAACTTTTGTAAGATTTGAATTGATCTGAAAAAACAATGACTTACAGAGTCAAACTGAACGCAGATTCTTAGATTTTAATACACTGCAACGACTAAAAGTTGACAATGAACTTTTGTAAAATACCCCTCTCTAACAGAAAGGCCGACTAATTCATCGATTTAGAAATGCTGTATTACCTTGAACCGCTTTACATAGATCATTTTTTAGAACTATCGCAGACATTATGTAACATTGTGTTATAGTAGAGGAGTTTCATTTTAATGAGCAGTTCTATGTGTAATCATTGTCCAATATTTTTTCTATAAAAAACCCTGTCATATTTCACAGAACAAGTGAATGGTCCTGCCACTGCTTCTTGCTATGCAAAATACATATAAAAAATCTTTGGAAGACATTGAACAGCTAAGTTTCACACGTTATAAAAAAAATGGCACAAATGGCTAAGTAGTTATGTTTAGAGTGCCACAAAGCGAGTATTTCTAATACTGCTACGTTATGACACTTTCAGTTGGCAAAAAATAAAACATTTATGCAGCATCTATTACCTCATCCATCTGTTTTAAGGCAGTTACATATATATCAAAATGGCAAAACACCTACATACTCTTACTACATAGTTTGGCAGTTTGAGATTAATGGATTTAGGTTCAAACATGAAGTTAGCTTTTTTTTGTTATTAATTAAAAAAAACATATTGGAAAGTAATTCTAATTGTGTTGTCACAACTATATTGCATCACATCACAAGGTCACAAGAATAGGAAGGGCAATCATCAGTGCATAACCATGAGATCTTCATCTAAAAAAAAATACATGTCAAAGAGATAAATGGAATTGTACAGTGAATGAGAAATGGGATTGTATCAAGCGAGGCATTTCCATTTAAACCAACCATGGCAACAGCTGTGATGTGTCGATCAACTGTAATGACGATTTCAAATAAATGTTTGCACTTTACGAGCAATCCAACTATTACTGTTCCACACGATTGTGCATGAAATATTGCATGCTCAAATAAAAAAACATATCAAAACTCATAGATGAAAAACACATCCTCTAAATTTTATATCCATAGATGATAGAAAAAGATTATGCAGATATACAAATCATTTCCATATGATATCCAAATAATGCACTACAAAAATGAGTGCATTTAGATGAATGAGTCTCATTGTACATACTGCACATTTGATTACATACATATTTCAGAGTTTAGAGTACATGATTTCATAGCATGATTGGATATATCAACACATTACATGCAATATCGTTTGCATATAATTGATAGTATGTAGAATAATATGCATCGTGATAAAGATATATATTTCCCTATAACTGCCAGAGTCCAGCCCACGACCCAGACTAATGAATATTCTTTATCATTGGCAGAATTCCATGAGGAAAAAGCAAAATGAAACAATAAAAAAATAAAGAAATGTCACATGATTACCTTGTGCCAATTGCCTCTTCAGTAAGTAACCATTTCATCCCCAGACACAGACCTACTAATTTACAAAATCATTTTCACCAGCAAAGAATTTCCCACTACATTTGGATTAAACTGTATTAATTTTCATGAAATAAAACTAAGACTTATTCTACATGAAATTAATTCATATTTCAAAACTGAACTCCAAAAAAAAGGAATATCAATTATAACCTTTATTTCTAAACCAAAACAACCTATAAAAGAAAAGCTGAATCTATATATTCAAAGATTAGGAAAGATAAAGAAGACAGAACATACACCATAGATGAAGTGACAAGAGACAACTGTTAGACATATTCCATTCCGTGAAACGAATGCTGTTCCAAGTATGAGAAAATGTTGGAAATAATCCTAAAAACTTCCCCAGAAATGTGTGTTTGCTATCGGCCATTTCATCACCGAGTGAGCTTTACTCACCTACCATTCAATCATGGCCAATTCCTAACTGATATAAGAATAAGCATTTGTTTAATTGATAAGGTACTAAAAGCAACATGAAGTGGATACAGTCATTTCTGGGTACCATGGTTACAGGTCACCCCATCATTTCAAACGGAAAGGAGAACTCTGGTCGTGTAACGGGTCGGTCTGTTGAAAGTGACATAGACTCATGTCGACTACCATCCAAAAGGCAATGGTCCTACCAAGGGTGACACTTCTTATGTCGACGCCCAGATTGGTATTTTCTTTGCAAAGGAGCAAGCCATCATCGTTGCTTATATGAATCTAAGATGCTCATTAAAAGACAATATTGTAAACTTGGAAGCTCAATGGAAAAGGGGAGAACTGCACTTGCCATGATAATCTGGGAAAATTACACTTTTTCACATGAACTTAAGAACAGACTAAGACGGAACATTTCAGGAAGGTCTTACATAGAGGTTCTAGACCTACTCGTATATAACGTAAGGGCATATGCCTAGGATTCATCAGGGATGAAAGTTTGAAAACAAGTCTGTTGTTTTAAAGCTCTTTTATCTATCTCGACCAAGCTTTCAGGTTGGGCAGTGTTTCAGGAGGAAACCAAGCAGAGGCGGGTCCAGCCGGGTATGATGCAATAGTTTTGAGAGGCCGACTATGGTGCAAAAAACAGTCTGGCCCCCGAAATGGCATTGTAGTCAACCTAGTTAGGTCCGCCATTGAACCCAAGGCCATACAAGGTTTGAATCTTGTATGAAAAAAACTGCAGCGGAATAAGGGTCACGCTAGATGCTCGTGGTGAATTTATAAGGCACCTGCGCTGAATATCAGTGCTACTTTTGCCACTGATTGCTTCATTCAGTCACATCCCCCAGCATTTTGGCAATTCCAAAGAAGGATGTAAGTTGGTCTGGAACCTCTATGTGAGATCTACCTGGATTGATTTGTGTCTGATTTCTAGTTCACATAAAATGGTGTAATCCTTCCAAATTATCATTGCGAGAGCAGATTGAGAAGTGAAGTAACAACTTGAAAAAATATATGGGTTGAAAAAAAATAGGGGTCAGACATACAAAAAGGTCGATTTCTTCTTCCTTCTAATATGTGTGTCAGTATCTAGAAAAACATGGGATTTAGAAAGAAAAACACACTGAGCTAGATTTCTTGCTTAGCTCTGAATCTTAAGGACTTGAGGAACTTTTTTCATGGAAAGGGGAAACATACTGCATGAGCACAACTCCAGCCTACTCCTGACTTGCTTATCTAGTTTACTTGCGCGATAGCATTCCAAACCAGACCATCTGAATTAGGAATGCGATCATCACGACGACCATGGATGACTGAGCGGTCTTGATAGCCCCTCCTGTCTTACATTCGATGGCTTCCAAGGATTTGACGTACTCTTCACTGAGCCACTCCAAAGTCGTGTCCTGCTGGCCCACGTCGACGAGCATCTGGGTAGAATCCTTGAAGAGGAGGTCGGTGTCACCGTAGGCCTCGGAATCGAACATCTTGAAGCCTGTGCCGGTGTCGCTGCCGAACTGACTCTACGCAATACAATGAATCAAATCAACGAGGTTGATGAAAGGTAATTAGGTATTCAAAAGTATATATAGATAGGAACATTCCACTAAACAAATAGCGATTTTTTTTCTAAACACTGAGAGGACTGTGCTATTTGAGATGTATCGAGGTCAGGGGGGGGGGGGTATGATGGCTCCCCTTCGAATCTCAGTTCATGGGATCCCGCCAAAGTTTGGCACCCACATTCTTTACCACATTAACTATGAGCCAGTATTAAAAGAATTTTATATAATAATTCAATCATTTATTTATCAATGAAAATCATAATCAAGATTTCTTTATCTTTTTTTTTATAATGGTCAAGGTGCTTATCATCAATATCATAATCATCGCCATCATCACCATCATTATCACCATCATTACCATCATCATCATCACCATCATCATTCTCATCACCATAACCATCGTTCTCATCACCATCATCATCGTGATCATCACCATCACCATCATCATCATCAATATCTCACTACCATCCACCAGCAACAACCTCATTAACATAATAATCATCATCACCATCACTACCATCATCATCGTCAATATCACCATCAACACCACCAGCACATACCTGCCAACCTTTGATAATAAAAAATCAGTATCAAAGTTCTGAGGGCGCCGAGCGGGTGTCCGGTCCGCTCCAACGGTATAGGGACTCTTTGCATTTTCAGCATGTAAAAGTAGAATTTCCCTACACTTTTAAAAGCAAATTTACCCTCATTACCACACCAGAGGATGACCTACATGTAGAGTCTACCTTTATTTATCAATTAAAAATTTAAAAAAGGTCTTTAAAATATCACTTTTGTGACATAAACCACCCAGTTTCATTCAGGTGTGATATATCTATATAGACTTAGGGATAATTTTTCTTGTTCATCAGAGCTCTCTAAAAACTTTGATTTTGAGCATATTTTTGTGAGGCCCTCTATTGGTGGAAAGTGAGATTGATGCAGATCTTCATCTCCACACATTCTATTTTCAATTAGACAAATAAATAATTTCAAGATTTTATGATGAATTTAGATTTAAGTTATCCCTACTGTATTAAAAACTGACAAGCCAAAAAATCAAACATTTATTATCCAGCCTATCAATCATGCATCAAGAGAAAATAAGCCAAACATTGACATTGTCTTATTCATGTTATTTCACCACACAGGGGTTACTGACTGAGGACAGGGTTATATCATAACCTACATTTGATAAGTGCTTGTTGGTAGAAGAAAGCAGATTTTCAACCATGACAAAAACGGAGCCGAAACTAACGGCTGCATGCGCCCGACCCGCACCCACCACTGCACTTGCGGTGCGCCGGTAAAAGACGGGGAGGCTGAGGCGCAGCCACTGGGCGGGCGCCAGGAGTTCAGGCATGGCTTAGGCAAGCGAAGCAAGTAAAGTAGATTTGGCGTTCGGCTCCGAAGGCTCAACCCGAGATCGAAAGTTGATCATCTTTCTTCCTAAAAAAATTGACAATTATTCGAAAAATAAAGTACAGATCAATGTTAAAATTGCGTAGGGATAGATCTAACTTAATTGCGTCGGTACGCGGCCGGGCGGGGGCCGGTGTTCAACGACCTGCCGTTCATATCATCAGCAGACTCAGCGATATACCACTGTAATCACCAACACACTCTAGATATGTATGATACATCACTAACTCACTCCCACACTACAAAATCATCCGGCGACATGGGCAAAAACCTCAAATAAAAAGTGAAATTTTCTTACCTAAATCACCTTGTTTCGCGTCAAAAATATCACCATCGGTGATTCTTAACATCGTAGTTAGGAAACAAGGGGTCTAAAAAGGTTACTCTTTCACGGTTTTTCCGATGTTCGTGGATTATGAAAACATGTCCTCACTAAAAACTGGCTCTTTCGCTAGCCAATGTCAGCCGCCATTTTTTTCCGGAAGTCAACGCTAACGACAACACCTCAAAATGTAGCGCCCTAAGTGCTGCCGTTGCGTGTATGCTCGTTAATTTTCACATGTATTTGCAATGGAACTGCGCACTTAGCAGTGTTCGCGCGCCGTTTAAAGTCGCTCTCTGTGTATATCGTGTAGCTAGCGCATTTGCGTAGCCGTGCGCTCCAGTCGTTTATGCGTTAGTCGCATCTTACAGCCGTGCATGCGTTAGTCGCATTATACAGCCGTTTCAATAATTTCAACACTATATTGATTAACCCAAAAATCAGAATTTTGGTTTTTTGGGGAATTCGGAATGGCGGCTGACATTGGCTAGCGAATGGAGGTCAAAAAATCGGTATAATTCCGCCAAAATCGGAATGGTTGGCAGGTATGCCAGCACCATTGCCTCCACCACCACCGCCACCAACACAGCCATCATCATCAAACACTTTCATCATGCTCATTTTGTTTCCATACCTGACCCTGAAGCAGCAGGTCACGGATCTCTTGCTTCTGTGCATCATCTTTGTCGCTTGAGGTCACCACTGCGTGCGAAGGTACCTTGGCCAGATTGCATGTCAGCCACTGAGATATAGGAGCACGGGAGTTGTCGGCACAAAGAAGTTCGTAATGAGAACTGTTAAGGTTCGTGCTCCAATCCTCTGTGCCCCTGCCATCTGTGTTATCAGGGACAGTGGTGTGCTTCACGAATGCAACGTCCCCAGCCTGCTCGGCCAAGCATCTGCCAAGAACAAAGTGTAAATTCACCATAGGAAAAACATATCTTCAAAGACACGTTGTCCCAACTTCAAAGGAGAATTCAATCAAATTTACCAGCATTTGCAATTCAGGGCCCCGTTGCATAAAAGTAACCATTAAGGTTACTATGCCATCCAAAGGTAACTACCATGGTAACACTCATCAACAACAGCCAATCAAAATCAAGGATTCCATGCAAGTTACCATTGGATGGCAAAGTTACCATAATGGTAACTATTGTGCAATGGGGTCCAGAAATTTGCTTTTTATTATGATTCTTATGATTATAATGTCTCTATGCGCTTATTTCGTCTATCTTTAATCCTCTAAAATTTGTTTTTACCTGAATGCCCCGGCATAGTCGTAGTAGGGTTCATTTGCATTCCGGACGCAAAAATTATTCGCTGTTCCAATGCACAGAGAGCACAAGCTGTTCGGGTTGGTTCCCTCTGGGTCGTACTTGTCCGTTTTAGCTCCCGGTGCACAGCTCCCAGCAGAGAAAAATTCCCCTGTAAATGATTAGAAGACAACTATTACTAGACATGCCAATTCATTTCATCAGCCCACAGAGGTAAGGAGATCACAATGCCAAAACTTGATCTGCTTTTGTGTCTCAAATTGGCAACTATATTACTTTTGTATTCATTTTCATACTTAACAGAATAAAACATTAAAGCCTTCTAAGTTTATTTATTTTCATGTCCATGTCTTTTAATATAGCCCGAGAATTTTCTTTTTCTTTTAAATCAAACATGGAAATGAGTCAAAGTGTGAGAAGGCTGGAACAAAGTGTTGCCACTTAACATTAAGAAAGAGTATTTTTTTTTTTGTGTTAATCATGTTGATAGAGTAAACAATGATTAAGGTAGGAACACAAAATGGTTGGGGCCATGCATGAAGAAAGGTAGCCTTTCCCAACTTGCAGGATGAATTTGCGAAGCCCGAGATTAACAGACCGGACCATTTGTAAACGGTAGCCCCGAGATTCCACAAATAAAACGAGATGTGTCCACAGGAATTGGAGTTGAAGAATCACATGACCCAAAGCGTTTATGTTTTGAACAAGTCAGGCATTTTTCACACTCGCTACGTTATTGATTGGACATTCATGGAAGCAACTGCAGTCCTCTTACCTACAGCCTTGGGGATATCGCAGTTGTTGTCGACGGAGATATGACCGTTGTCGATGAGGTGACCGACTGGCACGTTCCATCCTGATGTTTTGCCGATTCCGGTGTGACACGATTTGCGATCCTGAAGCTCATCCATGCCGAACTGGGTCCCTTTGCGAGCCACGGCCACCGCAAAGTAGCTGGCGTCTGGGTTCTCGCCACCAGAGATGTAGCTCTCTCCCACGATTGGTGCAACATCGTTACCAGCTTCAAAGAGATCGCCTCCGTCAAGGGTCACTACATCAGCATCACCCGCTGAAAAAAAAGGAATCAAGAAATTGCCAATTTGTCCATATAAAGCTACATCTTACTGGAACCCAGTGGAAAGCCACAGTCACAGATTTAGTTATACACGTCTAGGGACAGTGATTTTCCATTTCTAAAAATCGCCTTTTCCGATTCAGAAAATCTCAAATTCCGTTTCAGCATGTCTGAAAACGGAAATTCCGTTTCCCCATAGACTTTGTGTACATGAAAAAGTGACAATTCCGTTTACATAGAAAACCAATACGCAATGAGTAGCGATGTCAAAATGCTAGCGCTGGTCAAAATTTGCATCTACCAATGCACTAACATCGCTTTAAAATCCATTTTTATCGAAGAGATTCGAGCTAAAAAACTATTTAGAGAATTATAATCAACATTAATACATCCTCAGCTTTCATATTATTAGCATTATTTTATGGTTAAATGGGATTTTATCGCTGATTTGGGGACTTTTCGGACATCATTTTTTAGCAGTCGACGACTTCCGCCTATCCGCCATTTTGGATTTGTTGAATCACCGTGATCATGATATTATGACCAAACGCAGAGGGCAGCAACACACAGCCGTATTCTGCCTTATATGCGGACGTAAGTGTAAACTAATTTAGATACGATCGAGTGATGGAGGGGCTCGAGTGTAGTTACGATGTGTTGATTGCCATGATTATTGTAGCAAAGTGAGATCGTGTTTTTCAGTTGATATTCATATTTTGTTGAGGATTTGGGATTGATTTCTGCTGCTATTTTGTGCATTTTGAGAAAAAACTTGTTTTCCGTGAAAAGCCACTTTCCGTTTCAAAAGGCCGATTCCGTGAATTCCGTCCGTTACCCGCGATCGCAGGAAATCACTGTCCCTACACGTCTCTCGGGGTTAACATGAAGGAGTGGCATCACAATAAAGCCCCCCCCCCCTTTCCAAATAAAAAAAGGAAGAGAAACTGTTTGGTTGTACTCAACCAACCGATCCATTATAGTGAGGCTGCCCCATCTTTCTCAACATTTTTAAAAAAATCATAACCCAAACATGTCCAAACGTTGCATCCAAAAGCTGAAGCCTTCAAAATGCTTGAAAAATAGCTCCCAAAGATTTTTTATTTAAATATACAATATAAATAGTTACCAATATTTACATTTTCTATTATTATTTTTTTCACATCTGTACATGAAGAAGACATAATAATAATTTAAAAGATAATCCAGACCAACCCCATTTTTTTTACAAATCAAATTTGTGGGACGGTAGGGGTGGGTGCTTAGGACAAGACTTACAGACATGCATCATGAAACAAGTTAAAGAGCGCTAGCTCATGAACTCACCAATGACCCTATCCACGCAATGTCCTTTGCTCATCTCCTCGTAGCATGAGATCTGAGGACTCCAGCCTTCTCCCTTGAAGGCAGCGCTCATGTCACGGCATTTCTGAGTTTCGACAGCCGATGTGGTGCACCATCTGAGAGAGCCTTCTGGACACATCTTCAGACCTGGAGAGAATGGAATGAAATATATAGACACTGGGTGATTTCAAGTTTGGTGTTGGTGTAAGAAGCACAATTGATTGCTTCCCTAGCTTCAAAACCTATTCTTAATTAAAAAAAAAAAAATATCCAGATCACAATATTGACATCTCAACACCTGGTGCAATTTGTCCCTGTACCTGCATTGTAAGTTAAGTGCTAATTGCCATTAAAACTGACCTAACAGCCAACAACATGTCAACACTAAATTTAAAATCACCCACTCAGTGTGTGTGTGTGTTTGTAGATAAGAGAGAGAGGGGAATATCTAACTTTCATTTTACTACATGCATCTCTGTGTGCTTATTCCAAGGTTGGCAATTTCCCGGGAAATTTAGGTATTTCCGCGCCCAGGTGATTTTGGAAATACTGGGGAAAAAGTTGTAAATGCTGGGAAGTTCTTTAAGACATACAGGGAGGCACAGGAACATGCTTGAGAAACACCTGGGCAATACCTGAAAACATTCCAAGGAGTATATTTTGTAGCAATTCCCTGTATTTCCAACTGTATTTTTCCAACTGCAACGATTGGAAACCAATTTGGCCTGACTCCAAAACAAGGGCTTGCAATTATCCAAAAATGTTAAATTAGTATTCTTACAGTAAATTTGAACCTCAAATGAAGAGGTTCTTTTCATTCACATTCTCAGACAAACAAGCAAAATACAGTTTGTTCCAAAATCGGATTGTGGACCAGTCGTAAGGTGTGCGAAAGCCTTTATATGGGGAGGGGGGTGGGGGTGGGGGTTGGGGAGGGTAACTCACCATCAATAGTATCAGCATAGGTCCCCAGGTAAGTCCTGTAGGTCAAACCGGTCTCAAGGTTGGCTAGATTCTGGGCTGAATCCTTGAAGAGCAAGTCATGGCCGTTATAATCGGTAGAATCAAACATCTTGAATCCATTCTGATTGTTGTCGTCTCCAAACAAATCCTAGATTTCATAAGAAAAAAACAAAAAAACAATAAAATGAAGCTACTCTTCATAGTGTACTCAAATTTTCAAATAATTTTGATTTATTTCTTTTAAAACTCAAGTCCACCACAGGAAAATGTTAATTTGAATAAATAGAGAAAAATCAAACTAGCATAACGCTGAAAAATCCATCAAAATCAGATATAAAATAAGAAAGTTATGACATTTTAAAGTTTCGCTTTTTTTCAAAAAAAGTGATATGCACAACTCAGTGACATGCAAATGAGACAGTCGATGATGTCCCTCACTATTTTTTTGGTTTTTTCTTGTTTGAATTTTGAATATACAATACTTCATTTTTTACAAATTTGACAATATGGACCAACTTGACTGAACTATACATATAGTATTAAGCAATGCTAATTCGATATGTTCAGGGAGGAATTATTGTTGTTTCACTTGACAATCGGGAGAAAATTAGAATATTTCAAATTTCATGTATTAAAATACAAAAGAAAGAGTGGATGATGTCATCAGTCTCCTCATTTGCATACCGACCTGATGTGCATATA
Organism: Lytechinus pictus; assembly: GCF_037042905.1. Taxonomy (NCBI): domain Eukaryota; kingdom Metazoa; phylum Echinodermata; class Echinoidea; order Temnopleuroida; family Toxopneustidae; genus Lytechinus; species Lytechinus pictus. Next base: position 15,190,294 of record NC_087261.1, on the reverse strand, counting down.
AATGTTTTGTGAAATTAAGCGAAACTTTATGTCATAACTTTCTTATTTTACATCTGATTATGATGAAATTTTCAGTGTTATGTTTTTTGGATTTTTCTCTTTTTATTCAAATCAACTTTTTGTTAGGGTGGACTTGTCCTTTAAATATATAATTTGATATCATGATTAGAGGCCTGATTCATAAACTACGGCAACGTTTTCATCATGTGCCAACTACATGTACCATGGAAACCGTGATTGTGGTTAGTTAATTAGCCAGGATTCCTAGCTTTTCAAGGAAAACAAAATTCCCTGACATTTCCCTCAGTTTTCCCTGATGAAGTTTAAAGATTCCATGATAATTATTTAAACCCATTCCCAATTTCGCATGTTTTCTAAGTTGTTGCAGTGAATTACATGTAAAAAAAACACTAAAAAACCACCCTAACCAGTCATTCAATGGATGTTGTTTTGATATGCAACAAAATATAACAGTGTCTGACTGACTACCGTGCTTTCGACACTTGGGCCAATCAAAATTCCCTTACTTTTTCCTCAATTGAGGCATTTTCCCTGATTTGAGGTATTAAAAAAAATCAAATTCCCTTTTTTTTCTGTGACTGGAAAAAAGTATAATTTTCCCTGATTTCACTGATGGGCTGGGAACCCTGATTAGCCCTGTTACCATGATACTAGTTACAATAATGACAAAGTTACATAGTTGTAGCTCTTTTATGAAATGGATCCAAGAGCTTAACTTCATCTTCAAATTTTTTTCTTGTGAGAATTTCAACAATTGACAGTAGGGAAATATCCTGTCCAGGTGAAATTCAATGTTATTAAATATCTTTAAAAAATACTTGGTCAAGCAATATTATAAGATTTCATAGCAAATGGCATCAAATTTTTGTTTCAAACTTCTTGGCAAGAATGCACAAAAGTGGTTTTGAATTTGAGGTTTGAAACCAGGCACGTTTTACATGTATGTAGATTTCATGCTCAATAATAATTCAGCATGACAAACTCACCACAGCTTGTCTGAGGACTTTCTGGAAAGCCTCAATCTGTGCACCTGTTGTCCTTGGTGATGTCACAATAGCATGGGCTGGAGACTGAATAAAAAGAACACCCATTTTGTCTACTATTAATTTGGCCTAGTTTCCATTTGGCACACACTACACATTCTGGCCTGTATTCTGAACTCGGGTTTAAATCAAACCCTGGTTTAAACTTGCGGTTTAACTATGGACAGCCAATTGGGGCACAATTCCTCAACAGTACACATTCCATTTATTATATAATATGATACCCAATTTGTTCATAATTGTCTGGAAATGATACCTGAAATATTTTTCTTCATTATAAAAGCAAAAGGAAACAAAATAGGTAACATAAGAAATATACAATATAAACAGAATATTTGAATTCTTGGCTCCCTTTTTAGAAGGCTTTTTTTTTAATTTTAGCACAGAGTTAGACCGTGGTCGAAGTTAAACCTGACTTCAGAATACGAGCCTCGAATTTGACGTAATGCCCCGCTTGGTCTACTTTCAACTTTGTCTACTTTATTAGTATGATCCACTTTATCAAATAAAATTTGATTGAATAAAGGGGAATCCTACCCACATAAATAGTTATTTTTAGAGGAAAGAGAAATATCAGACAAGTTGATTCAAGAATGTTTCAACAATATCGGACAAACAATAAAGGAAGTTAAATATGAAAGTTTAAAAGTTTTAAAAATTGGTAATCACTATACCCGTGGAGATTTCAAATTGGCCACATTTTTTTGTGATGTAAGGCAAGGACTACCCTTCCACTAACTCTAATATACAAAATGGCTAAAATGTCATTTTTTTCAAAAAGTTTTAATTCAAATTATATTTTTATTTCATGTGGAATAAAACAATATGCTACCTGGATTAGTAACCCATGGAATAGGTACTCACTCACCCAGTTGCAAATTTGAAATTTACATAGTCTTTAGGGATCTCAATTTCAAAGCACCCATATTTGCTTGTCTGATATCTTTCAAACTTTCACCATTCTCACGGAAGAGTTTTACGGTACACCATGTGTAAAGTCCTGTAAGGATGGAGATGGGAAAAGTGGATAGAACTGGAGGTGAATTGGAAAGGCGAGAAAGTGGAGGTTTGAAAGTAGTGTAGTCCTTGTAAGGACTGTTAACCAGAAGGAGAGGAAAGCTGAGAAGTAGGCAGGCTTGAGTAGGTGAGAGAAGGCTGGCTTGAGTCTGCCATCTACCAGCTTTCCACTCCTTCTGGTTTACAGTCCTTTAAAAGACTGCACTCATTTCAAAAAGAATATTCTATTTTCCAACCTCCACTTTCTTGCCTTTCCAATTCACCTCCAATTCTATCCAATATTCCTATCTCCGTCCCTCTAGGACTTTACACATGGTGTACCGTAAACCTCGTCCACGATTGCTCATACCACCATTCAAACCTTCAAAGATCTTCTTTCGCTGTTCCGTTTCATTTATTTTTCTCCTTTCCAACATTTTATATGACCAAGGTTGGATTCCCCTTTAACAGTTCATGTAATTATGTAGGACACTGGCGGATCCAGGGGGGGGGGGGGTGATACAGCCAGCCCGTGCCCCTGAAAGTGAAGACCTTTTTTTTTGCTTGTAAATTTTTTTCATGGACGAAATGTCCTTATATTTTGGTTGAAACCCTTTCTTTTTTTTTGCTTGTAAAATTTCAAAAATGTGCCCCCCCCCCCTTTTGAAAATTCTGGATCCGCCTTTGATGTAGGACTACATGTACATGTACGTGTTGTAGATGAAATGGGTATGGCATAACTGGAAAGTAGACATGTTAAATGGCCATTAGACCTAGTTGATTGTAGACCAACAAGGATTAGATCACGTGGGATGGGACAAAACGGAAAGTAGAGAAAGAGGGCGCAGAACAAGTGGCAACGGTAATCTCACATATACATGGAGACCCATAAATTTGTGTTAGGTTTAACACCCTAACAACATCATACCATGGACATAACAATAACAAATCATACCATCTCCATTTCCAGACTTTTGGTCTACCCCACATCTGTTTCTCACACCTATATCACAATTCCCTCCCTAAAAATCTCACACCACTTTCTTTTTAAATTAGCATCTCTGTACCATGGACTCCCATAGCTCTCTGTCTGTGCCAAATAAAAGCATTCACAGTACATAAGTGAATCTAGTCTCACTTCTTCAGACTCTGCATTATGCAATATACATGGAAACCAAGTGTCTGTGCCTGCAGACTAGGTCCAAAGCTTCATGAGCATTAGTTTACAAAACTCTAACAAGTTGCTCTCATACATGTATACCATTTCATAGCATACATGTAGTTTGGGGATGCGTACCTTGGCAAGGTTACAGTTCTCGGCCTGGTCCAATGTAGATTGTGTCCCATCAGGACACAGGATCCTGAAGTCTGCCGAACTCAAGCCTTGGTTCCAGGTATCCTGTCCATTGCCGTCCGTGTTTTCAATAACTGTTGCAGGCTTGATGAAGGCTACGTCTCCGTCACCCTCGGCGAGGCACCTGCATTGACAGACAGTGGATGGGAGGAAGAGCATGTGGTTTTATTCAGGGCTATTTGCACCAGGGCCGTCTAACAAAGGGTTGCGATTGATCCGATCGACCACAACCATGGAAAGCCAGCATAGTCATCTTCTAGAATGCATGTTTGTTCTAAATGTTTTTGAGATATACACCCATAGTCTCATACATTCATGGTTGTCTTGACAATTCAGTGTGCTTTCTCTTTGTTAACAAAGGGACATTGTGTGAATTTCTGGGAGGAAAAATTATGACAACGATGGATTTCCATATCGTTGATGAAGATTGGATCAATCACAACTCTTTGTAAGACGGGATCCCGGGCTCATGGGGATCACAGAAAGAGTTACAATCATCAAACACAACTCTTCATATCAATAGCAAGTTGATTTACAACCGATCAAAACAATTCATCAAGAACCTGTGTCTAATTTTTTTTTTTCAGGTGCCTTTGAACAAATCTCTTCCTTTACAAGGGTGTGGCAATTATTACTGATCGAATGATCTAGATTCAACTCGTATTGTTTGAACACCTGGGAGTGAGTCACTAAAATCAATAAGAAATGGTTGGCAAGTGAGAAGAGTATTGAATGAACCTATTCCACTAAAGAAGAGAGTCCCTATTTTTGAGACTTCAAAATGTATGAACAGTGCACAAAGGAACAAAGGTCTTCGATAACTGTTTGACTGAGTTATATTGCTCACAGTTTCACAATGGAGTAGCTCTTAATATAATGTAGCTTACCAATGACTGATAATACTAACTTCTTCAAAAATCAAATACAACCTTGGACCTTACAGTATGTCACCAAATCCATTGTTATTATTTCAAACCCAAGCAACCTCTTTTCACTGCTTAAAGACCTTGACCAACTAAGCTGAACAAATATTTCACATACCAGACAATCATTTATATCACTGAGAAAGGGAATTTCTATAATGAAAAAACAAAATGAAAATCCATATTTTATTATTCGTATAGACATGAAATGAAATACTCCGAAAATTTGCTTTGCCAAATTGATCACGGGCCCGATAGTTTACAGTTTAATTTCACTCCATAAGCACAAGGCTAGCACTTCAGTCTTGCCAAACAAAATATTTTCTGAAGGGTTCTTATCTTCTTTTTGAGCATCTCCTTTCCATAAAGGGCATTTGATCAACTTAAAGGAGAATGAAACCCTTGAAACTAGCTCAATCCATATCAAAGAGAAAAATCAAAGAAACATATTGTTGAAAGTTTGAGGAAGATTGAATGAATAATAAGAAAGTTATGAGCATTTGAATATTGAGATCACTAGTGCCATGTAGATCCTCCCATCGGCAATGCGACCAAGATCTGTGATATCACACACGTACAACTCCCTCATTACTTTAGTACTTATTTCACTTATATTCTCACTTTTATAGAGTCTATCACAAGGTTAGGTGTTTTCTTTATGAGATGACAAGTACAGAGGTTTCACAACATTATATCATTGATGAATCGTTTGTCATATGATTAGAATGAGCAAAAAGAGATGTTTTGGGGTATATTTTCAGTGTCCGAATGGGAGAGTTGTACGTGTGTGACATCACAGATCTTGGTCGCATTGCCAATGGGAGGATCTCCATAGCATTAGTGATCTCGACATTCAAATGCTCATAACTCTTTTATTGCTAGTCCTATTTTACTCAAAGTTTTGTTGATCTTATTCTTTGATTTTTCTGCTTTCACAAAAGCTAACTTGCTCCAAGAGTTTCATTCTCCTTTAATAAAGATACATATCACACAGGCAGAACAATCCCAATGGATTTTTTTTAAACATAAGATTGAAGTTCGATTTTGTTTAGCCATTAATTTATTTTGAAAAACTATTTTAATAAACGGGTAGTAGGTTTAAATGGTTGTGAGGTCTGAATTCAGATAGACTAATCAAAGTCTATGATGTAATAGCTTGGGTATTTGAACTCTGGTGCAATTTTCAAACAACATGCAGTATCACAAAGTGCCTTTGATTGACTATCGGTCAGGGATTAAGAACAAAGTTCACGACAAGCTCCTTATCATATTGCTCTTTTCTCATTGTTCATGCTAACAATGGCTTCACATGTCAAAATTCAAAATTCAAGAGCCTGTTATCACAAAAATTGTAGAGATTGTTCTGAACACTAAATGCTGAAATAGAACCATTGTCTAATTTATCATGATAGCGGTTACGTGTTCTGTTTGCAAATGGGCTTATGGTTACATGAAATTTGCTCCTGCGACAATCTGCACATGAAGCCAACCATAAAACCTAACCTCCAAAGCTAAATAAACCCTAATCCTTATCTCTATGTTATTCTGAACCAAAAATTCTATTAAAATCCTAACTCTAATCCTATGCCCTCTGAGATATTAAAACCGGAGCAATTGTCATAGGAGCAAATGTTGTGTCACCGGGCTTATACATGTATTAACAGTGCTGCCACAGGATTGTCCTTGACAAATATGTGCACAGATTACCAAGGAAGCTGCACAGACTGATAAACTGAAAAACAAATAAAGCTGGGGAGACTGCCTACTTGCCAATTTAGACTTACAGTGAATATACCCAGGAAATTTTATTTAATAGTACAGTTAGGATTGTAATACAGTTTTTGGTTGAGAATAATGTACATGTAAAGATAAGGATTAGGGTATATTTAGTTTTGGAGGTAGGTTTACATGCTTGGCTTAACATGCAGGTATTCCATCAGGGCAATGGTTGCTGGAGCAAAATTCAAGAGACCTATTTTGATGATGATGATTATGATAATGTTACTGTTGATCATGATGATGGTGGTTACATTGATGATAACTATGATGATGACGATGAATATGATGATCATAATCATGATGATAATAATGATGATGATTATGACTATGACGATGTTGATCATGATGTTGGTGATGGTAGTGTTGATGCTGATGATTATGATGGTGATGACGACGACGATGACGATGAGGATAATGAAAATGACAGTGGTACTGATTATCAAATGTATTCAATGATTACAAAGCAGCAATGAATACAAATACTGTATAGGAATTAAATGTTGGAACAATAAGGTAATAAATACAATCACATAGGTACTAATATTTGCTTTGTAGGCATGATATTTCCCTCTGAAAAAAAATCTGAAATATAGCCAAGGGTCGCTAAGTCACCGACAGAGCCTGAGGCGCCCCAGTGGGGGTTACAAACTCTTGCATAGAAAAGAAAATTGAAAGCGATTTTTCAAGGTGAGTCTGCATGATAGTTTTATCATTTGACTTATAATAAAAAGCAGTAAAAATTCGCATAAGAATGTTCTTGGGCAAAGGATATCACATTAAACGCGTTGTGGCCCAGTGGATTAGTCTCCGGACTTTGAAACAGAGGGTCGTGGGTTCGAATCCCAGCCATGGCGTAATTTCCTTCAGCAAGAAACTGATTCACAATGTGCTGCACTCAACCCAGGTGAGGTAAATGGGTACTGGTAGGAAGTAATTGTGTGCGCTGTGAACGCCTAGCTTAGCCGGGTAATATAGGAGCGCCTTGAGCACCTAACAAGGTGGATATGTACACAATATGAATATCCTATATTATTATCATTTTAAAAAAAAATCAGAAAAAATGTTTTAAAAATCGCAATTCCGATTTCAGTCGGGAGAATATCATGCCTGGTTTTGTGTATGCGGTTTGTCAACCACAGTCGACACATTCAAGCCAGCACTGGTGACAGTAATGGACCGTAGCTGAGAAAAAGCTGACCAACCTGAAAGCACCAGCATAGCTCTGGTACAGCTCGGTTGAATCAGGGGGACATCGGGGGTCGGTGCAAATACCGCAGAGATTTGGAGGGTTCTGCCCGTAAGGATCGTTCCTATCGGAGTAGGCACCTGGGTATTTTCAAAGAAAGACAGGCAAATATCAAAAGTGTGATTCAAGTAATCAGTAGGTGAAAATATTCATTAACACATTTTTAACAAATATCTATAAAAAAAATGCCTAAACATTAATTTCCTGTGTACGTTATCACTTCTTTTCATATTTTTGTTTTTAAATATTTTTTTTCAATTAACTTTATTTACATGTATTTTAACGGGCAAAAAGTATTCATGCATGTACAGGACTTTCGATTGAAATTTGCATTGATTTTGTACACATAATCCTGTGTCTTTTAAAAGCAATTTGGAGGTTGACATGCATGCACTAAGTCACACAGCATCCTTAACAGTGTATCCGATTTTCACAAAAAAATGATCCCAAAAGAAGCAGAAGACTTGAAAATAAAGTGCCAGTAAGCGAAGCAGTCACAAAATTTTGCAGGGCCAGAGGGCATAGTCACAAAATTAATTGATTTTTGTCAACCCCCCCCCCCCCCATACAGTGTGCTATAACGTATTAGTATCCATGCAAATCACACACAAATTTTGCTCTTTTAAATGAAATTACACAAAACATATCAACAAAGTAGGGCAGCAAGGGATTTTGAAAGTCAACTACATGTATTATGTCAGACGTGAGAGAGGTTCAAACTACTTTCAATTAGAACACGCAAAATCTGTGTTCTTCGGTAACATGTCACAAGAACATGAAAAATCAATGATCGTGAAAAAGTAAGAAAAAAAAGAAAAGAACCTGAAATAGAGAAAGGTTCCTAACCTGGGGCACAGCTTTGGTTGAAGAACCGAGACACAGCAGTGATGTCATCCCCGCAGTCCGTGGGCGTCATGTAGCCTTGTTCCAAGAGGAAACCAACAGGAATGTTCCAGCCAGCGGTCCTCCTGACGCCCGTATGGCAGGAATTCTTCCCCTCTAGGTTACTGAGTCTTAGATCAGTAGAAGTGGCTTTGACGACGGCGATACCGGAGTATGTGTCTGGAAGGGGTTATAGTGAAAGTAGTGGTTGATGATACTTGTAATGATAACATACGTAGTTATCCAGCAGGCGCGGATCTAGGGGGTGGGGGAGGTGCGGGCGCATCCCGTAAAATCTGAAAATATAATGGGGCACCCCATAGAATGCGTTCATTGCGCAACCGGTAAAGAAGGCATGATACCCCCCCCCTTTTTTTTTTAGCTTGTCCAGTTTTTCGGCAGACAAAATTACTGATGCCCCCATCTTTGGGGCTTGGAAAAATTTTCGGACATATTCACACTCTCTCTAACTCTACAGATGGTCGACTACATTTTGCTGTATAAAACCCTTATTTGATAAAGTACTTAGGAATATGCAGCCTACAGTCTCTGGCATCGACTTGTGCACAGAAGGTAGGTCTCATTTGTGCTAGTCTTATGTAAAGACCACCTTATTGATTACAGTTTCAACTAAGGTCTGTGCCTGCAGACTAATAATAATAATAGCCAATTTTTATAAAGCGCTTTTCCCAGAATGGCTCAAAGCGCGTTACAGCATATTATTACCCCGGTCATTGGATTCATTTCAATCCCGCACGAAAAGTGCACAATTTCCACTCCCTGGGGAGCATTCCTTGCAATCATCGCAGCCTCATTATGGCGCTGGCAAAATCAAACATACAATAACGTTCGCATCCTACCGGGTACCCATTTAGCACCTGGGTCGAGAGTGGCAAAGTGTGGATTAACGCCTTGCCAAAGGACGCTAAACCGCGGTGGGATTCGAACACACGACCCTCTGTTTACAAGGTGAGAGTCAGAACCACTACACCACGGCTCTTCCACCAGACTAGGCAGACCTTTGAGACAAAATATGGATCATCTGTCTATTATATATACCTTGTGCATACACTTCCTGTACAACAGGAACTAGATCAAACTCCTTTCCAGCGAGATAAATATCTCCTCCATCGAGGGTGATTAGATTGGCTTGTTCGTCTAGAACTTTCTGCATACAATCCTGAACAAACAAAAAAGAAAAGAAAAATATTTTAAAAGTGAGTGACAATGCAATACATAAATATATTTGTTACAAGAAAAGAATATATTCTTCTACTATTTCGATGAAGTGTATCTTTTCAAACCCCCCCCCCCCCAAAAAAAGAAAAGTTCAACGTTTTCCGGTCAGGCCTGATTTTTACACAGAGCACACAAATTGATATACAATAAAATTCTTGTTTATTGCATTAGTATCCTAGTTCAATGCTTACAAAATATACATGTATAAAAATACAAAATAAATGAAATCATAAAATTAGCAATCAAATTATTGCATTGGTAAGGACAGTGAGTTTTTCTTTCCGGCTGTTTGCTGGTAAAATCCAACAGAAAATCCATTTTGGTTTTCACTTTTCATATAAATCATCAAATTATACCTTTGCTAAAATCAGAATTCATGATTTTGACATGTTCATTTAGAGAATTGGGAATGACTCTTTTTTTAATGAGACTGGACAATCACTGTCCATACATAAAATATCATTGTTCAGTGTTGAGAAAATATTTTTTCTTCACACTGGCACAATTACAGAATTTTGGGGGCTATATTTTCATTTGACGGATAACCGTTTATTGCACAATGAGCAATTATGCATAAATGAAAATATCATTTCATATATTCTGTCATACTATGTAACAACTAACATACTGATTTTCTTGGGAGTATTGTTTGTGGTAGATATTGGGGCGATTTTTCAAAAGGACACCCAAAAGCATAAAATTATGGGAATTTTTAGGGACGATATAGGCTGCCACGATGGTGAAATACCCCCATCCTGGCATTGGCCATCACCGTCATGTATTTCATACTCATGTATACCCATATGACATACAACCATCAATGGCTGTTCTTCTAATTGAATGCAAATTGCTCCCCAAGGCCTCAAATAAATCAGACACAGACTGCAGAGAAGCATATGGTAAAATAATATGATTTTTACAAAAAATATCAAACAACCTAGCACCTGCTGTAAAACTATTTTATCTAAAAGGCATATGGCCATTGAACATATGGTGGGGTGTTGTTAGTTTGCAAGCACAGATTCATATTTCACACTTTAACCAATTATACCATGAGTGAAGATATATACTGTAAAAGTGGAAATTTTCGCGGATTTCAAGGCAAGATCGGCGAGCGCGAATTTAAAAACATGCGAAACATTAATGCAAGTTTCAAACCGCGGTTCAATTGCGTGTATATAAATTTTGGCAAAGAGACTGCATAATTTGACCTATAGAGGGCGACATTTAAGCAAGCAAGCTTGAGCTCCAAAATCACACGCATCGCGAGAATTTGTTCCAAAGCAATGCGATCATTTTTTTAACAGTTGCAGATCGGTATTTAAGTTATGATTTTGGTTGATTCAATATAAATTGTTTCTGCTGTTTGACTTTGATTGGTGAGTGTTCAGATCTGTTTAGTCTTTAAGAAGACGTTGGGTCGATCGCCCAGGTTTGATTGATCCCATGCACTTTGAATAGCCGTAATCCCCCCGGTCCTTACCCGGTGCTCGCCCGACCATACCAGGCCAGCAGCGCCTCCGTTTTACCTTCCCCGATATCCGCCCCGCAAAGAAATGTTGCGCCAAATGTCACAAAAGCTCATGATTGGATCAAAACAATGCTGAATTACGCCGCTTTAGAGCTAGAATTATGATCAGAAAATACAATTTCGTCGCTGAAATATTAATTAAAACCATTCACAGATGGGGAAGAAGTGACTTTGTGATTATGGAGTGTGCAGCGCGAATTCAAGAACCTGTGAATATGTTTCGAAGCCGCCAAGCGCGAAAAATTGATCCCGCGAAAATAACAGCGTTTACAGTAGATGCTAAAGGCTCTGTCTGTGTCAAATGAGAAGGGTGAGCCACTTGGTAAATTGACAACTTGTCCACTCACCAGAGATGGTCTACTTTCATTCAGTCTAATTCCATTCTATCCTTCAGCATTTCGTCTAATAACCCTTTGGTCCCTTAACCATTTGGTCCAATTATCCCTACGTCTAATCACCATTTCGTCTCATAGTTTGGTCTAATATCCATTTCATTTTCTTTCAGTTTGCACAATTTAACACTTAGTCCAATTAGACCAAATGGTATATAGACTAAATGGCTATTGGACCAACTGGTTAATAGACGGAATGGCATTAGGCTATTAATGAAAGTAGACCATGTGGTGAGTGGACGAACTGATGGTAGACCAAATGATAGTAGACGAGTTGGCGATTGGACGAAGTGGCATGAGACGAATTGAAAATATGCCAGCCATTAAAAGTGAATCTAGTCTCACTACTTCAGATTCTGCATTATGCACTAGTACGCATATTGTGTACACCATAGGTCTGTGCCTGCAGACAGGGCTCCACACTAACCCCTTCTTTTCTTCTGGTCCGACCTGATCATGTCGGACCAGTACATACCCATTTTTTTCATTTTATACTAGACCAAACCTAATATTCACTGGTCCCAAAAAATAAAGAAAAGTTTAGTTTATTTTGCTGTCTTTTATTGCTTATTAATACCCCCCCCCAAAAAAAAAAACACATCAAACAGTACACACACACAACATAGTTCATGAGAGTCATTTTTTGAGACACCAGGGAGCTCTATTTTTATAATTTACAAAAAGAGAAGAAAATATATTTTGTATCAGTCAAATATAATCTTACTGGTCATGTCGAAACAGTAAATCTGGCTTTTTCTGTAAAGTTACTGGCCCCGACAGCAATTTTTACGGGTCTGGGACCGTTGGACCTGTGCCAGTGTCGCGCACTGCTGCAGACCATGAAAGGTGTTACAACCTCATATCTCAGAATGTACAAAAATTGAGGACAGCTCGGTTAAAAGCTTGATTTAAGAGTTATGACAAAACTATCTTTGCCAAGATTTGTTATGGGAATCAATAAAACTGTTTTCAGCCAATTTGAGCTTGCCGCCATTGCCTATTCATTTCTAAAAATAATACAGCTTTTTGTGAGCTTCCCTCATTTTTTTCCCTTTATAATTTGGAGATCTGGTTTCACACTCCAGTGACTATATGGGATCATGGACCTATTACGAATGGACATTCAACGAGAGCATTTTATGACCACCACCAGTTTCCAGCTGTCAAAATTGCTGTCTAACCCTTAACTTTCTCTTTACACGGTTTTTACGACGACCGCCCGGGGCGATTGTTTACACAAGCTCCTTTCGGCCGATGATCGTCACCGATTAATCACTGGCCCTCTTTCGACCAAAGACGGTCATGTTGTAGCCCCGATTGCCAATAGGGAAAGTCCCTACATTACCTAGAATGCAATGCGCAATTCATATCCGTTTTTTCAGTTCATTATTTTAGGTTGTCTATAATGTGCCATTGTCGTCTGTCCATCAAAAAAAATCCCGTTAAATTTCATCAATCCTGTGGAATTTTATGCCCAAATGAAAATCAACTTCTGACCGAAGGTAAGCGCTACTATCGACATCAATACTGTCCGAAAAAGATGAAATTTTAACGTTTTTCCGCAGATTTTTTCGTCGAATTTCAACTGCTTTTTTGCCGTAGATATACGGATCTGCAAGGTGATGTCAATGCGTTTCATTTCCGGTTGTTAGCGATGTACGTAAAAAATATGTTTATGCACGCCTGTTTTCTTGTTTCTGCTATCATTTTCATAGCGCTAACGTTCGCTGATGTGCGTTGCTTGTGATAAAGTGAACGAACAACATCGCAATGGGTAGGAGCAGCGTACAATTGATTTCCGCTGTCCATCAGTGAGAGCGTGTTTTACGACTGGCTTGATGGGTGTCAGCTGCCTGCGCTCTGTTTATAAAAGGATTAGCGGCGACGGTCTTTGTGTCAAAGGAGGGGATTCGTTGAATGTCCATTCGTAATAGGTCCATGATGGGATAGACTGTATTAAATGCACCTGAGGCCCGTAACACAAATCTTAGCAATGATCGTAGAACATTTTGCTACGATTGATTCCATTGGCTACAATGTACAATGCATCGTGAAAATCAAGCGTACGATCAATCGCTATCCTTTGTGTTACGGGACCCAGATGTGACAATGTGCATTTTCGCAGATATCTATACCCATCCATTAAAAAATACGCCCCTCCCAGCCCCCCCTCCAAAAAAAAAAGGGAGAAAATCTATGATCTTCACGAGTATCAAACGATAAATGAACTGACCACTCAAGATCAATATTACATGCGCTTTTGGCGCAAAATACTGACCACGAACCATTCAGAAGTGTTCTCTGACTTCTCTCATATTTGCTATTCATCGCTAATCTTTCTGTTACGGGACCCAGAACAGAAAATGTTGATTTGCTAGAATCAACATTTTAAGGTATCTAAAATAAAAATAAAAAATTAAAATTAAAATGTTTGTTCATTTCACTTTTCCCCAAGTAGGTCTAGGGCTGAGCATGCATACATCTGCTGCTATTGGCATCAATCTCATACACTGTTCTTAGCAGGAAACATATGATAGAATGTTCATCTGATAATTGTCATCAAAATCCCAGCCAAGAAAAACCATTCTAAGCAGGAAAACAGGAAGAGCAATTTGACAAATGGAGCCTACCTACCTACACTTCCTTGGCATGGCTCACAGAAATATATTCTGACTTTGAACATTAAAGTCACTGCAAGTTTAGGCAAGTTCACTACTAAGCTATTCTGATTTTTTCTTTTCCATTCAAATTCAAATCATCTTTTTGATGCCATGGTTCTCATGAAAGTACATACGACCAGTGTCTAGGGTCTGCCTGATAATTGTCCACTGCCAACTCATCCACTCACCACATGGTCTACCTTCATTTAGTCTAATGTCATTCCGTCCATCAACATTTCGTCTAACAACCATTTGGTCTAATAAATATTTAGTCCAAACATCAGTTTGTCTACAACTATTCGTCTCATAACCACTTGGTCTAATATTCGTTTTTATTTTCATTTACTTTGCCCAAAGAACACTTACATGTAGTCTAATTAGACCAAATGGTATATGGACTAAATGGCTATTGGACCAACTGGTTAGACAAAATGGTAGGAAGACGAAATGGCAATTAGACCATGTGGATATAGGACAAACTGATAGAAGAGCAAATAATAGACGAGTTGGTATTTGGACGAATTGGCATTGGACCAAATGAAAAACTGATTGGTGTATAGAGATGGTGACACCAATCCAATGTTTGGTGTTACTTTAACACCAATTGATGTTAGGTCCATGCTTAAACCACACGTTGGTGTTATGTTCAGTCTGTAGGGTGTCATTTGAACACCTCAGGGTGTGGCCTATAGCTGGAGACACAAATCAGGTGTCAGTTTTAACAACCCAGTTTTTAGTGTGTGAACATCGCTATGACTCAGGGCTCCAACGACACTGTACAGTAACAAACTATAAAACCTCATGATAAATTCACAAATGTATGGCGACATTCCCATGAATTATTCTTCCAAGGCCAGGGTCATGAGGAATGCATGCTGTTTTGTTTGAAGCATTTCCTCCCCCTGTCCAATGTAACAACTGAGTCCTCTGCTCCATGCTTACAGAAAATGGTCAGAGCTGTGTAATCAATTGCCTCTCCTCCTATTTAGAATAAAATAAGTTTTGATAATAAAGTTACAGTGTATTGACCGATTTGATTTCAAATGCTGTCTTTTTTCTACTTTATTTCCTGGGAGGGGGGGGGGGGGCTGGCTCTTCAGACATGCCACCAATCAAAATGATACAAAGTCTTGTTTAATGTAGTTAGGAACATACATGTACAAGCAGTGAAATGGCACAAATCCTAATGCAAGTATCAAAATGCTGACTACATGCATTATTAGGGCCTACACGGGCACCTAAAGATTTTTTTTTAATTGCCTTTAAAGTCGACTTATACTTGTAAACAAATTTCTTGAGGTTTATATCAGCAACATCAAAATATTTTTGTGTTTGATACTACTTAAAAACTACGTTTTAAGATATTTTTAAAAAGAGATTCTCATAAAAGCATGGAATTATATCAATGCGAAAAGATTATGCTCAGGTTAAGAAAGTGAATGATTCTGAAATGAGTTTGAATATAGAATGAAAAAAAAATAACCACCCAAGTGTTAGAAATATGTCCCAAACAAACAAGAAATACAATTGCCGAGAAATGAGCATGGCGTTTCAGACAGATGTCTTGTCAAGTGGTTTTTCCATGCAATAACAATTCACACTTTTGATTGCTCTTTTGTGTTGAAACTATTAAAAACTCCACAATGCTTTGGGAAAGATGCCAAACACGAAAAAAAATAAAAAATCATTCACACAAACACATGCAATCTCAATTTATTTAAAAACCACTACACCTTGAAGGTTGTTTTGAAATTCCCAAAGACATGCACTTAAATTTTCATGATCACTTTCATTTTCACTGTTGATCAACCATGCACGAAAAAAAAAATTACCAAGGGAATAATTGAATGATTGATTGAATTGATTTATTGTCCATTAAACTTAATGTTCAATTTTCTTGATCACAGCAATTTGCTCTATATTTTGTTAAAAGTCCAGCCCAGGTGATTACTTTTAATAACAGCAGATTCAGGATATAGATACAGTCAGAATGTAGTTGAGAGCTTGAATCCTCATATGACCAAAAAAGCTCATCAAACTTGCGATGCAAAAATATTCTACTATCTTTAATGACATCACTGCTTCAAACACACCAGCAAATGATGGGAGTTCATTGAAAATCACTAGACAGTGAAAAAGATTCTTATGACTCAAATAAATGAACTTCATGGGCAGAATGTGTTTTTCAAAACAAATTCCCAAAGACATGCACTTCAATTTTCATGATCACTTTCATTTGCACTGTTGATCAACCACGCAAGAAAAAAAAATTACTCAAGGAATAATTGAATCAATCATTTAATTTGAATGATTGATTAATTTGATTTACATGTATTGTCCATTAAACTTAATGTCCAATTTTCTTGATCACAGCAATTTGCTCCACATTTTTTTAAAAGTCTGCTACACAAAAATTAAGGTGATAACTCCTTAGCAGATTCAGGACTATACAGTATGTACTTGAGAGCTTTCCTCTTATGACCAAAAAATGCTCATCAAACTAAATCAAAAATATTCTACTATCTTTAATGAAATCACTGCTTCAAACACACCAGCAAATGATGGGAGTTCATTGAAGATCGCTTGACAGTGAAAAAGATTTTAAAAGACTCAAATAAATGAACTTCATGGGCAAAATGTGTTTTTCAAAACAAATTCCCAAAGACATGCACTTCAATTTTCATGATCACTTTCATGTTCACTGTTGATCAACCACGCAAGAAAAAAAGATTACTCAAGGAATAATTGAATCAATCATTTAATTTGAATGATTGATTAATTTGATCTACATGTATTGTCCATTAAACTTAATGTCCAATTTTCTTGATCACAGCAATTTGCTCCACATTTTTTTAAAAGTCTGCTACACAAACATTATTTTGTTTTGCCAAGGTGATAACTCCTTAGCAGATTCATGACTATACAGAATGTACTTGAGAGCTTTCCTCTATGACCAAAAAATGCTCATCAAACTAAATCAAAAATATTCTATCTTTAATGAAATCACTGCACTTCAAAAACACACAAGTAAATGATGTGAGTTTATTGAAAATCACTAGACAGTGAAAAAGATTTTTATGACTCAAATAAATGAACTTCATGGGCAAAATGTGTTTTTTAAAACAAATTCCCAAAGACATGCACTTCAATTTTCATGATCACTTTCATTTTCACTGTTGATCAACCACACAAGAAAAAAAGATTACTCAAGGAATAATTGAATCAATCATTTAATTTGAATGATTGATTTGATTTACATGTATTGTCCATTAAACTAATAATGTCCAATTTTCTTGATCACAGCAATTTGCTCCACATTTTTTTAAAAGTCTGCTACACAAAACTTATTTTGTGTAGCCAAGGTGATAACTCCTTAGCAGATTCAGGGCTATACAGTATGTACTTGAGAGCTTTTCTCTTGTAACCAAAAAATGCTCATCAAACTAAAGCAAAAATATTCTACTATCTTTAATGAAATCACTGCTTCAAACACACCAGCAAATGATGGGAGTTCATTGAAGATCGCTTGACAGTGAAAAAGATTTTAAAAGACTCAAATAAATGAACTTCATGGGCAAAATGTGTTTTTCAAAACAAATTCCCAAAGACATGCACTTCAATTTTCATGATCACTTTCATGTTCACTGTTGATCAACCACGCAAGAAAAAAAGATTACTCAAGGAATAATTGAATCAATCATTTAATTTGAATGATTGATTAATTTGATCTACATGTATTGTCCATTAAACTTAATGTCCAATTTTCTTGATCACAGCAATTTGCTCCACATTTTTTTAAAAGTCTGCTACACAAACATTATTTTGTTTTGCCAAGGTGATAACTCCTTAGCAGATTCATGACTATACAGAATGTACTTGAGAGCTTTCCTCTTATGACCAAAAAATGCTCATCAAACTAAATCAAAAATATTCTATCTTTAATGAAATCACTGCACTTCAAAAACACACAAGTAAATGATGTGAGTTTATTGAAAATCACTAGACAGTGAAAAAGATTTTTATGACTCAAATAAATGAACTTCATGGGCAAAATGTGTTTTTTAAAACAAATTCCCAAAGACATGCACTTCAATTTTCATGATCACTTTCATTTTCACTGTTGATCAACCACACAAGAAAAAAGTTAAAAGTTCCCGTAATTTGCTTTAGTTTCAGACCGCCAAAATACCCACGACCTTGGAAAAATCCCCGCGAAAGTTCTCGTAATTTCGCCAAGTACCTACTATTTATCGGGTATTTTCTTTCGGGGATATTACGCGTAGTTTGCTTTCACACCGCCAAAATACCTGGTATTTTCTGATCGGGGTAAATTTCCCGATCAGAGAATACCTGGAACTGGCGAACTTCGAGGCGGTCTGAAACCACCTTATGGAGCATTCCATGAAACAAAAAAGAGTCAATGATCTTCACTGACTACTGTTATAAGCTACTGAAATCCTTGCATCTAATTGGCTGAGAGCAAATAAGTCAGTGAAAAGCACCGAGAAGATGCTTTGTGAAACCCTACCTCCTATGAGATTCGAAAACAGGAAGACCATCAATGTCAACTCTGAATCATAAAAATCTGGATTTCACAAAAGGGGCTTTCCCTTTCGCAACCCTCCACATCCCCATTTTCAACAAAAACAGACAGAAAGGTCAAGTGACCTGCTGCTCCAAGGGCAAGGACTGGTGGTACACAACATCTGTACCTGAGTAAAAGTTCAGTTCAGGACTGGTTGCTACAAGTCTGCATGCATAGACTAGCTAGTAGCCACCTGCCTTGGATTAAAAAAAGTGAATCTTTCTTGCTACCCACTATCTTCTCTTCTAAACATCAAACCAAATTTTCTCCATTAAAAAATAAATTTACAAACCAAGAAAAATTCCTTGAAAAAGAAATTATGAATAAGCTCATTAACACTAGCAGCTCTCACTTCTTGGCACAAATGTACCCCCAAGCCTACCCCCCCCTCCAAAAAAAAAAAAAAAACTTCCAATCACAGATACGTGTATCTCACTCACTGTTTGTGCAATGTTATACTATTTCCTATGATCAGGGTCATAAACTCAGCTTTATAGTGTCTACATGTAATTGTTTCTGGAAACCCAATCCTTCCCATGATAAGTACAGCATGCACTCTTGATCCTTGTACCCTAACTACGTGATAGGAAACAAAGCGTTATTGGACTCTTAGCATTTGCCCTTTTAACCAAAGCTCCTTGAAGGGCAAGTTAACTGGAAGATATTTGTGTCCTACTACTAGTTGACAGAAACTTTGCATTATCAAAGCTTTATTTTAACATAATAGTAAACATCCTTCAATGTTTTTATCAATTTTTCTTTCTTTTTACATTAAAAAAATAATAAAGGGGAGGGGGAACTTATTACCTCAACTTACACCATTGTCTGCACTATTCAGAAAAATTCACTGTGACCAATTAAACTTGCCTTAAAAATAATCCAAACCAGAGGTGAATTCACAATCTTGACATTTAAAAGAAGTGGGTGAGGTGAGTTAATATCCAGGGTTAATATTTAACAAACTTGATGCGATGAATTCAATTTGATCAGACCACTGTAATCTCATTATCTCATTGTGTCAGGTTATACCATTTCCTCTTTATCAGGGTATTATGAAATATCTCATCTTGTTTGTCTGACATTGCAAACCAAATCCTTTCGACATCTTTCGATTCTACCATGTACTGTACATCTTCACCCACAGGGAGCTCAAAGGGGCTCTTAGGGACGTTCCATTAGATACCCAGGGGGGTGGTCTGGAAGTTTGGGTCGATGCAATTTTTTTTCCTTTCTTCTTTGAGCAAAGTTTTTTTTTCCCTTACTCCATTGAGACAAGTTTTTTTGGTTTTTTTTTTGCACCTTTCAGTTGATTTGTCAGTGGACAAAGTTTTTTTTCTCTGATAGTGAGTCAAGTTTTTTTTTGCTCATATGTACATGTAGCAAGTCGAGTTTCTTTTTTGAAAAACTTCCAGCCCCCCCCCCCCCCCCCCCCCGGATATCTCATGGTGCATCCTTTTAGTAAAATGTACACTTTCCTCTGAATGCAGGAATTACATCACCAATGCTCAGGTTGCATTGCCCTTTATTGTAAAATGTACGCTGAAAAAAATGCAAATGTTTGAGGAACAAAGTCCTCTCAGAATACACACTGCAATTTGAAGAACCTTCACGAAGTTTCGCTTTCATTTCAAAGAAGACAAAAGAAAATGTTCAAACGTTCCAGAATGCAAACTTGTGCAGTATTATATATGCACAGAAAATAGGAGCAAAAACGTGTGAGAAAGCTCTTGTTGGTTGTAGAACAGCCTGATTGGTTTTCAACTCACAGACTGAAGCATAACTCTTAAAGAATTTTGGTGTAGTTAATTATTCCAGTAACATATATCACAAAGATCAATATGGCATCACAGATCTTTAACAGACACATATTAAAGTCGAAGGCCCCGGCCCCCTCCCTAATTTATTATATACATGTACCGGTAGCTAAAAAAAAGAAATTAATCAATAGATTAAAAAGGAGAGAAGTGAAGAAATAAGGTCTGGATTACATAGTTTCAACCTAAATAAAACAAAATGGAAATGTGAAGAATTGTGAGCATTTATGTGTACATGTGGTTTGACAAAGAGGGTCCCTATTATTAAATCTCTAAAAATAAAATGTGTAAATTTATTCAAATAAAAAAAAAACGATAGAAATAGTGAGTGATACCACTGTCTCATTTGCATATATCACTGAGTTGTGCATAGGTAAACTGAAAAACGAGCAAAACTTAAGGTTAATTACCATAATTTTCTTATTTTAAATTATATCAGATTTTGATGAAATTTAGGGTTATGCTTGAAGACCCCATGCTAATCTACTTTCTGAAACCACTTTCATGAAATTAATTTGGAAGATTTCTTTGCTAACGTTCCAATCTGGTTGCTAGAAAGTGAATATAAACGACTCCATGGAAAGCGATCTTGACGCTATAGGAATGCTCTCAGATTTGCGCAAAACTTGAAACCGCAGTGTACATGTAGCTAGGCATTCGATACACAACATGTGTGAAGATATGGCTTCCCGAAGAACGATTGTGTCCTCACCTACATTTTAATAAAGTGATCCTGAAAACTACATCAAAAGGTGGTTTTCCGAACCGGTTTGGAAAATTACATACTTCCAAGACCATTTTGAGCATTCATAATACACATTAAAAGTATTTTCCACAAAACTAGTTTTTTTTAAAGGACTGTAGAGAGAACAGGGTCTTTGATATTTCTCTATTGATTCACATCAACTTTTGCACTGGGGTGGATTTGACTGTAATGAACCAAGACCCAACATGGAGGTACATTACTTACAGGAATATCGGAACCAGCAACACACACCACTTCTGGAGAGAGAGAGTTGTCGCTGAATGCCGTTCTCATGGCAACACATTTCTGGGACTCCACATTTGATATGGTACACCATCTCATCTGAGTTGCTGAAAAAAAAAAATTGGTTAATTAAAATAGTTTGTTCTTACATGTGGTCTATACATGGGCGGAAATCCCAGGGAATACATCATTCAAAATCGAAATAAAACATGTATTTTGGACGAGATGACCTTACTTTTTGGGGTGATAACCTTCTTTTTTTTTTGCTTGTCGAAATGACCCGACAATTGGGGTGATGTTATGTTATACCGAGGTTGTTTTACCTGACTGCTAAGAAAGCATGAATGCCTGTGAGCAAGCAACCAGGGGAGCAACGGCTTAAGGTCCTCTCCGAGGGACCTGGTAATGAGGATAAATGCGTTACCAAAGGGCACTAGCGCACCACTTGGGAATCGAACCCGGGTCACCGGAATCCGAAACCCCCGCTCTACCGACTGAGCTATCGTGCGATAAGCTCCTTTTTTTTTTTTTTTTTTTTTGCTTGTCAATTTTTTCCAGCCCCTGGTCCCCTACCTTTGGGGAGAGATTTCCGCCCTTGGGTCTATATATTCCTTTTAAGCAGGAAAGCCCAAGGCCCCATCGGGTAGTAGCAAGGAATTCCAATGAGTGATGCAAAATTATACGAGCTATTAATGTTTCTTTATATATTTGCATCAAGAATATAACATTTGGAAAATGAAAATAGTAGAAAATAATAAAACATGGGGGGGGGGGGTAAAAGTGGAAAAGATTATAAGGCATGACAACGTGTAAATAGTGTAGTGCAGAAGTACTACTTTAAAAAAAATAATACAAGAGAGATTGAGAGACAGATAGAGAAGGAAAAAAGAGAGATATGCCAGCTAACTCTGCACTTGAGTCTTAGTTTGAGACTAACAACTCGCATCCCCCTCTTCTGAAAAAATAGGTGCCAAGTTGTCCAATATCAGGCGGCTACTTTCAAAATTAATTATGTTCTATGATTTAATTTTGATTTGTTGCAGGGTTAAGTTTTCGACAACTCTGCACCTAATTTTTGGGTGGGGCCGAGTAGTCTCAATTAAGTGCGTGGTCGACCTAAAAGTTAGACCAGAAAAAAAAGAGCATTCATGCATTTACCAGGGAAGTAGACATCAAATTTTACACAACTTATTTGCCACTCGTATTAAAAAGACACCTGTGCTTTTGAGCCATCAGGCTGCCACAAGACTCGGTCTCATTCATTGTTTACATCACTCAAAAATTTTATTTCATTATACTCACTCATTTTGACCCCTATATAATATCATTTGCCATTGATTTAGTTATCCAATATTGGCAGCCCTGGAAGATCGAGTTATATAAATTCATTGAAGTTGAATTTCCCGTTCGGTCCTCCTACTTACTAGTCCTATATCCTAAAGCTATACCACCATGCTTTTTACTGGCCTCGATCTACGTAATACCAACTAGTTTACATGTACTACCAACTCATAAATGTCATTAATTATCATTACCAAATAATCCCAATGCAATGGGACCAATCAGGGTCTAATTATAGGGTAATTTTGTTGTCTGACTCTGACTCTGAGTTATTAACTGGTCTACTAGTACTATCTATTCTAGTACTCACTTGCTGCTGCTAATGAGACCGTCATCAGAAGACACAGGAAAATACACTTCATCATTACGTTCATCTTGATCACTGTGTACCTCAAAAAAGCCAAGAGTGGAGAGGATTTCTCGATTTTCAAACTCTTGATCCTGTTAAAAGCGCCCGACCAGTAGTACACAGACAGGTGCTTCTTCCTATTTGTCAGTCGATCGATCGATGAAACGAGTGTTGCGTTAATTTTCAGCTCAGCTAGCTCAGTCTCAGACCACGTACGTACGGTACCACTACCTAGCCACATGCGCAATGCACTTTTGCAAACCAACCCACGTGCTTGCCGCGTTACTTTTTAAGGGCGTGGTCATAGGTCCAGGGGCGTCGCGGTGCAGTGGGGAAGGGGGGGGGGGGGGATAGTTTGTAACAGGTTTGTATCAAAGCTAAGCACAGACACGCATTTGATGCTAGTTTAATCAATTATACAATGTAATCTATAAATGAATCTATTCTCACATCTTCAGACTCTAAATGCACCTTGCAAATTGCGAAAACTTAGGGTCTGTACGTGCATGCCTGCAGACTAGGGAGTGGGGAGGGCAGGGCGTATTCAGATATATCTGGATAGGACAAATGCTTTTTGTTATTACATCTAAAGCTAAGCTGTTGCGGAATGAGAATTTTGAAGATTATTTGGAGGTTTGTTCCTCCCTGTAAAAATATAAAAAATAAGTAAACAAAATAATAAATAAATCAATAAATTAATTAATAAATAGACCTAATAAATATTCAAATATATAAGTAGGCCTACGAATAAAGGAACGAATGAATGAATGAATAAATAAATGCATGAATTGAGTCAGGCCTAAATAAGTCAGAATAAAAAACATGGTAACCCAATGATTCAAAATGAAACAGAAAGCATAAATATCTAGTGACAGATCAATTAATTAATTTTTGCACACACGCATCCTGAAATAATGGCGAAAAGCAAGCGCGAAGCGCGAGCGGGAACAATCTAGCTACAAGTCTTAAAGGCAAATCAAAAATTTAGATTATCGCAATTGAATCCTTAGGCCTATATATTTTTAAGAAATCAAATAATTAAATGATATATTTATTATAAAAAAATTAAAAAGAATATATTTTGAATATTTCAATTTTAGGGTTTCCAATTAATTGCTTTGATTTTTTTTATTTACCGAAAGATACCTAGGAATCGTTGATTTCACTGGAAACGATTTAGATTTTCTGGAATTGGAAAAAAAAACTGACGCGCTGTAATTAAAGCGCTGCCCAGTTGGCGCATGGGTATTAATCGCGACTGGGACAACAATTTATTGCACTCGTGGGGCGTTGAAACGATGCGATCATCCATGCATAGGCGGATCCAGGGAAGGGCCCGAGGTAGTCTGCTGTGCCAAACCCTTCACTCGAGTTAAGGGTCTGAATGTACAGTCTACTCATGCATTGTGTACTGAAGGCCCCCTCGCTCAGGATTGAAACAGCAAGTTTTTTTATGGGCTAGTCTTTGCGTGGAGACACACTTGCTGATCAAAGTTTCAATCAGGGTCTGTGCCTGCAGCCTAGGCCCGAGGGGCCCGCCCCCCCCCTTATTTTTGATTTGATTGATTTGATTTATTGTTTCACATTCCACAAAAACATACATCTTGAACATAATTATGAGAAGATGACAAAAAATACATAGTTGTAGTGTTTTACAAAGAAATACAATATCGTGAAATATGAGGAACCTATTAAAAAGCAAAGCTTGTAGACATATAGGTTCCCAGAAGAAAATAATCAAGGATTAAAAACTCCTAACGCAATGAAGCGAGATAAATCAAATGTAGAAAAATAAGACATTATAAAGAGTTCAACATGATAGTCACTCGAGCAAGGCGCTTACCCACTAGCGTACGATTGTAAAAGAAATGTTTTCAGCCTACATTTAAAAGAATATAAAGAGGGCGCCTCAATTATATGGGTGTCTAAATTATTCCAAAAGGAAGGCCCTGTAAAAGTAAATGATTTAAGGGCAAGAACAGTGCACACTGGGGAAATGTGGAAATTGTGTACTTGTCGAGTTGGGTAGGAATGGATTTCTTGATTTTGAACAAGCAAATCAGAGAATACACTCGGTAATTCCCGTCTATTTAGTTGATACATAAATATACCAACAAAATAATAATATAAATCGGTTACTTTCAATAACTTGTTTGAATAAAATAGCGGATTAGTATGAGCCAGAAAGTCAGAAGAAGAAATTATCCTCACGGCTCTTTTTTGAATTTTAAGTATGGATTCAAGTTTTGTCTTAGAGGCATTTCCCCAGGCTAAAATTCCATTATTCAGATATGGTAACAATAGAGTAGAATACAATAATTTCAAAATGTGATGAGGAAAATGAGGCTTAAGTTTATTAATTACTCCAAGATTTCTTGAGAGCAATTTACAAAGGTGATCAATATGAACTTTCCATGATAATTTACAATCAATAAAGATACCAAGAAATTTTGTTGATTCAATTTGTTCTAAAACATTACCATTCATATAAACAAGACCTGGCAATGTGTGTAATGAGTTGCTAAAAACCATATAATGTGTCTTTTTAAAATTTAGGGATAATTTATTAGCTTGTATCCAATCACACACAGAGCATAATTCAACATTTAGTCTTTCTAGAAGGATTTGAGGATTGCTGTGTGTAAAAAATAAGCTCGTGTCATCTGCGAAAAGAAGAAATGATAATAAAGAGGATGAGTTTTGGAAATCATTGATGTATAAAATAAATAGCAATGGACCCAAAAGGGAACCCTGAGGCACGCCACATGCAATGTGCTGTATTTCAGAATTGGAGTTATTAATGACTACAAATTGACTTCTGTTTATAAGGTAACTTCTGAACCACTCCAAGGCCTTTCCACGAATTCCATAATGAGAAAGTTTGTATAAAAGTATTTCATGGTTGATCGTGTCAAAGGCCTTGGAGAAGTCCAGAAAAATACCAGCAACATGAGATTTTTTATCAATTGCCTTGGTAACTTTATCGATTAATAACATTATTGCATGAACGGTTGAATGCTTTTTACGAAAGCCAAATTGTGAGTTAATAAAAACATTACAATTCGTAAGAAATTTTATTGTACGAGAATATACTATTTTTTCTAAAATTTTGGAGAAAGTAGTCAGCAGGGAAATAGGGCGATAGTTACCCAATTCATCCTCTGAACCTTTTTTATGGATAGGTATAACTTTAACAACCTTCATTTTATTAGGGACAATACCACACTGTAGAGAAAGATTGTATATGTGCGTCAAGAGCATCACGATTTCACGAATTATTTTAATGAGAAAATCATAAGAAATACCATCAAAACCAGAACTTTTTTTCGCCGGTAGATTTTTAACTATTTCTATAATTTCGTGTTCAGAAACAGGTGAAAAGAATATGGTTCGAGGATTTCGGTTTGGCAAAAAAGAATAAAAGGGTTTGCTACTATTAGGTATAGTATTAGCCAAATTTGGGCCGATGTTTACAAAGAAAGAATTGAATGCTTCGGCAATATCTGTATCATCTGTAATTTCCTTATTTTGTTGGACGATCCTATTAATATTCTTTTTCGATCCTTCCTTCTTAAAAACTTGATTTATCACTTTCCAGGTTGACCTTGTATCTTTTTTATGAGTTTCAAATAAAGAGAAAAAATAATTTCTTTTAGCTTGTCTCAGCACAGATGTTAGGGTATTTCTATAAATTGAATATCTAGATTTAGCGTCATCTGTGCCTGTAGATTTATATTTATAGTATAGTTTATTTTTCTTGTTTATTGATTTAAGTAGAGACCGTGTGATCCAGGGAGAGCGTGGTACTTTTTTATAATTTGATTTGGATAATGTTCTTACTGGAAAATAATGGTCAAATAAAGGTAGAATAATATTTAGAAATTCATCATAAGCTTGGTTTGCATCAGTTGTATTCAGTACCGTGGACCAGTCAACTTGAGACAAGCATTCTTTGAAACGAACAGTATTTTGTTCTGACATTCTTCTTGAACCTCGAAATTTTGAATAGTTTTGGTTAGTATTAAATATGTGGGGAGAAGAAACAAATACAGGGAAGTGGTCTGTTAAATCAGATACTATTATACCCGTGTCTAAATAACCGTGGATGTTTGTGAAAACATTATCAATAAGCGTCGTAGTAACACCAAAAATGCGAGTTGGCTTAGTGATGCAAGGAGTAAAAGAATTTGAGATCATAGTATCTAAAAAATCCTGGCAAGCTGGCTTTTCGTGGTAGTGAAGCAGATCGATATTAAAATCACCCATTATAAAGCAATGTTTGTTCTGAAAATAGGGTGAATCAGAAAAAGAATACAATATGTCTGTAAAATCAGTTATGTTACCGTTAGGCGGTCTATAAATTTCACCAACAAGTACATTTTTTCCTGATGCAATTTCAATTTCAATGAAAATGCTTTCAATTGTTTCTGTCATGCATGTCAAATCATTTATTACTTTAAATTGGAGATTATTTCTAACATATAAAGCTACGCCGCCACCGTGTTTATTTACTCTATTATTAACAACGATTGCATAATCATCCAGGTGAACAAGAGAAGTAAGTGGATCGGATAACCAGGTTTCGCATAAACCTACGACTGATATTTCTTCATTTAGTGAATTGAGAAACAATTGAAAAGGGTCAAAATTTTTACACAAGCTTCTTATATTATAATGTAGAGCTGAAAAATTTGAAGATTCTACTTTTTTACATTTTAAATCCTGAGGCAATATATAATAAGAAGACATGTTTTTTATTGATAAGTCATTTGTATCATAAGTAAGATTTAGATCAGGCATCCTTTCATTATAAATATCCGTAACAGTTGCATTTGTACTTTGTATGTGTTCAGGACTTACATGACGATGGGGAAGAACATTAGGCACGTCATGGTTACTACTCATTAAAGAGAGCAGATGTCACAGAAAGAGAAAAATCGCCTATGAAAGGCAAACAGTAATTGACATCTCTAGGTGATAGTAGAAAATTCAAATCGAATTTAAATATCAAATAGAACAACAGCAGTTGGAAACGCATTACCCGAGTGACCATTATGAACAGCATGTCGATAGAATCAGACCAAACAACCAATGTGATAATGGCAACAGGAGTTACGTAACTTGTAAAACAGTTTGTCTGCGTAACAAATGAAAAGCATATTCTTTTTTCTGTAAATGTCATAACTTTTGTGTAGAACGTAACAGGTTGGAATGTATGTATGTGGATCATTAAAAATGTGAAAACAAATAGCAAGATACGTGTCACTGATTTGGCCATAACCACTTTACAAAAAGAGACAGAATATCATCCGGTAGCATACTTGCACCGCAGGATAAATACTATAATTTACATAAAGCTTCCACAAAGAACAGCCTATAGCAACTTGCTTAATTCGTCTTAATGACATGCAATGCACAGTGGTAAAGAAGATTGAGAATACAATGTATAGCTTTACCAGCCAAGTGTTTGGATAAACTATCAATTCATTCACAAAAAGACATGTACATTGTATCTAAGAAGAAATGACAATGTTTATTTTAAGATATCACAATGTTCTTACTCAATCTAGAAATATTACAATGATTAATAAGCATGCAAAAAAAGAGAAAAAATCAAACTTCAGAAGCTAGGCTATAACTGTGTATACAAATTATATGTTGCTGAGGTTTTTTTTCCCCCGCAATGGTTGGAGAATTTGCTAGTCGCTAATTGCAATAAAGATAAAACAAGTGAATCCTTTTTGTTCTTGGTTAAAGTTTCGCATGAACTGTCATGGCTTCTAATATACAATTTACAAGTTGACTCTGTCAATCAGTTCTTATTTACTACAAAGTGACTAGCCGTGACAATATAATTTTGTAGTTTGTCTGCTAAGAATATTAATACAAGCAAATATTCTTATTAAAAACAAACATGGTTTGCACTACTTGATTATATTTTGCCCTTATTTCAATAGAAATATGCTGTAAATATACTTGAGAAAAATTCAATGAAGAAAAACTGAAGTACTCAGTGAGATGTAAAGAAAAAAGTTCTGTTTCTGTTTCAGTATCATTGACCACATATGATAATACTTTCGTTCTCAATTTCATACGTTTCAATTCAACTAGCTTTTCTGGGCAAGGAAAAAATGAATGTCCCTATGAATTGAATTTAAAAATATGATTTTAGAAAAAATAAATGATTTAGGCTTATTGTCAAAATCCTGAACTGTCAAAACCCTGAACAGAAAATGTAATTTTGGCTTCCAATATATAATTTTCATGTTGACTCTGTCAATTAATTTATTCTTATTTACTACAAAGTGACTAGCAGTGGCTAAAGAATTCTGTTCTCTGTCTGCTAAGAACATTAATACAAGTAAACATAAACACACATGATTTGTTGCACTACTTGATTATATTTTTGCCCTTATTCAATAAAAAAATATGTTGTAAATATACTTGAGAAAAATTCAATGAAGAAAAACTGAGGTACTCAGTGAGACATAAAGAATAACAAAATCTGTTTCTGTGTCAGTATCATTGACCACACATGATAATACTTTGGTTCTCAATTTTAAATGTTTCAATTTAACTAGCTTTTCTGGGCAAGCAAAACTGAAATTCCATATGAATTGAATTTAAAAACATGATTTCAGAAAAATTAAAATAATTTTGGCTTATTTTCAAAATCCTGAACTGTCAAAACCCTGAACAGAAAATGTAATTTGGCTTCCAATATACAATTTTCATGATGACTCTGTCAATTAATCTATTCTTATTTACTACAAAGTGACTAGCCATGACAAAAACAATTCTGTAATCTGTCTGCTATTAGTACAAACAAATATTCTTAATAAAAACACACATGATTTGTTGCACTACTTGTTTATGTTTTTGCCCTTATTCAATATAAGAATGTGCTGTATATATACTTGAGAAAAATTATATGAAGAAAAACTGAGGTACTCAGTGAAATGTAAAGAATAATTCTGTTTCTGTGTCAGTACATATATAATCATTAACCACACATAATATACTTAGGTTCTTAAATCCATGTTATATTTAAATTCAACTAGCTTTTCTGAGAAAGCTAAAATGAATTTTCATGTGTAAAGATAAAATATGTTTGTATTGTTGATTAAAGGTAAAATACAGGAGAGATTCCTGCTGGGTAATATAGAACAGCGTTGACAATGATAAGAGCTGCCTTGGACAAACAATAGTACATTGCTCATAGTTGGCTAATATTTAGTAGTCTAAAAACTGTTTATGCGAAAATCATCAGGTATTCAATAGGTTAGACAATCTGTCAGGTATAACGGACAGCACCATCAGTTGGTTGCAGTTGCATTTCATATTTCAAGTCATCAAAGATTTTTTCCTAAGTAAAATACATTGAATTTTCATATAATATCATAAAAGAAAATAATTTGCAGATGATAAACATGACGGATGTAACAAAATTCAAGAGAATAAGGAATCATCGAAGTCATCGACTGAGGGTTTTCATTCTCCTACTCAGTATATTCATTCCATTTTGTAGAGCCCTTTTGCTTCCACTTCAGGCAAACAGTGGTATTCTGAAGTATAATCTTGGTAGAAACTCCATCTTTCTTTCTCATCTTATAGGCGATATTGGCTAGATGGCCCCTCTTATTGGCAGAGCAACGAAGGCAAAAAAAGGTGAAGAAAAAAAAGAAAAAGGAATAGGCGGGGAAAGGGAGGAGAAAAAGGAGAGGAAAAATAAAGGAGGAAGAGTGAATATTATAAGGTTAGGGGTAGGCTTTAAAAACAAAAAAAATCTTATATAAAATTTTCGCTCACGCTTCGCGCTCGTATTGCCTGTTCGACGAGATACATATCTTCCTCAAAAGGCTAATATGGAGCTTGAAAAATCAAGTTTTGAAGTCAATATACAAAACATAATTATTTCAGCTCTGACATCAAGCTTTCATTATTTTGTTTAATTTACAAATTATTTTTTTAAGTGCTGTTTAAAATGTCCGCTGGCGCTGTGTGCTCGCATTTTCATTGGTATGTATAAGCCTACTTCTACAATGTAAAAAATGAAGTGCTAATTTAGCACTTACAGTGCTTGTATAGTGACTGCACTACGAGTGCTGATTTTCTAGTTTAAATTTGAACTAGAAAATCAGCACTCGTAGTGCAGTCACTATACAAGCACTGTAAGTGCTAAATTAACACTCCATTTTTACAGTGTATTTAAATTCTAAAAAACTACTTAAAATCCCTCTTTCTGACAGTAATTTTATCAAAATTTTGCGCTCGAAGTATTAGTTAGTTCCAGAGGCGTCTTGTTCATATTAACAAACATTGCTCAGAATGTTCCATTTTAGGACAAAATTTTTGGACAAAATTTTAGGACAAAATTCCTGAAATTTCTATAAAACTTAGCTCGCTTCTCACGTTCGCATTATTCAATCAGGGATTATGAGATATACAATTATCTTGTTTATAAGAATAAAGCTAAGAAGTCACTGTTCGGACGACCCCTCCAAAGAAAAAAAAAAGAGCTTTGAGCAGCCGATCTGGGAAAAGATGAATGAAATCCCAGCCCCCCCCCCTTATTGGCGAAAGGTCGATCCACATCTTTACATATGCATACCCGTATGAATTTAATGTGAAATAAGTGTGCCCCCATTCCGAAAAACTGGCTACGATGGTTGCGGTTGGCTTTTTTGCCCCGCCCCAGCCAAAAAAGTGGTCTTTATTACCCCTATTCTGTTCCAAGCAATCAACCCCCCCCCCCCGCAGAGCGATTTTTTTTTTGGAGGTTTATAAGTGGTAAACATCAAGAATGGATCTTTTTAGTGTAGGCCTACATTAGTTGAACTTTGACAAAACAATTTCAGAATGCATCAACACGCCCCTATGGATATTTGATTTGATAACTTCTTTGGTAATAACTCTTATACTTGTTTTCGTCAATAGGTTAATAGTAGTATTCTCGTTGAATGCATTTTTATTTTACATGTTTGATGTTCAGTAGTCTGTTTTTAAGTTGTATTTATTGTAAACATGTTCAGTTTGGTCCTTGCACCTTTGCATCATGTGCATTAATTTATGTTTAAACCGGATAAATAAAATGAAATGAAATAAAGATACGCAGGTCTAGCAATGAGAGAAGAATATGAACTAGGGGTTAGCCTCATTAGCCTATATTATATGATCATCCCTTTGAAGGAATTCTTCGTACGTAAACGCCCCTGGTAACAATAGATCAGCCCCTTCCCACAGGGGCGGTGAAAGTGAGGGGGGAGGCAGGGGGCACTTGCACCCCAAAAAAAATCCCCGTAGGAACGAAATACTATTTTTCCAAAATGGGAAATTCCCTTGTTTTTTCCAAAATGAAATGTGCTGTTTTTTTTAATGAAATACCCTTTTTAAAGTCTATATTTTAGATTAGAAAGTCCCAATTTTGTTGGTTATTGTATCAGTTATTGTTTAGTAGGGTGCTCACCGTTTCTGGTTGTAAAAAGGCTTAGAATCTGCAGTTTTTAGGCTGGAATATATTTCTAGCTCGCGCTTTGCACTCGCATTATTCGATGTATCCTATCCATGAGTCACTAAACGCAGTCCTTAACAGGTTTCCCTTTTGGTCAGTATATTTCAGCTCACACTTCGCGCTCGTGTGAATTCTTCAGTTAGATGCACATCGTTATAATGATTGCAAAAACTGCTCAGAATGTTTTATTTTCATTTCTTATTGATATGTCTAAAACCTTTGGCTTACGATTCACGTTCACAGCACCTCCCAAGGATGCCCTTTTAACAGTAATTGACCAAAAAAAGAGTTTTACAACATCAGCTTTGAAAATTTGTCTCGTTACACTCTCTCGGGAAAAATAAAGCCTATATATATATATATATTTCATGAACAGAAATCACTTAAAAAAGGCTTTGCTCTACTTTTCTCTACTTTGCTCGGCCGCCCTTCTTTTTTCCTTCCCATCCTCATAACAGTTGAACAGCAACGGTGTTCCCCCCTCCACCACGCTTACCCTTCCGGTTTTCCCGGCTTCGCCAGCGATTAATTTCATTTTCGGATTTACGAACCTTCGGAATAAAGAACCTTTTCTTTTTTTCGGATTAACGAACCTTATATCGTTTTCGGATTATCGAACCTTCGGAACAACGAACCTTATTTCGTTTTCGGATTATCGAACCTTCGAAACAACGAACCTTATTTCGTTTTCGGATTATCGAACCTTCGGAATAATGAACCTTCGGAATAACGCCATAAATGTTCGGATTAACGAACCCTTTTTCGTTTTCGGATTAACAAACATCGAGGTATAGGCAATTTACGTGTTCCGGAATTACGAACCTTCGGAATAACGAACCTTCGGAATAACGAATCTTCGGAATTACGAAGTGTAACCTAAAATGTCCAGTTTTCAGGCATTCATATCAACAAAATTCCAACTCTCATTAGGCTTATTAGATTAAAAGACAAAAATAATAAAAAATTTTGTCCCCATTTTCAGAATGGAATATCGACAAGTCATCATTTTCATACGATGACAAAATGTCCGTAGAATGTCCCGGTCCTATGTCAAACTAATAATAAAAAAATATCAGCTTGCGCTTCGCGCTCGCATCATTTATTAAGTGCAATCCATACATTCACTTTACAATTGTCAATTTTTAGGTCGGAATGTCAAAAAATTTTCAGCTCGCGCTTCGCGCTCGCATTATTTAATTGTTGAAATATGTGAAAAGCTAAGAAGTGACTGTTATAGGGCTACCGCTTTAAAGAAACAAACAAAAATCAACTTTAAGCGGCCGATCGGGGAAAATATGTATGGGTGGAATTTTGTTCGCCCCTCCCCCTATTGGCCAAAGCTGGATCCGCCCCTGTCATGAAAATTGTGAAGCCGTATAAAGGTGATTAACGATCGACCGTCGTCAAAAGAAGATAGATCTATTATTCAATCACAATCAATGTTCTGTCAATCATTTTGTTTCGCTTATTTATTTTGTTAGATAAACTCAGGTTGGAAGCACCTAATAGTAATAATTGAGCTCATTGGCTTGACAGGTATATGGAACTTTCCAGACATATCAGATTTTCTCTTTGAAATTAAGATACTGTCCGTCCTGTCCGCCAAATTATTTTTTTCTTAAAATGAAAGTTAATTCTCCGAATAATGAGTGTATTTTCACCCCCCCTGGTAATGACTGTCAAGAATCACTCATTTTGGAGTGAAATCAGTGAATTAAGACCAATAACGAACGTTTAAAAAAATCAACTCATTGATATTGTGACATTCACTCAACAACTTATAGAAGAGTGCATGTATCTTTATCTAGTATTCTATATGCTGAATTACTGTCGAGCGCTTATATAGACTAAGAACTGACAAAGTAAGTGTTTTAAGGGATTGTTTAATTTTTAGTAGTACTTAGTAGTGTGATGAATAACTCACAGAGAGTACAGTACACGATCATGCGTGAATAGTTATCATATATACGATAAACTCACATCATTGAAAAAAAAAACGCTAAGCTTTACAATAACATATTTTATGCAAATCCTATTTGTGATTAAAGGTCAAGTCCACCCCAGTAAAATGTTGATTTGAATAAATAGAAAAAATTCAAACTAGCAAAACTCTGAAAATTTCATCAAAATCGGATGTAAAATAAGAAAGTTATGACACTTTAAAGTTTTGCTTATTTTTCACAAAACAGTGATATGCACAACTCAAATGAGTAAGTCGATGATGTCCCTCACTCACTATTTCTTTTCTTTTTATTGTTTGAATTATACAATATTTCATTTTTTATAGATTTGACAATAAGGACAAACTTGGCTGAATCATAGAGTATTAAACAATGCTCATTCTACATATTCAGGGAGGAATTAATTGTTGTTTCACTTGACAATGAGGAGAAACACAGAATATTCCCTATTTCATATAATGAAATACAAAAGAAATAGTGAGTGGATGACGTCATCAGTCTCCTCATTTACATACCCACCAGGATGTGCATATAACTGTTTTGTGAAATTAAGCAAAACTTTAAAATGTCATTACTTTCTTATTTTACATCCGATTTTGATGAAATTTTCAGTGTTATGCTTGTTGGATTTTTCTCTTTTTATTCAAATCAACTTTTTCTTGGGGTGGACTTGTCCTTTAAGTAATATTGATTATCGTCAATGCTGTTTTTTCCTTGGATGCTTTGTATGGCATCCCGTCTCAGTTATGGGAGAGGGCGCAATTTCGGTAATTTCCCAACGAGCATTAATCAAACACGACATGTACACTCTTCATCGGATTGTGCCTACTGGGGCCTACTCATCGCATTATGGTCTAATTATCAGATAGTCTAACACAATCATGCTGAAACGCTCTTTCAATTTGGTCTAATTCTTGTTCGACCCGACCCTCATTTGGTCTAATAAACACACACTCACTTGCAATGGCGAAATGAACTAACAATCTAGAGGGGGCGAGAAATGGCGTATCGAGCTAAATTTTAACAATCAAGTTCCGAGTGAGCGAGCAAAAATTTCGACATTTTTATTACAAAAAGCCAACTTTTTGATAGATTTGGACATATTTGGATTTTTGTTTTACCCTTCTCTCTTTCCTTTTCTCTTTTTTCTTGGTCGTGAAAAATTGGGGGGGGGGGGGCAAGCGACCCCAATTAAATTACGTAAATTACGTAATATTATACACCTTCAAAGAAAAGTGTATGAATGATGCCCCCGCCATGTAAATTTGAATAATTTCGGTAGTACCCCCAAAACGTTATCTTTATGAGGTCCTGATAATCAAAAGTTTTAATATCGCTTTTGTACGGTATAAATAATAATAGAAAATGAACGTTTCAGAGAAATCTGCCGAACTCAGCATAATAAGAATCAAAATTGGCTCGCCAGGATGTAATGCGATGGATGCTCGATTTTTTTAACATGCTTAACGTCTTCAAAATACCATAAGATGTGAATTCATGGATATAGAGTTTCTTTCTCGAATGATATATCATCTCGGCATACGTACTATGTTACATTTTGAGAAATTCTAAATATACTCTAAAAAATATTGGGTAAAAATGCTCCATGAGGGTAATTATGTGTCCAACCAACATTGGGCATTTCTTTTGGGCATTTTATTTATCCAGAGTGATGACAATTTTTCAAATTCTTAAGTAATTGCTGCTTATTTTTTAAACCTTACTGGACAATATGCTTCCTGCATTGGGTAAAATACTGCCCCAAATTGGTTGGACTAGCTCGTGCTGGTTAAAATTTTACCCAATATTTTTTTTTACAGTGTATATACATCCTGCTGGATTTATTGCCTATATTATCACTTATCTATGATAATTTTGTATGACATCAAGTAAGCCCATATAATGTAGGGTATACATATTATATACCTAAAGTGTTTAATCGACAATATGGCCTATTATTTGTATTAAGCAGTTGAAACCGATACTCTCGATTGCATCGGTTGAGTGGCATGCATATAAAAATGCAAAGTATTCACAATTAAGCTGGGTATGACTGTACATAGCCATTGTCAAATGAAACCATCATAAGATGTTGATTGAAGTTAAAAAAAGACTACCTTTACCAAGGCTATCCGATATCCTGTAATATCTATGCTTACAGGTTTCGACAGCAAATAAGAACTTGTTTTGATTAGCATTTATCCAACCACTTCACATTGAGTGGTTTTCGTTGTTTCGACATGATATCTACTTTTAATTAGAAGGCATACACAGAGTTTGAATGAACACTTAAAAAATCTGTCCTGTGATACAAACCTTTTCTGAAGTTTCATCCCTGAAGCGATTTCACAGAATGAACAAGCTACATGACGGATCCTACTTTCTTTGTTGTCAAGCTTGAGCGTTCTAGATGTAAATAATTCCCGTTTCTTAGAAAGGATTTTTAATAACCTCCATTTCACTCATTTTCTTGAAGGATCAATATGGCAATCGAAGATGAGGAGTCAAGACGAGGTCGGCCGAATTACAACAGTACCCTTTGTTTATGTCTTCTATCGAGTCTTGGGGTGTGTTTGGCGTTTCTACCGTACATTCCTCTTACCATCAACGACAAACGTGATGTGATCTTTACAGTGTCCAAGATAATGATGACCTTAGTGATACTAGCCGTAGAAGTCTTGTTGATTCGCTTCATACGTAACAAGGAACGTTTCCATCAGGCCCAACTTATATTTTGGCCAAACCGTTGTCGACACTGTGCGAAGATACTTGAAAACATTCGATCAACACCACAAATGCAGAGTAACAACTTCAATGGAGACCAAGCAACCAGGCCAGGTAGTGGAATTTCACATTCAGACGCCCTGCAAGTTGCTACACGACACGGTGCTAACCAAACTAGAAGTTCTCGCTCCTCTGTTTGCAACAGTGAAATGAATTTTAGTGGAACTTCGTATTTTTTGACAGACCGAGATTCCATTTTTACACATCCAATCCATGCTTCATCAGGATCACCTGAGAGTTCAACCTACGATTCTTTGTCCACGTCTCAGCAAACTCTGAACTCCTCTCCGGTGGAACAAGAGGTAATTTGTCGTGGCCATCGATGCAGAAGACGACACACTTTTCCCAGACGCCACCGGTCACTTGTCAATGTCTTTAATATATTCTGCTTAATCGCTTTGATCGGAATACCATTTTTAGTCATCAATAAATTTGCCTGCATCTTCAGCGGGGACGGTCCCAATGCGAAGCTCGTATCTGGAGAGGTATACGACCTGAGCCTATTGAGTCTTATACCACTAGCCATGATGTTCGCTACCAGGTATTACGATGCCATCTTTGTTACCAGCCCACCGAACTGTTACTCTATTGTATTTTTCCTATCTGGAGGTATATGGATATCCGCGGTGAAACTTGTCCTGCCCATTGCCACCCTTTTGGGATACTACGAAATGGGAAGTTCTTGCAAGATGAACAGTACCTTCGGGAATGTGCTCCTGTACGGTGAGAGAGCAATGACCCCATTCTTCACGGAATGCGCCATCATATCTACAGGAATCCTTTGGCAGGCTTGGACATCTTTCGTGTCAAGATCAGAGCTTCGTCTTGATCGTGAAATGCCGCGTTACGATGCCATTCCCACCTCCTCTTCGCGCCACTTCTTGCGGATGCTTCCGTCACCACTGACATCATGGTTTTGGAGACGTCGTCGCCCAAGGGGCACAGAAGAGGAACGGCGAGAACTGATATCGAATGGACGCTGGTCTGGATTGGAAATCTATATCTTCAAATGTTGGGTTCTTTTCTTCACTGTATCCCTAATATACTTCGTCATATGCATGTGGCTGATTTGGGATGGGTTTGCACTTTTCCCTTCGAAAACCACGCAACAGGTATACGTTGGCTGGTCTCTTGAAATCTTATTTTATTTCCCTTACTTCATATTTTTCTACCACATTTCCTCGCTTTCCAGGGACAGAACACGACCTCCTGTATCCATGGTTTCCCCACAACGTAGTTTAGAAGGACATGACATCTTGCTCCTACTCTGTACCTGTGGGATTTTCTGCCAGGCAATATTTCGCATAACCTCCGGATCTGGTCTCCTCCTAAGTCAACGTGCAACATCGGGTGATGATCTTGCGACTTGGATCTTTTCCCTTATATACTCCATCTTCATCATCATACTTATATTCAACCTAACATCTTTCCTCATTCGCGTTCAGCGACATGATGCATTGAACCCTGCCCAGACGAAATGGGTGCTGGCTTTCTTGATTTACATCTCATTGTCGTACAGCACGGAGTGGCTGATTGATAGCATCGTCGTCGAAACATGGATAGTGCAGTGCCAATTCTTCGGGAAAACGACAGGGACGGTGGTTGGTACTCTTTTGGATCCCTTCGCTACCTTGTTTGGTCTCCATTCAGCAATGGTAGCATACGAAGCGTACAAGGTCATCCTCAAAAGAGCTCTAGGGCAGCAGGGAAGCGGTAGCTAGGATCAGATGATTAAGTACATAAGCCCACTAACTGTGCGTGGTTGTGTGTGCCTGTAATCCAAGCTTAGTGGGGGAAGTTACAATTGGATGCAGAGGCTCGAGGTTCGAGCCCTGGGCATGTCTTTCGGATAGTGACGTTACAAAGGTCGATCCCAGACGTAAATAATCATATCATATATACAAACACAGACAAAAAACACCCTGCCCCACAAACACCCTTAAAGTCAACCACCCTCACACACACACCCTCACACAACACACGCACACACCCACACACTTAAATCGGGTTCAATTCAAACCCCGGTCTAAAGTGTTGGTTTACCTATTAGAAATTCACTTCATCAGCCAATTTGACACTTGAATAATTCATAACTGTCTAGGAATGATACACAGCAAAAACTGTGGTGTTAACCGGTGTACATAGAGGACCACATCACTGATATTTTACACCGTCGTTAAATTGACAGTGTTAGTTTAACACCTATAGGTGTTATTACAACAACTTTGGTTGATACATTTGCACTCTTTGTTTTTTTTTCTTCAATCGATAGGGTGTAATTTTAACACCTCACGGTGTTAAAACTGGTGTCAGTTTTAACAACATAGTTTTTGATGTTATGCATCTATTTTATGTTCTTTGATGCGATGCAATCTTTCATTATCTCGTATTGGATTATTTCTCTTTTCCGTTTTCATTAAACTTCTTAATACTGCTAAATATCAAGTTAAGTTTTAATCCCAATTAGACGATTTGACTTGAAATAAACTGTTCATCTAAAATGTTTGATTAAACGTTTTAGAATTGGTTTTCATCGCACTTTGTTTTTCGGGCATGTTAATTTTTTTAATTCACAGTATACCGTAAACAGCTTCTAATTATACTTATAATCATGTACACATTATGTGTAAAGGTATTTCTTCCAGATTACACTTATCCAAAATGTTTATATATATATAATATATATATATATATTATATATATATATATATATATATATATATATATATATATATATTATATGTATATATATAATATATATATATATATTTATATATGACGATATTACAAATGGTGAAAATCAACAAACACCTTTTAAAAACAAAGCTTTGTATCCCTGACAAAGACGTAAGATTTGCGTCGAAAATTTGGACTTGGAAATAAACTTTGTTGGAACTACAATGCATTACCTCTTTGTCTCTTATATATATATATGTGTGTGTGTGTGTGTGTGGGGTGTGTGTGCGAGGGTGTGTGTGTGTGTGTGAATGTATGTGTATATTTAAACATTGCTATTAAGAAGGTTCGTGAACCAACTTGTTGCATATAACTCAGGTGAATATTATCGAATACCTTTACATTCAACCTCAATTTCATTTTCGGTGAAACCACAATCTATACTTGAAGACAACCGATCGACCACAACCTTCCCCGCCTACATGAAGTTCCGTGAAGCCGTATTTTATATTCGGTGAGAGTAATTGTTTACGACTTTTACATTTTTTTGTCTTATTTGATGAACCATTGTCCTGGAAAAAAAATATATACTTGTATATACATAAAAAAAGAATGTTTTTAAATTTCACAAGGCAGCTATTATGTCGAAGTACTTGCTATTTGTTTTTAAAGGGTGTTTGTTGATTTTCACCCTTTTTCTCAAGATTCCTATTTGTATTTTACACACTCCTGAGACAACTCATATTCAGGAATTCCACTCTCTTAGACCAAATCGGTTGAAAACTAATAGATGAAAGGGTGCAGTGCGTATCAAAAAATGGGACAGTTTTAAAAAGTCTATCAAAATTTTGTTTCAAATTATGAATATATATAATATATTTTGATGTTAATAGATGATCTGATGTCTTATCTTTCAAATGCCATTAAAAAAAGAGTTTTGTTCATGCTTGAGCGAACAAGAAACGTTTTTGTCAGGGGTTAAAAAAAGGCTACCGCATCAAATTACAAAATATTGACCCTCAGACTTCTTCCTAGTTTTCATATAACTTGTTCTCATTTCTTAATTTCAGCATCAATTATGTTCATACTTGGTAAATATGATCCTTGGGTAGTATTCATGAAGATGATGGGATCAAAGGTCATCTAGGGGTCAAACGATTACATTGCATAATGTAATTATCGCGAAATCAAGCGAGACTCGTGGTTCACAATTAAACCACCTTGTTTCATTTAAACAATGTTATCTTTTAGCATTGAATATTCTTTGATAGGTAAGAATTTTTTTTTGTCAGCCTAAGCAAGGAGATTTCCATTATTCATAGTAAAGCATGTAATTTATTCATATCCTTTTATTATGTGCAACAAGGGTTACGGTGCCTTGGAAAACATGAATCCTATTATATTGTCAAGGGGACATTGATTCCTTGAACAAGTTAAATCGTGTGCTTGACGGGACAATGTTAATTTTAACAGAAGGATTCATGTCTTTCAAAGGCACCATAGCCTTTGCAGCACATGATGAAAATATTTGATTAAATAACGAGCTCTCCTATTGATAATGCGAATCTCCTTACTTGGGTCGAAATATTTTTAGCTTTTACTTATGAAAAAAAAACCATTCACTGCTGAAAGATACAATATTAAAAAAAAAAACAGAACAATTCCAAAATGAATAGAATTCGAAAATTTTTGGCAAAGATTTATGAAAAGATTAAAAATAGGTTTGCTGATTAGATTCAGATTTATTTCCAACAGAACATAAAGAATAAACAATTAGCAAGAAGTCCGATGATCAATATTTTATGACATTTGGTGGAAGCCTTGTTTGAACCCCTGACATAAACGTTTCGTGTTCGCTCAAGCATGAACGAAACTCGATATTCAAAATGGCATTTGAAAGATAAGACATTAGAGCATCTTTTCACATCAAAATATAGACATCATAATTTGAAACAAATTGATAGACTTTTTTAAAACTGTCCCGTTTGAATATTCGCACTCTATAAGCTGGGGTCATTGTAACTATCGTCGCATTTCTTTATTTTCTATAGTCCAGGATAGTCATATTTTACTCGAAAAATAATCACTTATGACTAGAATATGATAATGAATAATACTATACATATCGGTTGCATCAACATGAATAAGCTGAATAGTGATCTAGTGAATGTGACTGATTTGTTTTTATAGTGTTTGATCAATATTTCATTCGACTGATTCATAAATGATCATGAACTATTCGATTAATGTGCATTGTCATATACCCTGACATTTGTAAAGAAAAAAACTGAAACAATAACATTTTTTCCTGAAATCTACTGGGTTACATATAGATTATAGCGATGTTTGATTTTTGTATAAAACAATGTCGCTGTATTTTCGTTTCATTCATCATTTTCCTTTCTAACAAAATACATGTACGAAATACGCTTGTTGAAATGAAATAAATTCAACTCATCAAGTTCTCGCTTAAATTAAGAACTGAAAACAAGGGAAAAATTGTA
This sequence comes from Lytechinus pictus, assembly GCF_037042905.1. Lineage (NCBI taxonomy): Eukaryota > Metazoa > Echinodermata > Echinoidea > Temnopleuroida > Toxopneustidae > Lytechinus > Lytechinus pictus. The sequence goes on along the minus strand of NC_087261.1, from coordinate 15,147,715 downwards.
AGGCATACATATATTGTTTTCAAGATGAAATTCCGGGTTGTGCTAAAATTATTATTACACATTTAATCTGAGCTCAAATAAGAATTGTAAATTACCAGGCGTTCTCCGTCTCTTCTTTTAAACAATTACTCAAAACACATCTTTTCACCTTGTAATTTTATTCTTCACTTGTATTAACTGTATATTATCTTTAATAAATATGTTGTATTTCATTCATTTAAGTCCGTCTAATTAATAACATTGAAATGGCTTAGATCATATAGATGTTAATGTTATACTAATCAATCGTTCTTATTTTTATTATTTGATTATAAAAGAAATGTTTCTGTTAATCAAACTAAGTTATATATGTGTAAAGTTTCCTCCAGTTTTTAGCTCCGTATATCATTAAGTTTGAAAGTTTGTACTGAATTATAAGGTGTATGACATTTTGTATTAATATGTCAAAATTTTTGTGTGATTGTACACAGCGCCATGAGCGTCATGCCTGGCGGATGTGTGCACTTTAAAAGAATCCCCCATTATTATCAAAATGAGGAAATGAAACCAAATTATGAGTGAGGTTTAGTTTCAAAATGTAATAAATGTCCGTTCAAGTTCAAGTGTGATGCTTCATCCAGGAGATTTTTGCTTCATCTAAATATCCTTTCACTTATGTGGGGGCGTCTTGGTCTCGCATGTCTAGTGGTTACGACTCTCGACTTTCAATCAGAGGGACGTTGGTTCGAATCCTACTTCAGACGTGTTTTCCTTCAGCAAGATATTTACCCACATTGTGCTGCACTCGACCCAGGTGAGTTGAATGGGTACCCGGTAGGATTCATTCCTTGACGCTTAAGCGCCGACATAGCGGCTCATCAGCTACGGCCGGGGTAATAAAAATATGATACGGAGTATCAAAGCGCAGTTGAGTATTATGCACATAAACGCGCTATATAATTGGCATATTATTATTATTATCATTATAACGAGAAATTGATAATTCGTATAGTTTTTGCACATTTTCTCTCACTCCCAGAATATACTTCCGATTGGACTGTACTATCACGAAATCCAATTGCTTTCAATTGGCAGCCAAAAGTCCCTCCACATTAATTTTGGCCTATACTATAGAAATAATCTGTCATATTTCTAGATAGATATATTTTAACCAAGATTAATCAAGTTATATCAGCCATCCTAAATTATTATAAGGTTCCCACTTAAAATTAATATAAATATTCGTGCGTAAATGTTCAAGGAATTTTCCTTCAAATTCAACAGTTGCTTTGAAATTGAAAGAAAGAAAAATGGTCTTGATAAAATTACATATCAGGATCAGGTCTTAACAGATAATTAAGTGATATGTAATACAATAAACAAATACTTTGTTAACATTGGTTCGAAGTTACATTCTGAATTTACATCTAATATAAATACTCAATCTGATTTATTAAAGTATATTACTAAAAACGACAAATCTTTATTTTTGTCCCCAATAATTCCTAAAGAAATATTGGATATTGTAACTGGTTTTGAAAATAATGTCAGTGCTGTTTTTGATGGTATTGATGTCATGATTGTAAAGAAGTCAATACATGTAATTGCTAAATTATTATGTGATATATTCAATTCTTCTTTTTTACTGGGATTTTCCCAGACCAGCTTACGATTGCAAGAGTGGTCCCTGTTTTTAAATCTGGTTCTCCTGACATTATTACAAATTATCGTCCAATTTCCGTTCTATCCATTTTTTCAAAAAAATATTAGAAAGATGTATTTATTCTCGTTTACATAGTTTCATTTCTCAGTGCAATATTCTTAACAATGATCAGTTTGGTTTTAGAAAGGGGCACTCCACATCTTCGGCCTTAGCAGAATTTGTATATAAAGTCACAAATGCATTAGATAAACAGGAAACAATGATTGGTCTTTTTATTGATTTAAGCAAAGCTTTTGACTCACTTGATCATGATTTATTATTACGTAAATTAAGCTATTATGGAATTAGGGGGGTTGCACTCAGTTTATTTGACAATCATTTACAAATTCGTAAACAGTTTGTTTCGATTGATAATTTTTCTCCCTCGATGCAAGGTATAAGATGTGGAGTGCCTCAAGGGTCGATCCTCGGCCCACTTCTGTTTATAATTTACATTAACGATTTAAGTAATGTCTCCAAAATTGTGGACTCTATTTTATATGCAGATGACACCAGCTTGTTCATGTCCCATAAAAATGTACAAACTTTACAAAATATTTTCAATAAGGAACTGAAATATGTATCAAACTGGCTTACTGTAAATAAATTAACCTTAGATGTTAAGAAATTTTGGGGTTTTTACAAATAACAATAGATCACAATTCAAATTTGAGGTTTGTTTCAATGAGATGCCAGTTAATGAAGTAACATTTACTACCTTTCTATATGTTAATGTTGATAATAAGTTAACTTGGAATGAATAGCTGGTGTCATCTGCAACAAAGTTGCCAAAATCGTTGGTGTTATGTATAAACTCCACACATTGCCGAAGAATATTCTTCTTTTATTGTATAATACCTTGATTTAACCATATTTGAATTATTGCAATATAGCCTGGGGTAATGCCTTTCAAACACATATTAACAGAATATTTCTTTTGCAGAAAAAAGCCATGAGAATTATAACTCACTCTTCTTATCTCTCCCATTTTGGACCATTGTTTACATCTCTGAAAATTTTGAATATAATGGATTTGAATAGAATGAATATTGCACTTTTCATGTTTTTCTATAAAAAGGATCTCTTGCCTAATTCCCTTAAGAATTATTTTTTATTAAACACATCTGTACATACTTATTCAACAAGAAATGCCCAAAATATCCATATTCCACAGTGGAGTACTTCCATCTTCAAAAACAGTATATTTTATCAAGGACCAGTTATTTGGAACTCAATCCATTCTGACATTCAATCAAGCCCTTCGATATCTGTTTTTAAAATAAGTCTTAGATTTATTTTTGGTTCTTCCCCCCCCCCCATTCTCATTCGGTTAAGGTTTAGTTAGGTGTTTGTTTGTTTGTTATGTTTTTTGTTTTTTCTCATTGAATTTGTGATTATATGATGTTTTTAATATTTCTTTAAGTACAATTTTTGTTATGGGTTGGCCTCACGCAAGGTTTCTTCCTTTTTGGCCATTACCTTCCTCACTTTCTTTAAAGTTGATGTACATTGTATTTACATTGTCTATTGTTTAATGTATTTTTATCTTGATCTCTTGAGGAGAAATAAATGAAACTTGAAATGAAACTTGAAATTAGCAATGTCGGTGATTTTCTCTGGGTGATCCCCCGTCGATTCTTAAAACTCAACCTTCTTGCTACTAGTTTCTGGCATTATGGATAAATATTGCATGTTCCCACTTTTCGAATAGACAAATTAATGAATCATTACAAAGAGAAAATCACCTTAATTGCTTAAACTATTTCTAACTTAACCAAGACCTGGTCATATTGAATAGATAGATGTTTAAGAGTCTATAAACAGCAAAAGGGCTTATATACTTCCGAATAACCTTCCCAATTGTTTTTTTTTTAATGTAAGATCGTTTAAGAACGGTTTGTTTGCTTAAATATTAAAGGACCATTAATCGACAGATCTGCAGGGTTGCTAACCTCGTATTAAAATGAACATCAGTATTTTGCGGGATGAAAAAAAAAAATTTGGTAGAAAAACAGTAATTTAAATTAGCTGCCATTTTTTGTAATTTTTTTGTAATTTAAGTATTTCTTTTCCAGAACCGTGTATAAAAACGTAAAAACTACCATTTGATTATGATTTTTAGCATGATTACCCCCCCCCTTTTTTTTTTGGCTCAGCCACCCCCTCTTTCAAAACCGTTCCGCGGTCCCTGAAATGTCCTTAAGTATTTTCATTTTTGTAAAAAAATAGTATGGAATACTGCACAAGGGGAACAGTTAGCATCCCTGCAATGAATGATTATAGAGTAGTAAGTGATGAAAACTTGCCAACATCCTTCCTCCAAAAAACACCAACAACCCCCCCCCAAAAAAACAGTCTTGTGAATTGATGCATGTTTATCTATCCCCATTTTTAAATCCAGTAGGCCTACCTGATAATTTAACATTAGTTGATACTAGTTCGATTATTATCAGTGAAAAAAAATCTTAATTTCTAAAGTAATGTTGAGACACTTCAGTGATGAGTAGTCAGAATCACTGGCGGATCGGGGGGGGGGGGGGGGGGGCACAGCCGGCCCGTGCCCCCCCCCCCCTTTTGAGAAGCAAAATTATTATTATTTTTTTTTCTGCTTGTTAATTTTTTGGGGATGCACTATCCTTAATTTATTGTAAAAAAACTTTAACAACTGTAAAAAATGTGCCCCCCTTTTTTTAAATCCTAGAATACGAATATTAGATACCTCAAGCAAAATTGCGAACCTTGTAAAAAATGGAGCAAATAGATGTAATGCTGTCATTTATTTCTTTTTATGTCAAGTGTGATAAAGAACAGACCGTGGTGTATTGTAATTATATCTCCTTTATATCTACTTATAAATGAGATTAGATTTATTTGAATTGACAGTTCAATATGTTCAAAAAATTACCAAATATTGCATTGCTTGTAATTTTCATCATTCATTGCATTTGAGAGTTGTCCTGTCGACGAAGTATGCTGCTGTTGATTTTATGAACTCATGATTTCTTTAAAAAAGGTTCAAAAAGCCGACACAGGACCAACACATACACACACACCCCACACGCAAACACAAGTATTAAAAACTAGGTAAATAAAACAACCGTATAAGAAAGACATCACATTCGTCTATTGGCATTTATCAGGAAATTATGAATTTATCAAATCAACAGTATTATTATAACCCAGTACACAGAGCGTAAATTGAAAGCTTCCTTTAAAAAAAAATCATTGTTTGATGATTAATATAGTATATTATTACATATTTTAACAAAATGAATTTAGAAGGGCAAAATAAGAAGAAAAAAATACATCAGAAATTAAGAAAATTTGATCTTACCTAACATACTGGCCCGTATTTTGAAGTCAGGTTTAAATTAAACTCTGTTTAAAGTTGTGGTTTAACTATGTGGATAGCCAATTTAGGCATAAATCCCTAATGTTAAAGGTTCAATTTATCGGCTCATTTGGCTCTCAAATCATTCTTAACTGGCTGGGAAGGGTAAATAAGATAGAGTATTCTTCATTCAAGAATTAGAAAAACTAAGTGAACTTGAGAAAGGTAATATGTTAATAAAATTCTGACATTTTTGGCTTCCCATAATTTTAGCACAGAGTAATTAAACCACGGTCTAAGTTAAACCCGACTTCAGAATACGGGCCAGTATGTAAGGTAAGATAAAAAATTTCTGATGTATTTCTTTTTATTTTGCCCCTTCTTAATTCATTTTGTTAAAATATGTAATGATATTCTCTTTCAATCACCATCAAACAATGAGAGAGAGAGAAAAAAAAACACAGGCCCAACCAAAAAAAAAATTAGCATTAACAAGCGAAACACTGATGAAATATGTCATCAGCAAAATTGTAGGGGAAATACTTCCCGATGTTCTCAGCAAAGATAAAGGCTTTTGAAGAAAAAATAATTCAAATTAAAAGACTGGGATGAAAACCTAGCCTTATGCTGATGCCCTGGCGACTGATCTTATAACCTAACTCGAAAAGCGAGTTAGGCCTGATATTTCTCGAAGTAAAATGTGACTTAAAACCATGAATAAGCGCCGACGCGCGCACGGTATTTAATGCGCAGTCTCATTGATTAACACACTCTTAAAATGTTGGGCAACATACTGTACACACAACAATTGGTAAAAAATGTATCCAACTCTGGGTAGTTTTCACCCAAAGCATTGGTTTAAAAGTTCACAGAATTGGATAAAGTTTTAACCAATTGTTATGTGAACAATATTATGCTGTCTAACATTTTTAAGATTGCACACATCTTCTTTTTATTGTAATTATTCCCAATACTATTAATTTCATCTATACATTCTATTTATTTATCTTTTTAATTATGGTCATATATCATCAGGAAATATTACACTTGCCTGTCGACTTGATTCATTAACGTAATACTAAATAATCAAACTCGTGGAATTAACTTTCCTTTGTTTTTTTTCTCACCCTTTAAAAAATATTATTTATAACATTTGCTACGTATTCTGATATACCGGTGCCTTTGTTGTCTCCTTTTTTCCCTTCTTCTTCACCATCATATTCTACTTCCTTTTCTCGTTCCCCTTCTTCTACGTCTTAATTTTCTTCTTTGTAGATATTTAGTTCTATACACTGTACATAAATTATAGTCTGTAAATATTCAAAATACAGAAGAAGATTATATTGTGACGTTTTCATGAAAGTGGCTCCAATTTCCGAATAAGGGTGACAAGTGTCAAATAAATTCATCGTCATTGTCAACTCATTGTCATTCTTAGTATGATCTGACCAATGCGGTAATGTGAATTTTAGTTAATACACTTCAGCCTTAGTTTGTGAAACACCCTTAAGGGCTGGTTGCAGGAAGAGTTGCAATTAAACGCAGTTACAAAAATCAAACGAAATTTGATTTCTAACAAATGAAAACGAGTGCTAGGGACTTACGCTAGATCTTTCTCCAACGCGTTCAGACTGGTCTTATTCAACAATGTTGAATTAATGTCATATTTCACATAACTCGTTGTTTATACATGCGGTATATACAATAAACAACGATGGCACCATTGGCGCAACGAGTTAGTTTAAACGATATAGACACCCCCTCCCAAAAAAAATGAATAAAGGTATTTCTTTTTGTTCAAATGTATAGGCATAGAACTAATTACATAAAGTGAAATCAAAATCAATGCAAATGGAGTTAAGCAAACGATACGCACATTATTTTATGTAAGGGGAAGGTGGTATCTGTAAGACACAGCTTTGAGTGGGAAAGGAATCCAGCGAACGTCCAGAGACTACCTCTAGGAATTGAGAGGGGGGGGGGGGTGCGAAAACGAAAGCACAATTACGGTATTCAAAAAAATTACACATAGGTGTGGTCAACCCTCCCACTGCCGTTGCTTTCCCTGTTTTAGGATGACACGGCTGAATTCTGGTTCACAGATTTTGGAAAGAAAAGTCAAGAACAGAGTATTTTTTCTTTCATTTTCAAACACTTGGCGGTGGTGATTTGCTGAAGATGTTCTGCAAGGCGTCGAATGCCACAACTGACGCGAAGAGCTTATACAGCATCCCAATTGGCTTCAGCAACATCCCCATTATTTGGCCTATTCCTTCAGCAAAATAAACAGATTGGACGGGCCACGTATCCATCTCAAGGCTGTCCAGGATCCACTGGCTTATATTAGTGACTGCAGTATAAACCAGACAAATCATTATCCATTTCGTCTTGGCTTCTGATATTAGGTTTTGTCGCTGAACGAGGAATAGGAAGTAAGTCATGACCCATGCTCGACAGAGATCAAAGAGTGAATAGACAACGGCGAAAGAAGCTAGATCTATGTTGTCGGTCGAGCCGCTACCAAGCCAGTGAAGTATGATCCCGATGGCTGCTACAAATCGCATGAAAGAGATCGCACAGATGCCGAAAAGAGCAGTCAGTAAGACAATGTCACCGCCATCTAGAAAGTTCATGAAACTCGAGTAACCCTCAATCAACTTGCAGTTAGTCTTTCGAAAGGTGCTGTTATGGTGAAGCAACATGATGACTAAAGGCAGCGTAAAAACCATTTCGCAAGACCACTGTAGGTAGACTCTTGTATGTTGGGACAACTCCGCATGTTGTTCCATGAGGAAACTGCTGAGGCAGATATAAAGGAACCCTGCGATAGAAAGCTGAATGGACACCAATACCAGAGAACGGCGCAAACGAGCTCGAAATTTCATAACCTCGTTTTGGATCAAATGCTCCCTGTCTGGCGAGGCCCTATTCCCATTTCTGCAAATATTTACCACGTGGCGACAGAGTGAAACGATGCGTTTCCGAACCCCGATACCACTGGACTGAAAAGGGTCAAATACTGCGTGATCTGTGACGTGGAGATTCAGAAACTGTCTTGGTACTACCGTAGACCATTTAGAAGTTATGATAGCCATTCCGATTATCCCGCTGCTCATATACAAGTGTGAAAATGATGGACCTGAACGAAGAGAAGGAGTGAATTATTAATTACAATAGGACATTTTATCAGATGTGAACTTGAGATCGAGCGTATTATAAAAGATTGTTTGTAAAGTAATGCACTTTTGATTGAATTTATTAGCGAAGATAGGTTTCCTCTACGTGTCTCTGTGACAATTATCTCATGATCTATTTATCTTGAACAGTCTCTCTGTTTGTCTATCTTTTTTATCTCCCTCACCCTCTCTCTATCTCTTACACACACACACACACCCACACACACATACACACTTACACTCCACACGCCCTCACCTGCACACAACCACACCCACATACATCGGCAGCATCAAGAGAACAACACACAAAATGAATACCAGGTTTGAAAGCCAAAAACAAGCTTGGATATCTTATATGCCGAAAGGGCATTACAGTGATGTCATCAAATGTCGTCACAACGTATTGTACTTTCTCAACGGATAGCTCTCTTCACCAAAGACTTTATAATAACATCGGTCTTTCCTCAACTAAACTACATCTACTCTTCATCTGCCAAGTATATCACCACTGACTACTAATAAGAGACGTGTTAAAGAAATCTCACCGAATAGCTTCGTCGGTTCTTGAAGAAAGCTAGTATTCATTACACAAGTTGCACCATTGGGTTTGATGAAAGAATTTCCCATTAGCTTACTGACAGGTATGATGACACTAACAGCAGAAATCCACATGCATCCACCGTTAATGACTCCTACAACGTAGCAGTTCGACGCAGTCTCAACCAACACAGCATCGCCAAACCTCATTATTAGGACCATTGCTAAAGGAATTACCATGATGATGGAGAGGGTGAGAATCTCTTGGGAAACAGTCGCCGTTGAGTGTTCCTTTGACACGCACAAGATGGATATCGCGACGCGGAAGGGATATCCGACCATTTCTATCACACCAATGACGCAGAAAGCTTTACATAACGAGTTGAAATGCATTGGGATATGAACGTTTGGAACAGAGTTCAAATCTCGTGATACCCGAAGATTTGAATCTTCTGCACCCAATGGCGTTACCGTGTCTAGTAGAACATCTGTAACTCCATTTTCAGTGTCGACAGTGTCATCAACGCCTTCGGATTGAGTACCCGTGGAGCAGGAAGCCATTTCCAAAGAAGGTACCACTATTCTGTGATTGCTTTCTCTCCTTGTCAAGCAATCTCCTATTGCTCCATAACTCCGACTACGAATGGCCTGTCCTTGATCAGGTCCTCGAGCTCGATGACCGAATGAACGACACGATTCCGTTAAACGTGTCTCCACCACGTCATTCCATCTCAAATGATGTGTTCCAATGGGCAGCGACGAAGACACTCGCTTGCACTTGGTATTGCGGACAAGTTCTAATTCGCTTTCTGATTCATGACGGGGTATAGGAGAATTATCATCGGTCTTTGAACGCAGAGTGGTCCTAGTCATATCGGAGTTAGGCAACGTTTCATTCTGAGATCCACGGACTTCGGTTTTGTCACTTCCAACACCCAAAGCTCCGGCACAGTGTCGGCAACGCCTTGGCCACAATATGGTTTGCTGTTGATGAAACCTCGTTTTGTTCCAAATAAACCATATCATAAGAGCTTGCATGAAAAACACACCAGCCAACAAAGAGCAATGGCTCACTGTATCCAGAGCCCCACCCCGCGTTTCCTCCGGGGCTAGTGGAGGAAGGAGGGAGAAACAGAGAAGAAAGCTGAAGAATAGACAAGTTATTATAGTGCTGATATAACGATGGATGTTGATATTTACGAAATCATCATTTTCCATGGTGATTTTGAAATTGCTAAAAGGATTACGGAATTGCGGACTGAACGCGTTAAACTTCATCAACACCATGAGTAAGATTGAAGGATCAGATAACAGCTCACACTCGAAGATAAATCAACATACATTTTCCCCTATTGGTTTCATGCATCGCATCCATTACTTATCAGGATGCTGTCAGAAACCTAAACCATAATAAAATAAATTTTTCTGATTAATCATTTCGAAAGGTTCTGACATCGAAAGCACTAACATTTATAGGAGTGGCTCAGTGGCTCTATTGTAAAAATCATATATTGCCTTCGGTTTGTTTTTAAGAATAATTTCTGAAATTGAATGCAAGTCTCACTATCCTAACCAAGGAGATATCACTCTAACTCCTTGTCCTAACTGCCATATACAGCCTTACAAAATGTTAGAAATGAGTATATTTGTGTATACAAAATATCAAATCTCGTACTTTTCTTTGTCTGGTTATGAATTCATATAAAATTATACATATGTAACTCGCTTTAATGGCTATCGCCGACCGGTGTTGTTAAAAACAAGAAGAAAATGTGTAATATATGAGCGGCATTTTAAAGCTAAATGCCATTTGTGGTAACGATTTCAAAATGAGTTCATACAGAATTCAAATGATTACCCCAGTGTTGGTTTGTATGTCCGGAAGAAGTTATATAATAAGCAAAATAAACATTTCACCAAACTGCTGAGTCTTTTCCCAAATATAATAATAGTCCTACACTGTCCCACGTGTGGTTATTTGTGTTAGCGATATTCAGTGTGGTCGTTTTTGTCTCGCCTGCGGCGACGGTGGCAGCGGCGGCGTCGTCAATAGTGAAATCTTAACCAAGGTTAAGTTTTTTTAAATGTCATCATAACTTAGAAAGTATATGAACCTAGTTCATGAAACATAGACATAAGGATAACCGAGTATTATTTAATATCCTGTCTGAGTTTCAGGTCACATGACCAAGATCAAAGGTAATTTAGGGACAATGAACTTGGACCATGTAGGGGGAATCAATATCGAAATCTTAACCAGGGTCAAGCTTTTGAAATGTCGTTATAACTTAAAACGTTTACGGAACTAGTTCACAAAACTTGGACATAAGGGTAATGGTGTATCATTGAAGATCCTGCCTGAGTATCAGGTCAAATGACTAAGGTCAAAGGTCACTTTAGGGTCAACGAACTTTGGCCATGTTGGGGTATTTGCGGAATTGTCATCATAACTTACAGATTTTATGGAACTAGTTCATAAAACTTGGACATAAGAGCAATCAAGTATATCCTGTGCGAGATTCAGGTCACATGTCCAAGGTCAAAGGTCATTAGGGTCAATGAACTTTGGTAATGTTGTGGGTATTTCTGGAATTGTCATCATAACTTTAAAAGTTTATAGATCTAGTTCATGAAACCTGGACATAAGAGCAACAATGTATCCCTGAATATCCTATGTGTGTTTCAGGTCACATGACCAAGATCAAAGGTCATTTAAGGTCAATGATCTTTGATCGTGTTGGGGGTATTTGTTGGCATCATAACTTAGAAAGTTAAATTGTCATGGATTTTCATTGATCATGTTCAAAGGTCATTTTTGGTTAATGAACATAGTATTTTATTACCATATGAATGTTTTCTTTTGTGAATAATTATTCAATAGCTGTTTTCAAAGTCAGCACTGCTGCTATATCGAATCGCGTAACGCAAGCGAGACTGCCAAAGGCGTTCCATTTGTTTCAGCTTTGATTTTATGATTTTACTAAATTTCAGTTTAACTACACCAGATCTAGATCTATACTATATTAATTAACTTTGTTTGAGAGAATTTCGCATGAATGAGTGTTAACTGCAACCACTTTCATAATATCCATGAATGCAACCCATCTTTATAATTTGCCACACCCTGTGAAAAATATGTCTTTTTGTATATTTCAGACGTTTCCTGTGTCATCAATTTGTTTAAGTACATTTATCAAGGATAAATCATTTTCCGCCCATACAGGGTTTCATCAAGAAATTATGAATTCATTAATAGTCGATGTTAAAAAAAGAGGTAGAGCGGCGATCATGGAAAGGGGGGGGGTAATGAATAGGGATAAAGAAAACAAATAACAGACGGGAAACAGATAAGTAGAAGACAATGGAAATATAAGCTAGAAGAGAATTAAAGAAAGGGGATACAAGGGAAAAGAAAAGCAAAGGAAAGAGAATGTGTGAGGAAACATAAAGAACGAAAGAAAAATCATACACACAGGTCTGGAATACGACGATTTACATAGGTACTCCATGGTGTAAGGAATGTGATATTTAAACAGATAAAGTAAAATCAGACAAACGAAACACTGAATACTTTGTTTAAATCGGACAAAAAAAAAAGATTTTGCATTATTACGGTGAAACAGTTCTTTAATCTATGCATGTATTGATCAATATGCAATGAGCAAGCGGATGATTTCATATCCCGACTTACTCTTTTTCATTCAATCATAATTATGAAACTATGAAATTATGAAGAGTGAACAAATTTGTATTGACTACTTATTATGTCAGATAATCATTCAATCTAAAAATGAAATAATTAACATTTTATGTATGTAATAACATCAGGAAAAAGGATAGGAGGATATGACATCATCAGTCCACCTATTGCATATTCATGAGAGCGAGCATATAAAGGGTTTCACTAAATATTGCTACACTTTATCTATTAACTTTGTAATTTTTTCACAATGTAATGAATCTTTCAGCATTTTGCTGGATGAATTTTTACTCTATTTCCTAAGAAATAATTATTTTCAACCCTGATTTGCCCGTTGATGCATCGTTGCAATGCCGTATTTGGGTAATAATGCAGCAATTAGGCATATAAATATATCCTATGCGGAAAAACGCTACGCATAAAAAGCTGTTTTGCCAACAATGTTTAACACTGGCGTAAATCCGTGTTGATGGGTGGGGGGGATGACTGAAATATTTTGGCTTTTTTTTGCAATCATGTTTTTAGATATGCAAGGAAAATCATAGATAATTCAGACCTGAAGTGGGGCATTCTAAGGTTTCTTTGTAGGAATTAACTAGGACCATACGTATTTTAATATCCAAATGATGCGAGCGCGAAGCGCGAGCTGAAAATTTTTGATATTCAGATCAGAAGAAGGGAAATTTTAAGGACTGATTTTAGGAATTCATGAAGAGCAGACATATCTCACCAATCCACTAATGCGAACGTAATCACGGACAGGAAATATTTCATATATACAAAGACCTTAACATGGGGCAATCACTTTTTGAGTCATGAAAAAAGAAGAATATGTCACTACATAAAACAATGATAACTCAAGTGCTAGGAAATATATTGGTTTATATTGACTTGAAAACGGGATGTTTCAGTACAACAGGATTATATATCTCGTTAACAGACAATGCAAGCACCATGCAGGAACAATGAATACGTAGGCCCTGGGTAAATTATGTTTCATGAAGTTATGATAAAAATGTTTCTTATGTAATATAACATTATAATGAATACCATTTTCTTCTTTCCCACTATACGCTTCTCTTCCTTTCTCCCTCTTTTCTCCTTTCCCCCTTTTCCCCGTTTTTTTTTTGGTCAGCCGATGGGGGGGGGGGGGGGACGTGCCCACCATGCCCCCCCCCCCCGTAGTTACGCCACTGTATGTCCATATGGCAAATATCCCTCCAATATTATTATCTTTGTTACCCCATGATGGTTTAATGGTTTTATTCGAGATTACATTAAAAAAGAATTGACATTCTATCTTAATCCCTTCCCAAAGACCCCAACATTGTTGAATTGGAAGAAACGGGAGTTTCTCTTCAATGTTATAATAAGGACATAAGTATTTCGTTTGGAAATGGTGAACTGGCTCTTTATTTGCATTTTATGATTCAATAATATTGTTTTATTTGTTAAGCGGTATTTCAGGAAGAATTTTCACCAATAAAACAATTATCTCTTGTGATTTTTTTTTTCATTTCTTTCGTAAAAAGTGGGGGTTGTTTGTACAGGCCATCCCCCCCCCTCCTCGAAAAGTGGGGGGATATATCCCCCATCCCCCCGGGATTTACGCCAGTGATGTTTAACCTAATAAATGTTAGAGTGTTGGAAACAATAAATACGGCAAACAAGACCACATTTCGTAATGATATACCGCTTTGAAACCAAATACGAAAGAACGACGATGAAAATTGTTCTATGAATAATAAAATCAAACAAATACATGGGGGCCTACATGTACATGTATTATAGAAGGGGGGGGGGGTACGAAAAAACACAAGCCTGATATGCAATGATTTGTCGACTGTCAGAAATATAATTTGGTCTCTTAAAACATCGCAATGAAGGGCTTGCTCCAACTGAAGATGAGGGAAGTGATTTCCAAACCCCTGGACCCTAAATAAATTCTTTGAGATACATATTCTATTATTGGGATCATGAAAGTTAAAGGAGTTTGAAACACACTAGTATCATCTGCAAAAGATATAAAGATAAATGAATACTTCAAACGGGGGTATGTTATGGAAGCATGGCATAAATAACATAATTCATTTATAAAAAATAAGCCGAGTATCGAACCTTGTTGTGATTCATAATTACGCAACACAACAATTGTTTGCGATTATATTAAAAATAAAGTCATTTTAAGATTACGCCTCGAATTCCAAAAAAATTATATTTCTTTTCAATAAAATACCGTGTCAGGTTTTCCTCGAATCTAAGAATAAACTATGAAATAGTTGATTTTCTGTTTTAATTTGCAGATGACATCCCTTTCTTAAATCCATATATGCTCTCACTGATAAGATTTCACTGAGTCAAGAAATGTGAGAGTCTGCTGTAAATATTTTATTTATAGATATTCAAATATTAAATTACATGTACAGAGATCAAGAAAAGCATCGACATTCTGGGAAGAAATAGTGGCAAATAAGTCAACATTGTAATCTCCCAATAATTAAATCGGTTTCTTTTCTTTGTTTACGGTACCAATTATAACCTTCAGTGAATTTGAGAAAGATTGAACAGGTTGACCTGTACAAAACACTAACAAATAAGTTCCTAGAATGATGGTGCACTTCAATGTAACAGCTCTCAATAGATTCAGTACAGATATTTAATTCCTTTTTGATTTAGGGTGCGTTTATCCGCAACTTTTTTACCCTAGAATCATGATCTGAATCATGATTCAAATCATGATTCTGCAGAATCACGATTGCGTTTAGTCGAAATTGAATATAATCATGATTAGAATCACAAACATGAAACACGAAAAAATGGGCGTTTGGAAAGACGTTTCTGCAGAATCACGTACGAAAATGTTCGAATAAACGATATCGTGATTTGAATCATGATTATATGACCTCACTGTTGTGTCGGGCTACTTTCGGTTTGACTCTTGCCTAGCTCAAGGCGCTGTATGTACATGAATATGTACTACGCATGCATTTCTTGTCATGTTCAAGCTCTGTGTTGGTCATCGCATCGTCCACTACTTTTCATTTTTTGGTCATGTCTTCAACTTCAAGTTCTAGTAAATGAATTTACTGGACAGACAATGATCTCAGTTGTTGAGTATACAGTATCAATACTAAATTGGATCTACGCTGAAATTCACTTCCGAACACCATTTTGGATAAACTAACAAGATGAATAGAAGCATATGGACCCTATATGATAGAAGTAAACAAAATGAGGTATAGACTGAATTCTGGAAGCAAAGATTTTTCGAGAGCCGAAACACGTGCGAAAAACTTCCTCTGTCAAACTGCGCACTAGTGATGCGCACTGGATTGGCCCGAATCTGAGGAGAAACAGCATTGGAATGAAGGTCGTCTAAACGCTGATTCTGTGATATTGTGATTCATGTTTGTGTTTTGAATCATGATTCAAATCATGATTCTGGCTTGAGGTCGCATAAACGCAGCCTATGTATGTCCTTTCATTTAAAAAACCCCATCATTATGATTATTATCATTATCATTATTATTATCATTATTTTTTATTATCATTTATCATTATCATTGTTATTATTATTTTCATTATTATTACTATTATTATCATCATCATTACTATAATTATTATCTTTGTTATACTATTATGTAACATACACGAAGATAGTAACGGGGGGTACTCGCTTGTATACCGCATACGGGGATGTACCGCTTCAGTGGGTCGTTTTTAGCAAAAAAAAAAAAAATCCTTAGACTTGGGTCAACTGAATAACCCTTAGACAAGGGTTCGTTTCTGAAAAAAAAATAAATACTTATAAGAATCCCAGGAAAAGCCCCCCAAAAGTCCCGGAAATGTTTATGTTAGTCACGAATAGCCGGGACCTCGGGACGAGTAGATTCCACGTGTAGTATTTCCACATCTTAGTAAGATAGCAATGGGCACCGGAGTACGTCACTCTATGCATATCTGGCACACTCGGCCGACCGAAAATTATCAGGCGTGGGTCTGTATTTTGAGAAAAATCCTTAGACATGGGTACTTGTTCACTGTCAAATGACCCTTAGAAATGGGTAAAGGTTTCAAGCCCCGAGCCTCACACCCCTTCCAATCATAAACCAAGTACCCCCCCCCCCACCCGCCCTCCCGGGATAGTAACCATGGATCCTTTCAAATGGGGAAAATATCGACGAACGTTGTATGTCTTACAATATTTAAAAAATTGAGAACCATCATGTGGACACAAAGATATGAGAGAATAATATCAAATAATGCACAAAGGTAAAACATTGACACAATAAGATTTTCAGGTGGTTGATTTGTCACCACTATAGTGCGTTCAAATGGAAATGTTACAATGTACGAAAAGTTGTTGCCTGCAACGTTTTTTTTTGGACACATAATTACCCTCATGGAGCACTTTTACCCAATATTTTTTAGAGTGTAGTTTTTTGTGTTTTGTGATTGTTCAGTACTTTTTGTTCTGGTTCCTTGTGTTTTCTAAGTTAATATTCTAATATTAAGAAGATTAGAATTATGATATATTGAAAGATGTATATACAATGTAAGGATTTAACAACGAAATAACATTATTCGGAAATTTTGAAGACAATTTGAGAATGGTTAACGAAACAAGGTGTCTTTTTTATTTAGTCTGGGTTTGATGTTGACAAAATATTTATTAATATTCGAACATAAAACACAATGTACATTGATGCCGCGGTCACTCTTATTTCATTGGTGTCAAAGTTTGACTCTGTAAAGCGTCAGTTGAGGTTCAGGTTCCATGCCAATTGCTCCGGCGACAATGGCTCCGATAAAACATCTGCACATTTAGCCAAACCAAAAATCTAACCTCCAAAACTAAATAAACTCTAATCCCTATCTTTGCATTATGAACCAAAAACTCTACTATAACCCAAACTCTAACAATGCCTTCTGAGATATTAAGACTGGAGCAAATGCCGTAGTCCTGATCAAATGCAGTGTCACCGAGGTTCAAACCCTTTTCCTGTAGTTAAAAGGACTCAGATTCCCTACTAATTTGATTTCGAATGGTGTGGAATCTTCTGAAAGCAACTAGATTCAGAGTCAAAGTAACTCAGAGACGAGTCAGTTTGCCTCGGAATACAGTTCACTCAACTCACAGCTGACGTTTTGATGGGATACGCCCATCATCGCCACGCAGTAAACATGGTAAATATCGACTGTACCGGATTTGGCAACGTCAGAGATATCATTCGGGGAAAATGTGTCAAATTTCGGATGTCCTATGTTATCCTTTCGTTAGATGCACATGTAAACAGTTGGATTTTAAGGGATAGACAATCTTTACTACCTGTTTCAATGAACCTCTTAATTTCTCTTTTTCGCATTAGTACGTGATGTTCCAATGGGTTGTCTTTAGGGGCCGCGGGACGGTTTGGAAAGGGGGGGGGGTGCTGACCATGAAAAAAAAATCACCGTCAAATGGTCATTTGTACGGTTTTAGGTTTTTTTTTTACAGTTATGGAAAAGAAGTTGGGAGCTAAAGCCCCCCCTCCTTCGGTTCGGCGGTCCCGGATCTTTACTACCTGTTTCACAATATTTTCAAATTCATCTTCGAATGATTCTAGAAAAATCATAACTCTTATACAGATATGATAACAAATACAAAACGTATTTTCATTAGATTTCACTTAAACATCTAAAAAACACACACACACACACATTTGTACAAAAAGGCCTAACATGTATGGTTGTATAAGTTGTCCGTGGTTATAAACTTCGTTCATACAGTACCATTGGTTTTGTCTGATTCAAGCGCTAGCATGAAATTCCCTTGAAGAGTCCGTTTCGTTTAAACAAACACAAACACACATATTGTCACATGGCTTTAATGAATGCATCCAAGCTGGTAGACATTCCCAAGTTTTAAGTCTGGTAGGTAAAAGTTGGGGAGCTTTATGCTGCACGACGTTAATTAAAATGACAACAGCTACCAGAACTAGAAGTGGCACCCCGATTCCAAAGAGGTAGGGGTCTCCTGCGACACTTATTCCAAAGACTGCACCTGGTAATATGAGGAACATAACCGCTACGTAAAGAACAGCGAACCATCGATGTTTAGACGTCTTGTTCCCAAGACTGTTGGCTAACGTAACTGGAACTTTTCTCATCAACGGTAGTGGGTACCATATTAGGATTCCTGTTACATTGAAGAAGAAGTGGCACAACGCAATGTGCAAAGTATCTTCCAGTTCACCGCCGTTGCTCGCCAACGCAGAAATTATTCCCGTAATGGTAGTCCCTATGTTTGACCCCAAGGTCAATGGGTACATCCGGTCTATAGATAGCACATCCATCCCGACCAGTGGGGTAAGAAGTGAGGTGAAGATTGAACTGCTCTGCAAGAAAAAAGTACAAAGTGTACCGATCAGGATAGCGATGTACCCTGAGAGAAAGCCCGTGCAATTTGGGAAGTCTGCGTTGACGAACCTCCTCAGCAAACGGGAGATACTGCTCTTGAGGAAAGAGTTCAAGAGTTTCACCATCAGTAGCAAGGTGCAGGATACCCCGAAGAGGGATATCGAAAGGATTATGAAGCCGACTTCAATATCTGACAGCGTTGTGAGGGCAAATAAATGGTTGTATGTACCTGGTCGAAGGAAAATAATAGACACAGTTATCAAAGACGTATGACATGTATGATGAAACGAGCACTAAACTTCACTAGAAGATCAAAGCAAAGGTAAAATTGTTTAAATCGATTGTATTAACACAACGCTAAGCAATCATCGCAGACAAATTTTCTAGGATTGATCGCATTGACTATACAATGTACAAATAATCGTGAAAATCAAGTGTACGATTAATCGCTAACCTTTGTGTTACGGTACCCATGTTTATAAGATAGGTCACGTGACGGTGACACATTTATTTGCCTCTGCTACATTTACTCCGGTCTTACTATCTCAGAGGGCATAGGGTTAAAGTAAGGATTGTTATAGAGTATTCATTATGAATATTGTAAAGATAAGGATTACGGTTTATTCAGCTTTAGAGGTTAAATTTTATGTTTCTATTAAAGTGCAGATTTTCCACCGGAGCGATTGTAGCTGGTCAGGAGAAAATGTCACGGAACCCACATGACGGCATCTGTCGTTTCGCTGCCTTGCTGCCATATGTTTTATAACTTATCACACATTTTGCTTCTTAGGCAAAATAGATGTATGGGTACAACCGTGATTAAAACAATTTACTGAGATTTTCGTTAAATCCAAAAAATAAGAATGAAAACAGGGCAGCGCCACGGGGGAAGAGTAGCAGGTCTGTTGACTGCCAATACGATTTTCCAAGTAGTAAAAAAGAGGGGGTGGAGCAAGAAAAGCTATCGATAAAAATGATGCCGCCTTCATCAAGTCGACCCCAAGTACAATTTCTTGGTGTCGTCCTTGACGATAACATAAACTTGTGCAGAGATTACGAACTGAAGTTTGCCCAATACTAGGTGTAGTGTTTTCACAATAACATCAGACATCCTCGAACACAGTATGCTTAATCGGGAAAAAAGACTTCTAAGGCTAGTATACGCTATATCGTACCCACAGCACCCGGATTACTAAATATAATACATCAGGAATTGTAAAAGCACCTAAAGCTACAAGATTCCTCCTTTTTTGGGGGGAACCGCATTCTGTCGGTTCGCAGTTATGCCCGCTCCTGACAGTTCCGTTGTAATATTGTAAGTTCGGCATATTTGGCTGGTTTGTCTTATTTTTTTTAGTAGAGCTCACGCTGAAAGGGGATATGATTTTTTTGGCTCACCCGGGTGAAAATAATAGTATACTTTCTTTCTCGGACGCTTCCGTCACCCGCACATTAATGCCACATTACCTTCAACTCCTTCTTTATAGCGTGAAGTGGGTTCAAAATTCTAAGTGCCATTTATGAAAACTTACAAGCGTTCTTAATAGTTTGATTATAGATTTCCCCGGTGAAAACATACACAAAATTGTACACGCCCACACACTTTGTCATAATGTGTTGTGGGCTTCAAAACACAAAGTTTCCTAAGAAGAATCGCTCGAGGCTTCTTGCTCATTCGCTCCGCTCAATCCCGAGACACAAATGCCGATTCGCTGGAATGTCTCATTTCTACCGCGATGTGGGTTAAAGTGATATATACTTTACTAGTAAAAATAGTTAATATTTTAACCTAACCTTGCTCTTCTGTCTCGGAGAAACCGACACAAACCTCCGTCCGTCTCCCAAGCCTAACTTTTCCGTTAGAATCGGGGAAAACTTTAATTAATAAATTTTACATCCCCCTATACCGTCGGAGGGGTCTACACCTTCCTATAGTATTGGTCACACCGCCAGAACTATGCTGGAGCGGTGAAAAAAATCATTACCGCTCGTTACCGTTAAGGCAGCGCCGTATGCGCTCGGCCACCGCTGATGGTCCCTCCTACCGGTCCGAAAGTTTTGGGCTGCAGAAAATATTGCGAGCGGTGAGGAGCGGGCAATTTTCCGCTTCCGCAAAGTTCATCCCCGCCCCAACAACGCCCAGTCAAAGTTTGGCACCGCTAGACGCAAGTTCGTGGACGCTTGGATCCGCTAGGCCAACGCAGAAATCTTGAAAGCTGGACCACCGCTGCGGTGATTAAACGTTGCACAAACTTTGGTAGAGCGGTTGTATGCGTTTTACGAGGCGTACACGGGATTGTTGGAACGGTGTCGGGCGTTGAAGGAGCAATCCATTGCGGTGATGAACTTTGGTTTGGCCTGGGAATGGAGGTGTCACCGCTAAACCACTGCTCGCTACGACTCGATACCGTTAAACCAACGCTAAAGCAACGCCGGCTTCAGCGGTGCACCGTTAAGGCAGCGTCCGTGTTTTCGATTTTTTTTTCATTTTGCGCGCGGTGACGAGCGTTGTCGAAATTCTGCCCCCTCTCCCTATCGTTCAAGGACCGCTCAAACAAATTTCCTGCGGTGTGACCACTACTTAACCTCCGCAGTTTGTTTGCTTTGCCCCACCCCCGGCCCTCACTGTTGAAAACTCCTGACCATGCCCGTCACATTCTTTCGTCACTTTTTTCAACCTGGATTATTTCACTTGTTCATTGTAATTCGTATCACTGACAGAGATGTAGTCGCGGCCGGTACTTTTGAGTCATGAGGCCGCGCTAGAGGAAGCCCTCTCCCATAGATTTTGTACACGTGACTCGGCACGAGGCCAAGGCCGGCAAAATGTGGCCTCGACACCGGCCTTGAGTACATCTCTCACGACATAATCAATATTTTACTTTAAATGGACTTACACGAGTTTCTATGGACATCTATGCATTTTCGGATGATGCTTTGCCCGCCCGTTGTATTCTCTCTTAAAAGATGATCAATGTCCTCCCTATTAACCTGTATTCATAGAAAATACACAAAAACATAAGTTTTAAGAATATTTTTATCTAAAAGAATAAAGATTAAAATTCGTTGTGTGTAGCGATAACACTTACATTATCAAAAGTCTTTACGTGCTCAATTTCACTGGCTTTACCAAGCAGTTGTGACAAGCACTGCTGCGTTTCAAGGAATGAAATCCTGCCAGCCAATTTATTGCTGAAGGAAATTACACGTCGGAATGCAGTTCAGTTCTAGAGATCAGGATGGTGGATTTTTCAGCACCCTCTGTCTATTGGAAAAGTATCACATCATCGCTGCTAAAAAATCCATCCTCCTGAAATCTAGTTGCTGATGACTCACCTGGCGAAACAGCTAAAAAGCCAAACAACTATAGAGCAAAATTAAACTACTCGGGTCAATTAAATGCTCTACATCGGATCGTAAACAGGTGAGCACTATCGACGATTGCAGTATCCATTAACAATTACATACATTCATGATTTTAACCCCCATACAAATACTGCTTACACTGATACTTCCATGTTAAAATATTTTATCGGGCGGTGTAAAACCCTGGTAACTAACTACCCCTCTTGCGCCTCCATATGTGTACTCTGCGGCAAAATTTGTAGTAAATCCCTGTGCCGCACACATGGGTCTGCACTCTTTGATCAAGCATGCGGGAGCATGCAGAACAAACAATACGGCAGCTGTCCATCAATGGTGCTAGGTGCTCATAAAAACGCAAGTTACCCGCATGGTATCGTACCTCTGTACGTGCTCCTTACGTCCTGAACACGAACAAGTCGCACGTGCAGCACTCTATGCTCCCCTTAAGAATTCTCAATAAAATGGCCCAGGCATTTTAATAAGTAGTGTGGTAGACTCAAGTGAAGACGCCGATATGTGCATGTGGTTGGATGTGACCATGACGCGGCAGATTATCATGGCATTAATTTGCTCAGAGTTGATTATTGTTGCAACGCCCGTGCTTGAAAAAAAGAACCGCACACGACAGATTGTCATAAGACGTACGGCTGTAAACTGCAACCGACATCTGTCTTTATCCACCAGGCTAAGCATGGACTAAAAGCAAGTCAACCGAACGCACGTCAAAGTCCCTCCGAGGCTATAATATTATGATAGCAGGACCTGTAGCAGCTGCGGCTTGGACAATTTAAGCTCATTAGGTCTTCGGGCCTACTCCACCCGCCAACATCAGCCATCTTATGCTGATGTAAAAACAAATGCTTACAGATCGAACTTGCACAATGAGATCGGTGCATGGCCTCGTGATGACTTTTAAAAACTCGATGGATGTATTCGTATCGCTGAAGTCAAAAGTTTCGATGATGGCGTCGGTCATGACTTCCAGATAACTCGTGGCCATCTCCACTGGGAGCAGAACGGCTACCGTAAGGCAATTGAATATATCGTGGACTGCTGCACCTCCGAATGCACGTCGAAATTCATCCTTGTCTCGCACCTATCAATAAATGAAAGAAGGAAATTTGTGGTTCACTCAAACTTAAGCCTTTCACACTGCAATCTGGGGGGAAAAATAGTGTCAAAGCAACTGCATAATTAGTTGGACTTAACAACAATAATATATATTTCGAATACAGAAATCTATTCCTTCTTTCAAGGTGATTAAATAACATATAAGGAAAAATTACATAGATGAAAGGCACGCAAGCGTACTTGCCAATAAATCTGATAAATCTGATTTTTTTAAATGGCTAAATTTTGAGAGATTATTAATCGGTCAGTAAGCTTCTGTTTCTTTCCCAAATCCTATTCATTTAGTATGCTACATTTACTATTTATCTTGTTTATGATATGATTTTTGAATATACATGCACTGCAAGATTATTATTATTACCGTTCTGTACGATTTCTGTGGAAGCCTTTTCGTTGATGTTAATGGATTATTACTCATGCTATTTGTGTTGATACGTTGTACTTTCATTTTATGCAATTCGTTGACAAAATAATGACCGTTCGGGGGGCAACAAAAATATCTTTAAAAAAAAACTGTTGTGTCCTGTCTTTGATAACTTAGCTTTACAATTTCAAATTTTGACAGTATGAAGAAGAAAGATTACTCCTTCAGATAAGCTAATTTTCTACATTTTGAAGACCAAAATACTCTCTTGGCTATATTTACAAAGAAAGTTTTCTTGGTGACTTATTGTTTGGATTGGCTGGTCACCTAAAGGTATTTTGAGAGGAATAGTGCTTGTTTAGCTACTTGGTAACACAGTTGTTCCAGTAAGAATTCATTGGGCAGTGAATTGGTTTGTTATCATTCAAGTAGACCAATACAAAACTACACTGTTTAGAATGTGCATTACAAATTTGGAACCTTGCAAGATTAAGTAATTTTAGGATTTGAGGTCTTGTTATGCAATGTTGCTGTTTTTTTTTTTTTTTTTTTTTTTTTTTTGGGGGGGGGGCTTTAATATCTGTTACACTTCGAAAGACGTTCATTTCATAATTCAAAACTAGAAACTCTGTAGCAAGGTTGGTGTGATTCATGCGTTAAATGTATGAAATATCAATAGAAGTGACAAGTTCATGCATTTTTTGCCAATAAAAAAAAACAACAACTTTGCAATAAACTAACAAAGAAGATGGAGGACGGTCGACGTTTTGTGTTTAATCAATATTGTCGAAATGAATTTACAGTCACTACCTTTTATACTCTAGGAGCCGATGGGCTCTATAACCAATGCGGAGTTGAATATGTCAAGGGCGTAGGCTGGTTTGAACATGGGGAGCTGCACATCTTGTGGAGGTGGAGCTAAAGTGGTATGGGGTGCACATCTTGGGGAGGCGTAACTAAAGTTAGGAAAATCAGCTGTTGAAAGCAGAAAGAATACAAATTTAGTTTTGCTTGCCAGTGTCGGGACTCATCTGCCTCAGCGAAAGGGCACACGTGCACCCCCCTTGATATGTGAATATGGTAGCTTCAATACCATATAATCCACAGCTTTAAACGTGCAAAAATGTGCCAAAGATGTTTTAATCAACATCTTCAAGATGTACTGCTCTCCGCTTCTTGAGACATGATCATGATAATGTTGTTAACAGTGTATCCTTACTTACCTGACCAAACGATACAAGTGTGTTCGTTACTGCTGATCCTATATTTGTTCCCATGATAATTGGTATTGCATGCTTGACAGATACTGTGGAATAACAATAGCGATCATGGATAGAAAAGGGTTGAGATTACCATACCAAAAGACAGTTTGTTTGAAAGAAATCGGACAAAGAAATGAGAGAATTAAAGCTGCTTACAAGATGAAAGACTGTAAATTTGAAATGGGTAATTTGGTAAAGTAAATTATCTGGGATTTTTTTTCGTTGGTTTACTCGTAAGTATATTCCCTGCTTGGGTAGTAATCAAAATAAAAAGGAAAATATGATAGAAGTAAATCTTTTGAAGGAGAAGAAAAAAAATCACATTCTACTCATTATGAGTATTAGAGATGAAATAGAATATTAGTCCCTTTAGATCACCATGGCATCAGCAATTTTAATTCTTCATAGGTATTGGAAGGACAACTTTTTACAACTTTTTAAACTCATAACTTTCCCCATTGTCCGTTATTGTTCAAACTGTCACCTACTCAGCATTTCAGACTTTACTCTTCTCTCAAACAATTTTCCTTTCGGGTTTTCTAATTGGATTTTCTTTTCACTAGCTTCTAAGAAACACAATGGGAAATGTTTGTTTGATACAATTTATATTAAATAACAGCTTTTTCATAATGAAAATGAAGTAGATTTTCTGGTAATGATTTGTGTCTCTTGTCAATAGATCCATTAAGCCCGGCGCACACTATGCGATCAGATACGACGCGATTTTTCAATAAATCGCATTTTGCATCAAATGTGAAAATTCCAACAAGTAGTATTATTTTATTTGATGTTCGGCATAATGTTATGAATGATAAAATCATAATTTTACTTTGCGACAAGCCCTGTGGTCGGAGTAAAGTCCAAAACGGCTTTAAGTCACAGCCGATGATGACGTCATGACGATTTGGAATTGAATTTGCTTTTATTCCTACAGGGAGGCTCGAACAAGAATGAATTTCAATTGAGTAGTCCTACCACTATTCTGATCTCAGATCGCTAATATTTTTATTGGTTCATGTGGTTGGAATGTTTATATCAAATTCTTTTATAATTTCTTTGGAATTCTGGTCGCAACGAATCGCATAGTGTGCGCTGGGATTTAGAAAAATGTACATTATGACAAAGATCAGTGTGCGTAAATCTGGTCCGAGCAGGGGGGGGGGGATAACAATGTATTAAATAATTTTTTTGAAGGGGGAGGGGTGAGTAGGGCAACCCGATCCTTTCCGATATTGATAGTCTCTATCCAAATCCTCTTTAAAGAGTTTTGATCTTAAGAAGAGTGATTATGTTATGTGGATCTTTTCCTGCTTTTTGTTGTGTGGATGTTTTCAATCTAAGTTTTGTCAGATGAATATATCGCGTTAACCATGTTAACGATACAGGTTCCACAACAAGTTTACCATCGTATAATTATCAATACACATTAGTTCTAATGATTACCATTTCGACAAGTGGCATCAGGATTTAATTTAATATAATAGCAGAGTATTATCATTGAGGAGAAAAGTCAGACAATGGATGACTGTAGAGCCAATGGTACATACCTACATGTGCGGATACCATTGACACCACTATAGAGGTTGTAGTACTGGAACTCTGTACAAGGACCGTACTCAGAAGCCCAATCACGAGACCGCATAGAGGGTTCGTCAGGAGGTCGTTATTAGCTACCACCACCCCGATGCCCTTACCACCAAGGAGGCTAAAGCCTACAGACAGGATATCCAGGCAACATATAAAGATATAGAGGAATCCTAGAAGGAAGATCCACTTCAAAAGGGCGCGAAGGATGCCAATGAACTTATTAGTAGGTATATCTGAAGTAAAAGCAAATAAAAGATTGATTAGCATATATACTCAAACCATGGTCCAGGGAAGCGGGGGATGCTAAGGTGCGAAGCACCACCCTACGAGATTTGTTTGGTGGGTGCTGTGTATGATATACATTATACACCATAAACAGCAAACACCGGGGTGCAAGAAAGGTGCGACTCTGATGATGCGCTGCTACAAGTCATCCAGATCTGCAGGTGGGGTGCTGTACATTTATGACTTCAGGTACCCCCATACGAAGACAGGCAGACACTTCGCAGGGCCATGGCAGCAATGCTCCATCGAGCTCAGAAGTGCATCGAGAGAAATGGACAACATGTGGAAGATTAAAGGCGGGAAGCTTTGTCCAAGTTGTTGCCATAATGACAATGAAAAAAACTTTTCTGTGAAGATAATTCATTGATTTACTGGTTCTTTTGTTTATTTTTCTTGATTAATTAACATAAGCATAAACTTTACGCTCATTGTTTGTGTGAGTGCTTTTGTGTTTCTGTTTTAGCAGGTAATTACCTGACTTGGCGCAAATGGGTTTTGACACTTTTTTTCAAGCAATGGCTGTTGTGTACTCGACCATAACAACAACACTAAAACAAATTTTACCAAGTGACAAAGAAATATTTACTCTATCCATACATGCCAGGAATTCTCTCTGAATCCCACATTTTCTTTAAAAAATACTAAATGTAATGCAGTGTAACATTTTTTATCTGACTCGCGCTGTAGAGTGTGCGAAAACTCTCTATTAGAACTTTGTACCACCAAACAGTCGAAAACAGCCGTTATTATCTAATTTTATTCAAACCACCCATATGCAGCTGGTAAAAAAAGTCTTTAAAATGGCTGTTTTCGACCCTACGTACGGCGGCTGTAGGGAGATGTGACTGAGGTATAACTACCAGTGACAGACCATTGGTTGGTTTAGAATTCGTTTCGTTTGTGTGACTGACTGCCATGATGGAATGGCATGTTCCATAGAAACCAATATTTACCAAACGAGACCATGATAATGGCCTTATTCATTTCTCTGTATCGCACAAAAGTTATTCATTATTATGTCTGTAGGATTTTGGTCGAAGAATACCATGGTAACAATCAATTTTCCTCATTACTTCCTTGAATGAAAGTAAAAACAAAAAATGAATGGGAAAGGTACATATATAAAACTAAAATGGAAATGGAAATCCATAACATATTGCTCAAACTAGAAAACTGAATTAGAACTCTGAAATAGAAATACTCCGAAAATTAATTGTTCCCCAATTATCAGTGGGGCCGACAGCCTTTGTGCAGCGCCAGATCGACGTTGTTCAATCCCTTAAATCGTTATACATCAAACAGATTAAGAGCTGCAACTCCCATCTTTTACCTTTTTTTGTCTGACGCGGCCGAGGTTATATATATATGTATATATATATATACATGATATATATATATATAAAGTAAGTATACAGTTACACCCAAACAATCGACTTGACTTCAAACCCAACAACAATATTCTTGACGATGTATGTATGAATTTTATTTGAATGAATATAATAAAGATTACTACAAAACAAAAAAAGATATGTCATTGGTATTCACGTTTTTAACTCTTATCGGTCAAGGTTCGGATTCGCTAATGTGACTGTAACATAATTTTCTAAAGGGTGTATTATTTCCATCTTACCTTTGTTGGTCAATTCCTCGGCATCTGCCGTATCCGAGACCCTATGTTCGTCGACATTACAGATGTTTTCTCTGTCATCTTTATTCTGTTCCTCATCGCTCTCGTTGTCATCATCATCATCATCATCATCCACCTCGAAGCCAGAGAGAATTACCCCAGACAATTCCAACTGGGCCTTTTGGAAGGTCTCGAGATCATCCAAAGCTGTTGCCGAACACTGTGAAAGTGATGTCCTCAGCTGCAAGTGGATATCATTCCCCTGGTAAACTGGATTCACGATCCCGATTTCATCTCCCCCACCAACATGTCCACTGAAGATGGCAAATATCCCTTCTTCAACTGAAGTTCGAGGCTGCGATTCCATTTTCACGAGAAGCTCTGGTTACGCTTGCTCATGGAGTTTACTCTTACCCTTGATTTTTTTTCTCAATTTGATGGCATTCACTGTACAAGATACGAGGACACGAATTATTGATGTGATTCAACAGGCAATAGAAAAAGTCTGCTAGGCATATGCGCAGAATTAATTATCTTAACTGACTTGTA
This sequence comes from Lytechinus pictus, assembly GCF_037042905.1. NCBI lineage: Eukaryota > Metazoa > Echinodermata > Echinoidea > Temnopleuroida > Toxopneustidae > Lytechinus > Lytechinus pictus. The sequence continues at coordinate 15,118,720 of NC_087261.1, read as the reverse complement.
TGTATATATACATATGACTGTTCTTATGATCTACCAATCACAGTCAAAATTTGGCGTATTCAATAAACATTTTCCACAATACAGAACCATTAAGAGAGTAGCCGCTCTTCAGATGTGCATGGTTTACAAAAATGTTTACCCTTATTTTCATTAGAATTTGATAAGAAGTACAAATAAAAATATAAGAAATATAAAAAAGAAAACATTATTCAAAAAAGGAAGGGAAAGAAAACTACATTTTTCGGTAGCGCTCCCGACACTAGGCATGATGGCACGATTCAGTCAAAATACGAAAGTTTTTTAATATTATACTCAACATAGAGCAACGTGTAATATTAACCTAGATATACGAAAGAACGATTTAAAGTTCGGCGCCCCAAAAAAACCCATAAACGAATGCTGATTGGCTGACGAAATTAACAGTAAATTTATTAGACAGACATATAGCACTAACAGCTGCTTCGGAAAATTTTGGAATAGCCAATGCATCGATTTCGTCTGTGTATTAGGTTCGGCGCAACATTGGGAGGGATAGAAAGGGACAGTTGGGGCGACCCTTTATGAATTCTCAAGAAATTAATTAAAGGGGAGAAAAGGAAGAATTAAAAAAAAAAAGATTTTTGGGTCGGTTAATTATATCCAAGTGAGAAAAATGGTGTAACCATTGTGGTGTCATAATAATACACTCACGCTGACCCTGGTGTGTATGTGTGGGTGTTTAAAGTTGATGCGTGTATGTATTAGGCTGTGGGTATGTGGGTGCGTGTGTGAGTTGGTACGTGTCTTGCTTCCTGACTTAGAAACGAAACGCCGTGGTTCGATATCCGGCAAAGAGAAACACCCTTGAGCAAAACAGCAACCCTTCAATTCCTCTTTTATCATAATATATCGAACAAACGAAAGGGGTATTGGTGCGGCCGTATGCATGTTTTTAAACGTGTTTCTTGGAGTTTTGGTGTGATTGTGTGGGTAGGTGGGTGTGATGCGTTGCAGGATGTGCGGATGTGACGGTTGCGATGCCTGCCTATATTTTCCATTTGAATTAGTTACTGACCTCTCTCTTCCCCTCTCTCAATCACTCTCTCTTTCTATGCCTGCCTTCGTCATCTATCTTTCCATCTTCTCTTCTTGGTCTACCTTTTTTCGGGCACACATTCACACACTCGCCAGTATTTTCCCTTTCCTTCCGTTCCCAAACCTCATTTTCTTAGTTTAACAGTCCTTTCACAAAGCTTTCCGACGTACACCCATATTCCCATCGCTCAGTGCTACTTTTCTGCAAACAATTTTTTTAATTGGCGCCATGTAAAGTCCATGTGACAAGGGTATGAAGACACGTGATAACTATTTCCAGCAACCCATCTACAACGCCTCACACAATGTAGAACGACCGATTCTCCCTGATTAAAATGTAGTAAAGCGTGCGAAAGAAATTAAACAAAATTGATGACACATTGAAGAGGAGGTAGCGTTGGGCAATAATTCAATCAGTTTAAGGGTCTGAAGATACGACGGAGTCAAACAAGGAGCAGACCCCGGGACCGGTTACTCAACGAGTTATAATCAAAATCATTTTAAAATAGCCAAGCGATATCACCCTGAATCACAAGGAGAAAGGTGTATGAAGCTACGATATATATATATATATATAACAGGTTGTAATGCGCCCGCGATCAACAATACCTTTTGGAAGAGAATTATGAGTTTATCAATTTTGGAATGTACCTGGAAAATATTTGTTCATTGCTGGTTTATATTCAATTTCATTCGTTAGTATTTTTTGTAATAAGAAGCGAATAATGTATGTTTTTTTATTATATGGCTTCAGCCAAGAGCTGTTACTTGTTTTCGTTCTTCAACATTGTAATCCAGGACCTTTTGTTTTTGTGATCGAGTCTGTATGTGAGCTAGAATTGTTTTGAGAATTTGGACAGGATTGGCATACATGTAGAGTGATGTCAGAAAAAAACCCAGTGTTTTTCCTAGGTCTTCGACCAATGCTCATCTTTATAGACAAGAGGTGGCGCCAGGACTAATAGGTTGGCGCAAGGCGAAATATGATTTTTATTGCCTATTTATTTATAGTAATAGACAATATAAATGCTGTTGTTTTAAACAGCTATGGTTAATTAATTGAAGATTAATTATTAAATATTAAATTCTGTTGTTCAAGGTTTTATACACGTGTTCAAACTGTTTAACAACTACTGTAAGATTCATATAGGAAACAGCATTGTATATATATAAAAAACAAATAAACAACGTTTTTACTGTGGGATTATTCATCTTTTTGTACGCTAGGGATTCAATCCCCGGACCTTTACGTGCATAGTCAGGCGCCTTAGACCAATCGGCCACGGTACCTCAGAAAAACGTTTTGAATTACCAAGATTTTTTTGTCATAAAATAATTTTTGTATTGTCAATTTTCTTCTTGATACCCCTCCCCCCTGGATCCGCCCCTGATTATTCTTTCAGTGAGTTACTGAGTGTTTTCTTTGAGTTTATCTGAGTTGCTTCGAGCGACCTCAATTTGCCTACTTGCGTGTTGTTGGTTAAAACTCTTAGCAGTCTACTGATTCCCAGAGGAGGTCTCATGGCTATCATTCTTAATTGTTATGTGTGTAAAATAATATATATATATATATATGTAGGACATAGAGACACGCAGGCACGAAGAGCTAAAATTATCAGGTATCTAGTTGCGCCCTACATCTTAATTTTATTTAAAGTTTAATATTTATATGTTTGGTGAGAGGAAATTAATGGGACCGTGTTAAAAAGGTGGGGAAATTGTATGTACACTTATAAAGCAGAGGAGGCGCGATAGCTCAGTCGGTAGAGCGGGGGATTCGTATTCCGGTGACCCGGGTTCGATTCACACTTGGTGCGCTATTGCCCTTTGGTAAGGCATTAATCCTCATTACCAGGTCCTTCGGAGAGGACCTTAAGCCGTCGGTCCTCTGGTTGCTTGCTTACAAGCATTCATGCTTTCTTAGCAATCAGGTAAAAAATCCCAACCAACCAAAAAAAACCCAATTTATTTCTTTAAAATGTTAGCATGGCTAATGCAACTTATATTGACAGCTATAGGCTGAAACCAGGACTCAGGAATGTCATATAAAAAAAAGATATGAGCGCAAATACATGTAATAAGACCCCACCCCTACAATTATTAGGAGTAGTAGAAGACGCACTATAAGTTTAGTGAACACCAATAGATGCTTAGACAGACCACTGTTTTTTCTGCAAAGTAGAAGCATTAGTACAACCCTGAAGCAAATCTAACGCTGATCCATTAAATCAAAATCAAAGTTTTCGTTGTTGAAAATGTTGATGTTTTAATGTATTTGCATCATAAGTGGCATCCCACTTTGTTTTAGTATGAATGTAAATCGGTTTTTTTTGGGGGAATGATCAATTCAATCACTTTTTTCTTCAATAAACGTGTACAAAAGCGTAAAAAATGACTACCTAAATGTCATTTTCGCACAGCCAGCTACCCCAACATTCGCATCAGCCCCCACTTTCGAAACCATTCCGCTGCCCCTGTCTAATAACATTAGACTGAATCATCATCCCTGTAGTCAGAGCTGTTACTCTTACAACTGCTCATTTCACTTTGTCTTCGCTGGTTGAATCAACAGTGGAATACTGGATATTGGACTCTAGCTGACTTTTTTTTACTTTGGCGCCCAAAGAGTATGAGGACTGACTGACACTAATCAACAGATTTTTTCCCCTCTTCATTACAACGATTCTTCAATCCATTCTTTATTCACACATAATTATCTTTGCTTTTCATAATCTCAAACATCTCAAATATTTACATATTCTCAAGCGCCTCTCTTCCAAATCTTGCCTCAGCCAAACTTTCACACCCCGTCATCGTTACAGCTTCATACACACTCACATATACCTACCTACCCTCGCGCGCGCACACACCCTCTTGTACCTCGACAATCGGGGACTCATTTACCATTAACTGCCAAAGTGGGGACGTTTGCACGGTGTGCATGCAAGCGCTTGTGTGAGAGTGGGAGGTCTCATACACCCCAAAACGTTTAATTTAATCCACATACCGGGCTCATTTTCGGATAGGCTAACGTGAGCAAACCCGGGACGTTTCCCATCCCGTACACACAAAAGTTAATTTGTGTTAAGAACCCGCGGACTATTAATAGCAATGGGCAATGAAATGTTGGATAATGGATACGTTATTTTGGACATTACATAAGTTGTCATTTGTGTTTGCCAATTGAGATAAGCCCTGTGTTTTCCATCTGTGCAGTCTAGTTCTCATCTCTTTAATATTCTTTCAAAATTCCTTTATTTGCTTCTTCTTCATCATACGAAAAAAAGTGCCCTCTGTTCTCTGGTCATAACATTTCTTCAGATCAGATCATAGTTGGACAATTTTGTGTGCAAGTTTCTTTAAGCACTCTCTTTTCACCTTAGATGACGATCCTTATCCATCAAAATGCCTTCAGTTTTTTATTTACTGATACATAAACCAGATATTTCAGAAAATTCCTCCTTCCTCTCTTACCATTCATTCTATTTCCTCGTTAATCATCTTAATACGAGGAAAAATTTATATGATGATTGATCGTCACACATCGTATGAAACATTCTTAAAACCGGAGCCCATATGCCCCATTCTTTTGTGTCATTTTGATTTACAAGTATCACTATGCAAACAACATGTCACTCGAACATGTGACAACCGAATTCCTTTGCCTTGAAAATGGGCGCGTGTGAAATGCATTCGAACTATGCTCGGGTTGATTAAATTTTCATACATGTTCCAGGAGCGATGTAAACAAATATAAACTGCCCGAGACCATGTCGTTGAAAAAAAAAAACGAATGTTCAATCTACTGATCAATGTTCGTAGATGGATTGAGTTACTGACGACATTCAAGTGAAAAGAATACAAATTAAAAAAAGAGCAAAAATCAATTTTTGTGATTTTCTCATATTAGATTTCTTTTTAGTCTGGTATTTCACTCTTGCAATTTTCCTTTTTTTAAGGGGAAGCTCACTCTGATGAAAAATATGTTTTTTAAATACCAGAAGAAATATCATAAAATCATTGCTGAAGGTTTGAGGAAAACTTGTCAAAGATTATGAAAGTTACTAGAATTTTAAGTTCTTGATTTGTGACGTCAAATGCAAGCAGCTGCCCCATATCTTATGCTACATAAAATGCACAAACTTAAATATTCAATGGTTTAGGATTACTTGTTTCTTTGAGGAACGGGCATCGCCTGTTGATATACTGAATGTACAGTAAAACAAATACTTTCATATATTTATTATTATATATATTTTTTTTTCGGGGGGGGGGTACATTTCGATGATTTTTTTTCTGCAAATATGGTGAGGAATAAAATATCTTTAATGGATTTTCCTCAAATCTTCAACAACAAGTCTTATTATTATTTCTCCTGTTTTAACAATCAACATTTCGTCAGGGTAACATGTTAAAGACAATTGTAGGCTGATGCAGTTACTTATATGTTAAACAAAGTCCAAACAAAGTCATTCAACAGTCAACACCTATTATCATTTAATTTGGCACTTTCAGAAATCAATAAAGAGACAGCATCTACCAAACCATCATAAGAACATGAGTAGAAGTATTTTTTGAAGACCAAAATCAATCAAAATCAAGTAGAGTTGTAAAATCTGACAACTTGTCGGACAAATATGTTGATGAAACCATGGACCTACTAGTAGGTCCATGATGAAACACTCCCCAGCTCTGCCACCCAAGCAAGATTTATAAACGTGGTATAATGGGAATGGATCACCACTCCCACACCATAAGGGGGTAAATAACACACGGACAGGTGAATAACAAACAAGTCATTTAGGGGCCGAAGAAGCGGGGAGAGGGGTGTTTTGGGATTAATTCAGCCCCACCTTTTCCAGTAATTGTGTACGAAAACGTAAAAGTGACCATCTGATTGCCATTTTCTGCATGGTCAACCCTCTCCCCCTCCCCAATTTTAAAAAACCGTTCCGTGCCCCCTGTGGTGGATGTTTTGCATATGACGCCATGATAGGCCTATAATAACACCCTCCCTCGGATCGTTGTCATTGTCATTGCCATCGACACGATGAATTTTTTGCAATCGCAAAAGTCCCTCATGCAAAAGAAGTCTTTGTCGAAAATTGGTGAATCAAAACAGTACTTCCGTCCTGGACTGTGGACGAACGACTTTATATTTGCAAGTCTTCGTCAGCTCAGTACATTACGACGGTCAACTGTTCCAGTTCACTTATTTTCGACAAAGTCCTCTCAGCTGTTCATTCTGATTTTACGGGCATTTTCAATAGATTCTCTATGTTGAAGAATCCGTCCCCGTCGCGATCGCAAAAAAAATCGCTGTTGACAGATCACAAACGCATGCAAGGCGCAATAGCTTCCGCCTCTTAAATGACGGCACGTTGACGCCAATGCATAAGGTTTATTCCGTTGTCCTCCTGAATGCATTTCTCCCCTCTTCTACCCCGCCCCCTTTCTATATCACAGAGCTGTCGTCCCTGCCTGGAACACTACAAAATTGACCAGATTGCATTGAAAAAAACATGGAAATGTTTATCTAGCCAAATAATGCTATTCGACTTAATTTCTGTTACCTTTGTCTCACATAGTGTTGTCTTCTGCTGCTTCCTTTTTTAGCAAATCTTTTTGAATTGTCCTATTTTGGAATACGTAAATGATTGCTTCTATCTTTCCAGTTGAAAAGAAAACCGCTCCGGTATATAATGTCCATTTTGACAAGATAATTTTTTTAAGTTTAGTACAGCGTAGGAAGGTACAGAAACGTACAGTATAGATACCAATTTTATTAGTCTTTCTTCAGTGAAATTGAACAATTCATATCATAACAATAAAATGTACATCAATGGCATCATAGATTGACGAGCGAAGGATGACATCATCAGGAGATGAATTGCAAATCAGGTTTCCCCAAAAAGATATTGTTCACAACAAGCATCCCCCTTGCCCCACCCCACCCCTATCCCTGTACCTTCATGCACTTGCACGTTTTATGACAGTAGGTAATTGGCTATTTTCCAGGGCCGTCACGTTTTCAAGCTTTGTTTGTGTGACGACCCTTGCAACCATCCAATTAATTGTCTAACAGAAAATCCCACTCAATATTGTCTATTTATGTGTGATATATTTGATGATTTATATACATGTACAAAACTATTGTTCATTATCTTGATGTCAAATTTCAGATATGTATTTTCTTGTCCAGAATTTCGTTATGAAAAATGTTGCAAAAACCAATAAATGAAATGAAATATGCAGGATATGATTACTCAAATCCAAACACGTAGAACACTAAACTGGGTATTATGTACACGCTGAAAAAATAAATATTGCCAATGAAATATTGAAAACTTTTCAAGTATTCAGATTATAAAAGAAGGGCGTGTTCTAGAGAGAGCTTTCAATTTCTTGATGAACTTCTGACAAGTATTCAAATCTAATTGACATCATTATAATGAAATGTACAACCTACGAGTATATACACATAAACACAGATGATAATAATTTTTCCTTCGCAATTCCGCCATTACATGATAGAATTTTGCGATTTGTCGTTTGAACACGAATTCCTCTAGGTAACAAATCAAATGCCAAAAATCAAACAAAAGCAGAACAAAGGCATAAATGTGCCACCTAAATTTTAGATATTCATGTCCTCGTCTTTTTCTCTGTATATATGTATTTTTCTCTCTTTTTTTAACTTTAATTTCTTCCATTCAAATTTCTTATAACTATCATTAAGATTTATAATTTCTTTATTGCAAATATACAGGGTTGATTCTTCTTCCATGCATTATATTTTTCTCAAATTTAAATCTTCTAAATTGACTAATATTCTTAAACTAATAACTATATCAGTCGTACTTTAAAGCAGCAATTTTGGTGATATCCAACCAACCAATTTTCCTTTGTCGATTGGCATCTTCTCATTTTGACGCTTTTTTCATTTTTTTTTCGGTTTAAAATTCTTTTCTTTTTTTCTATCTGCATTTTTTTCTCCTTCCTTTTCTTATTTTTTGGTCTTCTTCTTTATGTTCTTGTTCTTGTCAATTCTCTTCCTTCTTCTTCTTCTTCTCCTCCTCCTCCTTCTTCTTCTTTTCCTCCTCCTCCTCCTCCGTCTTCTTCTCCTTCTCCTTCTCCTTCTTCTTCTTCTTCTTCTTCTTCTTCTCCTCATCCTGCTTGTTATTTCTCCTCCTTCTTCTCCTTCTTTTTCTTCTTCTTCTTCTCCTTCTTCTTCTCCTTCTTTTCTTCTTCTTCTCCTCCCCCTTCTTCTCCTCCTTCTTCTTCTTCTTCTTCTCCTTCTTCTTCTTCTTCTTACCCCATAATATTTATATGACTTCCTCATTCCACCTCCAGCCTTAACAAGACGGATCTATGTGGTGCAGTGAGCCAAATATTTCAGGGGCCAGATATATAGCGGATGGAGCAAAAATCTAAAAAGATGCGAGCGATCAATTTTGGTTTGTTTTCTCAATACAAAATAAAATCGAATTATTGGATAGATTTTGAAATAATACTGTTTCTTTTTTCTTTATTCCTTTTTCTTTTGCTTGGTCGTGAAACGTAGAGGGGGGGGGGATACCCCCGTATGAGTACACCAGTGACTTGAATAATGAACTAAGTCTAAACGTACGTTCTGCTTAGTTTCAATACTGTATATTCCTGTTTAGACTCAAGGGGTCTTTGAAAGTTTTGAAGGGTGGGGGGGGGGGGGGGGGCTAAAGCTGCATCATATAGATCTTTGATAAAGATTTTCAAAAACCTTTGTCTTGAGAGATAAATATATCTATTTTCATTTGATTTTATAAGAAGAACAGAAGTGATGGGAAACCTTTTTTGATTAATTTTCTCATTCGTAGTATATTTTTGGGTTAATACTGAATTGATTAAAATCCTACTCTGATTGATTGATTGCATATTGATGTAAACACTTTTGACGTCAAAGGAAAAATATATACAAACAATTCTCATTATAGATCCCATGAATATCATTACAATAGAAATGCTGCATTCCGGGAACGCGATCCTGGACATTTCGAAAGATTCAGGTCTCAAGCTAACACTTCTAAAATTCTTTGAAAATAATTTCAGATATAAATCTGATTAACTCTCAGTTTGCAAATTATTTGTCGAAGTTGGGTATCAACTGACTTTCCATTGGCGATCAGTAGAAATGCAAGTTAAAATAAAATGTGTACATGGTAAACTTACCCACCGAGCAAAAGAGGTAACCATGTTTCATTTGATGAGATGCGAGATAAAGATTCCCCATTTTTAGATAATTAGATGAAAACGACTGTGGAACATCCTACAAGAAAACTTTACTCCAATGTTTAATTTCTGCAATGTTTGCTAAGCCTGCCGGTCCTTTTTCTCTTTCTTATTCATCGATTTAACAAACTAATCAGGGGCGGATCCAGGATTATCCAAAAAGGGGAGGGGCACATTTTTCGGAGGAAAAAACTTGACAAGCAAAACAAAAAGTCCTCACTTTCAAAAGAGGTTTTATTTTCAAATGGTTTTAATGGCATTTTTACATTACAAATTTTAATTTTGCTTCTCAAGGATGGGGGCGGCAAGGGCCGGCTGTGCCCCCCTGGATCCGCCAGTGAAACTAATTATACGTTATGGGTTTTTTTCTGCTTCGTTAATATATCGAGGAAGAACATCGATGACATTGGAGAGAAAAACGGTAAGAACATCGATCACGATCGATGGCGTTCGATAAAAAACGGTTTTTCATTTTAAAGCCAACATACGCAATGCACCAGACTCCAAATGTAACTGTTCAATTATCAGCTTCCTTGCGCCTCTTTGCCACTCCTCCGCTATTATAACGCTGTAGTGTATTTGAGTTACAAATGCAATTCCCTCATTCATTTAATATGATTTATGCTTTCCTTGTTCTCTTGCTCTATCCCTCTGTCCTTCTCTCTCCCTTGCCCTCCCTTTCTTTCTCGTTTCTTATTTCCTTTCCTCTATTATCTCAATCTCACCCTCGCTCCATTCCCCCCATCTCCTCTCTCCTCTCTTGATCATGTTAAATCCTCTGGTTTATATCCATGCAGGCCTATATGAAACATTTTGTATACTTATTATACCCACCCACCTTCCTTCCTCCATGGCAATCGTAATTGTTATCGAGAAAAGCTATACTTCAATGTACCGCCTCTTATATATAGCACCATTTGCCTTCGTCATGCTTGTTCATTTATATCTATTCCTACGGGGACATGCAATATACAGTTTTTATTCAGTTTTTTTTTTAGCAATACAAAATAAAATTTTGACATTATATGCATCTAAATGTGTTCATTTTTGCTCAATCTTTAGTATATTTTCGTTTCTATCTGTTCTAAGAAGTAGCAAACCATTTACGAGATATTTGGATCTCTTTCGACAGATATGTTATATGCTTCTTCTTTACGACGTGACAATCAGTCTTCCCATGTATATCCAAAACGCAATGTTCTTTGGTAACCATAATCAAACATCTGTAAAACAAAGACAACCGAGAATGAAAAGATCTCAAGACACCAGAAATCAATATTGGTAAAGTAGGGAAAATGGAGATTTTGAAGAAAATAGGTGGACGAGAAGGAAGATATGAGAGAGTGAACAATTGTGTGGGAGTGTATGGACGTGGGTTGGGGGGGGGGGGTGGGTGATAGTCCGGGGTTCAATTTCCCGTCACAGCTCCTAAGCCCGGGTATAGTCCAGGCTAGAAGAGGCATAACCTTGTTGAAAATCTGAAAATTGCTCGCACACTGGCTATAAAATGCATGAAATTGTGTGGCAGGAGTGAGATACTCTGTGAAAAAAAAGATTTTTGACAAAATATTTATTTTCTTTATATTCAAAATGGCCGCCATAGACCCCTGTATACTCTATTATGTACAATATGGATAGGGGAAACTAATTTTCACAAAAATGGGCACTAAACTGCAAGTAATTGATTTATTAGAGAATTAATGTATGACATCATCATTACGTTTTACTACAGAGATATATCATTTATTATGTCATGTATGGGGAAATTGCTGTATTTTGATATTCTAATGCCGCCATTGGCCCAAACAGTATTATGTATAGTGGCAAAAGAAATCACAAGAGTTAGTGAATACTGTCTAAAAACATTATCTAATATGCCATATATGAAATAAATGCTGTATTTTGATATTCGAAATGGCCGCCAAAGACCCAAACAGTATTAAGTAGGCCTACAATGAGGACCAAGGAAATCACAAGAGAGAGAACTAAAATGCTTGTATTTGTGATAAACAAATGGGATACTGTCTAAAAAACACAATTTTTGACGAAATATATCATTCAGGTTTCAAGCTTCTGTAAAATACTGTATTTTGACTTGTAAAATGGCCGCCATATACATTGACTGTATTATGTACAATGCGAACTGGGAAACTAATTTTCACGTGAGTTAAATAGATTAATAAATAAATGAATAAAGAAATGAAGAAATAAAAAATAAATAGATAATTAATAAATGAATAGATGGATAGATAGATAAATTAATAAATAAATAAACAAAAATAAACAAATAAATAAATAAATGCACGTAATTGTGATCTAAGAGTAAAATATTGTCTGAAAGCATAAATTCTAACAAGATATATCATTTTCTCTGCCAGGTAGGTGATAAATACTGTATTTTCAAAGTCAAAATGGCCGCTACAGGCCCTAACGGTATTATGTACAATGTGAATGGGGACAAATGATTATAACATATTTTGGCTTTGTTTGACTAAATGGTGTTGTATGAGAGTAATATTGTCTGAAAACTTGATTTCTTACGAAAGATATCATATCTCATGTAATTTAGGAGATAAATTCTATATTTCAAAATAAAAAATGACCGCCATAGGCCCTTTTGTGAAAATTACCTGTCCCCATTCCAATTGTACATAATACGATAAGGGCCTATGACTGCCATTTTTAATTTCAAAATGCAGCATTAATTTTATCACCTTAATTACACAAGATATTATGATATATCTCGTTACATTTTATATATAATTTACAATTATATGCAATATTTATAGTCCCGCAAAGCCAAATTCTGTCGAAATCATATGTGCCCAGTTACAATGTACATAATACTTTTAGGGCCTATGGCAGCCATTTTGAATTTCAGAGGACAGAATTTACCTTCACGAATAATATGTGCATGATGTGATGTATTTAGTTTGAAATCATGTTTAAGACGATATCTTTACTCAAACATCGCAATTACACGCATTTTATGATTCTCACTCTTGTGAAAATTACTCTCCCTATACGCATGTTACATAATTTAGTTTGGGCTTGTAGCGGCTATATTAAATGTAAAAATATATCTTTGATTTTTCCAATTTGAGAAAAATTCAAGGTTACCCATCAAGAAATGAAAAAAAAAGTTTAGTCAGTTTTCTTTGGGGCCTATCATGGACTAATGAGACATTACCCTTTCATAAACCCAATTATGCGGCTAATAGCAGCATAATTTGGTCGTAAAATCGGAGGAGGACCAGAGTTATCCGCATTATTTTGATGCTGCAATTATCCGCATAATAGCAGCATCGGGACAAGATTTTGAGTTTATGAACGTATTTCCAAATAATGCGGATAATTGCCATGGTGCGGTCACAAGGTCACCCTTTTCCAACACAACTGCATCGGAGGGGGCGTGTCCAGTTGTCATGACGATTATCCGCCTTTTTCAGGATGGGTGCTCGTAAAAATAATGCGGATAATTTTCGGAGTTTGTGAACGCAATTTTTATTGAATTATCCGCATTACTCTTAGGCGGCTAATTGGAGGATAGGTTTTATTGGGTTTATGAAGACTCTCTGGGAAAACACCAGTAGACATTGACAGATTCAGGATACGTGTAAGTACTGGGAGTAAAACAGACAAATGCTTCTTAACCAGCCATGTAGGCATGGGATCCAAAATGCAAGATTTTGAGGAACACTTAGAAATCATACGTTGTAAGACATTCTCACTCACAGTATCAAATTTATCAAGAGTTAAATCAAGTTTACATGTATTTTAAGATACGTTAGATACACTACAATCAGTTGGAACAGTGCCCTCTATATCATCCCTAATTTTAGTAACTTTACTGGCAAAATGATCTGAGAAACTTTCAGCAAGATCTGAAGAGCTGGGAGACACAGGAAGGACATTACTACTGGCATTGAGCAATTCGTTGACAGTCTTATACATGTCCTTAGTATTACACGAAAAAAGTTTGTTACGATAATAGTCTTTTTTAGCGGAAACAACAACATCGACTACATTCCGCTGGGCCTCAATATAAAGTCTGTAATTAGCATCTGACTTTGCTTTGCGCCAGCATCTCTCAGCACGTCGTCTGGTACGTAGGGCTTCATTCACTTCATCGGTGTACCAGCTAGGCTATGTTACACGCATGTTAAATAATTTAGTTTGGGCTTGTAGCGGCTATATTTTAATGTAAAAATATATCTTTGATTTGTCCAATTTGAGAAAAATTCAAGGTTACCCATCAAAAAATGAAAAAAAAAAGTTTAGTTAGTTTACTTTGGGGCCTACCATGGACTAGCGAGACATTTAGTGGACAGTGCTCTTTTATCCTACATTCAAATAAATTAAAGTGCTACATGCACTCTTGGTAATTAGGTGTGCACTTGTTTTTTAATGTGTGAGTGTGTGTAATAGAGATTTGATTTGATTTGATTTGATTTATTGTTTTCTCCTGCATCCATAACATTCGTATAATACATTTTTCATAACATAATAAACATAATATGCTAGCATTTTTGGCATGAATCATAAATAAAGAGTATTAAAAAGATAATTCCAGACAAAAATGATTAACTGTATGATATTCACAATTTGCAGGAGAAGGATTGTCATCATAAGCAGATTGCTTGAAAAAAATGACAATCCCAAACTTATACTAATTGAATTAATTAATACATTTATAAAGCAGAATGGGCATATATTTTCATATACGAAACATGAATTCATGCAATATTATAGTAAGAAGATGAAGATCATAAAGCTGAGGGTGACGGTGATAGAGAAAAGAGAGAGAGAGAAAAAGAGAGAGAAATACAGAAGAACAAGTGGGGATATGACATCATCACCTTGCTTATGGCATATTCATGAAGACATGCATCGACCTGTTTTATCGATTATGCAAATTTTAAAATGCCGTTACTTTGTAATTCCTTATCCGATTTTTATGGAATTTTCAGTGTTTTGTTTGTCTGATTTTACCTCAATCTGGCACATCATTTATTTTCAGCCAGGAGCACCCCTTCAACTGTACGATGAAATCCAAGAGCAGGGGAAAAAATGTACCCCAATATTTGTCACTAGATATGTAAATTTATGTGTTCCATTTACCAAATGCTACCTCTCTTTCTCTCTTTCACTTCCTCTTCTCTCTCTCTCTCTCTCCGTCTCTCTCTCTCTTTCTATCTCTCTCTCCTTCCAAATTCTCTTTCTATCACTTTATCTACCTTCCTTTCTATCGTGTCTATATATCCATTACAAGTCTTACTGATATTTCCTCACTTTAGACTTCTTCTTATTTACGAATATACTTGCAGAATAAATCAAGTCAATCATAATCTAAAGAAAATAAAAAATCGATTTGCAAAATAAAATGAATATAGAATTTAGTTTAATTCGTATAATACTTCAAAGTTATTTCATTACATTAGATTTATCTCATAATACTGCCATCGTGCAAATGGCATACCTAATCAACATAAATCTATATCAATTAATATATATTTTTTATACCAACAGTTACGCAATATTCTTCAAAGTCTGACTCCTTCTTGTTATTAAAAAAAAATTGAACCAACAAAAACGCACATTTTCCATTTCTACTCTATAAAGATATCGAGTGAAAAAGAAAAAAGATCGAATGAGAAGCTAGATTGTGTTAAATTTTGAATTGGATATAACCACACCAAAACCTAGTTTCGTATAAACATGATAATTAATATAGTTGTCATGAAGATCAAGGTCAAAATAATTGCAGCTATACAAACTTATTTTTTGCTTCTACGCTATACATTTTTCGTAATAACTATTGCTGTGTTTTTAAGTGGAAACCATGATGATTTATGTTTCTGTGTTTCTGTTTATGGTAACTCCCGTAGAAACTCGGCAGGACAGCATTTTGCTGGTAAACGCCAAGCTGGTATATAACCAATTACCCAGGACACATTTTACGTCTACTTTAATCAGTCATAGTGGCTGGCATTATAGACGACAAATATTACTCTCGGGCCTTTTTATCAAAGTGGAGACAATGGCAGAGTGGGGATTCGACTCACAACCTTGCGATTATGAGTCCAATGCTCTAACCACTGGACCACACGACCCGTATGTATTCAGCATCTGCGATAATCTGCCCTTATTTAGAGAGGACCTTATAATTTTTGTCCCATGCTTTTATATCTATATCACTGTTAGAAAAACAGGTAAGGAATGGAACATTTTTTGTCCCGCATTTTAAACTTTAATGGTTCTTCAAAGAAACAGAAAATGACTCTAAACAGTCCTTTAGAACCATTTTTGGTTCTATACCAGGGACCATTCATTTCATTATACATCCTATGGGAATTTGGTGGTGTGACGAACCCTATACCGATTCATCATATCGGGTCGTTTACATCATCAAGAACCCCAAAGGTTGTAGAAGAACCTTAACTGATTCACTGTATAACCAACGGTTCTACCAGAGGACTGTTTATGACCCTTTTCTGTTCTTTCAACCTGAAAGGTTACAGAAGTTATAAAAGTGTGTTATCTGAACAAAGACATTAATAAGGGAGATGATTTCAATAGTTGAATGTACAAGAAATACAAAGCCAAACCTACACATTAAATACATTCAGCTTCTTTGGCAAGACTAATCGACTTTACAAAATAAAATATTGAAGGTCATTGCAATTATTTTTCGCTCAACTCAGAAAATATATATATAATACATATCATGTAGGCCTATATACATTTGTAACATTATATCCGTTCTATTCCATGGATGATTGTTTGTTAAAAATCGGCTTTTCATGTCTGTCTTGATGATTGAAAAAGAAAAACTCATGCAATTATAACAAATACAACCATCATTATGATTGGCCATCTGGAGAAATCAAATAATACAGTACACACACATTTTTTAATTCCTTCGTTGATTAGTCTCCTCAGTACATCAGCTTTATTTGCAGTTTATTACTTGCAGTTATTCAGCAGAAATATTGTTATGCCCCCTCCCACATCTCGCCCTCGGGGGGTTAGGGGGTTCTAACGTAAGGATATTTTGTTTTGCGTCGACCTAGCCAGAGGCGTATTCAGACGACGATTTCTCAGTATGCGCGCTTAATTATGCGTAATGAAGGGATGACCTCGTCAAAAACCAATGTTTCAAACCAAGCATTCACAACTTCCTTTATAAATTTGGGCAAAGGAGTTTTAGGGACAGAACGCCGGATAATCTATTAATTTGTTGCCTAAGATAGTTACGTTTTCTTGAGGCAAGAACAGAGCAACTACACATATGACCACAATATTTTCATACACAAAATTTTTCACATAATTCTGATTTTTACAACTCATTCTATACCAGTTTGCAAATATAAAATCGTTCAATTTCCTTCAAACAGTTGTGGAGTCAAAAAATGATTTTGTTTAATTTCACCGAAAACATAATTGTAATATACATGTAAAAATCTTTAAGTTGCATAAATCCTGTTTGCTATCTTACAGGTCACTTTTCCTGGATCTCGAAATAAAGACAAATAATCAAAAGAAGCCCTTTTTTGTTTGTATTTACAAAATTACAATTACTTTAGAAGGAAGCTTCTTTTGTTCGGTAGCGATGGTTACCAATATTAACGTCAGCTTTGATCAAATCTTCCACTGCTTCCTCTTAAGCTTGTCCATCCATTAGTGACTACATTCTACCCTCGAAAAAAATATCCCTCTTTAAATAAAGAACATAGAGAACAGTGAATTTGAAGTGAAATGTTTTTTTTTTCGGTCAAGCCCGACAGAATAGAATAAAGTTTACCACAGTATGTAACATAGTGTGCAACACAATGTGTAACACAGTGTGAAATACAATGTGTGTGTGTGTGTAACACAGTAATTAGCATAATTACGGTGTTACAAACGGTGTGATACACCTTATGTAACACAGATGGATTGTAATGTGTAACACAGAGTGTAAGACAAAGTGTAACAAAGTGTAACACAGCGTGTACACAATGTGTAAAACAGTGTGTGACACAACTTTATGTAACACTGCTTGATTCATTCTTCCAGGACCCCTTATCATGTGTGTTACTGGTATCTCCAATCCACATTTCAATCATATGGCTTCTTTTTTTTGTTTAGTTTGTTAGTTTGTACAGACCTGATAAATATTTTGGACATTTTGTTCGATGAAATCCGCTTAATGATTTCATCAAACAAAAAGGCCAAAGTATTCATAAGGTCTCTCTGTACAAACTAACAAACTTAATATAAAAAAGAAGCCATATGAGTGAAATGTGGAATAAACTCTTGTTAATGGGAAAAGGGAAAACGTGATTTCAATAAATCCATTGTTTTCAATTAGGAATAGAATACCAGCAGCCCCAAAAGAACTTGGGAAATTTGGTCCGTGTTTAGCAAACCTAACATACGCGTCCATCTTTTGTGGGTTTCACGAATAATGGTGGAAACACACGTGAGAATACACTTTCACGAGTCTCTGAGAGGTCGGTCTCCAAATTGTCGCTCTTCAAATATTCAAATTGTCGGTCTTCCCTAATGCCAGTCTACCGCGCCCTGGTCCTTGGGTGTTCCAATGGTCTTCGATCTAAGGGTCTATATTTTCCGAATTGGGCATGCTGGGTGGTTCTTCCTTTGGCTTCGGTCCTGTTCCTCGTCGGTCCAAAACAAATACCATGATGGACATTGGGACCAGGATCAACCAACACGTGAACGAGATCCAGGATCCAATCTTGAAATATGAAATAAATCGGGTAAGAAAAAATGAATTCCACTCTTAACATGTGATAATAATGATAAAAGTATTATCAGCAGTAATATAAATGATAATAATAATCACAACAATAATAATGACAAAAGTAATATTAGTTATGATAATCATAATCATAATAATATTAATTATTAGTATTACTATTATTATTATCATAATGATTGTAATACTAGAAGCAGTCGTAGTTAGTAGTAGTAGTTGTATTAGTATTAGTAATAGTAGTAGTAGTAGCAGTGGTGGTAGAAGTAGAAATACATGTATAAGTAGCAGTAGTAGTAGAATCAGTAATAGTAGAGGTAGTAGTATTATTAGTAGTAGTCGTAGTAGTAGTAGCAGTAGAAGTAGTATACCTAGTTGTTGTTGTTGTAGTAGAAGTAGTAGTAGTAGTAGTAGTAGTAGTAGTAGTAGTAGTAGTAGTAGTAGTAGCAGCAGTAGCAGCAGTATAGCAGTAGTCGTAGTAGTAACACCAGCAGCAGTAGGAACAGTAGTAGTAGTAGTATTAGTAGTAGTAGTAGTAGTAGTAGTAGTAGTAGTAGTAGCAGCAGCAGCAGCAGCAGTAGTAGTAGTAGTAGTATTAGTAGTATTAGTATTAGTATTAGTAGTAGTAGTAGTAGTATTAGTAGTAGAAGCAGCATTAGCAGCAGTAGGAGCAGTAGTAGTAGTAGTAGCAGTAGTAGTAGTTGTAGTAGTAGTAGTAGTAGTAGTAGTAGTAGTAGTAGTAGTAGTAGCAGCAGCAGTAGCAGCAGTATAGCAGAAGTAATAGTAGTAGTAGTAGTAGTAGTAGTAGTAGCAGCAGCAGCAGCAGCAGCAGCAGTAGTAGTAGTAGTAGTAGTAGTAGTAGTAGTAGTAGTAGTAGTAGTAGTAGTAGTAGTAGCAGTAGTAGCGGCAGTAGCAGCAGTATAGAAGTAGTAGTAGTAGTAGTAGCAGCAGCAGCAGCAGCAGTAGCAGCAGTATTAGTAGTAGTAGTAGTAGTAGTAGTAGTAGTATTAGAAGTAGTAGCAGCAGTAGCAGTAGTAGTAGTAGTAGTAGTAGTAGTAGTAGTAGTAGTAGTAGTAGTAGTAGTAGTAGTAGTAGTAGTAGTAATGATTCATACTCACACAAGCCAAATTGAGCCTAATGTAGAAGTTTCGTCCCTGGTAGACATTCCAATGGGCTTGTTGGAATCGAGCACACCTGATAATAAAAAATAGATAGACAATCACATTAGACAAATGCAAAATTCAGTGTAAAATTCTGGCTACTATGAAATGTCATGAAGGTCCAAAGAATCGGTCAAAGTTTGTTATTCAGAAAGGTCTAACACTCCAAAGATTCGATCTCCTGAATATTCATTACATAGTCTCGAGGTATTTCATCCGGAAACAAAATAAGATTCAAATAAATATTCCGATTAATTTTTTAAATCCGAAAACGAATCAATGTTCGTTGTTCAGACAATTGGACCTTCGGAATAACGAACCTTCGATATAGAGAGCGTATACTGAACGAATTCGACTGAGCCTCGGACAGGACTTTTTTTTATAGGAAAATACATTTTCGCGGTTGTTCAGTCGCATCAGCGCCTCTGGCTTGTCTGGTTGTTTGGTTCTTTACAACTTGCCGGATTTTTAAAAGTACATAGCTTCTTTAATAAAATGATTGGTAAACATTCTTTTATTCTATTTGATTAATCGGATACATGAGGATTTGAACTCAAGTGATGGTCATAACTAATATCAAACTCGTAATATATATCATATTCTTCGTTTATTTTTGCAGTGAAAGCAAACTGAGAGCTTGACAGGGAGACTGACTATGCACGGACTTAAAGGTGTAACCCTTTTCAGTTTCCTCTATGATGGAACAACTGTTAAAATCCCACTATCATGACTATTTTGTACATCTTCTGAAT
Source organism: Lytechinus pictus (assembly GCF_037042905.1). Lineage (NCBI taxonomy): Eukaryota > Metazoa > Echinodermata > Echinoidea > Temnopleuroida > Toxopneustidae > Lytechinus > Lytechinus pictus. The sequence continues at coordinate 15,098,708 of NC_087261.1, read as the reverse complement.
AAAGACATGCGCAGTGGCCATCGAACTCTTTCGAAAGCAATATCACAAATATTTGCAATATCAATCTTTAGCCGTGAATGAATAAAACAACACATTTTCGTTATTCACATGATCTTTAATAACTTGCTTTTTTATTTTCATTGTTCATATTTTATCCCTTCCTCATCAAATGCATACTCATTTTCATTGCCTTTTGGGGGCGTCGCGTCGTGGTCTAGTGTTTAGGACTCGTCTTTCAATCAGAGGGACTTGGATTCGAATCCCAGCCATGCGTAATTCCTTGAATGCACCAAGCGCCTTTAGCAGCTGGAGCTAAAGCCTGGGTAATGCATGTTTAATAGTGCACCATTGAATAGGCAACTAGATAATCGGCGCCTCATAAATGCTATAAATCTTGCCTAAATATTTCAGCATTTGCAAATGACGCCCTATCTAAATGTTTTAAATATGTAATTAGTCTATTATGTCTAATTTTTTTTTTGATACGTGACCAATTAAGCCATTTGGCTGCGACTCATGTTTTTAACAAACTTAGAATTGAATTGAGACAAGGTAATCGAACTCTGCAATTGAGACATTTTTAGCTCCGGGTTTTAGCTGTCAAAAATGGAAACTTTCATGTAATATGTAATATGAAAGAGTATGTTTACAATAATATGGTGTTCCTATCATGTCCTCCATAAAAAGCTTTCGGAAATTTTCCCATGATCATGAATTCGGAGATGATATAAGGCGACTTTCCCCTTCAAAATGACTCACTTCTATTACTGGCATGGCACCAAGAAATACCTCGGCATTTCCTCGTAAACAATTTATCTCGGGTAAAGTTGGGGAGGGGGCCCCCAGTTCAAGGCTCTTAATGTTGAAGGGGAAAGCTTTCGATCCCAGTTATTGGAACAATGTTTAACAGGATTCATGGTATTTGCCGCGGCAATAATTGTCCCGATAAGAAAATCGCGCATGAAACTTAAAATGTAACATCAGGAATATCGAAATAACACGAATCACCTCCTCTAAAAATGAAAACCCTAACAATATCCCATGAACAACATTGTCTAAAAGATAATAAAACTATATGCAACCTTTGATTAATCGTTACTAGCTGCTCCCTTAAAGCAGTGCCATGGGAACCATTTTTTTTCACTGGGAGTGCTTACGTAAATTTGAAAAAGCCCCCCAAAAGAAGAGTTTTCACAACGAAACGGAGGTCATTTTGGACCCAATAAATTTGAAAAGCAAAAAAAAAAAAAAAGGATTTTCAACATTTTGGTTAAATTTACAATTTTTACCCATCTTTCAGAATACCTGGGGGTGCTGCCTATATAGAGAATGAAGCACGTAGCCCCCTCAAGGAAATTGTTTGGCATGCCTTAAATGTGCCCCTCCACCCCCCCCCCCGGAAAACAAAATCATACTTGCAAACTTGCACCTGAAAATAAGTTCCAGTGTTGCTCGTCAACCTTTTTTCCCCTTAAAGAGTTAGTGTGTAATTTGAAAGTCGCATACAACCGTAATTCCGAAGCTTCGTTATTCCGAAGGTTCGGATATTCCGAAGGTTCGTTATTCCGAAGGTTCGTACTTCCGAAGGTTCGTAATTCCGAAGGTCCGTTAGTCCGAAAACGAAGTGAGGTTCGTAATTCCGAAGGTTTGTTAATCCGAAAAAGAAATGAGGTTCGTAATTCCGAAGGTTCATTAGTCCGAAAACTAAATAATTAACTAACCTTATTTCGTTTTCAGACTAACGAACCTTCGGAACAACGAACCTTATTTCGTTTTCGGATTAACGAACCTTCGGAACATCGAACCTTATTTCGTTTTCGGATTATCGAACCTTCGGAATAACGCCACAAATGTTCGGATTAACGAACCCTTTTACGTTATCGGATTAACGAACATCGAGGTATAGGCAATTTACGTGTTTCGGAATTACGAACCTTCGGAATAAAGAACCTTCGGAATTACGAACCTTCGGAATTACGAAGTGTAACCTTGAAAGTACATCATGACTTGACTGAAGAAGTAGTAAACCTGAGTAGTAAGTCGGTAAGTAAATGAAGTAAACAAGAAAGTAAAAAAGTTGTAATTAGGGTGAAAACTAAATACTTACTGCACTTCGATTGATCTCACGGGTGTTTGAGTGAGCTGTTTGCAGAAGTATGTAAATCCTACGGTGACCAGGCATGCCTCAATAAGAGCCAAAAAGCACATGATACAGTAGATGGGGAGAATGATCAGACGGAAAACGGGGCTGGAAAAAAAACCATAGGCGGTGGATATAAATGTGTGAAAAGCTTTGCATTTGTTCAGTAATCATATTTGCATCCGTATGATTTCTTTTGTTCTCTTTTTCTTTCCTGTAATACATATATGTACGCGTATAAGAATAAGTCTACTATACTTTCTTCATTTCCAAGGGGGATCCACACTTTACAAGCTTTGCTTTTTAGTGGATCCCCCTCATTTCCATTTATGCTCTATATTATACTGTTTTTTCTGGGTTTTTTTACGAAGTAAGAATGCCCTTCTGTAAAATTGTACTTGATTTGTATTACTTTATATTACTTTGTATTATGTTTTGAATGGAAATGAAATAAAAGAATTGAATTGCATTGAATTGAATATCATATCGAACGGTGATATGAACATTATATCGACCGTTGATATAAACATTATCTCGACAGTTGATATAAGCATTATATCAACCGGTAAATATTAAGTATTACATCTATATACCGGCTAGGGTTGGGGATACTATTACATTGTAAAAACAGTCATCATAACACATCACCAGAGTACCACACTAAAGCATTTGACGCCAGTGTAAAATAAACCTCAGTGTTAGGCCGATACCTAATTCAATATGTAATACATGATATATATATTTTTTTACACCAATTGGTGTTTCGTTCAAACTATACTTTGTGAGAAGAACATCTGAGGTGTGATTCTATCCCAGCACGGACTGATTCTGTTTTTAAACACCTGATTTTTTCATTGTTACGGTACCTGAAAGCAGGTAAAAGGTTAAGTGTTGTTTAACTTAAAGAAAAAATAATAATACATCAATAATTGAAAAAAATTATGGATTGCATTCAAAACATATTATGATCTTCTATTCACATTTTTGTTTCATCTACATGAATTCACCTGGTATCATAGTATTCAAATTACATTCTAAAAAATGGATTTGAAATAGATCAGCTGTGAATAGTAACCAGCCAAACCCTCGATTAATTTTTACACTCAATGGATTTGAATTCAAATATTAAAACTTCAAACTTTACTGAGTTAGTCTAACTTCAGTGTTCGGTTGATGGTAGATTTCCACAGCCGATATGGATATTGTTTATATTTATGAAATTCAGATCGTATGCTTTGATTTTCATAATTTTACATTCCCAAAAGAAATTACAAAATTTAGGCTTACTGTAAATACAAGCGAATAGGGGGGGGGGGGGGTGAGAGAGTAAAACACTAGTAAACTATTGTGTGTGTGTAGGTGTGTGTTACACTGTAACTTACAGTGCTTGCATAGTGACTGCACTACGAGTACTGATTTTTCAGTTCAAATTCAAACTAGAAAACCAGCACTCGTAGTGCAGTTACTATACAAGCACTTTAAGTGCTAAATTAGCACTTCATTTTTTACAGTGTATTTAGTTTTGTCCGACGTGTGTCAATCTTTAACCCTTGCATCAAGTGGTAACTTCCTCACATAGCTTGGGTTGTTTGAATTTAAATCCCTTGGATTTGCTGTTGTAATAAATAAATGAATTCTATACTCACATATCAAATCTTTTTGTGAAGAAAACAATCAGTTTGTAAAGCGCGTAGACAAACGCCATCATCGAAATGATCACCTGTGAAATTCATTTTAAAAAGAGAAAAGATTACAACTAAGTTGTCCTCGTAATTTTCCATATTTCTGTACCTGGGGCCCGTTGCAGAAAGAGTTGCAATCAAACGCAACTCTAAAAATCAAGCGCAACTTGATTTTCAACCAATCAACAGCGCGCATTTTGGACTTGCGATTGATTTTTTGACTTGCGTTTAAACGCAACTCTTTCTGCAACGGACCCCTGGTATCATTAAGGGCACACGTTGAAAACAATACATGCATTATCAAAAAAGGGAATGCGGGTGATATCGAACTCCAGAGGTCCGTTGTAGAAAGAAATCAATCGCAAGTCCAAAATGCGCGCTGTTGATTGGTTGAAAATCAAGTTGCGCATGATTTTTAGAGTTGCGATTGATTGCAACTCTTTCTGCAACGTCGATCGGTCGTGTGTCGGTTTCATTTGCGTTACTGTAGCATACAAAGCCCGTACTGTGTAAAAAAAACAGTAGGCCTAATTATTACTGGCAGCTGGGACTCACAAACAGAATTAACTGTTAAACACCGATGGGCTGTAAAAATGCAAAATACTGGATAACTGTAAAGAAAAAAAAACCCCACTATTTTAACATTCATTTAACATGAAAATCGCCATTAATCTACAAAAACGAACAATATTTATACGATAGATGCACTGCAATCAACGTAAAAACAATAGTTCGTTGCTATTTTTTTTATACAAAGATTATTATATTTTACCTTGTTTTACATTTAACTTTGTAATTCTACGTTACATATCACTGCATAAATACGTTTGGTTTGTTAAATCATTGTGTCGTCTGTTTTTAAAAGGTAAACATCTTGTAAATTTACGATTTTTCTTTGTAAAAATACTAGTATTTTTAACAGTGTGGGTTAAGGCAGGGTTACGCCAAAACCAAATTCTCCCGAATAAATTCGGACCTATTCTGCCCGAGTGTGGCCTTATTCGGATGGATTCGGAACCCATTCGTCTCTGATTCTGGCAGCTCCCCGAATCAGAGTTGATTCGGTTCCGGTGTAACCCTGGCTTTACACCGGGACCAAAACAGCTCATGCGAATCCATCCGAATGATCGTATTCGGGAGGATTCGCCAGTATTTTTTTCTCAATCCCCGAATGCGAAAAAATTCGGGAGGCTATATAGAGGGATTCGGAAACATAACGTGGAGGAATTTGGCTCGTTTTGAAATGTTTAAAACCATCAGCCGAATACCCTCCAAAATAATGCCGATTGTGGCCATGACAAATTTCATTCGGGCCATATTCAAGATGTATTCGGATTGAATTCGGGTAGATTCTTAGAGGCATCCGGGGTATTTCGGGACCTATTACGGAGGCTTTTCGGGCAGAATCGGTCCGAATTCTCCCGAATAAATTCGGACCAATTCTGCCCGAATGCGGCCTGATTCGGATGGTTTCGGTAGATTCGAATGTTCCCGAATCTCTCCCGAATTTTCTCGAATTCGCGGAGGGAGAACAGAATACTCCCGAAACCACCCGAATACGTGTATTCGGATGGATTCGCAGCTGATTCGGTTCCGGTGTAACCCGGCCTTTGATCACAGCTCATCAAAAAGCACAGAAATTAATCACAATATACAGTACAACACACGTCAGGATGAGTATAATTTTTATATACAAGTACAACACGAAGCATTTCGTTTGCTATGTTTGCCTTCACTGGTGTTTCTGCAAGCTCCCGATATCAATAGCCAAGTCCACCCCAGATAAATGTTGATTTGAATCAATAAAGAAAAATCAAACAAGCATAATGCTGAAAATTTTATCAGAACCGGATGTAAAATAAGAAAGTTATTGCATTTTAAAGTTTCACTTATTTTTCACTAAATAGTCATATTATATTCAGTGATGTGCAAATTAGATAGTCGATGATGTCCATCACTCACTATTTCTTTTGCTTTTTATTGTTTGAATTGTACAATATTTCAATTTTTACCAATTTGACATGAGGACCAACTTAACTTAACCATAAGATTTTTTAACAATGATAATACCACATGTTCAGGGAGGAATAAAAAAAAATTTCACAGGACGATGAGGAAAATAATTAGAATAATTTTTAATAAAATTCAAAAGAAATAGTCAGTGAGTGATGCCATCAGTCCCCTCATTTGCATACCAACCAGGATGTGCATATAACCGTTTGTGAAATTAAGCGAATTACTTTAAAATGTCACAACTTTATTATTTTACAACCAATTTTGATGAAATTTTCAGTATTAAGCTTGTTGGATTTTTCTCTTTTTATTCAAATCAACTTTTTGTTTGGCTGGACTTGTCCTTTAAGTAAGCTTTCAATATTACTATACGTACCTGTACAGATAAAGCGAAGTCGCACTTTGGCCCCGTGCCGTTCGCGTGTACGGAAAAGGAGTTGGGTGTGTCATATTGGACCTGTGCATAAATTAAGCAGTCGCCTCGGAAGTCATCCTGATGGACAAAAAAAGGAGAGAAAAGATAATAGATTTTTAAAGACAATACAGAAATAGATAGATTGGGCCATCGAATGAAAGAGGACCTCATATAGCATTTGGTGTGGATGTGCGTGTGTGTTGTTTATGGAATGTGAACATGGGTGTAAGGTGCACGCCTGTATGCATCTATCCCCTTTCTCTGTTTTTATGTACTATAAAATGTAATTAGAAGAAGAGGTTTTCTTAGATTTGTTTGATTTATTGATACGGATGTATTAATGTTTGATTGAAAAGAAATCCAATATAGAAAAAAAAATCATGGAAAAAGTGTGCGTGGCTGCGTGACCTTGGAATGGGTGTGAGCGATGATGCCTTTGGTAACCTTAGCATGGGTTTACCATGATGGGTGCTTATAAATACATATAGGCCTATCACTTCACCTACAATTATTTATTAAATTTTCCTGTATCTGTAAATTGTGTTTTTGTATTTACCTTATTTATATTTGTTTTTTATTATTTCAAAACGTAATGTTATGAATCATGTTGATTAGCAAATATATATATATATATGGTAACGCGTCATGCAGTCATATATATATTGCAGTCATGGTAACGCGTCTTTCGATGCGTCTCTTACAGTGCGCTTCCTCCATCTTCAGCGCATTGATTTCTTTGAAAGGTGAGTTTCACAATCCGTTTGCCCATGAACAGACGTGTTTTTCACGACTGTTTCAGAAACGGATTTTGAATTCTCTTTTTTGTCACATCATGGGCACTGACGAAGAGTGTGACTTTACCTTTCATTTTTGAGAGCTATGCTCCTTTTAAAATCTACGATTTTATTTCTACGGCATTTACTAAACCTTTTGTGATTATTATATATATATATATATATATACTTATACTTATTTTAATAAAAACTTATCATTCACTGGTCACTGACCGAAATAAATGATATACTATATGCCCATGAACAGACGTGTTTTTTACGACTGTTTCAGAAACGGATTTTGAATTCTCTTTTTGTTTGTCACATCATGGACACTGACGAAGAGTGTGACTTTACCTTTCATTTTTGAGAGCTATGCTCCTTTTAAAATCTACGATTTTTTTCCACGGCATTTACTAAACCTTTTGTGATTACTTTATATATATATATATATATATATATATATATATATATATATATATAAATATATACATGTATATATAGTATATCATTTATTTCGGTCAGTGACCAGTGAATGATTAGTTTTTATTAACAATAAGTAGGTCGGTTTCATTCCAATAATTCCCCTCTGATGAAATTTGGAACGACGTATATAGTTGCATAATATATACAGTCACATGATAAGTCTAATGTGACATTCGAATTATTTTCCAATTAATCAATTTCCTCTCCTGTCATGTGTAACAACTTCCTCTCGCTTTTCAAGTATCATGTCGTTTGATATAGACTTTTAAACGAGGAATAATTTTATGGGTATTAATACAGGCAAATTAGGAACCGAACTGTGCGTATACAATATACATGTATAGACAGGCATATGCACAGAAATAGAGTAGTTTTGATTGCATGTAACTTGTTTTTATTACGATCAAGTAAGAAATTTTCAAAATAATGTGTTGATATTTTTCAGAGTGTCATATTTAAGTTTATAATAGCAGGAGCAGGGCCCGCTGGGAGAACAGTTTTGGAACTAAAGTGGCTACCCTGGGTAAAGATGCCGCTATTATTATTATTATAAAATGTTACAGTAAGTTGTACGGGCCTGATTTCAATACAACACACAAGCCTATATTTTCCATTGACATGATAGACCTAAACTATCCCGCGTTATCTGAAGGGTAAAGTGGTTAACAAAAACAAACAAACAAACAAACAAAAACAAAACAAAACATCTTGAATGGAGCACGTGGTAAATTATAACTCTCAGAAAGTGAGAGCCACTTCAGGACCCCGTCTTACAAAGAGTTACGATTGATGCGATCAATCTGAACTCTATGCATGGAAATCCATCAATGTCATTATTTTTTCTACATGAAATTTTCACAACGTCCTTGTACACGAACAGAAGCACAATGAAGTTTCCAGAAAGAGAAGAAAGTATGAATATACATATCAAGGGAAAATATTTTGAACAAACATGCATTTCAGATGTTGATTTTTTTAAAACAAGTGCACACCTATACGAAAAATGCGCATATCATTTTCATGTAATGCAGGATAAAAGAGCATGGTCGATTAAATGCTTTGCTCACGGGCATTGGTGCCGCGGCCGAGGATCGAACCCCAGACTTTCCACGTAGGCCTACAGTCAGGCGCCTTTGACCACTCGGCCACTGCACCTACTTAATGTAACTTATGTTGCTGGCTTTCGATAGTTGTGGTTGATTGGATCAATCGCAACTCTTTGTAAGACGGGGCCCAGCTATATACAGGCGAGAAACAAATGCAAAACCGAGATTTTACCAGTGATTCATCCCCCCCCCCTTATTATGATGAACAGTATAGTGTTATGAGCCACAAATTTTGAGGGGGCAAACAAATTATGGTGTACGGAGCAAATTTCTTATAATTTGCGATCTAAGAGAGTGAGCACTCTTACCACGAAAAGCTAATTTTGTGTTGATTTACAGTCCCTAAAAATATTGGGTAAAAATGTTCATGAGGGTAATCATGTGTCCAACCAACATTGGGCATTTCTTTTGTACATTTTATCCAGTGCGATGAAAATTTTGCCCATTCTAAAGTAAGTGCTGCCTGTTTTTTAACCTTACTGGACAATATGCTTCCCGCATTGAGTAAAATACTGCCCAAAATTGGTTGGAAAGTATATAGCATAGGTTTTAGGACCCCTTTAAAGTAGAACTATATTGAAAATCGTAAAAATGGAGAATCATATATCAAATTAAAGGAGAAAATAAGGAGAACACGATGGTGTAAATCATTTATCATGGAGACCGATGGAACTCAGTTAATTGATAGTTTAAAGTTCTCTCTCTGAATGCTTCAAACACGCAGAATTACGTCCGCGAAATTGGGGATTTTTTATGACGTCACTTTCTGTACGAGAGGCGTGATTGGCTCTCCAACGTTAAGCTCCACTTGCATGCAAAACCTGTTGCGAGGGTACGTTTTCTCCACATTGTCACTGAATACTTCGATCCCGAAATGAAAGAAAACCCAGAATTAGATATAAAAGATCATCCGCCTAGCTCGCATTCGATTGTAAACAATCAGCAAGGCGAGCACATAGAGTTGGATAAAGCTACGCTCCAACTCTATGGGCGAGCCATGTGCTTTTGATTGTTTGTTTACAATCGCATGCGGCTAAGTGGATGATCCTTTATATCTTATTTTAATTTACCTCAATTTCTTTGCTTCTAAAATATTTTATCGTAATTCGAAAAATAGTACCAGGTGTTACTTAATTTTTATGTAGAATACTAATTATCCGAGTTTCGTAATTTAGTCAAAATAATGAGATATAAATTTTATCTAACAGAACGAGTGACAATCTATTCCAGCCACGTGAAATTCATCGTCGGTGCATATCGTCTGCTGCTATTCCTTGAGTTGATTTACCTTTAGACTAGGTTCGGATATATTCACTTATTTGTAAGTACAGTTATTTTATTATTTTCCTTCTCATTATGTTGTTGATAGAGGAAAGAGACTCTGTCTGGATGTGGTCATGCTGCATGGAATTCATTTTCATGGATTTGACCCGCGGTGCAGCTAGCAGCTGCATGCGTTGGTAGCGAATCGGCTTGCAAGTTGAATTGTCTTACTCATCATCACCGGCGTAATTCCCTCAATTTACCACCATCCACGTCACTTTGTTTTTCTAGAGTTAGAAACTTTATCATCATTCTCTTCATCTTCATAATCATCAATTTGAAAATCCAAATCTAGATAAATTTCTGGGTTTTCTTTCATTTCATGATCGAAGTATTCAGTGTCAGTGTGGAGAAAACGTACTCTCGCAACAGGTTTTGCATGCAAGTGGAGCTTGACGTGGGAGAGCCAATCACGCCTCTCGTATAGACAGTGACGTCATCAAATTCGAGTCAATTCAGAGACCGATGCGAGGCATATTTCGGAGAGGCATTTTAGCGCTTTTTAATCGGCGATTTCCACCTTATGTATTATTTTCGTTATTTTTGAATGACCTAATGGTGATCCTCACATCATTACCTTTCCACTGATATATAATAAGGCCATATTCATAATCAATACATTTCTCCTTTAAAAGCAAGGCTTGTCAGCGGGGCCCTGGAATACTTAACATGATAGATAACATAAAATATAAGATAAACTAATCTACAAAATACAAAAAATAGAGAAAAAACAATATATAATAAGATTAAGATGCTGAACTATATATGTTTTAAATATGGGCAGCCAAAAAGGTATTTAAAAAGTATATTAAAAGCTAATAACATATCTGATCGTGCCAATACGTTCAACAACTAGTTTTCATGCAGGTCCTATGAACTTCAATTACCAACTAACGGTATTTTCAATGATCTCTCACAAACAGTTTTGATACTTTTAGAACTTAAATGAAGTGTATGAACTGTTAATAAATTGAATTAAATTGATACCATCATTGAATACGTACCTACACTGCCACAACTCAGGTGTTAATTTGACACCAGAGCGGAATCTTTTACCAGAGAATTGTTAAAACAATCATGATAGTACCAGTTTGGTTTACATCAGTTTAGAGTTTATAGAACATCAATTAGTGTTTAAATATCTGCATCGGTTTAGTTCCAAAGTAGTATTGTTTCAATCCTTCTCCTGTGCTGTCATTTATAGATTCCGGAGTTTTTGCAGTGTGTATGTATTTCAAACCTACTGTATATTCCATAGCAAGCAGGCAAATATTATGTTGGTATAATGTACTTTTTTTCTGTCTGATTCAATTTACAAACACAATACTCATTCAATTTAATCCAATTCAATTTCAAATTATAAATCTGTAATATGCAAAATGTATTTGTGGGTTTATAGTCTTATTTCACACAATTAATGTATTGTTATTTTTGAGCTGTATAATCTAATCTTGATTTTTTTTTTTAGCATTAAAATAAATGTGTTCTCCCCTGTATCAAATATATTAGAATTAGATATACAAATTGCACTTCATCCTACTCATACGAAGTGTAAATAAAATTTGAAAAAATGGAAATCCATTTTATTGTTTGAAATAGAAATCAGAAATACAAATACTTCGAAAATGTTTGCCAAATTGATGAACACGCAATGGCCCGTCGCATTTACTCAAACGACATTCCCATATAAGGTCATTCATACACCAAGAAAACGTCGTTTATCCATTCGTCGTTTATCAATACGTACGGGATCTCTTGTGTCTGAATATGAGGGGGAGGGGGGGGGGGAGGTCTCAGATAAATCGTTGCCATATATGTTATGTGTCATCGACCATGATTTTTATCAGTCTTTCACATGATGTATGAATCATATTGCATCGACCTTCTCGAGACGGACGTTCTATCACACACACACACACACACACACGATTGTATTGCTGAAACTGTATATGTTAATGTAAATTTTATAATTGCACTTGGTTGTATATAAGATATAAAATACACGGTAAGGGTCGAGGTTTCAGAAATCGTTTTATTGTTTGAAAATAGTTTTTTTTATAGAGTTATAGCTAGGAAACGCTGGTGTGAATGTTTCAATGCAGAGGACAAACCCATTTTATATTAAATGCTGACTTCAACTGGCCTGGTTGCACAAAATATAATGTATAGAAAAATAAGATCAACGCAGATCGATCTCCCTCTATACTTCCCTGCACTATGTACGTGTAAGGGTGTGTGGGTGTGGGTGTGTACATTATGAGTCTCTGTGTATTTCCCCTGCTCTGTGTGTGAGTGGTGCGTGTGTGTGTGGATTGCATGTAATATGCATGATGTGTACCTTACCACAAGCTGTGTGTCTGCAGGGTCTGTGTTTAGAAAGAGGCAAAGAGACGTTCACTAACCAAAGAGCTATCTTGAGCTAATTTTGGTCACAACATAATATGCCTTAAGGACGTGGACACAGTTAAAGTGAAATCTATGTCATTTTCACCAAACTTTGCACATAGATACTTTAGCACCTGAATATTCCAAATATGCGAAATGTGATGAAATTTTCATGGATTTTGACTGAGTAATAGAGGTTTACACTCATTGCAGTGATCTCATGAGGTCTAAAAATTTCAAATTCTTTTGGGTGAACTTTGAAGCTCTATAGCAAAAAATCAAGCACATGGACCAATGTGTCAAATTTTGCACATTTGGAATATTCAGATGTTAATAAGTTTCTATGTGCAAAGTTTCGTGAAAATGACATGGATTTCACTCTAGCTTTAAAAAAAACAAGAAACTTATTCCATTATCATAATTTTTTCTCACTAAAGTAATATTCAACACTTATCAAACCTTCCTATCTTTTTTTTTCTCATAAACTTGCCAACATAAAGTTGTGTATTTTTTAGCTGAATAGTGCGAACACACATCTCATCTCAAATTGGACTTTTCATAAGTTTGTATGCTCACAAAATTGTTTGCCGTTCAAAGAAAACAAACAACAACTTATTCAATTATCATCATTTTCTCGCTAAAATAATCAGTCATAAGACATTTCCTGCCATATTCATAAACTTTCCGAAACTTTAAGTTGCGTGTGTTGTTAGTAGAATAGTGTATTCATGAATTATACTTAATCCTGAATTCTACTATCTTGATTTTGAATATTTACAATCATGACAGTCTTAATATACCAATTTCAAACAGGCAACCAATTTAATAATCGGATTACCTTGCTAAATGAATAGCTATGAATATTCTCTTTCATTCTTGCATTATTTTTCCTTCATAAGTGTCCTTAACGTTTTTTTAGTTGAGTAGCTCGCAATACTACATGAAATTTTTAAGTCCTTATACCCACAAATTTCTTTTATTATCATAATTATTATGCTAAAAGAAGTTATGAAAAAGTTAATCACATTCTTTCATTACCCTACCCTAAACACGACAGAATTGTGTTTTTTTATATAACTTTTGTTAGTGTAATTCACTACATTGAGTTTTTTTTTATACATGACATTATCTTTTAAAAAAATTACCCTTCCCGCACGGAACGTGTGGGGTGTGTCCCGCTTATTTTACCAGCCTTTTGAATGTAACCTCATTTTGGTTAGTATTCTTCATCTAGGTTTATGATTTTAAATAAGTGGATAACATAAAGAAATAAATAAGAATTGAAAAATAAAAGTGTTTAAAATGGCAATAATCATGAAAAGTCATCAAAGTGGCTCAATTCTTTAAAAGTATCAGATCACGCTTCGCGCTCACATTATTGATTTAGTCTGGTTCTTGTAGAAAATAAAGCTAACATTATTTATATTTAAAACGTCAGTCTTGAGGACTACACCCCCCCCCCCTCCGCTTGCGCACAAATGTGGAACTTGTGGCCAAGGACGCCCCCCCCCAAAAAAAAAAGGAGAATAGACATGATAGATAGGATGAAATGTTATATATTTTCATGATATAATTTCAAAGTCTACAGAATATCAGAAACTTTACAGAAAGTAGAGTTATAGCCAAGAAACAATGGCGACAGCAGTTCGTCCTGAAGTCCCCCTCCAACCTAACCGAATGAAATATGCCTTGCGATGGCTGGCGAAAGGCTTTTTAAAAATCGTTTTCAATGGTAACTGATAGTAAATCATATTTACCCTTCGTGTTTGGGTTCGTGCACCTTCTGAACTAAGAGCGGCGATTATTCAAATTCGCGCGGAAATTTTGAACATGTTTTATATTTCCCGACGAATTAAAAAATCGTTGGTCATCTGTTTGAATTCGCATCTCTTATTTAGTCTGCGGTAATCGGTCGTTTATCGTTCGTGTGTTATTGTCGCACATAGTCCCTCATCGTGCTTTTGCCAAAGTTGACCGATCTCGAAAGAACCTTAACGAAGCAACACGATGACACAAACGTACAAGAAAACCCGATCTATTCCCTCGTCTTCGTTTCTACTCGCACGCCATTGCTCACTGTTCGTTCGTCTCAACCCTTAGCTCTTAATTTGGTTACCGATTAACGAAACTTCGAAATATCGAACCGTATATCCTTTTTGGAATAGCAAACTGTATAGCGAACTAATGAAACTGTACAGTATCGAACCTTAGAAATGACGAACATTAATTTTGAAATGACAAGCCTCCGGAACAACGAGGTCTAGGCCCTCTGCGGTGATCAAGTATATTAAAGGAGAATGAAACCCTTGAAACTAGCTGAATCCATATCAAAGAGAAAAATAAAAGAAACATATTGTTGAAAGTTTTAGGAAGATTGAATGAATAATAAGAAAGTTATGAGCATTTGAATATTGAGATCACTAGTGCCATGTAGATCCTCCCATCGGCAATGCGACCAAGATCTGTGATATCACACACGTACAACTCCCTCATTACTTTAGTACTTATTTCACTTATATTCTCACTTTTATAGAGTCTATCACAATGTCAGGTGTTTTCTTTATGAGATGACAAGTACAGAGGTTTCACAACATTATATCATTGATGAATCGTTTGTCATATGATTAGAATGAGCAAAAAGAGATGTTTTGGGGTATATTTTCAGTGTCCGAATGGGAGAGTTGTACGTGTGTGACATCACAGATCTTAGTCGCATTGCCAATGGGAGGATCTCCATAGCATTAGTGATCTCGACATTCAAATGCTCATAACTCTTTTATTGCTAGTCCTATTTTACTCAAAGTTTTGTTGATCTTATTCTTTGATTTTTCTGCTTTCACAAAAGCTAACTTGCTCCAAGAGTTTCATTCTCCTTTAAGTATTCTGTTTCTGTTTCTGTTTGTGGTAACTCCCGTAGGAACCACTGAACTAGAATACGTGGAATACGTGTCCCTATTCCCAACGTACACAAAGCCGTGCGGCAACGAAGAGCATCGGGCTTCACGCTCGACTGAGCGCGCCGCCATTTTGCTAGGTCAATACTGGCTGGTCGACAAATGCTGCGTGTAGGCAGATGGGAGAAAGGAACGCAAAGAAACTTCCTTGTGCTGTTTAAAGTTTTAGTTTGCTTTGTTACATCAGGATCTATATGTTATTGAATACTTTCATAACTGAAAATGTTGATTTAGTCACATTTTTGTATTAAAGGGGAGTAAACATACAGACATGAAATCATAAAAAACTCGACCTTTTTCACGCGCACACTGTGACAAAGAAAGGCCCACAACAAATATGCTTTCTGAGTATAGGCCTACAAATTGTCTGAAAAATAAAGGCCTACTAGCTGGTTGTATTATAAAAAAAAATTCTTTTAACGATTAGAAATCATGTCCCTTTTCTCTAGCTTTTTTTTTTAAACCTCCCTTCTCATTCAACTATTCATCTCATCTCATTTTCTCTGATTTTCCTCTTCTGTCAATCTCTCTAATCCTCCCTTTTCTCCATCCCCTTCTATTTCTTCCATTTCTACTTTCATGCCCCTCTCTCTCTTTACCATTTTGCCTTTCTCATCTCAACTTTCTCTATATAAATTTTGAGTAAATATTCCCTTCCCTCTCTCTCATACTGTTCAATCACACATTCAGGGTGAAACATTGAATAGAAGTTTGAGGACAAGAAGGTTGTTACTTTTAATGAGCCTTCAAAGTTGGACCTTCGTGTGCTCAGTCATGAAATATCTATTGAGTACAGTGTATATAAAAATGGGCACAATAGAATTTGAATTCTTATGAAATTTAATTTGGAAGAGCATGGATGTTGCACGACATGTGCTTATACATCAATACACCTTTATACATAAAGGAATGGGTGATGGATAAACAAAACCAAGTCAACTCTAACAAGTTTACTAATTAGAGCACAAATCAGAAAAGCATAGCAATGGTAATTCCATTAAAAAAGTTGTGGCACTAAATTTCGCTTATTTTCACATACCAGTTATATGCATATCCTGGTCAGTATGAAATATTCCACATGTCAAAAATTGCACAAAAAGACCACTACCTCTTGTCATATATTTCCAGGGTGACCAGACGTCCTGTATTTCCCGGGATCGTCCCGTATTTTGCTCCTTTGTCCCGGCGTCCCGACAAACCCTTCCCGGGACACATCTATCTGTCCCGTATTTTTAGAATATTGAACAAAATGTAGTTGATACATTTAAAAGTGACGAATTTTCATCAAATAACCAAACAGATGACGAAGCAGAGACAGCAATTAATCGATATAACTAAACTTTTGAAAGTTCTGCGGGTGATTTTTATCCTAACCAAATACATTGCAAACGAGCTGGCTTCCTGCCTGGGTGCAGTGGCATGCAGGCTCTATGCATGTAGGATCGGAGCAGATTCTCAATGGTGCAAACAATCACACATGATAAACAGTTTTCCACCAAAATAATCACAGAATCGGCGGGAAATTTTTATGATCATAATAGATTCTCAGATTTCTGATTTAATAGGAGGAACAAGTTTTTTTAGTTTTCATAACTGGATCTACATGTAGTTGTTTTAGCTTTCGTTTTTAGTCTTGTTGTGTAGGATGCCGGCGCTGTTTCCTCTAATTTGTAAGTTGACAATGTTTCACTTTGAAATTTTATTCATTTCTAAACCACTTAGTTTTTCAAAATTTTAAAGATATATCTAAAAAACACCAAATATCATTATCATTTCTGTTAGATGATTGGATTGCTTTTGTTTGCTTGAAGTTTAAACTTTTTCCTCTTTCATTTTTATCATTCATCCTTCTATCCTTCCTGCTTGCTTTTCATGTTCCATCTATCTTTTAATATTTCCTACCGTTCTTTCCTGATCCTTTCTGTGTGTTAATTTTCTTTCTTTCCTTCTTTCTCTTAACTGCCCTTTTTATTTACTTCCTTCTCCCTTCCTCACCTGTTTCTTTTCGTTTTTTCTCTCCTTCCATTATTTTTTTTCATTCTCTCCTCCCTCCAATCTTTCCTCCCTCTCTTTCATTCTTTTTTTCATTCTCTATTTTATTTTTCCTTCTAATTCTTTCCCCTTATTCTTTCTTTCTTTCCCTCCCTCCCTTCCTTCCTTCCCCCTTCCTGTTTTCTTCTTTCTTTGTTTCTTTCTTTCAAAGAATGAAAACATTTTTCTTTCCTTCATTCTTTGTTTCCTCCTCCTTTTTCTTACTTTTTTTTTCTCACCTTTATTTTGTCTTTCACACATCTTACCTTTCTTTCTTTTTCTTTCTTTCTATATTCGATGAATTCAAAGAATGACGGAAACTTTTTTTCTTTTATTCTTTCTTTCATCGTCATTTTAATTATTCTAACTTTCTTTCATTTTTTCCCCTTCATTTTTTCTTTCTTCTTTCTCATTTCATTTCTTTTCTTTCTCTCCTTCATTCTTTCGTTCACCCTCCCTTCCAATTCTTTATATTTTTTTTCACAAGTATAACACTGTAGCCTTCTTTGATGATCTTTTTTTATCGATTGTCCCGTATTTCATTTTGTGAAATCTGGTCACCCTGATTTAAACCCTTTTTTAAAACTACATGAATTACCAGGTCCCAGTACATTGTGCATATATATAGAAATATGTGTGTACATGATTGGCTTAATGACATTAAAATACACTTTGCCACACTAAGTACATCAGTATTAATTTTACATTTATAGAGAAAACGTTCATATTGCATCTTGCACATACTTTCAATTGCCTTCTACGGCGCGTTCTCGAACAATTGACCTAGCAAAATGGCGGCCGTACGAGACTTATCGAGTTTGCCGGCGATGTTTTGCTTGGGTGAACACGACTTCCACGTATTTCTAGTTCAGTGGTAGGAACTCGGCAGGACAGCATTTTTTACTGGTAAACGCCAAGCTGGTATATAACCAATTACCCTGGAAACATTTTACGTCTAGGTTAATCAGTCATAGTGGCTGACGTAATAGACGACATATATCAATTGGGCCTTTTTATCAAAGTGGAGACAATGGAGACAATTGGGATTCGAACTCACAACCTTGCGATTATGAGTCCAATGCTCTAACCACTGGACCACATAACCCGTATATAGGCCTATAATATAAATTGCATTTTGTATATTATGTCTATGTCTTCATGAAATAAAATTCAATTTCAGTAAAATGTTTTTAAACAGGCATTATGGTCCTTAATTGGGAGAATTTGAGAAAATGGTATTTTGTTCCCACTCTACACCACAATATTAAGTGATTTTTTTATAAATCCATATCACATTTCTGATGGCACAGCGTCTAGATTCGTCACAAGACTTGCTGTATTTTAGGTTTAGTGCTATATGCTAAAGTGGAAATCGGCACAACATCAACAACACCAAAGGTGAGGCTACTATCCAAATTCGAATCATCCAAAGTTTTAACTAAGCAGTCAATTTGAAATCATTCAAGAGATTAAAACTATTCAAAACTTCAAAAAGTTTCAGAACTTTCTCACTCATGTCACTTGTTCATAAGACATTAACCAATATACTCATCTGATTTTCCTTTTAGTTTGTTCTTTCAAGGTAACACTATAATGTTGGTTTGATATCCCTTTAAATCTAGATCACATGATTTTCCTCAGAGTATAGGCAGGTTATAGGTATACGCTGCTCGTTATAAGGGATGTCGTTAGTAAGACATAATTAACGCGTCATCGTAGGCAGGATGTATGATGTGTCACAAGAGGTATGAACCATCTGCACTACGGTGTCCCTACTGTGAATTCGTAAAAAGGAAAAATATATCACTTGTTTATCCATTATGGTAAACTATGATTGAATTACCTATACCCTTGAAAATACACTCTTAAAAAGATTGAGTAAAAATTTACCCAATATTGGGTAGAAAGGGAACAGGCATGTTTGCTGCGTAATTTTTTCTCTCTTATTGGGTATAAAATGCAAGTTTAAAGGGTAAATTTCAAGGCAACATTGCATTAATTTACAAAGTATTTTGAATCTTTTTACTCAGCAAGCATACATATTCCCGTTTTACCCAACATTGGGCAAACTGTTTTTAGAGTGTATAAGTCTATACATCCAACAGAAGGCAATGAATGATCTGGTATGGATAAAACAGCTATGTGGTAGTATTATATTTAGTGAAGTTATTCATATAAAATTGGGTGTTCTTAATTCCAAAAAATCCATAAATCAGGCAACGGTTCAAAACGTTTAAAAGTGATATTGTATCAATCAATCAAGCATGCAGAAAATATAAGATAATAAGATCATTTATTAATGTTGTTTTTAATAATTTCTAAGGTTATAGGAGCTGGTTATGAGAGGACCTGACCCATGGCTAAGGCAAGCCCTTCAAACATCCGAGTCCTCTCTGGTTGCCCCGGCGATTCTTGGAAATTGAAGTTTATAATCGGAACGAAAATGATAAATACGGTTGAAATATTGGACGAAAGTTATGCAACATCTACGAACTTTAAATTATTAAAAGAAATGTTAACTATGCATTGAACGATGTCAGGGTATAGCACAAACGAAATTCCATGTTTTCAATTGTGAGCTCGGAGAATGTGAAAAGGTGGTGTTCCCTAGAGAATGTATTTAGTTATCTTTTCAATAATATGGAAACTTATTTGAGATATTCCAGACTCCATAATACAATAATGAGTTTATTACGTCATCTGATAACTAATTTCCATTATATGTAGATATTCCATATCAGAAAGGGTATACGTTGCCCTCTCTGTTAACCATTAAAGGGGAAGTTCACCCTGAGAATAAGTTATTTTAACAGAATAAGAACAAAAAAGAGATAAAAGTTTTGGTGAGTGAAGGTTTGATGAAAATCTGTCACAGAATAACGGACATACAATTTTTTGTTTATTCTGTGACATTACATGCAAGTCATGTAATATGAATCTTCCACACTGTTACTTTCTTTAAAAAAATGAAATTGATGTAATTCGTGTGGTGGATATATCTTCCGACATTAATTCATACAAGAGTCATCTTCCATCTAAAAATTGAAATTTGCTGATAAGGTGGAGGAGCCGTGGTGTAGTGGTACTGACTGTCGCCTTGTAAACAGAGGGTCGTGTGTTCGAATCCCACCGCGGTCTGGCGTCCTTTGGCAAGGCGTTAATCCATACTTTGCAGCTCTCGACCCAGGTGTTAAATGTGTACCCGGTAGGATGTGAAAGTCATTGTCATGATTGTAGCTTGTCCAGTATAGTACTGTGTGCGCCTCATTGGCGACTGACTGGATTACTCCCCAGGGAGTGGAGGATGTGCATACATTGTGTGCGGGAATGACTGATTGAATCCGATGACCGGGGTAATAATATATCTGTAAAGCGCTTAGACACGTCGTAATTCCGATGTATTAAGCGCTATATTAAAAAAAAAAGCGGAAGCGGATTGGAGGAACTGCTCCCATAATTATGAAGTCACATATAAAAATTAATTCAAAAATTATATCTCTTTTATTCATTGATGGAATTTCATCAAATGTATCAAACATATTGGCTTCACTTTAATTTCATGTTGTCTTGCTAGGGGAAACTTGCGTGGAAGAACCTTTTTTTGTAGGTTTTCTCGACGTGACTCGAGAACAAAGAAAAATTATTGATATCATCTTCAAGATCACGCAAAGCCCAGCCTTGGATCAAGGGACAGGGACAACTCTAGACGGAACACTCCACCCAAAATCATGGTGTGCTACTAATAATGAGAAACGTTTTTTCGTTGTCGCAAATACAGTTTTCATAAAGGCTATAATGTCTGCATAGGCAAATGCACCCATTAGATCCATTATGAGTTTTTTTTTTTTTACATCCGTAAGATAATTATGAAAAACGGTAAAATTACAAATTGAAAAGTATATAGAATAAAGGATTTTTTTAAAGAGCTGGTTGCCTATTTCCAATTGCAACTACCTCATGTCATGAGTTGCAGCGGCACTCGAAAGCTCGTGAACTTGTAAGCTAGTGAACACTTTTTGCGAGAGTGATCACGAATTTCCTTGTTGACCATAGTAGATTGCGAGCCAAATGAATACCCTCTAGCGATTATCTCATGTCAGTTCGAAAATTTTGGGCGAAGCCTCCACCTGAAATAATTGCTGCTATTGGTCTTCTATAATTATACAAATCCATTAACGAGTGACCACCCCCTCCCCCACCGAAATGAAAAAAACAAGTTTCATTGAAGATTTGTAGAGTCTCGCCCCACTTTCTTTGTCCCCTCGTTCATGAAATCCCGGAGTCGCCCCATGCCTCGCTCCGAGGAAATGGTGAATTTATATTCATTTGGATTATCATTATAATGCCCATGCATGCTAAGAGCCCGGCAACGGGAGAACCTACGTAGACCCTACGCACTTCCATGGATCGTGATTCATGGTACTTCGATAGGGAATATTCACACCGCAACGCAGAACTCTTTCAAGAACCTAGAAATTGTATTGTCAAATGCCCTTCTCAACAAAAGAGCATTTAACCAAGAAGTCTTTGTCGAAAATTGGTGAATCAAAACAGCAGTTTCGTCCTGGACTCGGGGCAAACGACATATAATTATTTGCAAAATTTCGTCAGCTCCGAGACTGAGGTGGAAACTGCTGTTCCGGTCCACTAATTTTCGATAAAGACCTCCCAAGCTGTTCATTGTCATCTGACGGGCATGTTCGATACATTTACTGTGTTCTTGAATTTTTTCTGCGTCGCCGGTGTGAGAGCTCGCTATAATGATGATGACAGTGTGCTTAAGCCCCGCCCTTTAAATGCACAACTTGTAATATTGTGGGGTTAAAAATAACACTTTGTAAGACGATAACACCGAATGATGAAGATAAACCATGGAGTGTGATACCAAGTAGTGTTAACATAACAAACAGAACCGTTGTAAATGTGCAATGACTACACCAAGGATTAACCCTACTTGAGGGAACACAGTGTCCCACGGTGTGTGCCACAGTGAGTTCACAGTGTGGAATAAAATGTGATATCACCATAACCCTTTTCACTTTGAGCATTTCAACAGTGTGAATCATATGTAGTCGATCATGTGAACACGATGTGAACAGTCACACTGTCCAGGTGTCCACACTACAGCTGTCATATCTTTACACTGTTGAATTTGAGCATGTTAACAGTTTGAATAATATTTTTACATGGTCCACCGTGTGAACACACAGTGATCGCACTGTGTTCTTTCTAGCAGAAAAATACTGGTGTAAAAAAGAAAATCTTCAAAGGGCTCTGTAATTAGTTATTGTTTTTGCAATGTGTTCTTAACTTCTCGCGACGTACGATTTTCAGATATTTCGCTATTTTATTTCATATTTCGTCCAAAAAAAAATGGAGGTCATTGATGGAGGTCGTTTCTTACCCTTACGATGCCGATGGCGATTGCGGCTGTTATTCCAGAAAGGAAAGCAACGAGGAGGAGAGTGATCTCCATGATCATCTGAACAGAGTACATGCAACTCATTTTGCTGCCCTTTTCCCGGTCCTTCCACGTCTATAATGGAAATAAAAAGAGTTTTCTGAGCGATGTACGGGATTGTCCTCCCGATTTAAAAGAAGAGATCTTACTTAAATCGCTTGCAGGAACAGTCCTGTGTGTCCTTCCGATCTACAATAGACAGAAAGATAGGTTTCGGCAGCTCGGAATGGGTGTGTTTGATGCGAGATACATGTAGACGTGAACTTTGCCAACTTATTCCCCCTCTTGCAGTACCGGACCGGAAGAATGGCGGTCGATCTGTACACTCGGGAGAAAGCGATTGGAACAAACTTGCGATCCTCTCGATTGATCAACGCGAATTCTTCAAAACTTCTTTGTTCAATTGTTTAGATGATCGACAACCCCAGGACAATAACAACAGTTGGGAAATAGTTTTCCTTAAGTTTCCTGCCTTCTGAATAACCATCAACCTTCAATTGTTAAAGTTACAATGTCGTAGGCAAAAACATTAGTTTGATATTAGTGGCGAATCGATTGTCCTTTTGTCTCCGAAGAATACAAAATGAGGTCGGGCAGATTTAATTCAAGACATCTGATTCACTACAAAAAAATCATCATGTTCACTGTTTAAGTTTGGCGAGGCTTAAACTGGCAACCGAGGAGCTATATAGTATTCTTGCGCAGCACAGACTGGATGTCCTTTTTCATGGCAATGAACTAGAATCCTACAATCCGGCCTGAAGGTTCCAGATTATTGATTCCTCAAATAGTTCCAAGCGCTTGAAAGGGGTGTCAGTGGGCCCTTTGATAATTCTTATCAAGTTATGACTTCATCTCACCCACATAATATCAAAGAACGATACAAGCTTTGACAGAATCCCCCAATTTCGAGGCACCCAATGCAGGTTAAGAGCTATGTACTTGTGTAACCGTTGCAGTCGTGTCTGGCCTTGGGAAGGCGTAAAGGGGAAGGGGAAACGCCTGGTAGTCTTAAAAAATAGACTTTATTTTGATCAGAGGGAAGGGGGAAACGCCTGTTTATCTCTTAAAAGACCCCATCTAATAAAACATCAATCTTAATTTAGTTGGGATTCTAGGATTTAAAGTCGTATGCATTGTACTTTTTATCCTTCGGTGCTTTAATCAACACTGTAAAAATGCTGTTTAAACTTTCAAGCATGTTGTTTTAGCCTGTCACTCTAACAGCTATTGTTTAAAGTTTTAAACAAGTTGTTTAAACTTTTAAACTTAGAGTGACATGCTTAAACAACATGCTTGGAAGTTTAAACAGCCTTTTCACTGACGGTGAAGAATATTTTCAGTAACCATGGTAACTATAGTTTGAAGGTTTATTCAGTAAAAAAAAATCTTAGTAGACCGATATCCCAAAGGTATACTCACGACCGAAGGTCTTACCTCCAACTTATAGAAAAATAGTCATAGCATGAACAGTAAAGGAGGGTATATGGTGTCATTGGGGACGTCAAATAACAGGTATCACGTTGGTATTCTTTTATTTTTAGTAGAGGATAAATTTGTTCTGTTGTTTCATTTCTTTATTCGAACCATGGACTTTCCATTTTGAGAGACCATTATCGTGCCAACCAAGTCACCCCTACCCTCTGCCCCTCCCTGCTATGGTTGGATGACGGTTATGAAAAGGAGACGAGGTAAAAAGTGCCCGAACACTAAGACTAATAGGTGCAAGGAGCGTTTCGGCTGTATTGAGATGAACATGACGTAAGGAGCAAAAGGAAATATCTCTTCCTTATTCAATTATAGGAACTTCCTATGAAAACATTGTCTCTTCGTATATACAAAAATATGCACGGACCTGTATATTCTGAACAAAATTTCAGAGAAGTTGTTTAGTGTATATGGTATACATAGTTGCGCTTTTGATATTTTATTACTTTGATTGGTATTCAGCTACTTTGTTTTATATTTATCTTATTGATGAGAAAGGTTTGGGCCCGAAGTCGAATGTCATCATCGAACGCCAATTAATAGGGCGTGGTTCCCAGTTACCTACCCTCGTTCCACGCAACTCGCTCATCTTTATACTGTATATATATTTTGAACGTTAAACGTACTAGTTTTATTTAACATCACATTACACATTTTCTCTACAAATATTCCTTTTATCCTTATGGTGTAATACAGAAATATTGGAATATTCATCTTTTTAAACTAGTTTTATTCGGTATCTATTAATGTATGAACTTGGATAATTTTAATCAATGATTTGAATTGTAAATTGCCATCATAATACATGTTCTTTCCCCCACCCCCCAAAAAAATTCTTATCTTTCGATTTCTTTTGAATAGTGCAATATATAAATGGAATTATGTGTCCACTCTCACTCTCTTTCTTGCTGATCAGATTGTTTCTATATTTATTGGATTTTGTTAAGTAATGATTTTAATTTATAAATTGCCTACCTTTAGCCTTTTAACAGTCGATTTCCTCATTTATAAAGGTTTATATCAACGCAATCAATTCTAAAAATAAATAGATGTGTAGTGTCCTTGTATATGTGTATTTTTTAGTAACTGAACATGTTTTTCATGTGTATACCATGTTTGTATTATCAACAATCCAAACTGCCATTGTTGCACTGAATGAATTTGTAATAATAATAATATATCCATATATATAGCGCAGTTGATATGTGCATATACTCAGTTTCAGTTTCAGTTTTATTTTTTCTCATTTCCAACAAAACAGTAGACAAAATCCATCATAAATACAATTATAACAATTGAAATGTAATAAAGAAACATGAAACACAATATATATATTCATCTAAATTATACATTTGAAACCTAAATATGGATCATGATATATTTGTGGCTGAAAATACTCAACTGCGTTTTGATACTTGGTATCATATTATTACCCCGGCTGTAGCTAAGCCGCCATATTAATAGGCGCTAATGAAGCATTCAAGGAATAAATCCTACCGGGTACCCATTCACCTCACCTGGGTCGAGTGCAGCACAATGTGGATAAATTTCTTGCCGAAGGAAGTTACGCTAAGGCTGGGATTAGAATCTACGACCCTCTGTTTCAAAGTCCAGAGACTAATCCACTGGGCCTAAGCGCTCCACAATTAAAGAAATAAACGTTTAATTATATTTTTATACATTCAAATGTATGTGACCACGCCGCATTTCTAAGTCACTATGACAAATAAATGATTAATTAAATTGATTATAAATTACAAGCAAACGTATAACATTTGTTTGAACAAAAGTTATCCTGAAGTTGATAAAATGTGGAAGACACAAAAAATGGGCTTATTACACCCATACATACAAAGCCACTATTGTGAAGAACCAATAAAAACATTCTATTAAGGGCTCCTCTTACAAAGTATTCATTCAAAATATAAATATATTATCATAGTGTGGGGAGGAGTAGGAGCATTGTAATAATATCATATTGAAGAAAATGATCAGGGTGGATGTGTGTGTGTATGAGGGTTTGAGGGCGTGTGTGTTGGGATGTTTTCGTGGGGGGGGGGGGGGGGCTGTGAGTGTGTGTGAGTGGTCCGGGATTATGAATATTAATATCTCATCTCTCATCAATTGAAATTTATAAATAGGTGTATAAAATCAATGTAAGATTGAATTAATCTTGTTAGAAAAAAATATATAAGGTAGTTTGAGAACAACCAGTATTATGATTCAAAATTTATTCATGGCTTTTTTTAAAGAATTGTCAATAACTTATTTTTCATAGGTGTGGATGTATTATTTACGATCATTGTATAGTTCAAACCAAGTTTTGTAATTACGGTGTAATTTGATTTAATACGTTTTGAGTTTATGATGAAGAATTCAATGTTTTATTATGTACAAATTTGTTTGATGAGAGAAGAAAGTATGGAAATAGCAATGTTTCGAATTCCATTTCTGTTTTTCATTGATTCTGTAACATGAGGCCTTTTGGCTTGCTTCAATATCCCTTCACGCGAGTGGGAGGGGGAAATGACGTCATAGGGTGACTCAGAAATAGGGAGGGGCAAAGGTCATGGGTACATCATCTAGGGGGTAGCCAGGGAAAACTTTGGCCAATAGGAAGGAAATAAAGGAAAGTTCTAAACAAATCGAGTTAGATCGATGTGCGTACAATATAGCCTTTATATGACGTGTCGCCTGCATATAGCATGTATGTGGATTTTCAGTCAGGGGGACAGAAGTCATGGAAGTAAGGGAAGCAGGAGGAGGAAGGAGGAGAACAAGAAGAAGAAGAAGGAGAAGAGGAAGAAGGAGAAGAGGAAGAAGAGGAGAAGAGGAAGAAGTAGAAGAAGAAGAAAAAGAAGAAGGAAAAGAAGAGAAGAAGAAGAAGAAGTAGAAGAAGGAAAAGGAGGAGGAGAACAAGAAGAAGGAGAAGAGGAGAAGAAGAAGAAGTAGAAGAAAAAGAAGAAGAGAAGAAGAAGAAGAGGAAGAAGAAGGAGAAGAAGAAAAAGAAGAAGTAGAAGGAAAAGGAGGAGAAGGGAGAGAAGAAGAAGAAGGAGAAGAAGAGGAGAAGAAGAAGAAGAAAAAGAAGAAGAAAAAGAGAAGAAGAGGAAAAAGAAGGAGAAGAAGTAGAAGGAAAAGGAGCAGAAGAAGAAGGAAAAGGAGGAGAAGGGAGAGAAGAAGAAGAAGAAAAAGAAGAGAAGAAGAAAAAGAATGAGAAGAAGAAGCAGCAGGAGAATTATGAGGAGAAAAGAAGAATAAAATAGTAACGACTATTAATTACTACAAGATAAAGAGCTAACAGTAAAAGCATCGATTTTTAAAGCTATAAGTCTCTTAAACGATACTGAATTACAAGAAAATGTACATGCATGGCAGCAGTTCGCAGCTGGGGGGGGGGGGGGCAGATGACTGTCCCTCCCCGAAATAAGGAACACTTACATATTTCTACTAAAAAACAAACACGATAAGTGTGCACGAAATCCTTCAATTTCACTTTAAGAAGAAGCAAAAGCGCTCCAATGACAAGCTCAGTCGCTTCGTTCGTTTTTATAGGTTTCTTTACATTTAACATGGAGAAAAAAAGAAAAATAGGGCAATCAAGAGTATGAAGGTTAATATGGTTTAAAATGAGGAAATGACAATTCAGATTTAGGGAAAACCAAACTGATTTAAAATTCTCGTATCGTATTCATCCGATGACCATAAACATACATACACAATATGTATGTATGTTTATGGTCATCGGATGAATACGATACGAGAATTTTCAGATTAATGCGAAGGCATGCATTTGCAAGTCTCTGATCACATTTCCAAGCAAAGTCTGGATTCATAGTCACAACATTTGACTAATTTTCATACAATTTCATCTAAACTGATATTGTCACATTTTAAAATACTGTATTTCCATTCCCTCTTTAAAAGACAACCCCCCCCCCCAAAAAAAAAGAATAAAAAGAGAGTCAACCTAACAAATATGCCCTCAGTCTCCCACTTTCTCGTACAGAGAGAAGCCTTACCCCTCCGTAAAAAAAATTATATATCTTCCTTCCTTTGTCTCTACCCCCCCTCTCTGATCTTTTTCTCTCTCTTCATCCTACACCACTATTCCCTCCCTCTACTTTTTGTGCTACATGCAGGCACAGACCCTGATTGAAACTTTGATCAACAAGTGCGTCTCCACGCAAAGACTAGCACACATGAGGGCCTTCGGTACACAATGCATGAGTAGGCTGCACATTCAGACCCTTAACTCAAGTGAAGGGTTTGCACAGCAGACTATACTACACGAGAAGGAGGCCTTCTGTCAAATTCATTATTTCTCCCCAAGAAGAGTAAAAAATAAGAGCCAAAGTAGATGGTTTCATTTTTTAATCTTTCATTCCATGGTCTCACCGTGGTATCATGAGATTTTAATATACAGATATTTCCATAAATTTACACACACGCACAGACCCACACACATTTATATTATCCATATTTCATTTCTCTGCGTTTTCAATGTACAGTGTTCTTGCTATGAATCGAATTACATGTGATTAATCCAGTACCAAGACGAAGATTGTAAAAAGAGTACATTTCATTTCATAAAATAGAGGAAAGAAAGATAAAAAACAAAAATAAATTAAGTCCAATATCTGTGTATACTTTGTTGGGTAGCATAAAATATCAAATGGGAAGTTCACAATAACATCAAGTTGCTCTTAATAATAGAAGAAAGGCAAAAGAAACGTGTAAAATGTTTAGCCATAAGCCATCGAAGATTATAAAGTGAGCTTTGATTTTGTTTTATTATAACTTTGTGACATGCAAAGAGCTCAAACATATATCTATGGATTACATAAAATATTATCATCTCAGAAAATTGAAAATAACTTTATCTGCCCATTCAATAAGCCATCATACACAAAATTCCACCCATGGCTCTATTACAAAATTATTTGGAGTCATCACAATCTGAACATAAAAAAGTTAGGATTTGGGGATTTATATTATCTTGACAGTTTTGAATATCACACTCTTTTTTGTGAGTATCTTATTTTTCTGCTTTCATTAACACCAGCCCTAAGTTTGGGGAGACTCTGCCTATAAATCAATAAACCAGGCATAGGCGATACTAGCCAAAAATAAACCAGGCATAGGCGATACTAGCCAAAAAACCAACCTTATCCATTAAAATCTATAATTTTATTTCTATTTATATATAAGCACTACCCTGTCCTTTTTAAAGGTTATATTTAAGTTATACTTAAAGGACAAGTCCACCCCAACAAAAAGTTGATTTGAATAAAAAGAGAAAAATCCAACAAGTATAACATTGAAAATTACATCAAAAGTGGATGTAAAATAAGAAAGTTATGATATTTCAAAGTTTCTCTTAATTTCACAAAACAGTTATATGCACATCCTGGTCAGTATGCAAATGAGGAGACTGATGACGTCATCCACTCACTATTTCTTTTGTACTTTATTATATGAAATATTGTAATTTTCTCCTCATTGTCAGGTGAAGCCACAATTAATTCCTCCCTAAACATGTAGAATTAGCATTGTTTGATAATATATGCTTCAGTCAAGTTGGTCCTTATTGTCAAATCTGTAAAAATGAAATACTGTATAATTCAAACAATAAAAAAACAAAAGAAATAGTGAATGAGGGACATCATCATCTGTCTCATTTGCATGTCACTGAATTGTGCATATCACTGTTTTGTGAAAAATAAGTGAAACTTTAAAATGTCATAACTTTCTTATTTTACATTCGATTTTGATGAAATTTTCAGTGTTATGCTAGTTTAATTTTTCTCTATTTATTCAAATCAACATTTTTCTGTGGTGGACTTGACTTAACTCTTGATTACTAACGTACATATGTACCAAAAAATTTAATGTGTGGTTGTGTGTCCATGTTCAATAAGTTTTTTAATGCTAATCTTAGTCTCCAATTTCAGCATCAGATGATATCTTGATTATTTCATGTCACTTTTGCATAAATATTTTATGATTTTATGACTGAAATAAATTAAATTGAACTGAACTGAATTAAACTGGAAGAAATATCAACACTTTTCACACAAAATATAACAAGAATAATTTAACACAATATAATATCTACAAGAAGTACACATATGCATAAATGACCTACAAAAACGTTTTGTTGAGTTGCATTACATTCCCTATCTAGACATGTAGGAGGAAATTTCGACACACAAAAAAAGGAAAGAAGGAAAAACAAAAATAGGATACTTGATGTGGAATCTTTCACTTGCATGATCAAATAATGAACAATAACTAAGTCCAATGATAACTGTTATTGTTATTAAACAAAATAATGAATGCTAAGCCAACTTGGGCGAAACATAATAACTGCTTCACGGTATCTTTCTTTGCATCTTTGTTGCACAAATATGCTTCTGAATAAAAAAAAAATACTTGAACTGCATATGCCTACCAAACAAGCAGAAGAGGCTTAAAAAAAAGCGATTTTCAGTTAAGATATAAAAATTTTAAATCAGACTGAGTAGTATACTATAACAATAATTTGACAGGACATTAATTAAAATATGACAAAATATATTTCAAATTATACACTTAACGAAAAAAAAAAAAGTGTATTATAATATTGTGGGCAATAAGGACCATCTACATGTACATACAGTCATACGACAAAATTTATATCAAATAAATAATTAACAGAAAAATTGTTTTAAAAAAAAGCACATTCAAAGACAATGTAAAACAAATCAGATACTCGAATACATATGAAGTCCAGGCAATTGCAAGTCTCCAAACTAATTTCAGGGCCAATTCTGGACTTCATGTGCATAACATTTTGACTAATTTTCATTCAAATATACATGTACCTCAACCGATCTCGACACAGTCTCCAGTACTCTACAATGATATTGGATCTCTTTCGTGGTATATCACATATCTAATATTCATCTGGATAAATACCGCACTTGTCCTCGGCTCGTGCAATATTCACACTGTATGCAATACATCTGGGCCCCATAAATACAAAGAGTTGCGATTGATCCAAACAGCAACTAAGGAAAGCCAGCAACGTCAACATCTATTATGCATGTTTGTTCAAAATATTTTCTAACAATGATATATATAAACTATACATGGATATTCATACATTCGTTGTTTCCTTGAAAGTTTAGGTGCTTCTTTTCGTTTCTAAAGGACATTGTGCAAATTTCCTGTAGGAAAAATTGTGACATTGTTGGACATCCACAGAGTCGAGGTCGATTGGATCATGGACCTAGTACAATGATCAGACGAAAATCGTGCAATATCGTCAGCGTAAAATAATGTAATGAAAACCGGAAATGAATTGCACATTTTAATATAGGTAATGCAGGGACTTCCCCTTTTTGAGATCGGAGCTAGAACATGATGACCGTCTCTGGTCGAAAGAGGGCTTGTGATCAATCGGTGACAAACATCGACCGAGAAGAGTTTGGGTAAACAATCGCAAAGGGCACTCGTCGTTAAAACAGCGTAATAATAATAATAATAATAGGCATTTGTATGGCAAGTAACGAGAAAGTTAACTGTGTGACAGCAATTCAGACAGCTGGAAACAGGTGGTGGCCATTAAATTCTCTCGTTGAATTCCAGTAGCAGTAGGTCCATGATTGGAGTAATCGGAACTCTTTGAACATAAGACGGGACCCCCATATACCACTCAAGTGCATCCAATATTAAAGTATCTTTGCTGTTTATTAAAACTTAACTCCACTTTATTTCTTGTAAGATTTGTATTAAGGATCCAAAGAGATTTTAACTTACAGAAATCAATACAACGCTTGCTAACTAGCCATGAAAGCTAACAACAGATAATTTGGTCCAAATACAAATTCAGAAACAAGCACACCATTCTGTATGCTTTTGCATCATAATGGATTTTCTTTTTCGAAGATACATGTAGAATTTAAGCATTTGCTTTTTATCATGTACCAAGGATCATCACTGACTACTGAGCAAACATGTAGATACAGTGTTCACTAAGTTTCAATAATGAAATTGTACTGTCTACATAAATAAATTATGGCTTATTTTCAATTCGTCTAATGCCAAATCGTCCAATTGCCAACTCATCTACTATCGTTTGGTCTACCATCAGTTCATCAACTATCCACATGGTCTAATTGCCAATTCGTCCACTCACCATTTCGTCTAATAACCAGTTGGTCCAATAGCCATTTAGTCCACATACCATTTGGTCTAATTGGACTACATATAAGTGTCAATTGTGCAAAATGAATGAAAATTAAATGGATATTAGACCAACTGGTTATGACGAAATGGTCATAGACAAAATGGTGATTAGACGAAGTGATGATTGGACGAAATGTTTAATTGACCAAATGATTGTTAGACGAAATGTTGATGGACGGAATGGCATTAGAATAAATGAAAGTAGAACATGTGGTGAGTGGACAAAATGGCAATTTATCACGCGAGTTTACATGTACGTGCATTATTTGTACAACACAGCACTGCCAATATAGTATATTTCTATTCTCAATGCAATCTAGCTCACTGTGATAACCGCTGTACATGCTCATTGATTCAATATAACAAACAAAATTTGGATCCACACCAATGTTCTACGTTATGCTAGTCACACCAACGAAACTGAATCAAATCCGATACATGGCATGTCATTAGAAATAAGATAAAGCCTTGGTTGGTTTTATCTAATGTGACTGAAGCATCGGTGACCACTAAGTTAGTGGGTAATTGGTAAATTGCCAATTTGGCTACTGCCAACTCGTCCACTCACCACATGGTCTACTTTCATTTAGTCTAATGCCATTCCGTCCATCAACATTTCATCTAATAACCATTTGGTCCAATCATCACTTCGTCTAATCACCATTACGTCTATGACCATTTCGTCTCATAACCAGTTGGTCTTATGTCCAGTTCATTTTCATTCATTTTGCATAATTAACACTTTCGTCCAATTAGACCAAATGGTAAATGGACTAAATGGCTATTGGACCAACGAGTTATCAGACGGAGTGGCATTAGACTAAATGGAAGTGGACCGTGTGGTGAGTGGACAAACTGATGGTAGACCAAATGATAGTAGACGAGCTGGCAAGCGGACAAATTGGAAATAAATTGGTAATTGGACTCCGGTTTAAGAATAGGGATGTGAGGCTACATTTACATCTTGTCGCATTTAATGCATGCAGCAGTTTTAAAACATCTTACATGAAAGTACATGTACCTGAAGAAAAGTAGAATGTAAATCTACATTAATAAATTCCTGCACATCGTTCTCATCCCAAATTGTCTCATCAAGTCTCTTTTGATGAGCATCAAAAATACAATTACAAATATTTACAGATATTCTCATATAAATATATATATATATACTATATGCCTAAGTATTTACTACAAAATTGCATTAACTTCTAATTTGTCACTAGACACTACGAGAATCTACATGGACATTCTTTGGCTGTGGGCAGTAACCTAACGTGTGACTCATAATGCAAGGATTTAAAATCAAACTTAAGCCCAGCGCACACTACTAGTATGCCATTGCAATGCAGTAAGATTCGATTGTGACAAGTTGCCAATCACATCTTGGTGCAATTGCATCACAAGCCAACGCACACATTGCAACAGCTCTGCAACGCACCGCATATCATGGCGCCTCTTCTTTTTCGTGTACGTCGTTTCCGCTGCAGCAGCAAAGCAAATTGGTCGTGACATCATCGTCTAGAACAAACCTGATTGGCTAAAATAATTGCAATCGCAGGAGAAACATTGAAATATTTGACACTTCGGGTATTTCACAGTATAATTTTCAAGTAAGAATGTCTGGGGGATATTTGTGAACTTAGCGTCGTAAGTATAAATAGTGAAATATGTCCCTAGAGCATGAAGAGCATTGGTAGCAACAAGCTTTGGCCAGCAAGAGTGTTGGTAGGGACAAACTTTGGCTGGCAAGAACGTTGATAGGGACGTCCTTGGACCAGCATGAAGGACACATGTAGATCTTGACCGGTTGACTGCTGAATTCTGCATTTCCCATAGGCTTTGTACAGGGACAACCAGTACCAATAGGAAATAGGTCATAACCACAGTCTTGATCAAGCGAACAAAAACTACAGTACAAGGTCTGTTGCATAAAACACTGGTAAATTTACTCTGATGGTATCTATCTAGTACATGTCCTTAAAGCAGCTAATAAAAATCAACGTTTCTATGTTAGTACACCATAATGGTAAAGTCACCATGACATAAACAGTAAACAAAATTTTTTAAAGACCAAGAACAATATTGTACATCTATTAAGCAATCTTACACTAGGAAAATCTGCCTAATAAATGCTATATATTATTAAAATCTGTTAGTGACTTGATTAGTTACATCTCACCTGAAAATGGTTTTTCTAACAGCTTCAATCAGAAAAATTTAAGTAAAGGCTAGTATACCAGCAATTGGAGGTCAACTCTAATTTTCGATGACCCTACACCATGGTCGAGTCTGTATCACCTTTGACCGAGGCCGAGTACTTCCTGTTACTAGATAGGCTGTCAGCTGCATTGGACCACGGGCTAAATGGTCATGTCCAATTCGGAGAAAGATGGAGACGGCCTTCAACAGTTCTGTGTGACCTTAGGCTGGGGATGAGGAATTCCTGTAACTAGGCAAGCTCTCAGCTGCAATGGACAAGGGGCTAAATGGATCATGTCCAATTAGAAGATGGAG
Organism: Lytechinus pictus; assembly: GCF_037042905.1. Classification (NCBI taxonomy): domain Eukaryota; kingdom Metazoa; phylum Echinodermata; class Echinoidea; order Temnopleuroida; family Toxopneustidae; genus Lytechinus; species Lytechinus pictus. The sequence continues at coordinate 15,063,708 of NC_087261.1, read as the reverse complement.
ATGCCTGACTTTCAACAATTTATTTTAACCTTTGACCTCAGCTGAAGACTTCCTGTCACTAGATAGGCTGTCAGTTGCGATGGCCCCGGGGCTGGACGAAGCATGTCCCATGAGATGAAAGGTGGAGATGAACCTTGACCTTCATCATTGCAACCTTTGACCTCAGCCGAGAACTTCCTGTCACTAGATAAGTTCTTAGCTGCAGGGCCTAGAATGTTCATGTCCAGTCAGGGGCGAGATGGAAATCTCTTAAGGTGAAAGATGGAAGCTTTGCTTGTGTCATACAGAGTCATCTGCAAGAAACCAAACCAAACCAGGAAAGAGGAAGTTGTTAAGCGTGCCAATAGAGGGCAGCACACATGTTTGCATGAAGTCACACATTGCTCCATTTACTTTTGCTACAACTTGACTATTCATGCCCCTAATAAAATTTAATGTTTATTTTCAATCTTTACAGTATTTGATAAAGGGTAAAGAACCATACAAAGAGTAAAAAGATGAATAGCAATTGTTCATGCTTCACATATTTTAAGGTTTGCTACAGGATATTCATGTAGAGGCATGAACAGCCATAGATAGCAGAGCTGCGTCAGTACATCGTTCCTTTTTCAGTATTTTATTTCAATCATTGACCAAAACCTTAGATGTTACTTAAAAAAAAACTACTTAACAATATTCACACATGTTACTGTTTAATTACTTCACTGAGGATAAAGGTGATTTGGACTTGGAGGGGGCAAATTCAAATATCCTCGATAAATTAGTAATTTAGCATAATTAAGGAAAGAACGTTGTTTTTAGAAAAAATAATGATAGGGTTATGAAGATAACATTATGGGCAACTCAAGGAGTGTGCCAATGTTCAGAGCCATCATGGGGAAATGGACATGACCTGTGCACCCCCCCCCCCCACCGTAATTTAATGAAGAAAAATATCCCAGTAAAGTAATACAGAAATAATAATTTTAAAAATATAATTATGAATATAGTAAATAACTTACCATGATACCACCACTTTGTCTTTTTTGGACTCTTATTGCATGTTTTTACATAGAAACTGTTATCAGGTGGTCTTTTCTGTAAAGAGAAAAAAAAAGAAACAAGTGGAATGCCTCTGGCCGTCTCACCTGCATCACGCGATTCAATATAGCAGCAGTGCTGATTTTGAAAACTACTATAACTCGCACAAGATGTTCAGTGATACTTGGTTACTCTTATTTCCACGTTTTATGAACTAGACCAATACACTTATAGAGATGTGATGGCAATTCAACAAATACCCCCAACGTGGCCAAAGTTCTTTGACCTTACATGACCTTTGACCTTGATCATGTGACCTGAAACTCGCACAGGATGTTCAGTGATACTTGATTACTATTATGTCCAAGTTTTATGAACTAGACCAACACACTTTCAAATTTATGGCTGTAATTCAACAAATACCCCAATTTGGCCAAAGTTCATTGACCCTAAATGACCTTTGACCTTGATCATGTGACCTGAAACTTGCACAGGATGTTCAGTAATACTTGAGTACTATTATGTCCAAGTTTCATGAATCAGATCCATAAACTTTCAAAGTTATGATGGTAATTCAACAGATACCCCCAATTCGGCCAAAGTTCATTGACCCTAAATGACCTTTGACCTTGGTATGTGACGTGAAACTCATGCAGGATGTTCAGTGATACTTGATTAACCTTATGTATAAGTTTCATGAACTAGGTCCATATATTTTCTAAGTTATGATGACATTTCAAAAACTTAACCTTAGGTTAAGATTTTGATGTTGATTCCCCCAACATGGTCTAAGTTCATTGACCCTAAATGACCTTTGACCTTGGTCATGTGACATGAAACTCAGGCAGGATGTTCAGTAATACTTGATTAACCTTATGGCCAAGTTTCATGAACTAGGTCCATATACTTTCTAAGTTATACTGTCATTTCAAAAACTTAACCTCAGGTTAAGATTTGGTGTTGACGCCGCCGCCGCCGCCGTCGGAAAAGCAGCGCCTATAGTCTCACTCTGCTATGCAGGTGAGACAATAAAAGTGACATTTAAAATGCGACAGCAGTTCTTGTGTTGCAACTAGAGGACAAAGGACAATAATAGACATAGGCAATAGCTCGATGGTAATAGTGTACCCAATATCTATCTTTCTAGATAGATCCTTTTTATCATTACAACCACAGCATAACAAGAATCTAAAGGACATGGATATTAATACTCTTGACATTTTTATACCAATTTCAATGCCTCAGCCGAGTACAGTGCATCGCAAAGTGAAAAGAAAGTTTACAGTGGTGTTCTCACAATGATTCAAGTTCATCGTTATTTATCAATATTGGAAATTTGTTTTGTTCACAACTTCAAGTCAATAAACATTAAAATACCATATTAAACATATAAAGCCATTAATACATTTATAAGAATTATGTACAGTGAAAGTGAATACCCATTAATACATAAAAGGCTACAAACTAATAATGTACATAAAGCCTCCATTTGACAAAAGATGACAATACTTGAAAAAAGGAGTACTAGTATAGAAATAACTAGTAATCAATAATTCATAATAATTCATTCCAATAAAAAAATACTAGTGTTACTGTCACACCTTAATTCAAAGAGATACTTTATAGAGATAATTAGTAATCAATATATTTCAATACCAAAAATTTAAAATTTCATTCCAATAATAACTGCGTCACTCTTTAATATCTCTGATTGGCCTTTCATTGATGCCAATAATGCACTTTATTCAACCTATTCACAAAGATACACAGAACGGTGCACGCAACTGGAATATGAAATCATATTTGTATCATGTCCACAGACTTTTCCTGATATAATTTATTCAACTTCTACCAAAAGATTTAAAGAAAGATTATAGTCTATTCGGATATGTATTATCATCTATAAAGAGTGTTTAAAGGACAAGTCCACCCCAACAAAAAGTTGATTTGAAAAAAGGAGAAAAATCCAACAAGCAAAACACTGAAAATTTCATCAAAATCGGATGTAAAATAAGAAAGATATGACATTTTAAAGTTTCGCTTAATTTCACAAAACAGTTCTATGCACATCCTGGTCAGTATGCAAATTGGCAGACTGATGACGTCACCCACTCACTTTTTCTTTGGTATTTTATTATATGAAATATGAAATATTCGAATTTTCTTCTCCTTGTCAAGTGAAACAAAGTTTTATTTCTCCCTGAACATGTGGAATTACCATTATTTTAACAGTTTATGGTTAAGTTAAGTTGGTCCTTATTGTCAAATTTGTAAATATTGAAATATGGTATTATTCAAACAATAAAAAACAAAAGAAATAGTGAGTGATGGACATCATCGACTCTATCATTTGCATATCGCTGAGTTGTGCATTTAACTGTTTTGTGAAAAATAAGCAAAACTTAAAAATGTCATAACTTTATTTTACATCCGATTTCGATGAAATTCGCAGCGTTATGTTTGTTTGATTTTTCTCTATCGATTCAAATCAACAATTTTCTGGGGTGGACTTGACCTTTAAGCGATACATTAAAAATGCGTATTTTGGTCTGCATCAATTGCCTGACTGTGCAGTATCAGAGCGTACCCCTTAAAAGGACCGAAATCTGACAAATATCCCATAGGCTCCTGTACAAAATTTGAAGTTGAATATGAGACCGTATTCAACAGTCTAGTGCGCACGCGCTAATGGGTGAAATATACATCACATACAATGAAAGTAATGCGATACACAGCATAGAGCACAACCACGCTCCATGACGTCATAATAAACTACATGCAAGTCCCATGTCAACGACCAAATTTGATCCTATGAAGCGATGATGCCATAATGTGATAAGTGATACGCCTTGTTCAATCAAATTTATTCCTTTTTTTAAGGGAGGGGGTGGGATAGATGATAATTATATTGGACGGCTTTATTCATGGAATACCAGAAGATGAGTGGAATATTTGCCCAAACTCTTGGAATATTTCTGGTATTTTTCCATCCTGAGCCATCCAATATAATATAAATGCCACTGGAAATTGCCTCTGGTAAAATGTGATTATCTCACTTTCAATGGCATGACAATTGCCTGAGACTAATAATAAAGCTTGGCCGAAGAATTTCCTGCTGTAACACCAAGTTTGCTTTCCCCCCAAAGATGTTTCGGTTACACATACTTCCAATGCTTTTCACAAAGTCTGGGGTCAGCAAATAGTAATCAACTCCCCATGAAAGCTGATGCCCATCTGACTTTAATATCAAAGATGTTCTTCTGAGGAACAGTTCTAGATTACAGAAGTCTGCAAGCACAGACTCAAATTTGACACTTTAACCCATTATAAGTACATGCATGTCGAGAATGAAGACTCCGGTACACTCCAAACCATCCATCTGTGTCAAATAGAGGCAGCCACAGTACATAGTGAATCATCTAGTCTCAATACCTCAGACTCTGCATTATAAACTATGCGAATTACGAAAACCAAAGATGGAAAGTTCGCTACACAAATCTATACAAGTCTTATGTATTATTATTAAGGTCTGTGTCTGCAGACTAAGGGGGTGTTGCAAGAAAATATTTGCAATCAATCGCAAATATTCTGTTGCAAGTTTATAATCAATAGATCAGCTCTAGCTGTAGCAAATCAGATTACACTCCTTGCTTCAAGAAGCAGATTAGCAATCAATCATGCAATTAATTGCAAGACGTATGATTGATTTAGGGACCAAAAATTGACTTGCAATTGATCGCAAGTTTCTTGCAACACCCCATAAGACTACAGATCCTGGTACACTCACCTTTTCTGTACAACTGCTGAGCATACTAATTATACTTAGACATACGGACTGTACTGAGAGAGCGGGGGACCAATCCTCTGTGAGTATTGATAGACATATGTGACCATTACTATAGACATGTGGATGTACAGGGATGTTCCCACCTATAAACACAACCTGTTTAAAGAAAAACAAAAACAATAAGGACGACTACCTGCATAATACAGTTTGTACATAAAAAGTGAGAGCCAAATCTATCATAGCGAGCAATCAATTCAATAGGCAGAACTTAGGTGTAAGATTGAAAATACTTGTTACATCATCCTAATGAGTTCAGACACAATGTAAGCAACCCAAAAGTGGAACAGTAAAAGCTAGTTAAAAATATCATGAGATCCCTTGGTAGTTGCCATAGCAGCAATGTTACCATACTAAAAATCTTTTATTAATGGACCGGGCAGTACCCCCCCCCCCCCCCACTTGCTGTCTCTCAACAAAACTGCCAAAATAGGCAATAAAATCTACATGTACGTAGCATAAACACAACTGGGATTTCCTTTGACTACATTACCTCTGGTGAATCAAAAGGATATTTATTGCTGAACTTGAATTGAAGTTGAAACTTTTCACCAGCATATATAGAGTTAGGTGCACCATCTAAATCCACATGCCATCTGAAAAGAAAAGACAATATATGGTAAGCTAATTGGTTGTCCCCTTTTCCAAGCTCAATTCATTACAATATTGTGTTTGTTATTGTTTTATCATCATCATCATCATTTTCATCAATGCCCATCATCATTTATATGGAACTTCATAATATATTTTTAATACCTTTCTGAAAGAATTAGACTAGTATAGAGGAAGATGCGCACCAAGTAAAATGAGACATTTTTTGGGTTTTTTTTTTGCTTGTCAAGTTGTCAAGCTTGTCAGGTTATGTGTCCCCCTAAAAGTAACTCGTTCAAGTGAAAGAAAAACAGGAAGTCAAGCAGTTTTTCTGACTGAAGTACCAAAAAAACTGGGGGGGGGGTCATTCAAATTGTATTTTGATGGGGGTGTGCATCATCTAAATGGGGGTCTAAGGGATTCACTTTCAAGGCTCGCACTGGATTAAATTACAATTTTGGCAGGCCCGAGGAACAGAGATGTTCTGTGACAGGGGTCTTTTGAGCAGGGCGGGGCTTTTATCGTGTGTAGAATCTTGAGAACAGGGGAGGGTGTCACCAATACTTTCATCGGAAAAGTTGTCAGATCTGACAACTTTTCAGGATTTTAAATCGTTAAATCGTGACTTTGAATGAATTAAAGAGAGCGTTGATTGGCTTGATGGGAACAAGTTGATGCCAAAAGCAGCGCACATGCACACAGAAGTCGCCACTGGCATCAACATTAATCTCAGTCCACGATATTTTGATGCAAAGATCGAGAGCCTGCTCATGATGACTTACGTATTGAGAGTACTGGCTGCCTTATCTTCGTTGATTTTGATACCGGGTGGGGGATCTTTCTGAATCTGCATCAACTCCTTGTGCAGCCTCTTCTGAAAAGTGATGAAACAAAACAAAAAATATAAAAGTATAAAAGTTAGACTTAGAAAAACCTTCAGAAAAGGGGGTGGAGGGGGGGGGGGGGCTGGGGGGGATGTTTTCCAAGTTTAGTTGTGCTTTTTTGTCATTATACTTTTCATCACTGGGATGTTAACACCTTGTATCTCAAAACCTAAGAAAAACAAGTACAACTCAGATAAAAATCATTTTAGAGTTAGGACATTTATAAACCACATTGAGCATTTTAGAGGCTGGAAAGACTGAAATTGACATACACATCCCCCATGGCATAATCTTCATTTTTTTTATAGAATTCTTCAATCAATCATGCTAATTTATACAAGAAATTACATGAATAATTTGGCTCTAAATCTGTAAAATATGCCACAGAAGTGCTACTTTTTGCCGTCTTCTGTTTCATTCAAATGCATATATGAAAAATATTCACCGAATTGTTTTCTCATTGCTTTTTGGAACTTCTTTTTTTCTTTCTAGACTTCTAGTTTTTTTTTCCAATGGAAATTGTCGGCATTACTTTTCTAATCATAAACATGACATTAATTGATCTTTATCAGTCAAGGTATTAGTAAAACAGCATTGAACTTGGGCTTGAAAAAGAATTTGCATAAGATTTGTACATACACAAACAGGTACAGTACATTATGTCAGTTTAATTGTTTTAAATATCTTTCCCTGATATTTTCCCCAACATGATTAGACAAAAGACATGAAAAATACTAGATGAAATTTGCTAAATAGAGGTGAAACTGATTATGAAATAATTTCTCAAGAGGCAGTTTCTTAAACATGTATTACATGTAAGGCTTCAACAGAGCTTCACAAATTGATTCTAGAATAGTCCTGTTTAATAAAGTCTCTCACCATAGGTCTTATGCCCATATTTTGAAGTCTGGTTTAAATTAAACCCTGGTTTAAAGTTGTGGTTTAACTATGGAGAGCCAGTTGGAGCACAAATCCCTTACAGTACACATTCAATTCATTAACTGACAGTGATATGACACCCAAATTATTATTCTTCATTATGAAAGCAAAAGGAAACAAAATAGTAAACCTAAAATATATACAATATGAACAGAGTTTTTAAATTTTTGGCTCCCTTACTTTTAGCACAGAGTTAGACCAAGTTAAACCTGACTTCAGAATGCGGGCCTTAAAGTTCTGCATTCACAGAAGGTGTAAATATGGACTGATTTCAATTTTGAGGCGTTGACATTTCCCTTTAGGTAATGCTACATGTACCTTGTGATGTCATCAGGACCGGTGCAACAAGAAGGAGAAAAGGGGCATTTTCTTCTGCCCCCTCCCCCAAACACACATAGATTTTTTTTTCAAGTATTAAATAAAGATGGTACATGTAAATAACAGGAAGAAAAATGAGTAAAAGAGGAAGATGGGCATAATTAAAAAGAGTAGCCAGGTGACATTGGTCATGTATGTAGGTCTATAAATACTTCTAATCTTTTATGGAAAAAATGTTACCTTAGGTCCCGTTACCAACCCCCCCCCCTCCCCCTGCAATCAAAATACCTCAAAGCAGTGCTTCAATATCTTTATGGTTCATTTCCTTTTAAATGTTAAAATAAAGGGACATGAAATATTAAGCCTGACTCAGGACACCGTGGAGGTCGGGTTTTCAAAAAAAAAGAATCAATCTGGACCTTGGCAACAATTTGAGAGATATACATAATTGTAGAGGTCCCTTTTATAATGATTTCAGGGCCCGTCTTACAAAGAATTGTGATTGATCTGATCAATCACAACTACATGTATGGACAGCCAGCAACGTCAACATCTAAAACGCAAAATGTTCAAAATATCTCCTGGATATGATGTTTAATCATACATTAATCGTTCTCTTGAAGATTCAGTGTGATTCTCTTCGTTTACAAAGGAAGCTGTGCAAATTTCATGTGGAAAAAATTATGGTATAGCTGGATTTCCATACAGTTGAGATTGATTGGATCAATCGTAACTCTTTGTATGACAGGGCCCAGGTGATGAGATGAAATCTCTTGGCAATAAGAATGAGTTTATGTACAACTATTCTCCAAACTGAAGTAATTTATTTGTCCTATCACATTTCACCTTCTGTAATTACTAAACTTGATTCCTTGCCAAAAAATTTTGAAGTTCAAAACGGGACAAAACTTTCAAAATACTTCAATGAAAATTCTATGGACAGGCAAAGAGAAGTTGAAGAACAATCTGGAGCTTTGCTACCGCTTCAAGAATGTTGATTTTCTTATTTTTTACTCTATAAAACTATATACTTTTAAATGGCATTTGATCAAAGATACAGTAGATGAATGAAAACTACATAATTACATAAATGCATACATATAATTATCACACAGTATACATGTATTGCATGATTTACATCATTTTTGCATGTTGGTTAGTGAAATGCGATACAGTAACTTCATGGATGTCACATAGAAATGATTTACATCTGAAAATCACCTAGAATGACCATGTTCCTATGCTGAAAAGGTGGTGTTACACATGGCCAAAAAACATGTTTTTAAAAAAAGTCAGACTTTAGTCTCAAAAGCAGCATCCCTGGTAACTGAGAAAGAATATACACTTGTCATTTGGATGACCTTCCCTATGACCCCCCCCCCCCCCGGAATGGTGCGTGGTGCGTCACTTGTCTAACGTGTTAGATTTCATTGTACAATGCCTACTTAGCTTGTTGTACGCGAGCAAATGGGAGATTGAATGTCAAACATTTGTACCGTTGCACCACTTGCACACACGATGTACCATCTACAATGTACCGTCCATAATGTATCGTTGCACGGCTTTAGGTGACGTCACAATACGATTTAATTCATTGCGCTCAGTAAAAATGAAGGTGCAATACGCGTATAGCCTGCTGGCTAAATGCGCAATGCTGCCCAAGGTCATGTGCGCTTGTGGGATTTTGCTTTTCGCATCTTTCTTTTACCTCATGCGACATCTCTCACCATCGCACTCATGCCTATTCGCTATTTGTATACTATACCATGAACCATTTTTACCTTTGCAGACAATGACGGACCCCCTCATCAAATTCACGACGCACCATTTTCGGATTTGGACTGTCCTTCTGTAGATATTGATGCACCCAACGTAAAGTGACCGACATTGACGCACACCACAGGCTACGTTGTGACGCACCGAATGAGTACAATGACTGTACCCTGCGTCACTGATTGTAAATGACCCCCTCCCCCCACGATGCACCTTTCCCGGTGGTCATAGTGGTGGTCATAGTCATACAAATGACAGGTTTAAATAGCTCCACAAATTCAGTACAATCACATTGTTTATTTTTTTAAACAAAGACATAATCACCATAACAGGGCCTGCTCTATAATCATGATAATGGTCAAAATAAAATAAGTTTTTCACTCTTCTGGCACCAAATTCAAATATGATTGACTGGTTGGTTGATAATGATTTTGTTCTGTTTTTTTTAAATAAAAATTTGCCTACTTTTTCCCCCATAACATATATGAACCTAGGTTACAGTGATTCAAAATGATAAACAAATGGGTGAATCACAAATACAGTTTTGAAATGTTTTCAAGCTTGATGAATTGTACATTTATCTGAAATTGTATATAAACACAGAGAAATTGATGGTCATGATAAAAACTATGAAAACTGATGAAAACACACAACTTTTTTTACCGTGACCACTTCTTTTTTTGGCTTTCCCTGAAAAGAAAAAAAAAGAAGAAAATGATTGTATTTTTCTTTTGGCCAATCCAATATTTGGGCACTTCACCACCTTTGGGCTTTAGGCCTTGCCTGGCCCTGGTAGTGTTGGGGCCTAGCCTATACTTTACAGTTTCGCAAATTTGATACTTTATGTGAAGAGCTTAAAATCTTTAATGGCCATTTAATTGGGAACCTTGATCTTGAAAGCCAAAATTCACTTCAAACTCAAAGTCATAAGGTCTACAGCTTATAAATATAAAGCAATACTTTCACCTCCATTCCTGCCATTCACTGTGTTACAGGTTCCCAAATACATAATTTGGCCCATTATTGTGTTGCCCGTTGAGACTCCACTCTCAAAATCTTAATTGGAGCAAAGACACTGCAAGGGTAAGACTGGACAGTCTGTATTAAAATGCTCGGGAAGATTGCCCAACAGCGCTGAATAAATAGCCATTTTGGGTTGTGTAAAAAACACAGGGTTCCAGCTTTTCAAAAAAAAATACCCTGATTTTTCCCCAACGAAGTCTTAAAATTCCCTGATAATTATTTAAACCCAATCCCAGTTTCGCAACTTGTTGCAGTGAATGACACGTATTTTTAGTATAAAAACAATCATGTAAAACTAATTAGTATACCATAACCAGTCATTCAATTGATGTTGTTTTGATATGCAACAAAATATAACAAAGTCTGACTGACTACCGTGCTTTCGACTTTTGGGCTGATAAAAATTCAGATTTTTCCTTGATTTCAGGCATTGTCCCCTGATTTGAGGTATTTTTTATCGAATTCCCTGATTTTTTCCCTGACTGGAAAAAGTTAAATAATCTTCCCTGATTTCCCTGATTGGCTGGGAACCCTGAAAACATATGAGAGAAATGGTAGAGGGGGGAGAGAATAGACGATTTTTATATTAATTTTTTTTCTCTTCAATTTCTTTAAATCTAAAATTAGAGATGAATATCTTAGAGGTGGACTTATCCACACGCGCCGCACTTGTGCCCTCTCCCAAAGGCCAAACACCCCTATCATTTTCAATACATTGCATGCCAATGTGCGAAGGTTTACTTGCTCAATGCTGTTGGGCCTGCGCGCCCATCCCACGAGCGAATGGAGTGTTTAAAAAAAATCGCCAAAGTGTCCGTTCTTGGCCTTGTATGGTAAGGGGTCCTGAAGCTACGCACCACTTACCACGCATGCAATTTCAATGGCAAAATGCGCACTCTGTGTGTGGAACTGTGACTGCAGAGTGACGAAAGATTCCTATTCAATTTGCTTTTACAGAGGCTGCAATAAATCACTAAATGCATAGAAAACTAGCAACTCTTTCAGTAGAGGCGCTGATCCAAAAATTGAGATCCTCATAAACCAGAACAATTCATGTCTTGAAAAATTGAGATTGTCCATGTTTATATGCCAATGGGGAGTTTTTTTTCACTTACCCCTGCGGGACATAGAATGCAATTACGGGGATTGAGAGTGCTAAAAATGGATTCAGTGACCTCAATTCCCAACAGTTCACCATCTATTTTTTCACGACTTGCTGTCTTCCAATAATCTTATGAAACCTGATATGTTCACATTGAGCACTTTTAGAAAGGTACGTCGACATAGAGGACTGGTACGAGATGACGTCATTTTTTGGCCTGCCATATGCCTTAGGTCCTCACACACATCCACTATCAAAATCGAGAACCTCGCCACATCCATTTTGCGGTTCTCCTAAATCATAGACGACGTGCACGTGAGTGACGTCATTTTAACCATTCAAGCCCAGCATGAAGATCAACCTTTCCCTTTTAAAACACAGTTTTCAGTGACTTTTCACAAAATTAATGTAAGTTGTACGATGCATTATGTTTATCATATTTGAAATTGCAATCTGATCTCCAAAATATACATCGATATATATCCTAACTCGCGTAAAAAGGAATCAAAGCAAGTGAAAGGGCACATGTGCACACGTTGCACATTCGCATCACCCGACCGGGTCGCCAGGCGATGGTGCCCAAGATCTTCCGGGTCGGGCAGCGTGTCATGACCCGCTGGTTATCGCGCTGTTTCATGTGGACGTACGTACACGTACAAGTCGAGTGAAATCTAAAGTATTCGCATCTGTAGTGAACAAGGGCAGACGACGATGTTGACTCGAACGATCAGATGACTGCTACGTCGTTCACGTTCACTGCTCCTAAAACTCTCTAGTGACTAGCATTCACATTCACTCAGCTCAATTGATGTCGGCACTTGACAGGTGAATGAACTTTCATAGATTTCTTGTAGAGAAAAATCAGACAAGCATAATGCTGGAGATTTCATCAAAATCGGATGTAAAATAAGAAAGTTATGACATTTTAAAGTAAAGTTTCGCTTATTTTTCACAAAATAATTGTATGCATAATTTAGTCACATGCAAATGAGAGAATTGATGATGTTCCTCACTCACTTTTTCTTTTGTTTTTTTATTATTTTAATTAAACAATATTTCAATTTTTGCAGATCTGACAATAAGGACCAACTTGACTGATCCATAAAATGTTAAACAATGGTAATTCCACCATGTTCAGACTTCAGAGTGAAATAAAACTTTGTTTCACAGGACAATAACATTTGAATATTTCATACAATGAAATCCAAAAGAAATAGTGAGTCATGTCATCAGTCCCCTCATTTGCATACCAACTAGGATGTGCATATAACTGTTTTGTGAAATTAAACGAAAATAAAAAATGTCTTAACTTTCTTATTTTACATTCGATTTTGATGAAATTTTCAGTGTTGTGCTTGTTGGATTTTTCTCTTTTTATTCAAATCAACATTTTGTAGGGGTGGACTTGTCCTTTATTACTGAGACAGTCCCTGTAAGCTGGGACAATCCCAATTTTCTGACCAGCGCCTTAGTAAGTTACTGTCTTTGACTTTGGAGTTTGAAGTTATTTTCACTTTCCTAAAATAACATGAACCTACATGTATATGACACTGGAAATACCATTTCTTTTCCTTCTACATCAGGCGGTGAAATCAAGAGGTGTTTGGAAAACACATCAGGATTTTCATATTTTGTGATATTTTCTTTGTCTAGGCCTAGTCTAGATCTAACATTAGATCTTCTTCAATCTTGTTCTAATCTTGGGTCATGTGGGTAAGGATCTTTCATTCATGCTTTGGTCGGATTTGGAATATTTACCCCAAATTAGTGAAAAATAATTTGTTCAAATATTAAAATTGGCATAGTATAGACATAGTTTTCATCATTTGTAAACAAAGTGCATATATCTTAGTTTAGGCCCCCCCCCCCATCATACTGCAGGGCTGCCAACTCTCACGCAATCTGCGTGAGTCTCACACAATTCACCCGATTCTCACGCTGATCATAGGAATTCTCAAGCTGAACCCCGAAAATAGAGAGAAAAAAAGTTTATTAGCCAATATCGGATATTCAATAACATTATAACCCGGCCAGGCATAAGTTTCAAAGTTTTTAACCACACAAGCGCAAAGCTAAACCATCAATGCAAATGCGATTGGCTTACTGTATCCCGCGTGTGAGAGCTGGTGACGTCGAAATTTACTATGAAGCGGGGTTTCGTGCGAGGCACAACGAGCGATTGAGTGTCAATGCAATGCCATGTCATGGCGATACACTTGGTTTCTTTTGTAGCTTTATTTTAATTGAGCCAAAAAGAAACTGATAATTTATTATTTTATGATGATAGTTTTAGCTTTCTTCCTCTGTTTTTTTTCTTTCTTTTCAATCATACTTTGTTTCTTCCCTTTCTTCTTTCATTTCTTTGTTACTGTCTTTCTTTTTTAATTTTCCCTTTTTTTGTCTTTCGTTCTTTCTGTCCTTTGAACAAATATTTTTCTCTATTTCTTTTTCTTTCTTTTTTGATTTCTTTCTTTCTGTAATTCTTGAATCCATCCATCCTATATTTATCTCTTCTTTCTTTCTTCTTTTTACCCTTTCTTTGCTTCATTCTTTGTTTCTTCCTTTCATCCATCCTTTCTTTACCCTTTCTTGTTTTTTATTTCTTACTTCTTTCAGCCTTTTCTCTCTTTCTTTCATTCATTCCTTCCTTTCTGTCTTTTGTTCTTTCTTTGTTTTTCCCCTTCGTTCCGTCTATCCTTTTACCTTTTCTTTCTTTCCTTCATTCCTTCCTTTTTTTGTCTTTTGGTCTTTCTTTTTTTTTTTCTTTCATCTATTCTTTTACCGATTCTTTTTTTTATATTGCTTGCTTGCTTCCTTAATTCTTTATTTCTTTCCTTCATTCTTTCTTCTTCTTCTGGAAACAGTAGTCCACCGTCTGGTGTATTGTCGTACTGGTGAAGTGCAACGTGCAAGTGTGTACATTATCCGATAAAAAATTGCTTAAGGGAGCAGCAGATAATCACAGGTTGAGGTTTCACTGCTAAGCTTATAGACAGTTGATTTGGAATAATGAAACTTAAAAATGTGGAATTTTTTTCAAGGTCAGTGAACTTCATTAAAAAAGCCAATTAACCTATTTGAATCCTGCCTTAACTTAAGTATATACCGTATGGGCACTAGTATTCAACCCAGCATAATTCAAAGATTTGGACAAATTCCCCCAAATATTTAGAAATAGGGAATTTATCTTATTTTCATACCTTTGTTATTTCCAGGGTAATCTGTTGTCGGTATTTTCTTTATCAATCTGTCGACTATATGCGCGGAGGATCGAATCATGTGGCGATGACCTTTTGCATTGAATTGCACTAGTATTCAACCTAGTGATGATAGATAGCGAATCTCAAAATGGTTTAGATTGCTAAATTAGATCTAGATCTATGTAAGTCTCTGGCTTTGATTAATTCCGTTTGGTCTCATCTCAAATGGTCTAGTCCATAGTCAGATGGGACAAGGGCAGATTGAGAGACAGGGTCATCTTTCCGCGCTAGGTTGAATACTAGTGCCGACGGATTGAATACTAGTAGTGGCAAAAACCATCGCCGTATAATTCGATCGCCCGTGCACAGTCGATGGGTTGAAGAAAAAAATAACTGAAAAAGAATAACCAGCATTTGCTCTCGGAAATAAGAGTTAAGACGGGTCTGAAATTAAGATAAATTCTATATTTCTATATATTTGACTTTGAGGAAACTCTCCAAACGGGTTGAATACTAGTGCCCTTACGGTATTTATGCCTTTTTATGGACTCAGAGTTAAAAGTATGTGCCAGATTGCAACACCATTTAAATTGCAAAATTGTAATTAAAAGCTCCCTACCGTGGAAGGGGGCACACCCCCTTCCACAGACCACACCATCCCCCCTCGGGCGCTCCGTGCCCTCGATCGCTTCCTCGCAATGTCTCACTCCAAGCTCTTCTCAAAAGTTGGCAGCCCTGATACTGCACTGTCTTTGATTGGTGATGCAGTTGGGCCTTTGGCGAAAATTGAGCGAGTTCCCGCTCCGCGCTGCGGTGGGAGAAAGACAGTCACACGAACGAAGCACACAAACTCACACCCGGCAGCTCAGGGCAAAGACAGAAGGAGCAATCCGTTGGGTGTTGACAGTCGCACAAACAGCTGCCAGTTTTGGTCTCGACCAGAGAACGAGACAAAATTATCGAAATACGACCAACATGTCGCATTAATAATGGTCTGTTTCTAAGAGCTACACGGGTATCCAACCCTTTGATGGCCATTGCTAAGCCAATAGATCTACGAAAGCTCATCGATATCAGTTATAAATCATGTAAATAACCCTCATTTAGCTTACCTGTGTCGCCATATTTCGCCTTTCCTCATTGTAATTTGCAAAGCGCCCTCTCAGGGCTCAATTGGCATATTTTCTTAAAGGAGAATGAAACTCTTGGAGCAAGTTAGCTTTTGTGAAAGCAGAAAAATCAAAGAATAAGATCAACAAAACTTTGAGAAAAATAGGACTAGCAATAAAAGAGTTATGAGCATTTGAATGTCGAGATCACTAATGCTATGGAGATCCTCCCATTGGCAATGCGACCAAGATCTGTGATGTCACACACCGTGACGTACAACTCTCCCACTTGGACACTGAAAATATACCCCAAAACATCTCTTTTTGCTCATTCTAATCATATGACAAACGATTCATCAATGATATAATGTTGTGAAACCTCTGTACTTGTCATCTCATAGAGAGAACACCTCACCTTGTGATAGACTCTATAAAAGTGAGAATATAAGTGAAATAAGTACTAAAGTAATGAGGGAGTTGTACGTGTGTGATATCACAGATCTTGGTCGCATTGCCGTTGGGAGGATCTACATGGCACCAGTGATCTCAATATTCGAATGCTCATAACTTTCTTATTATTCATTCAATCTTCCTCAAACTTTCAACAATATGTTTCTTTGATTTTTCTCTTTGATATGGATTCAGCTGGTTTCAAGGGTTTCATTCTCCTTTAACTTTTCATTCTCCATGTTCTCCTGCGCTGCATGCCGCGCCCCCCTTCTAATTCCTCAGAGGACAGTGCAATAACTTCGGTGCGAGAGGGGGGGGGGCTGTCCTCTCACCGAACATTTAGTTTTGGGTGCCCTGATTGGAACAGATGACAAATGTATACATGTAGAAATATATATATATATTGTGACGGCCTCTAATCCAACTTTCAGCTGACACGGTTTTCTTGTCAGGATGCCACCGTGCCTGACCGTCAGTTGCGTACTTCCCAGGACCAAAATCCAATTGAAACCAGTTGGATTTCCAACTGGTTTCAATTGGTTTCAACTGGTTTCAATTGGTTTCAACTGGAATTTAACAATTTCCAGTTGAAACCAATTGAAACCAGTTGGGCAACTGGAAATCCTAACTGGAACCAGTTGGGTAACTGGAAATGACTTCCAATTGGAAATGATTTCTAACTGGAACCAGTTGAGTTATACTGGAAATCCCAACTGGAACCAGTTGGGCAACTGGAAATCCTAACTGGAACCAGTTGGGTAACTGGAAATGACTTCCAACTGGAAATGATTTCTAACTGGAAATCCCATGCAACTGGAACCAGCTGGGCAACTGGAAATCCTAACTGGAACCAGTTGGGTAACTGGAAATGACTTCCAACTGGAAATGATTTCTAACTGGAAATCCCAACTGGAACCAGTTGGGCAACTGGAAATCCTAACTGGAACCAGTTGGGTAACTGGAAATGACTTCCAACTGGAAATGATTTCTAACTGGAAATCCCAACTGGAACCAGTTGGGCAACTGGAAATCCTAACTGGAACCAGTTGGGTAACTGGAAATGACTTCCAACTGGAAATGATTTCTAACTGGAAATCCCAACTGGAACCAGTTGGGCAACTGGAAATCCTAACTGGAACCAGTTGGGTAACTGGACATGACTTCCAACTGGAAATGATTTCTAACTGGAAATCCCAACTGGAACCAGTTGGGCAACTGTAAATCCTAACTGGAACCAGTTGGGTAACTGGAAATGACTTCCAACTGGAAATGATTTCCAACTTGAACCATGCAGTTGTGTAACTGGAAATCCTAACTGGTACCAATTGGGTAACTGGAGATGACTTCTAACTGGAAAGATGGGTAACTGGAAATGAATTCTAATTGCATGGAACCAGTTGGGTAACTGGAAATAAAATTGGAACCAGTTGGGTAACTGGAAATTATTTCCAATTGGTTTCCAATTGGAAATTTTCCAGTTACCCAACTGGATCCAATTGAAACCAGTTAATTTGCATATTATCTGCCAGTGTGCACAGATTAATGTTTTATGAGATTCATCATCATTAACAATGTATCTATTTAATTCTTTTCAATTTCAAGTACCACACTTTTTAAAGATAAGTATTTAGAATACTTAGCAGTGAAAACCATGTTCATAAATGTTATAGATTATAATTAAAACAGATTAAAGGATAATTAGTACACCACTAACTGTTACCAAATTACATCAAATAAAAATACATATATTTGAAGATCTTCCATATAAATATATACATATGAAAGTCTGTATTTTATCAATGCCCTTTACATTGGTATTAATAGACATAAAAACACTGCTTCTGTGTTGGCATGAGCAATAGTTAGTGCAAATGCTAATTAATTTGTAACTAATTAAGTTCATTCCAACTGGAAGTTCCAATTGGATCCAGTTGGAAACCAATTGGTTTCAACTGGTTCCAGTTGAAACCAGTTGCCTCCAATTGGTTTCAATTGGAACCAATTGAAACCAGTTGCCTCCAATTGGATTCAATTGGTTTTAATAGGGAAATTGGAACAACTGGAACAAATTGCCAACTGGTTCCAGTTGCCCAATTGGTTTTAACTGGAACCAATTGGCAACTGGTTTTCAATTGGAACCAATTGGTTTTAACTGGAACCAATTGGCAACTGGTTTTCAATTGGAACCAGTTGTTCCAATTTCCCTATTGAAACCAGTTGGCCAACTGGTTTCAATTGGTTTTGCCCTAATTGGTTTTAACTGGATTTTGGTCCTGGGTTTCGTTTGGTCAAAGTATATGACCGTTGCTGATGGTTTATGGAAAAGACTGATTAACAACCATCACCAACCGTCGTCTCTGGTTTCTCCAGTCAGATCATCCGTCGATTGCAATCGATCACCTCTCTCGTCTCATTTCAGTCAATCGGACATCCGTCGACCATTCAATCACCAGCATTCGTTCCGTACACCAATCATTTGATCCTTCATAACACTCAAAAGAACGTAGTCCAGATCAGAGTGTAGGTTCAATGCTTGATCTTTACCTTTAATTTCTCAAAAAAATATCATTGTACAGAGCAAAATGAGATACAAGAGATGAAGGGCAGCATTTGCACTACGGTAAAGAGCCGTAACACTAATCGTCCTTAATGCCAGTTGGCTCCTCGTATTTATCCATTTTTTAACACTTCGATAAAACAGTTACTAAAGATGACTTCAACAACTACAATAACCTAATTAACTTTGCTAATCAACCAGCTTTCTCGAATAAAACAACTGGATAATGCTTAGGCAACTTTGCTTATAATAAATTAATCAAAAGGTTTCATGACAACTCCAACATGTTTATAAAATGTGCGATTTTGGCTAATTTTCGTTAAATCATAGAACGTCTACACATACGATTTCCATATAGTCTACGTTTACAGACCCTATAACATCCCTATGACATTAAATCGGAAACATAGTTCGTTACAATATTTTTCAAATCAATATGAACGCAGGCTATATTCGACAGTTCGAGTGGAACTTGACTATACAGTGAACAGTTATGATTTACTGTAATTAGTTTTCTTTGTCACTTTAAAAGCGCTGTATGTACGTCACGTTATTTAAGCTTGTCACTCTAACGACAGTTCCCAGAAGGAAAAACCAGTAAGACCAGTAAGAATTTTTACTGGTTTTCAGTAGAATTTTACTGGTTTCCAGTATATTTTTACTGGGCCAGTTGATTTTTAACTGGACCAGTAAAAATAAACTGGAGACCAGTTCCAACAATTGCATTCCAGTTGAAGCAATTAGTAATACCAGTTAAATTGTTTTTCATCAAACTGGTGTTTCTGGTCCAATAAATGGTTTCCAGTAGATTTTTACTGGTTTCCAGTATTATGTTTACTGGACCAGTTGATTTTTAACTGGACCAGTAAAAATCAACTGGAGACCAGTTCAAACAAAGTAGTAATACCAATTAAATTGTTTTTCATCAAACTGGTGTTACTGGTCCAATAAATAATGACTTTATTTCAAGTCAGATCATTTGACGAATTATGGAAAATGAATTTTGCAATTCAGAGAAAGTTATTATCGTTATCATTGTTATCATCATTCTTCTTATAATTATCATAATTATTATTATTATGATTATTATAATCAAAATTGTTGTCATCATTCTTATTACTGTTATCATTGTTATCGATATTGTAATAATAATTATTAATATTATCATAATTATCAAGTATTAACATTATCATTAAAATAATTATTTCCTTTAATTATGATTAAGATCAAAGCAAGATATATTCCTCTGGTATAGTCAACTGGTCTAAAGTAATTCATTGTTTGAAATTAAACTGGTCAAGACCAGTAATACCAGTAATTCTGATGATGCTGATCACGTGGTTAACCTCATTTGCATATTTCCTATTTTAAAAAGAAAAATCAGGATTTAGAATGGAATATCCTTGCAATGGCACTCATTGTTGTTTAAAAACTTTCCAAATAAGTGTGTGAACTAATTCACAATGAAAATGTGTAATTTCATATATCACATTTAAAATAACAGCAGAAAAATTAATTTACTAACCATCTTTTCCATCACATTTCACTGACAATGGTATATAACAAACCAAATGCATGTAATAAATTGTTCCAGTAAGACCAGTACGAGGACCAGTTCGACCAGTTTGAGGACCAGTAGAAAATACCAGTAAAAACCAGCTTGAATTGGATACCAGTATGAAGACCAGTGAGACCAGTAACAACCACCAGAAACAAGACCAGTATAAAATTCCAGTAATTCAAGACCAGTTTAATTTTTAACTGGACCAGTAAAATTTTAACTGGACCAGTATGACCAGTTAGACCAGTAAACCGATGTTCCAATTTCCAGAGTTACCAGTTAAAATTATACTGGTCTAACTGGTCCAGTGGAACTGGTTTTTCCTTCTGGGTTGTTAAACTTTTAAACGAGATGCTTAAACTTTAAAACAAGTTGTTTGAAAAGTTTAAACTTGTTTAAACAATCAAGTCATGTACTCGATCTCGAGTGACAGGCCAAACAACGTAAGTGCCAGCGCCGATCGAGTGCTAAGAAATCTCAAAATGAAGGTATGCATTGAAACTCACGGACAGGGGCGTAGACAACGGGGGGATGAGGGGGATGCATCCCCCCACCTCACAAGGTGGGGGGGATGGCATGTACAATCATCCCCCCCAGGATTATTATTATTATTATTATTATTATTATTATTATTATTATTATTATTATTATTATTATTATTATTATTATTATTATTATTATTATTATTATTATTATTATTATTATTATTATAAGACTGAGATCAAATAGAAGTAAATAATGCCCTAATTTGAAACGATGCAATGCCGTTATGGTTCCGATTTCTTCACAAACTTACAAAGCAGTATTGTTACTCCATGGATCATAGTGATTCTGTTTATGTTTTTTGTATCTGTATGTTAATGAGCCGCCAGCCAATATCCATCTATGGATACTATGCCTGTTTCTTTAAGGTAAAAAAAAACATAGTATGTACGTATATTCGTTATGCTTTATAATGAACAGACATATTGTTGTTTGTTTGTTGTTTATGTGTTCTATTCACAAACGGCCACAGAGGCTGTTTTCATTCATAACCACATACCCATATCAAGGCAACAAAGACTATACCTGCGTGTACACAGTTGACATTGGTTTTTTTTCTGAAGATGTGTAACAGCAAAATTCACAGAGATAAATAAATACGTAGTGTGGTTCAATATGCAATACTATATGTGTCAGTCCATTCTGTATTCGTATGCCACGGTGTGTAGATCTTGTCGATGTATGTCTGTCCATTCAAGGCGGCCGGCGTAGTATGTGTGTGTGCGCGCACCCGTGTGTGTGTGAGGGTGAGGGTGTGTGTGTGTGTGAGTATGTGTGTGTGTGCGTGCGCGCTTGTGTGTGTTATTTTACCTCATTAAGTATGCATCAGATTGCACGATTTCAAGTTCAAAATTGCAAAAGGGAGGGGGGACACTCCCCTCCCACACCCTCCCCCCGCTCGGTCGCTTCGCTCCCTCGCTCGGGCGCTTCGCGCCCTCACTAGCGTTGGCAGCCCAGTCATCCCCCCCAGGTGTACGAACCTGTCTACGCCACTGCTCACGGATGTGACAATTTCATTCAATAGCTAGGCCTAATACAATCATTAACCTGATAATCATTATAGACCTAGCGGTGAATAAAAACTACCTGGGTGTGAAACCGCAAACATGATAAGCCTAACAGTAAACCTGTAGTCATGTATGAAATTTTTTTAGAAGTTAACAGATTTTTATTTTAAATAATGACCAGAAATAATTAACTAAAAGGCAATCGTGATATGCCTCTCGATTAATTTGATTTGTTAATATAATATTTATCCTTACGAGTTTCGAGTGCTTGACCTCTGCAGGCAATGAATAGACCTATAATAGGCTTATAGGCCTAGGCATAGTCGAGTAAAGTAAAGTCAACAAAATAGCTTCTGGGAAAACCATGTACAACTTTGTTATATAATCCAGTGGTAGGTAATAACACGATTTTTCACTGATAAATTCCAGATGGGGAAAGGCTACAGACACGCCTTCTCCTCTGTCATTTTTTTTTACATGGAACCAGCTTCTCGGCGGCCCCCTCTCTCCCTTTCCGCTTTTCTCATTTTTTCTCCCCCCCTCTCTCATTTCAGTATCGGGCCCCTCTCCAAGTCCGACCTCAGCTCCCCCTTTCATTTTCCGTATACTAATCTCTCTAACTTCTCCAGTTCCCATGTTCAAGTTTCTCAAATCCATCCCCGACCTCATGGCTCTCTCTCTCACCCCCTCCCCTCCCTCTCTCACTGACCCCAGCTCCCTCTTTCCTTTTTCTATAATCTCTCCTCCCCCTCCCATGCACTTCTCCAGCCCCCCCCCCCCCCTCTTAAAATATATCACCATCTGCCAGCTCCCCTACCCCATGGCCTTTTATCCTTAAACCAATCTGTACGTACCCCTCCCTCTCCATCTAAAGTCATCCATCAGGTCCATCAGCTCCTTTTGTTCAGTCTCCCACATATGTCTCTCTTGGTGACATGTCTCCTTGTCTTACACTAGCTGCCAAAGGCATTTAAAAGTACCTGTAACTTCCCCTTAGAAAAAAAATCTTTAACAAAAAAGTTATTGAGTACATACTGATAAATTCACTCTTTGCCAGGGGGAAGGGGTCAATCACATTAGAAGATAATAAATTCACAATTCAACCTTGATGCAATGTTTTGATATGTTTATTGCACATTTTTAATGTCAGAACATTGTACGAAGTAGCGTGTTAATTAACTTACACAAACATAACAATAATATAAATGTAGGTTTATCTCGCTATAAAAGTTGGAATGGTTCATGACATACCACAACACTATGAATGATGTGAATGTGATCCAATGGTATGCAAAATCTGGGCTTGTTTGATTATCAATAAAGACACCTCAAATGTAAATCGGAGGGGAATGAGATTTTAAGATCAATCTTTAAGGACAAGTCCACCCCAACAAAAAGATGATTTGAATAAAAAGATAAAAATCCAACAAGCATGACACTGAAAATTTTATCAAAAACGGATGTAAGATAAGTTTTGCTTAATTTCACAAAACAGTTATATGCACATCCTGGTCGGTATGCAAATGAGACTGATGATGTCATCCACTCACTATTTCTTTTGTATTTTATTATATGAAATATTATAATTTTTTCCTCAATGTCAAGTGAAAGGATTAATTCCTCTCTGAACATGTGGAATTAGCACTGTTTAATACTACTAGTATATGGTTCAGTCAAGTTGGTCCTTATTGTCAAATCTGTAAAAAATGAATTATTGTATAATTCAAACAATAAAAAATAAAAGAAATAGTGAGAGAAGGACATCATCGACTGTCTCATTTGCATGTCACTGAATTGTGCTTATCACTGTTTCGTTAAAAAATAAGTGAAACTTAAAAATATCATAGTTTTCTTGTTTTACATCCAATTTTGATGAAATGTTCTGCATTATGCTCGTTTGATTTTTCTGGGTGGACTTGACCTTTATAAAACAATTTGTTTATTGCATCTCTTTATAAGCTCTGAAATTTATTAACAAGCAAAGCTCACTATATGCTCATACCTCCTACTATTTCCTGAAATCAAGAAGTTCCTATTACTCAATAAAATGTGCAGTGGCTTTTAAACATTCACATGCCATTCTACATGTACATTGCAAAATGTTTGTCACAGATAAAAATGGAAGATACTGTAAAAATGAAAAGCAGTCTATGTTTTCATCTTATCTAAAATAAAAAAGAAAAACATACACAGACTAACAACCAATTTGTAACAAAAATTAATAGTCATCATTTTTCTCACTATTGTATTTCTCCAAATGTAAGCTCTTCGAGTGTTTCACAAAGGATATACTTAATAACTTTATACTTTCACTTTGAACATGTAATTGGTATCTCGTTTCACAAAACATGAGACAAAAAACATTATATATAATGACAATAAATATATATACATCATTAATTTTCTATATGCTGGATGCAAGTTAATAAATATATATCGTTGGTCAATCTCTAGAAATAAGTGTATATCAATCTTAGTATTTCTTTTTCTATATATACAGAAACATCAAAGTTAACAATATCCGACACATCAAAAGGGGCATTATTGCAATGCTACTTCAAACATATCTTCCACTCAGAAATACAGATGTACATAAAGCATGATTATTTTAATTCATTAATGTAAATGTCATGGGATTGTTTATTTTTTTTCTTCACACTTATGTCATACACTGTATGTACCAATTAACAGAATACTTCTAATCCACGAGTAGTTGTACAAACATGTTTCATAATAACTTAGATGAATGTATTTGATACAATCTAATAAGATTTTAACAACCAGTACACAGAGTTGTACAAGTGGAGATACCATAACATATCACAACAATAGGAAGTATGGAATGAAGAAAAGAGGTATATTGGGGAACAGTTATGAGAAAAATCTGGCTTGATACACTCATTGGGCAGTATTCTCGAAAGAGTTTCAATTTCAAAAGAGGTATTTTCGACTTTATGTTTTTCAGTGTTTTTTTCGGTGGAAATCATCGGCAAACAACATTTCAGTCATAAATTACATGAAAATCTATTGCTTTTAATCAGTAAAAATTAAAATAATGATACATTTATGAAATTTGGCAACATACATAATTTGCATTGGATTTGTACATGAAATGAGTTTTTGAGCAATTTTGGGTCTTGACATGCACTTTCATAATGTTGCGTAACTTTGGAACCGCGTACCCCCGCGTCACGAATTTTATCTTAAAAGTCATGAAAGTGATGAAATGTCATGGCGCGATCTTTTTGCCTTACAGATTTATCATGGAAAATGTCAAGGGGGAAATGTTTTTGCCCTTCCCCCTCCGAGTGGGATTGGAAGTAGAGATAAAATTTAAAAAAAAAGGCACAAAATAAAACAGCACACAAACCAAATAGTGGGATAAAGGTAGCTATAAAATGTATACAAAATAAAAAGTTGTCAGTTACAAACAGCAGAGAATCAGCACTGCAGTGAATAACCTAAAGTTTTCAGAATGAAAATATTGTTTACAGAGGAATCTGTAAAAAATCACAAAGTATACAAGTACTACAGAAAGTATCTTTTTATTTCATAAAAAAAAAGGACTATTTTCTCTTGTCGAATTCGGATTGTATTTGTAAGTTTTCATTTTAGATATTTTGTATGATAGTCTCATTGTAAGTGAAGTATTTTTCATCATCTTTGAAAAAGCACATAAACAACCTTTTTTTTCTGACTAGAATTTGCAAAACGTGTGTAGGCAATAATAATAATCTGCTTATTTATAATGCACAGACATACATTAGTACATACCTAAGCGCTTACAGATTTATTATTACCCCGGTCATCGGATTCAATAAGTCATTCCCGAACACAATGTATGCACATTCTCCCCTCCCTGGGGAGTATTCTAGCCAGTCGCTAATGAGGGCACACACACACTGCTGGACAAGCTTCAATGACTTTGCATCCTACCTGGTACTCATTTAGCACCGGGGTGGAGAGTGGCAGCGTGGATTAACGCCTTGCATAAATGCCACAGGAAGCTAGGCTGCGGTGGGATTTGAACAGACGACCCTATGATTTGATTACAAGGCGAGAGTCAAAACCACTTCACCATGGCTAATATCATCTTTGAAGTGAAACTAACCAGTCTGATTGATGGATAAGCGGCAGTGTGCGTCCTGTGCGCATGATCTGACCAATGAGGTGATGTCTTCTATACCATACGCAACTAGGCAATTAAGTGCGACTCTAATTCATAATTTAAGCTTTGTGAAACACCCCCCTGTAGTTATATTAACGATGAAGCTCTGGGGAGTGTTTATTTAACTAATTCATGAAGTTATGAGCAGGTTACAAACAAGATGACTTTAGTAGACACATAGCTCTGGGAATTTCATGTCATACGTTGGTACCGAGTGGAAGACGGCTGGTGTTGATGGGTCGGCTTTGACGGGACTGCCAGCTGGAGACACCGGGGTCCTAAAACAGACAAATATCAAAGTAAATTTTATCAAAGGGATAAATTCACTTTCTAACAAGCAGTAAAATGTGCTTTGAAATAAGAAGCACCATTTCAGAGTGTATACCCATTGATACTTGAACTTTTTAGATACAATGGAAGTAATTATTTATCAACCAGGCGACTAATATATGAGGTTTGTCTTGTTATCAACCGTGATCAGCATATAATTTTTTTGGAATGTGTCGATAATTTTCATAACTTTCCCATTTTCATTTTTGTTTTAGATGAACTTTTCAGCTATATGTTTGTTTGATGTATTCTCTACTTAATCATTTAACATTTTCTTTGTTGGGAGTGGACTTGGCCAGTAATTAAAGGTGTTCCCATTTGTTTAATATTACTAATTTTATTGAAACATTTTCTGCTCCGGTTCTGTATTTCATTCCATTAATATAACAAACGACATGCATATTTCTGTACAATATATAATTTCCAAATAGAATGTAAAATATAGATTTAAAAGGGCTCAAGAATGATTCAATGAGATATGATCATTATCATTCGGGTTATACCATTTACTTCAAAATTCTTTAATTGACTACAGAATGATTTTCGATTAAAATAAAAACAAAAGACAATCCACTTACTTCACCACGGTATCGAGAATGTCATTTAGCTTCTTGTACCACTTCTCACTCTGTAATAAATAAAATGTGAAATAACTTAAATTCAATTCAGAGGAAAAGATGAAAATAAGCACTTGAATGTACACTGGTGGACCTTCAACAAGTCCAATAATAGCAAGTCGATGACATTTTCCAGCATGTTTGCCTATTAGCGCTCAAATTCAGGATGCAATTTTAAAGTCGAAAGCGGTCTTGTAGTCGCATAATAATCTTGTCAGAGCAATTTTTTCCAGTGCGCATGTCTTATTGTATTAAAATTCATAGTCATTCAGGATTCAATTCTTAAGTCGAAAGCAGTTTGAAAGTCGGATGATCGACTAGTCAAAGCAATTTTCCAGTGTTAATGCCCAGCTGTATTCAAATTGCACTCACTCATGATGAATTCGTAAATTCATAAGAAAATAGCTAGCAACCTACCCTCTGTTCTGCAGAAGCTGCGAGTTGATCAAGAGATGAATTCTGAAACATGATGAGGATAGCAAGTCTTTTCTCTCTCTCCTCTTCCACGGTGTTTCCATCTACGACAGTCATTGGCGTCAAGACCTTCTTCAAAGACTCAAAGGTCACAAGCTCTTGAGGATGTTTCTGTGTGTAGAGAATCACGAGAATACAGATATTTTCAGGTGTATGACCTGTGACCTTTGACCTCATGATCCCAAAATCTAATCAGATCGCAGTAACTCCTATATCGATCCTTGGATCAAGTGTAAGGTTCGTTAGTTATCGTGAGAACAAATGCGGACAAATTAATCGACGACCAATCCATAACGTAATGCCTCCAGCAACAAAAAAGGTGTACTGTGTATTCATGAATACATTGTTGAACAAATACATTTTCTAAACACAAGGTTGTATTCTTGAAATGAAAAATAAAAACATATCTTGAGCTGGTTTCCTCTTTTGCAGTTGTTGATTATACTGTAAAGTATCATATCATACATTGTAAATACTAGGCAATTATATCTATTTTAATTAACAAGGGATACCTAATTTGTATAGTGATTTTATGTAAACAAAGGAAAACATGTGCAGATAAATGTATTTTGATCAGGCACCAAATTAAAATAAATGTCCCTTTAAAGTTGTGAAATACATGTACATCCGATAATATTTCATATCAGCAACAAAATTTGAGTTTTCAGACATGTGTGTTCATATAATACAGTAATAAACTGGAATAGCAATTAACGCTTTAAGGATATTTATCCAAATTTAAGACGGACTTTGAGGACATAATATCTGGTGGGTATTTCATAAGCTGTTCATAAGTTATGTAAAAATTTACACAAGGCCACTGGACTGTTGTTGGTTGCCAAATAAAAAACAGCTTTATAAAATTGACAAATCCCATTCTAAATCATTTTGATTAATCAGTTGTAGGTGAAATAGAAATTTTGCTAACCACAATTCTTTGTTAAGGAACAAGCAAAACATTTTACGGATTAAAGGATCTCTCTCAAAATAAAAAATAAATAAAAAAATGGAATATCCAATTTATTACAAGAACTGGTCACTAGTTGTTAATAAAGTCATGCGGAACTTACAAACAGCTTTGTGAAATCGCCCCCTAAATAACTTACCCTAATCCCTGTTGGGGAAGACTGAGCTGATTCCAGTTCAATGTTAACAGACCCTACATCGGCTCCGCTCCTGGGACGATACTCAACTACGGAGAAAAGAGAATTGATGGATACAACTACAGTTTACATGTACAACAATAAGTTCTTTCTTGTTCAATGTTAACAGACCCTACATCTGCTCCGCTCCTGGGGTGATATTCAACTATGGAGACAAGAGAATTGATGGATACAACTACAGTATACATGTACATCATATATGTATTAACCCGTATGAGACTGATCCCGCATATATGCAGGCTGGATTCTATGGAAAACATGTAGCAAAATTATCCAGTTTCCAACGGGTTAAGTTCTTTCTTGTTCAATGTTAACAGACCCTACATCAGCTCCGCTCTGTGGATGATACATGGAGATAAGAGAAATGATGGATATACTGCATTATGCAACATCCCTGTATTATGCTCCTTCTAGTTCAATGTGAAGAGACCCTACATCATCTCCACCCTGTGGAAGATATCTATATGATATTGATAGGCTTTGGGGTAAATATAATGTGGCATCTCCCGAAAATCAAAGCCAGTCAATATCATTATTATTACCTACAGCTGCATGACGTTTAGGATTATTCAAATTCAAGCTATTATTTGTAGCCTATTGGTACATCTGATTTCAGGTTATTCATGAATTTGATGAAGTTACCCTGGCTAAGTAATTGTGACATAAAGGGCATACAGTGCAGCGCGCATCATGCATGGCACGCACATACACTAAACGCGTACCCAAGACTTGTGCGGGAATACAGATGTTATGGACCAATAATTTATTACGGAGGAGCAAAAAGGAAATTGAAAAATTCGCGGAGGAGGGGTGTATGACTATTTTGGTCCCAAGTCATACAGCTGAAAACTGGCACGGCCATTGTGGCGTATTTTGTGTTGTGTTAATCAATGAAAGAGACAAAATACGTGTTTATATCTTGTCTAAAAAATGCCTTATTCGGGTAATAATCAACAATAGAGACAAGAAAATTGATGGACATTACTACATTATACAACATACATGTATTATGTTCATACAACTTCATGAGGTAACATACATCTATCAAGAAAGTAGTTTTATACACACCTGAAGGTTCATGAATGAATGGAGTGTTCAGACGAGAGATGTCATGTCCACTGCTTCTTAATCCATCACTGATGGCATCCTTCTGGAAGAGGACACTCGCTGGTAAAGGCTGAGATGGAAGTTTCCTGTCAAAGAATATTACAAATGTATGTTACTCTACAAAATACTAACAAATTTCATTACAGAGTTAATGTAATTAACGTCTACAGACTTAAGCTTAAGTTGACAGTCAAGAGATACACATCTATCAATGACAACAAATACCTCTGCTGCTGCTAATACTAAACTATTATTTAGTAACATCACCACACCACCACAACCACCATCCCAACCACCATCATTACCACCACCATTACAACCATTACCACCACCACCACCATCACCACCACCATCACCATCACCACCATCACCACCTCCACCATCACCACCACCACCACCACTACAACCATCACCACCACAACCACCATCATTACCACCACCATTACAACCATTACCACCACCATCACCACCACCATCACCATCACCACCATCACCACCTCCACCATCACCACCACCACCACCACTACAACCATCACCACCACAACCACCATCACTACCACCACCACCACCACCACCACCCCTACTACTTCTACTTCTGATTGTAATAATTATTAGATGATTGTCTTACCTCTGATTATTTTCCACATTAAATGGAGGAAGAAGATAAGGGGCTGTCTTCTGCCTTGTATCAATCACCTGAAAGACAAAGTACATATAGGATGTTTCCAAATTTAAATGGCAACATGAATCATGATTGAAAACTCAATTACAAAATGCAGACATAATGATTTACTAAGGGGCCCGTATTCTGAAGTCGGGTTTAACTTAAACTCAGGTTTAAAGTTGTGGTTTAAGTATGGGAAGCCAAAAGTTTCAAAATTTTTATTAAGTTTTATGTTTCCTATGTTTACTGTGCTCTTTTCTGATTCATCGATGGTGAAGACAATCATCTATTTATACTTCCTACACAATTATGAATGATTTGAGAGCCGAATGAGCTGAAGTATGATATCTCTACTGTCAGTGATTATATAACAATTGGCTGTCCATACTTAAACCACAACTTTAAACCTGAGTTTAAGTTAAACCCGACTTCAGAATACGGGCCAATGTGTCTTACAAATCATGATCCAATGGAAAATTTAAACGTAGAAAAAAATGCGTTTGTAAACGCAATCAGCTTGGATTTTACGACCTTCAGCATCGCGAATGCGACATTTAAACACAATTGAGTTTTGAAACGTCTTTAAACTTGCTCTCGCAATGGAAGCCTACACAGAGAGGTACCAGAATTCTTGTGATGGGTCAAACTGCGCAAGCGGGAAATTTTAAGGCGATCGACAAATAATCAGCTTTATATTTTCGACACTGAACAGTACACCACTCATTGTGTTTGTGTTTTATAACTGAGTTTTCAATCATAATTCATGTTGCTGTTTGAATTTGAAAATCAACATTGAACACACCCTAAGTACGTTGAGGGTAAGTACACTGTAAATGCATTAATAGAACCCGAATAAAAAAATAAAGTTAAAGATGTGGGATAGGAGGAAAAAGTTAAATTTCTATAGCAGGGTACTGTCCGTTTTCCTTGTGTCTACATTTAAAATTGTTTGGTATTAATCACTGACAATACGCATGTTAATCTTTTATTGAATACATATTCAATCCCAAGTTCCATCTTCCGATAATGAATTACAATACACATGAATAGATGAGAATATAGACAAACATCTAAGATTTCAAAAGTGCATTTCTTTACAATAACATGATGTACGCATACTCATATGTATGTCAACATGAACATTATGGTTTTGTGTGAAAAAAGAACAAGAAAAGAAAAACAAAAAAGTTTGTCCATATTTTTTCAAGGATTCAAATGTTATTAATGATTCTTGGTTTGTAGAATAATTTTTTAACTTCATTTTGAGTATTTTGATATTACTGTCATAAATATTTTGTATCAATTTAACTGAAATTATATTTTAAAAAACAGGCATTCTTTGTTAATTGATCAGGGTCAGGTCACATTCTAATAGTCAAGAACAACAATAAAGCATGAAATAAATGTAGGAAAAATAAAAAAGATCATACAGGCTAAGAACTCTTCGGCTATTTCAGTGTACAAGACAGTAACAAATAGAATGGGAGAGTTGACTGAACTTACCGACCATACATGCTGCCCAAGTGCTGGTATAGCAGTGAGTTGACTGATAAGGTTCAAGTATCTTGCTACTAGAGCATGGACTGCACATCGATGGATTGGTCCAAGCTTACAGTCATTATCACAAACCATGTCCTGAAAAAAAAGAGGTATTATTGAGGCCATTCTTTAATAAATTAGTCAACTGTTTATCTAATTTAATAAGATATTAAAACAGTGTAGAAATTAATGATTATGCATTACCAGTATCACTTTAGCACCCTGTGACAAAATCAAATTCATTATCAGACTTTTTTTCCCAATTTTCATGCTAAATTTAGCGTTATTCATGCATGATATTGCATAAACCATTGTTTAGAACAATTAAATTGGAATTAATTTCAGTTTCACATTTAAAGGAACCTTGTGCTATTTCTTCTAATACTGAATGCTACACGGAACATGTTTAGAATGATACAAATCCATTATAAAATAAAATAACGAAAAAGGGGGAAAAAAGAAAGAGGAAATACAAAAAGAAAATAATCACATATATACTGTAAGAGTATTAAAAAATATATCATACCAATCAATCAGAATTTCATTAAAAAAGAGACTAAAAATGAACAGTTAGGCAGTTCAGGAGATGAATACAAGCAAATTTATAATTTGACACATAAATATTAGCATAGTTGATTTATAATTGAATGAAATCAATTTTATTAAAGGGGGATCCAGCCTTGGTTATAAATGTTGTGTTTGAAAGGAGAAAAATAAATAAAACAGCATTGTGAAAGTTTGAAAGCAATCGGACAAGCAATAAGAAAGTTATGGCTGTTTTAAAATTGAGATCCCTAAGACTATGTAGATTTCAAATTGGCAACTGGGTAAGTAAATTATGACAAGGGGCAAGGACAACTTTCTCATAGGCCATGTACTTTATTATCAGTGATTTGTGGTTTTCTCCTCATTACCCATTCCCCTGGGGCAGTAATCTAAATATAGCCCAGGTAGTATATTGTTTTATGACCTCATGAAAGAAAAATATAATTTGAAGTAAAACTTTTGAAAAAAATGTAATTTTAGCCATTTTATGTATTCGAGTACATTGAAGAGTAGTCCTTGCCTTACATCACTATGACATCACATATGCGGCCAATTTGAAGTCTCCATGGTTATAGTGATTACCAATATTCACAGCTTTTGAAAATTCATAATTTTCTTATTGTTTGTCCGATATTGTTCAAACTTTCACCTATCAACTTGTCTGATTTTCCTTTTTCCTCTAAAAACAAGTTTTTGTTTGGGTTGGATTCCCCTTTAAGAGGGTAAGTTGCTGATCAAGTTTGTAGATTAATTGATATGTACATTGATTTTGGTTGCACAATGAACAGTTTGTTGGCAAAGCTCAGGAGGGGTGGGGTGGAGCGTGGAGCAGGGTAGCCCCATAAGACTATAAGTAACATGGCTCTATTAAGTTTAAACCTAACTAGGCTGGGAGGAGGGGCGACCTCGGAGGCCCCCCTTAACATTTTTGAGCAATATTTTCACTGCGTGAAATTGATTTGACTGCACCACTCGCTGAATTTTTATTTTGATGTCTTGTGCATCTTTTGAGACCAAATTTACGACGTCCGGGTATGCTGTTCCGAAATCAGGCTACATTTTGTAAGTGTATGCTGGACCCGAAATTGCTCAAAAACGTGATTTTTATGTAAAAATTCAATTTACAAAATGTGTTTTCAACCAAAAATCATAAATGAATGAGTATTTTATTTTTGCTGGTCTAAATAGATTTATTTTATGCTATTTATGATCTCAAAGAGTCTCCGACAAAGGTAATTGAACAATGAAAAGCAAAAGGTAAAAAAACAAAGAAAATCATCACAATTTTTTTATATGTTCATTTGCACAAAAAGTTTCTATACCAAAATATAAACCATTTGGAGCTTTATTTAGGGAGCTAGACAAGAAAGCATGATTTGCATATTGATTACACATAAATTATCATAAACAATTAATAGCAATTACATGAAATGAATTACTATACAATTTTGTAGATTATGTGCCAGACAACTTGCATGCCAATGTCCAGCGCAGGCCCCCCCCCCCCATGTGATCTCTCAAAATACCCCCTCTAGATATGGTTAAACATTATAAGATGCTTACCTGTAATGCTAGGGAAACCTTGACGAGGTCGACCAGGATGTCATCTGTTCCGAACTCAACACACAGTAGAGCCAGGGTGGTGAAGATACCAACGTAGTTCTCTGATTTATTCGCACTGCATCGCAGATTCTCATAGATGTGCCATTGAATGTCTGCTCCATTCTGGTTTAAAAAAAAAAAAAATGAAAATCAAATGCCAGTTGTGGTAACAATCTAAACATAAAATTACTAGCAAGAATCTTTAAAAAAAATGTTCTAAAAGATTCAAGATGGTAGAGAATTGTGTAATTGCTGAGAAATTGTCAAAGTTGGCATGACATTATAGCCAGATGTCAGGTCTTTTTTTCATTCAATAATAATACATTGTCCCACATGTGCTTATTTGTGTTGGTGACCATCAGTGTGGTAATTTTTAAGCTTAGATGTTAATGTTTCATGAAGTTTGGTTTTTATACACGAACCAGATTTAGATTCTGGATCTACCATGATATGGTGATAATTAATCTTTGAATTTTATGACTTTATCATAAAATTTGTTGAACTTGAGCTCATAATTACACACTCTAATTTGGTAACGCAATGAAAACAGCAAAATCACTGTTTAAAAATGTATATCATTTTTCTGTAAATTTATTAATTCAACATTAATTTAACAACTGTATATCCATATTTTTAAGGTTTAAGGTAAGAAAATGAATAGAAATTACATTGACGGTTGCCAATTTGAGGACCACACAATCATTTTTGAACTTATGAAAGCTGTGTACCTCTATGCGGAGGTGTTTGTAGATGGGTGGCTATATGTCCCAACTATGAACCAAAAGGTCAAGAGTTCAAATCTCAACAAAGCACATGCATCTTTGGCAAGGCGTTAACCTACAATGTCACTCTCCACCCAGGTGTAGTAAATAGGTAAAAGGGGGGGGGGGATACCAGGCGCGACCATGAGGATTCGAATAGCACCCTAAACAAGTATTTTCCATATTCTGAAAATGGCTCCCTTAACAAGTATCGGCATCTGAAACAAGACCCTAAACAAGTATTGGAAACAAAATGGAACCCTTGACAAATATTTCCTGAATTTACCCCCTAAACAAGTACAGCGATACTTTAATTGTTATGTCATGGACATGATCACAGACGTCGGCTTTATCTTTACTTACATTAGGTTTAGCACCGCCCCACCTCCCACACCTTGCTCAATATGGACTCTAAACACATAGTCTTGGGGCAAACAGTACATCTTTTATAAAGCATTTTAGTCTTGTTTATACCCTCGCAAATTTGACCGTAAACATGTAGCTTTCCTAACGAAATATATACCCTTTTTTCAGTATTTTAGTAACGTTACGTTCGGAAAGTGCCCAATCTTGAAAAAGAGATCCTTTTTACACGTTTCTTTAATTTGTCGCAGCTGGTATCCACTTGTCAATGGAAGTGGACCCTTGGGTAAAACATGACGTTATTATTATCATCATTATGCAACACAACATATTGAATTTTACCTTTCTGAGGAAAGATATATCTTGTCTGGATGGCTTCTCTACTCTCAGATTCAGCTCAGAGATGTTTCTAGGAATGGCAATATTCCTCCTCAATTTGTTGGTGTTGTCATGGCGATCGATCAATGTTTGGAGAATTTCCTGCACAGTGTAGCGAATGTCTGTGGATTGAAAGATTATCATTATTTTCATTATTTATACTGGACTTTTAAAGGAATCATTTTGGAACATAGAATCAAGGTTAAACTTGTCAAGTGCTAATAATAATAACAATAATAATAATAACAACAATAATAATAGGCATTTGTATAGCGCCATCTATTTAGAAACAATCTATTCCAAGGTGCATTGTTGTTATTATTATTATTACCCCGGCTTTAGCTCGAGCTGCCTAGAGTTATTATTGAGAAGGTCGTATTTTGTAAGTGGTCATTGATCAAGATCAATCAATACATTAATCAAGAAAGGAACTCAAAGCTTCATTGCATCTCATCACGCAGTAAATTCTCAATAGTCAGTGCATTCAATGGTTTACAAATATTGAGTGCCTGAGAGTCCGATAGTGCAAAAATATCATGAGGCAAAACTTTGATTTTCTATTTCACAAGACCTAGTCAAGCTAAAGTGATATGGTATTGTCCAAATTTGACTTCATGATATACATTTACTATTGCATGAGCACAGGCAATCAGTCAATATTTGTTTTATGTCATGATATCTATTAAATCAAGTACAGCTTTGGCTGTCCAATAGTACAAAAATAATATCAATGTTTACGAGTTCATTGGACAGAATATTTCATGAGGTGAAAGATGTAATAATTGATCCATTCAACTTGGCTATACCTCGTTGAAAGGATCATTGCATCCTTCACCGAATGAAGTATTCTGACCATTGCAAGATGAAACTAGAAATTTGACGATTCCAAAGGACACAGATGCCCCTGCTTAACGCGATCAGAAATTCATTCAATATGATTGAACTTGATATTGTGCAGAAACCAATATGCATATACATGTATAATGAACACATTTAGACCTTTGAACCAACTTGCATATATAACGAGCTGTGACCTTTGACCTGCGAACTCCGAATTCAAACTTAGCCTGTATTTTGGTGTCATCTACCAACACACACCAATTTTTTTTAAATCTGTTGAATATTTTATAAGTTATCATGCGGAAACCAACTTGCATATTTAATGAGCTGTGACCTTTGACCTGCAGACTCCGAATTCGAACTAAACCTGTATTTTGGTGTCATCTACCTACACAACCAAATTTTTGTAAATCTGTTGAATATTTCATCAGTTATCATGCAGAAACCAACTCGCATATTTAATGAGCTGTGAGCTTTGACCTGCGGACTCCGAATTCGAACTTACATGTAGCCTGTATTTTGGTGTCATCTACCTACACACCCAAATTTTTGTAAATCTGTTGAATATTTCACCAGTTATTATGCAGAAACCAACTCGCATGTTTAATGAGCTGTGAGCTTTGACCTGCGGACTCAGAATTTCGAACTTAGTCTGTATTTTGGTGTCATCTACCTACACACTGAAAATATTTAAAATCTATAAAATATTTTTCAAGTTATTACGCAGAAACCAACTCGCATATTTAATGAGCTGCGACCTTTGACCTGCGGACTCCGAATTCGAACTTAGCCTGTAATTTGGTGTCATCTACCTACACACTAAAATTTTTTAAGATCCATTAAACATTTTTTGAGTTATTACGCGGAAACCAAGTGGGGGGACGGACGGACGGACAGGGGCAACGCTTAATGCCCCCTCCGGACTTCGTCTGCGGGGGCATAAAAACAATATTTCTTTTAAATGATACATAAAAATAGATCCTTGTCATTTGACATTTATGTTTTTAGATGGAAAAGTGCATGTCGCTGAGCGAACGCTGCCTGTTGATTATCGCATACATGCATGTAACAGTAACACACACTCAAACACAAGTGTTTTACGTGTAGTGCCAGTGGTCTCGGCACGCGCACGCAATGGACAAAATCGTATGGATCCAAAATTGCATGAATGGTGACATGTGTGTAAAATAGGCTAAATGAAGCATCAAACAACCAATCAAATGACAAGGAGCCATCAAGGTGTCATACAATAAAAACTAATGCACAGCTATTACCACTGTATTTATGATATAAAAAGCCACATCCAAGTAATTTATAAAACTCTCACCAGGGTCTTGAACAACAGACATGTTAAGTAACGGCTGCATAAAGGATGCTGGGAAGGTTGATGCCATGGAAACGGTCACATACTTTGTACCAACCTAAAAATTACAGAGAATATTTCATTAATGATTTAACTCTAAAAATTCCCAAAATCTCAATTTCAATTTCAACAAGATGTTGCAAGCATTATACATTCAATTCCAAAGCAAGCGCAGGTCCCAAAATCAATGACAAGTCCTTTGATTAAATGCAAATTTGTAGTTGATCCGAGTTCAATTGCCACTGAATTTTCTTACAATGGCAAATTACACTTGATTTCCAATCCAACATAAGTTTCTTGCAATGCCCCACGAGGCTCATATGAGGTAATTTGACCCCAATTGTATTCATTAAAAAAAAATGCCACATGATTATCGAAGGTATACATGGAAGTTTGATGTAAGTTTGTTGCATGCATGCCCCCACTCCCTCCTCACACCATAACAATATAGTCCTTCCAACATAGCATCTGACCATACTAATCAAATTTATCGATTATTTCATTTAAAAAAAAAATCTTCAACTTTTTTTAGGTTCTTAAAATTGCAATTTGAGTCAGACTTGAATCTATTGTAACTTTTTGTAAGATGGGGCCCAGGGGGTGTTTCACATAGATTTAAGCGTGATTCAAAGTTGAACTTACATTCATAGTTGCATGCTGTATATAACGCATCACTGCATTTGTCAATTCATGCTCTGAGGATATACACTACTGTGTATCATTGATATTGTGCGTTAAATATCATGTGCACGTGGGCATGCACTAAGCATGATTTTAATTCACACCTAAATCTTTTTTAAACATGTGTTTTACAAAAATTTAAGTATGACTTGGAGTCGCACTTAAATATCCAGTTGCGTGTGATATAAAATGTATGACCGCATTGGTCAGATCATGCGAAGAGGACGCGCACTGCTACGTATTGACCAATAAGATTGCGTGTTGCATATCATGTACGCGTCGGCATTTAAATGTGACTCTAAGTCATCTTTGTGAAACACCGCCCTGGTCACGATAATATCAAAATAAATTTTCTCACCTCCAATAAACTCTTCAATAGAATACTCTGCAGTAAGATGTCACCTTCACTGAAATTCAAGCAGAATATTTCATCATGAAACAGCTGTAAAATGCCCTAAATGGTAGTTGCCCACAATGTATTTCAGATTTGTTCATTCAGTTATCAAACACCCACTCATACCGTACCAGAATTTTGGAACAAATCGCATTTTGCTCATTTTCTGGAAATGTGAATGGGACATATAATTTCATTTGAGGTTTAAATTAATTGAAAGAATACTAATATAACCATTTTGAAAGATTGCAAGCCTTTATTTCGGAGTAAAGGCCAAATTAGTTTCAAGTCGTAGCCAGTCGTACGACTGCTATGACGTCATTACGACTAGATAGTAAATTCACTTTTATTCTAAGAAGGATGATACATGTAGCATAGTCACAGATTTGAACACAGGTATTCGTACGATGATTTAGAACATACACAGTAAGATATTCCAAGTCTCAATGTTAGCATCAAATTCTACATTTTATTCTGAAATCGGGTCGCAGACCAATCGTAAGGTGTGCGGTCGCCTTTAAGATTGCTTACCCCTTGGAGTAGATAGCTGAATCTCTACCAAGATGTTCTTGGCTACCGGTAGGTCTTGGGAGGGGGATCTTCCCCATGATAAACATCATAATCTCTATCTTCTGATAGTCAGGCAAGACACTGGCAAATGCACCTGTCATTATTTGAAGAAAAAAAAAACATATCATTGAAGGGCTGTTAAAATCTTGCATCTCAAAACTGTAAAATTTTGAGGACAGAAAAATCTGAGTTCCGTCTTACAAAGAGTTACGATTGATTTGATCAATCTCAACTGTATGGAAATCCATCCATACCATAATTTTTTCCTACAAGAAATATGCACAATCTTAGTAAACAAAGAGAATCACACCAACTCTTCAAGAGAACGATAAATGTATGAATATACATCATATCGAGAAAATATTTTGCACAAATCTGCATTTTAGAAGTTGACATTGTTGGTCATCTGTAGTTGTGGTTGATCGGATCAATCGCAAATCTTTGTAAGATGGAGCCCAGAATTTTATAGTTACCGGTATGACATACAGTGGCAACCCCCTTTTGCTGAGATAGACAACTATTTAGTAATTACGAGACCAGTTTCAGGCGATACGAAGTTGTCATCTTTGGCATATATGTCTAAAATACAGGTTCTCTGAGATGCCCTTAAGTACTCAAGTTCTTTGACAGGAGGCTTCAACAGCCCAGCAAAGAGATACATGTATAATCTTGAATGAAAGAAGAGACTGATGGGTTGACCAATATTTCTCAAAAGGTACAGCATCATGAAAAAAAAGGTTGTAAAGGGGCCGTCCCATCTAGATAGACAATTCAACTAAAATACATGTATATGTCTAATATACTTATGGCAAACTGATTTATCATTTCATCCTATTTCTAGCAATTCCTGATTTCAAGAATTCATTTTGTGTTATCAAAAATGTCATTTTTTCCAAGCAAATACACTAAATTGATTTAACCCTAACTAGGCCAGGCTTTTTTGGCTGTTGTGGCCGGGGGGGGGGTTGATTCAACCCCCTCTGAGATCTTGGCCGCCGATCGCGCGAGCACCGCAAAAATTTGCACGTTGTTTGTTGTTCGATGTAATCTTCAAGGCTGTATGGTAAAATTTTCCAAAATAATGAGATTTTATTTTATTTGAATTAATTATGCTAATTTATGCATAAATCATACTTTTTGCTCTAATTCACTAAATAAAGCTCCTAGAATGCTAATTTTTTGTAAAAATATTCTTTGTAGCATTCTTAACAATGGCAATTGAAAAAAACTTCGGTTTGGAAATCAATTTCTTATGTATTTTATTGTTTTATGAATTTCTTATGTATTTCTTTGTTTTTCTTTGTTTTTTGCACCAGATTTATTGCACAACCTTTTTGAAGCATAATTATGCTAAAATCAATTGCTTTCAGCTGTTTAAATTAAAAATAATCATATCTTTATGAATAAGATGAGAAAACTCAATTTGCATTGACTTTGTACACAAAATCACGTTTTGGAACAATTTTTGGTCTGACATGCACTTACAGAATGTTGTGTAATTTCGAAAACCGTGTACCCGGGCGTCGTAAATTTGGTCTCAAAAGATGCGCGAGACTTAACATTATAAACTCTGAGAGTGGCGCGGTTAAAAAATTTCGCGCGGCAGAATAATCACAGAAAATGTTGAGGGGAGGGGGTTGATTCAACCCCCCCCCCGGCCATTTTAGGGTTAATGCCAGCATATTTACAATAAATAACCTAGGATACCTTCTGTGTAAGCAGAAAGGTACAAGGTATACAAACATGTAAGAGATAACAAAATAATGTCGGAATACCAGAGAGTTACATAATACAACAAATCTGCATGGTTCTGGAGTTTAGAAACCTTATAGTGAAACTTCAATAACGATAAGAAACATTTTAATTTTCTTTCCGTAAATATAACTGCCATCAAGGATTTCCAAAATCAATGTATCAAGCAGGAGAGCATTTTCACCAACACTTATCATCTGACAAGTTGTTGATCTGACTAATTTCCCCTCGTTTTTGATTGGCTGACATCCACAGTACCTATGGTAACTGTCGGATAATCCACACTTTGCGGCTTTATCATCTGTCAAGTCCTTCCATGAAACGCTCCCATCTTACAAAGAGTTTAACTCTATGGAAATCCATCGGTGTCATAATTTATTCTACAAGAAATTTGCACAATGTCCTTTGTAAACAAAGAAAAGCACACTGAATTTTCAAGAAAACAATGAATGCCTGAATGTACATCATAATTAGAAAATATTTTGAACAAACATGCATAATAGATGTTGACATTGCTGGCCGTCCAGTTGCGATTGATTGGATCAATCGCAACTCTTTGTAAGACTGCGCCCTGAAGTACTTACCTATTGTATCAATGATCGCTTCTTCAAAGAGAGCTTCTTGTCTCTCATCAACATCTTGTTTGGCCTGTCTATTTGGCTTCGGTGACGGGGTGTGGCCGGAGAGTCTCTTATCCACTGATGATCTCAAATGACGAAGAAGGGTGTTGAACACTTCCAGCACGGATGTCCCTGTCAGTGAAACAAGGTGATTAATTAATTTAATCCATCAAAAAGTATATAAATTCTCATTCTGATGGAAAGAGAGGAATAATGTACCTCTCTCTAGTGTACAGCAAATAAAAGCAAACTGAATCACTATGACCCTCAGGTCTCTCCTCCCGATATACCTGATGGGGGGGGGGGGGTGCAGGTGGACCACTACACTGGGGTTTCCCCCTACTCTTATACCAACAGTGCAGTGGGTACTCAACATGCAAAGGTGGTGACTCTCCTCTACACAGGGCCTCCATTTAACGTCCATTCCGAGGGATGGAGTGTTTTTCACTGCAACATAGTCTGCATCTATGGAACACGGGAGAGACATTTACACACAACGCAGGCTTCAGT
Source organism: Lytechinus pictus (assembly GCF_037042905.1). Taxonomy (NCBI): domain Eukaryota; kingdom Metazoa; phylum Echinodermata; class Echinoidea; order Temnopleuroida; family Toxopneustidae; genus Lytechinus; species Lytechinus pictus. The sequence goes on along the minus strand of NC_087261.1, from coordinate 15,021,345 downwards.
CATCCGCCTGGTGGGACTCAAACCCATGACCTTTGGTTCAAATTATTATTCTTTAATTATTTTTATATAATAATTACTATTTTTATAACTATTATTATGTTTTGCTTCTGCTATGAATGTGAGACAAAAAGTTATCAATCTAACAAACATGAAAATAAACATTCCTACTCGTCTTCCAACTTTATCAGTTGGTGGAAGATATTACTGATAATCCTTTGTGTAACATCCGACTATAGGCGTACAAAGGTTCTTTAAAATGAAAATCTGGGCTCTGTAACACTCCAGGTTTGCAATTAATTCCTTAATTTTATGACCAATCAAAATCATTCTTATATGCGCACTTTGTTTAAAACACTGACCTAGCACCAATCGGAGTGGTCCTTTCATATTTGCAATTCATCACTAACCTTTACGTAACGGTAAACTACCAATTCGTCTATTGCCAATTCGTCCACTCATCACTGTGGTCTACCTTCATTTAGTCGAATGTCATTCCGTCCATCAACATTTCGTCTAATGACCAGTTGGTCCAATAACCATTTGGTCCAATCATCGCTTCGTCTAATCACCATTTCGTCTATGACCATTTCCTCTTATAATCAGTTGGTCTAATATCCATTTTATTTTCATTTATTTTGCCCAATTAACACTAAGTCCAATTAGACCAAGTGGGATTTGGACTAAATGACTAATGGACGAAATGATGAATGGACGAAATAGCAATTAGACCATGTGGATAGTGGACAAACTGATGTTAGACCAAATGATAGTAGACGAGTTGGTATTTGGACGAATTGGCATAAGACCAATTGATCATAAGCCTATGTAACAGGGTCCCGAATATTAATATTAAGATAAGATACTGACCTACTGCTCCATCGGCTGCTATGGCAACCGTCTCTTTGAGAACCTCTACGATGCTACGCTTGATGCGAGGAGAATTATTCATGTTCTCATCCAAATGGAGCAGAAGATAATGAGGTGCCACATACAGATACTGGGACTGAAAAGAAACAACAACATACATGTAGGATGTAACATTAAATAGTATGTGGAGGTTCCTTGCGAAGACATAAAATACAGTATTATTGAGCGGATAAATTGTTAGTTTGAGAGTGGATGCTACAGATATTGACAATAAGCTATTTTATCGGCAGGAATAAAATTGAGAACATATTACAATCTTAAAGGAGAATGAAACCCTTGAAACCAGCTGAATCCATATGAAAGAGAAAAATCAAAGAAACATATTGTTGAAAGTTTGAGGAAGATTGAATGAATAATAAGAAAGTTATGAGCATTTGAATATTGAGATCACTAATGCCATGTAGATCCTCCCATTGGCAATGCGACCAAGATCTGTGATGTCACACACGTACAACTCCCTCATTACTTTAGTACTTATTTCACTTTATATTCTCACTTTTATAGAGTCTACATGTATCACAAGGTGAGGTGTTCTTTTTATGAGAGGACAAGTACAGAGGTTTCACAACATTATATCATTGATGAATCGTTTGTCATATGATTAGAATGAGCAAAAAGAGATGTTTTGGGGTATATTTTCAGTGTCCAAAAGGGGAGAGTTGTTCATCTGTGACATCATAGATCTTGGTCGCATTGCCAATGGGAGGATCTCCATAGCATTAGTGATCTCGACATTCAAATGCTCATAACTCTTCTATTGCTAGTCCTATTTTACTCAAACTTTTGTTGATCTTATTCTTTGATTTTTCTGCTTTCACAAAAGCTAACTTGCTCCAAGAGTTTCATTCTCCTTTAAGTTACAAAATTTTTATCTATTCGCAATCCATTTAACCATATTTGATCCAGATGCAGCTAAAATAAATGGTGAATTGAAGCTTTCTTAAAAGGTTGCTGCTCAGTATTAAGGAAAGACAACTGACATTTGAGGAGGGTATCACAAAAGACGATATCAGTTTATACTGAGAAATGATTCATAAGGTACCTTTAAAAATATTAGAACCTTTAATGTACAGGACTGGCTGTTTTCATAAAGCTGTTTGTAACATAGGGCAATTCCATAAAATAATCAACCTTTTCGTACATCCGACCCCCATTTTTCTCAAGTTTTACTTCACGTCATAAACTGACCAAGCCATCGTCATTTGACAGCATTACAGACTGTCATACGAATTAGAAATCAGAGACAGAAAATTTCAAGAAGGTCTCACAAACATGGGATCAGACATACATATTTTATGGACTTGCCCCTTACAAACGAGCTCATGCACCACTGTAAATCAATTCTAATGAAAATATAGGGAAACATGTATCATTTACTACAGGGTCACGAGTGGTTCTTAAAGTTATGTGTGACTTCCTGGGTTAGAATTTTGTACAAACATTCGATCGCAAACAGATCGTGCAACTCGCAGAGGTTATTTACCTGCATGGAATACATGATGACCTTGAAGACCTTCACTGCAAAGTCGGTGGGTAGCCAGATCTCATGAAGGTCAAGATGTCTAAAATATGAAAATATAACCAGTCAATTCATTATAACAATCTATATTAAGATTATTAATTCATTTACAGAGAACAGAATATTTCCCTTTTCTTTCATATTATGCATCTTGTTGTATGCTCCAGTGTGTCATATTTTTAACTCTACTTTTGTAAAAGTGAAAAAAATCATGGTCCAGCACAGCTAATGGAGGGGAAGAACACACTAAGTGTAAAAAAACTTGAGCTTCTGACTTGTCAAAATCTTGATCTTGGATATAAAACAACTTGGTATGAGACAATACAGTATGTTGAAATTCCTGCTCAACGTTTTTGCAATGGTACACATATAACTACAACATATAAATATGAAAACTGTATACAACCATACTTTGTACAATGCTTTTCGAGATCATACAAGTCCTTCGTTGACTACATTAAAAGGGATGGTCCGGGCTGAAAATATTTATATCTAAATAAATAGAGTGAAATTCACAAAGCAAAATGCTGAAAATTTCATCAAAATTGGATAACAAATAACGAAGTTATTGAGTTTTAAAGTTTATCAATATTTTGTGAAAAGAGTTATAGGCACATCGTCATGAATATTCATTAGGTAGGCTGATGATGTCACATCCCCACTTTCCTTTTTCTTATGTTATTACATGAAATCATATATGTTTCATTTTTTCATACTTTTGTAAATGATGTGTCTCCATTATGATGAAGTAAGTCGCGGCAATAAATACCTAATGCACTTAATCAGTTTTCAATCCAATTGTTCTAGTTCTTGGTAGAAAAAATTTGAATAAACCTAATTTCATGTAATAAAATACAAAAGAACAAGTGGGGCATCAGCCCACCTAATGAATATTCATAAAGACATGCTAGAACTTTTTCATCGGAGTAATGCAAATCTTTAAAATTCGAAAAATTCGTTATTTGTTATCCAATTTTGATCAAATTTTCAGCGTTTTGCTCTGTGAATTTTACTCTATTTCTGGAGATAGAAATATCTCCAGCCTGGACCATCTCTTTAGGTATATGATGCCATTCAGGATGGATTCATAAGATATACATGTAGTATAAGCCAGTTATGGTAGCAATCTAAAGTGAGTTCAAATAGAATCTAGCAAAATTATGAAAGTATTTGTAAGTATAAATAAAAGATACATGTACAAGCCATACAATTATTATTTTACTAGAAAATGTGTAATTTCTGAGAAAAAGCATGGCATTCCAGCAAGATGCTGGGTCTTTTTCTAAGCAATAAGAATACACTGTCCCACATATGCTTATCTGTGTTGGTGATCTTCATTGTGATCATTTCCAGCTTAGACTTCAAGATTTAACAGGGATGCAAATAAACCAGGAGCCCGTTTCATAAAGGACTTGCAACTGTTGTAACTTTGCCATTATGGCAGCTACCACGGTAACCTTGATTATGATTGGCTGCTAAGCCCTATTACCACGGTAGTTGTCATAATGGCAAAGTTACAACAGTTGCAAGTCCTTTATGAAACGGGCCCCAGATCTAGATCTGTGATGTAATGATGACAACCAAAATCAACTTCGATTTTCATAAAGACTTTCTCATGAAATCATTGTTCACTGCAACTATAGGTACCTTGATTTAAATCAAACATTCAACTAAAATAACGCATTGATTCACATACTTCTTGTCTATCACATACCTGAGGACAGGTTTGAGCACAGAATGGATGTTGTTGTACGCGGCGCTACACATGACATTCCTCAGGCAAGTCTCAGCAAGGGCAGCGGGTCTCTCTTCTACGTTGTCCGATACAGGTGACTCATGACTACAATTCAATCACATCAAGTTAAATGTTACACACACGCAAAAAGGAACGACAAACATTGATTAAAATAGGCTACACAGTCATGCAGTGTAAAAATGAGTTGCTTGGTAAATTGCTAGATAAACAGATATTCAAGCAAGCGTGAAGTTTACAAATACATAAAGATTGGATGTACATGTAAAATAAGAGTTATAGCATATAGGAATTTCACACACACAAGGAAACAAAATTACATGCAAATGACTTGACAATGACACATATATGCAGACGAGGAAACCTATGACATCTCCCAAAAATTATTTTGTTTGTATTATCATTTGAAATATAAAATATTTCATTTTTTCTCATTGTAATGTAGAAATTATTTAAACCCTCAATGACTCTGTAGAATTGCCATTGTTGTAGCATGATGTGATTTTAATAACTAAGAGCTTCCTTACATTCAAGTCTATAGAAATATTCCACATATTTCATAAAAATGTAATGAAATACAAAAAAGTAGTGAATGTTTGACATCCTTGGTCATTAGTTGTTTGTTGGTATAAAATAAAACAAGGTGGTTCACGAACTCAAGTCTCGCCTGATTTCACGATCAATGATATGTGGAATATAATCTTTTGACCCCTTGATGACCTTTGACCTTACCATCCTCAAGAATATAAATAAGCACTTTTAGAAATGTACGTCTACATAGTGGACTGGTACGAGATGACGTCATTTTTTGGCCTGCCATATGCCTCAGGTCCTCACACACGTCCACTATCAGAATCGAGAACCTCGCCACATCCATTTTGCGGTTCTCCTAAATCATAGTGGACGTGTACGTGAGTGACGTCATTTTGACAGTTCAAGCCCAGCATGAAGATCAACCTTTCCCTTTTAAAACAGTTTTCAGTGACTTTTCACAAAATTAATGTAAGTTGTACGATGCACTATGTTCATCATATTTGGAATTGCTTTCTGGCCTCCAAAATCTATATCGATATATATCCCAACTCGAGTAAAAAGGAATCAAAGCAAGTGAAAGGGCACGTGTGCACAAATTGCACCTTCGCATCACCCGAACGGGTCGCCAGATCTTCCGGGTAGGGCGTGTCATGACCCGCTGGTTATCGCGATGTTTCAAGTGGACGTACGTACACGTACAAGTCGAGTGAAATCTAAAGTATTCGCAATTGCAGTGAACAAGGGCAGACGACGACGTTGACTCAAACGATCAGACGACTGCTACGTCTTTCTCGTTCACTGCTCCTAAGACTCTCCAATGTGTGGTATTACACAATGATCATTTGAACCAAGTGTGATAAAAATTGATGCAGATATAAAGAAATGAAAATAAGTTGTTAACAAAATTTGAAACAGGATGGACATGACATCATATCATTTGACCTTTTGACCCCTAGTTAACCTTTGACCCCAGCATTCTCATGGGGTCACATGTGGTATTACCCAAGGATCATACATTGTATGTACCAAGTATGAACATAACTGATGCAGAAATGAAAAAAAATGAGAGCAAGTTGAACAAAACAAATTTTGGTACAGACTAACGGACCAACAGGAAAAGTGATTAATAGGTATGAAGACAAAAACAAATGGCATTAGTAAGAATTATACGCATGAGGTACCTGTGGAATTCTAACATTCCTGATGCATGGTCAAGGGCATTTGGACAGTTTTCCAGATCAAATGATACATTTGTTTGATCAGATAGTGATGTTGGTGTTTGTTACATGTATTTAACAAACCATCCTCACCTCAAAATCTCGTCTCAAATCATGAACGGTCAATAGAAATATGTTAGTCAACAATATTCGTTCGCCAATTTGGCCGCCGATCGTGCGAACGCTGTGAAAATTGGCATGATAATAGTGTGGGATGTGATCTGTAAGGCTGTATGGTTAATTTTCTGAAATAAGACTTTTTTTAAAATATGAATTATGCCAATTTATGCGTAAATCATACTTTTTGCTCTAATTCACTAAAAAAGCTCCTAGAATGCTAACATTTGGTGAAATTATTCTTAATACCATTGCTAACAATTACATATGAAAAAAAAAATCTGGTTTGAAAATGAATATCTTACGTATTTCATTGTTTTTCTTTGTTTTTAATGACCAAATTCATAGCAGAACGTTTTTGAAGCATAATTATGCTTAAATCAATTAATTTCATCTGATGAAAGTAAAAATAATCATATCTTTATGAATAAGATGAGAAAACCCAATATTCATTGACTTTGTACATATAATCAAGTTTTGGAGCAATTTTTGGTCTGGAATGCACTTACATAATGTTGCTCAATTTTTTAACTGCATACCAGGCATGATAAATTAGGTCTCAAAAGATGCGCAAGACTTCAAAGTAAAAAGTCAAGAGAGTGGCGCGGTTGAAAAATTTCGCGCAGAGGAATGGTCATGGAAAATGCCGAGGAGGGGGGTTGATTCAACCCCACCCCCAACGGTTTTAGGGTTAAAAATACATGATTGGTCATGTGACAGAATCTGTATCACATGACTGGTCACGTGATAGAATCTGTATCACCATTTTATAAACATTGATATTTTAAGCTTGGCTACCTTGGGTCATTAGTTGTTTGTTGGCATGCAAGTTCCTTGTACCTTTCAAAGCCCTCATGCATATTGAACAGGAGTGACGGAACAATCTTCTCCATGTGTTGTTTCTCCCATATCTTCACCTGGAGCTCATCGCTAACGGTCTTCCTGATCACGCCCTGGATCCCCTTCAGTCCAGCGATCCGAATTCTGGTGAGACACAACAGAAATGACGTAAATCAAATTTAATTAGCGTACATTTCGTTATCGATTTCAAAAAGTACATAATACAAAACATCAGCTTATTTTTGTGAGGATTCACTTGATCAAGGGGAATAGTAAATAACCAGTGATATTGGATGTACAACAATAAAAACTTTGGAAGTTAATAATATCCTTTGTTTAAATAACTGAATGTGGACAACTTTTGAAAGTTAAATTTTGTCCAAATTACCTCTTGCTCTTTAACATACCATAACCTCCAATATTGCTGGCGTCTGTTCCCAGTTCCTGCCTACAGAAGAAATTTGGCACCACTTGAATTTTTGGAAACCCATTTCCGCCCTTTTTCCACTGGTACTCAAACCATGGCTAATAAAGTGAAACCAATGACTCAGTCCTAATAATGATAATAAACTCACTTTCTCCGGACACTCATATTCTCGTTGTTATTATGACACATAGAGCTGAACTTGGAGATGAAGAAATCATATCGTCGATGGTAAGACGGTGTATCCTCCTCAATGTTAGCAAACTTCACAAACTAGAAGAACAAACATAAAAGGTAGTGGTAATCTGCCTGTGCTCCTCAAATTGGCAACAGTAATGAATAAAAAAATACCTGATGAAAAATTGCCAATTTGCATTTTTCAATAATAATAATAATGTCATATTTTACCCAGGGTAGCCACTTCAGTTCTGAAAACTTGCCTCCCAGTGGGCCCTGCTTAAACGCAATAGTTTTATTATTATCCCGTCTTTAGCACGGCTTCCTTGATCGGGCGCTCAAGCATTCAAGAAATTTCTTCCTACCGGTTACCCATTCACCTCACCTGGGTCGAGTGCAGCACAAATTTCTTGCTGAAAGAAAGCACACCATGGCTTGGATTTAAACCCAAGTCCCTCTGATTGAAAGACGAGAGTCGTAACCACTCGACCATGATGCCCTAATCCATCATGTTATTAATATCATTATTCTTATTTTATTATTTTTATTTGTTAAATGAATTCAGAGAACAAAGGACTACCAATAATAAATATTAAGTACTGGAATGCCAGGGGCAGAAATAGTTAATAATTGTTACAATAAGCCTTCTGCCCCACTTCCAGTGGTTAGAAACATAGAATGATATTAAGTCTATTAAATTCTACCTAACTTTGAATGGTTGCCAATTCAGAAAGTGTTGTGTTTAGGTGAAATTAAATTACTTTATCCAGGAATGGCAACTGGAAATGGTATCGCCTTTATATAATTTTCTTTTTAAGATACCATATGTGTGATTGGTAGCATTTACAATACCGTAAAGAAAAACTATAGGCTTTATAATAAAGACCCTTCCATTATAGGCTACAGTTGATTCCAGTTGAGTCAATTAATGAAAACATAGGAAACAAGGGGTATAATTGGTTGAATAAAGTAGTAAATATGGAAAAACCATACATATAACAAAGTAAGAGTATTTTGTAGCGAGCACTATTTCATGAACTGGTAATGTGCACAATGGACTAAATCCAACTCAAATAGAATGGATAAAAAAAAAAAGTTTGTGCACCATTTACTAATTAATCAGATTTTTTTGGGGGGAATGATAGATTGTTGTACATCATGCACAACAATGTTTTATCCAAATCAAATTAAAAAAAAAGCTCTACAGTATTACTTTTTAATGAATATCATGTTCTAACTACAGTGAGCATACATGTATGTACTTACAGATTGTGTACCATAAACCTGTAGCTCTATGTTGTTAGATTCCAGTAGTTTGTGGACCATTTTCAAGAAGCTTTCTACAAAGAGATTCAGACTCTGTGCATGGCACGCCAATAGAAGCTGGTCTAAAGCTTGCATGGAAATCAACACATACCTGGAGAGAGAGAGAGAGAAAGAAAAAGAGAAAAATATCAAGAAACGGATATGCGATGAATTATCAAGGATGGAAATACAAACAGAGAAATAACATCGGAGGTTGCACAATTCCCCGAGTCACACATATCCATATCCGTGACGTGACGGCAAAGAAATATGAAACCGCACTAGTGTGTAAATTCCATGAAATTGTGCCAGACTCATCACCAAGTCATCAGTACACAGGCTAGAAGTCCAGTCCGAGCCCGAGTCATGAACCTTCGATCTGAATCCGGCGAAAACAGAATCGAGTCACACATCATTGATGTCCTCTGCCTCTTGATGCTAAAACCGTACAACCTCTGTCAAACACCTCTCAAAATCACCGACCGCTCCACGTTTTTTTTACCCTTTGATTTGCTGTCTGCATAATCCTTGTCTAACCTCTTTAAAGACCACCCACCACACGTTTCTCAAAGTATGTGTTGTCTGTACATTACATCTAATCAAAGACCACCACCGTGGTGTAGTGGTTCTGACTCTCGCCTTGTATACAGAGGGTCGTGTGTTCGAATCCCACCGCGGTCTAGCGTCCTTTGGCAAGGTGTTAATCCACACTTTGCCACTCTCGACCTAGGTGCTAAATGGGTACCCGGTAGGATGCGAAAGATATTGTATGTTTGATTTTGCCAGCGCCATAATGAGGCTGCGATGAATGCAAGGAATGCTCCCCAGGGAGTGGAAATTGTGCACTTTTCGTGCGGGATTGAAATGAATCCAATGACCGGGGTAATAATACGCTGTAACGTGCTTTGAGCCATTCTGGGAAAAGTCTAAAAATTGGCTATTATTATTATTATTATTACCCACTGTTTCTTACCCTATCCATTGTATAATGGACCTCCCCGTCCAACATCTCAAGACCACCCACTACACTCTCCTTACCCTATGCGTTGTCTGTACACATCCCTGTCTAACCTCTGTGCAAGGTAGCTACCGATGCGATCAAGTTTCTCATTGTGAGACACGGCATAGAATGTCAACTTCTCCATGTTGCTTCGCACCAAACCCTCCTAAAAAAAATAATAATCGGAAAAAAAAAACCCAGGTCTGATCAATCACATTGCTTCACACTAATAACAGAGTTGGCAATTACTGAATCAGCACTGAGAGCCAAAATCAGTATTTTGACCTAGATACATGTAAAGTAGTTGACTGGTTTCAGTCATCCTATGGCATGGAACAAAATGAAACCACAAATAGAGTAAAAAGGAAAAGCTGCCCTGGTTATCAACAGAATTTTCATACTCCTAATGGTGTGTAATTGAAACAAATAGGAAATGCATGTACAACTATGATTCAAAGCACACAGAAGTCCATGTTTGATCTAATGAATGGACCAAATCAACTCTGATTATTAAACTGGACTAATGATAGTGTCATGTATGTTTCATTATCATTGCCTTTTAAAACAAGGCATAAGCGATTTTGTGTCTCGCCCACTTATGAGAAGAACCAGAAATATCATGATTTGAGAGGGCACGCAACAGAATTGTAATGTATCGAAACTTCATAGTGAAATGACTGGGATGGAATAACACTTGTCATAAGAGTCTTGCATGTAAATTTTAATGTTTACCTCAAAATGAACTTTGACCATACCATGTGACCTCCCAAAACAATAACATGCAGGTCCCCTAAGTACATCTACCATCCAAGTTTGGTTGAAAAGTGATTTACGGTTGCAGAGTTATGTGTCATCAAGAGAGTCTAAGTGCACAAAAACTTTAACGTTGACCTGAAAATGAACTTTGACCTTACCATGTGACTTGCGACTGCAGCATGACATGCAGGTCTCCTAACTACATGACAATCCAAGATTGGTTGAAAAGTGACTTCCGGTTGCGGAGTTAGGTGTCATAAGAGAGTCTTGCATGAAAACTTTAACGTTGACCTGAAAATTACCTTTGACCTTACCATGTGACCTCTGACTGCAGTATAACATGCAGGTCCCCCAAGTCCATCTACCATCCAAGTTTGGTTGAAAAGTGACTTACGGTTGCAGAGTTATGTGTAATAAGGTTTGTGACGGACAGACGACATTTGAACCCCTAAGTCTCGCCTTCACCTCTGGTGGGCGAGACAAAAATTAGTTATTATCATCACCACTAGCTTTATTTTTAACCTTGACTTTGAACTTTGACCTCCTAAACGTACCTCAGCTGTGTCTGGATAGATGTTGTCCACAAGTCTCTTGTAGCGGGGCTTGCATGCCGCAAAACAGTTGCAGCAACCTGTAAGGAAGGAAGTGAAAGTGATTATGTTGATTAGCAATTATAATGGTTTATTTTCAAACATGCCAGAAGGGGGGGGGGGGTAAGTAAAGGTGAATGTCAAAGGGAATTATGATTCAAATTGTTGATGGGGATGGGGATATAAAACAAAGGCGAAGGCGTTTCCTTCGAAAGCATAGTGGTAATTATTAATCCTCGGTTGGACTGGCAATATTACTATTTTCCCTTGGGGCTTCGCCCCTCAGGAAAAATAGTAATTGCCAGACCAACCTCGGATAAATATTTCCCACTATACTTTCTCAAAGCCTTATTTGTATAATATACTGGTTAGTGTTTGCAAGTATATCAATGCAACTAAAGGCAAGACTACATAATATCTTAGGGGTAAATCAGACATTGTTACATATTTACCGAAAAATTGTGATGTGAAATTTTGTCTTAAAAGATGATTGCGCAAAATTATTTTGGTAAGAGTTATCCCTAACAATTAAAGGTATAGTGTATGATTGGTTGATCTCAGACAAGGGCAATGAATCAATTTTGAAATTATTACATTCATTAAATACCTATATTATTGCTCTATTTTATCACGGAAAAGAAACTTGCATAACTTTTATATTTTCATGATATTGAGGGGTGAAACATATATTATAACAAATGTCGGTTAAACGAGATAAGGTTGAACTTTTTTATTGACGCCCTCTCGGGTTAAAAAATAAATTGATATTAGAACACCGTTCGAATCATGCATATTCATTACGACCTCATGCATATTCATTACGACCTCATGCATATTGATGAAATACGTCATGGCGCATGCGCAGTATCAAGAAATCATCGTATCAACAAAGTGCAGTACTGTGTGTGTAGCTGAGTAGAAAGCAAACATCGAACGGTGCGTGCAAGCTCAATGAGCCGATGCTAGCCGGCTAGCGACATGCTTGCGCTCTGCATTAGTTTCAGATATAATCCACTATTAGCGATTGCACACACAGGATACTAGTAGTTTCAGGATTGTATATCGTACGCGTGAAAAGGGATTCAAACACGTTGAATATCTGACGTGAATGACGAAGCAAAGGATTGCCCAATACGGCTTACTTTTGGAATCTTATGTCATGAATCTGAAAGTATACTCCAAAACTAAAAGAGATACGAGAATCCCAGAGATGGGCAAGGGCCGAGTACCGAGTTTGATCTTTCTTCATGTGGATTGTAGCTCTTTTATGCACCTTTTCCCTTCATGTATAGCTTGGCGTGCTACATACGGGAACTAGAGCGAGGAAAGGGGGAGGGAGGAGAGAGAAGAAAGAAAGAAGTGAATTAGTGAAAGAGAATCAGGAGAGCCGTTATAAAGGGATCTGAATACAACCATGGACCTATTCGTAATAGGTCCATGATACAACATACCCTAATTTGATATTTTGGTGGGTTTTTTTTATCTTTCCTGAATGTTTCAGTCAGTTTCAGATTATTTGGCTCCACTCGATCGCAAAGTACAGAGGAGAAATTGGAGAAAAAAAATTAAACCAAAAATATTTAAAACTCTAAACAGACGGCCACCACCATTCTGTCTACAGCCAAGCATGAAGAAAGGGAAAGGGCGAAGAGAAAAACAATTACTTTCAGGGCGGTTCTACGATATAAAACAGGGTTTGTTTAATACGGGGTTAAATATAGGCCTATAGTAAAACCATAGAGCTATTAACATAACGAAGATGAAACCCCAATGCAGGGTTAAATATAGGCCTATAACCCAATGCAACACTTGACTACTCTTCGTTTGTTTAGATTGAACTCGCGAGGTCAAAAGGTGAGCTGAGAAACCTGTTGATGCGAAGTACGTACGTATAGTCTATATTGTGTAGACCGTGATAGCATGACTGTGACAACGCATCAAGTTGCAGATTTCTATTAATTCTGTTAAACCGAGTTTTTACCTGACTGCTAAGAAAGCACGAATGCCTGTGAGCAAGCAACCAGGGGACCAACGGCTTAAGGTCGAACAAGCAGAGTAAAGGCGTCATGAGTAAAAAAAATGAGGGGGGCAGACATGACGTCAGGGACAAGATTTCTGGGAAAACTCTTATTTTTTGCATCCACACAAGAAAGCTTGCATCGAGATATGGAAAAATGAGAAGTTGAGTATTGCGCGGTGCTATGGTCTAGAACCGCTCTACGTATTCAGAGTTGTGATTTCCAGGGCCGACCAGCATACATGTAAGAGTTTTACAACATAACTTTACAAGGCACGCTGTGGGACAAAGTGCAACAACGTATGTGAGAAAAGACTAAGCAAACCTGTAGAAGCAGCAACGTACAACATGGACTCACGACCAGTCCATGGGTCACCGAGTTTTTATGCAGTATGGGGAGGGGGTGGGGGTAGCCTACAATGATAATAATAACATTTGTAGGGCGCTTTATACTTTATACAATCATGGACCTGTTAGGTCCATGCTATAATCAAACCATCAGCACGACGAGTGGATGGATGACTGAAAGAATGGATGGATAGGCACATATAAATGGATCATCCAATTGATGTATTTTCCCAAGAAATGGATGGTCAAAGAGAAATGGATACAAATGATGCAGCAATAGATAGGGGCACCCCATGGGAGATCAACTTGCTACCCCTTCATAGACAGTAAGCAAGTAGAAAGAATTGATAAAAAGATGAAATTTTATAGCAACAAATGAGAGGAAGAAAGGCCTCCGGGAAAGGCCTATGCGCATACAGAGTGTGCACGAGCAGTTCAACCGTTGAAAAAATGTGAATGACTGCGACATGAGCAGGACAAAGACATTACTTTCCGGCATTACTTGCATCCGGGACTTGCATCTTGATTGGCATAACATTTTAGACTTATTTATCAATGGAATTGTAACTCCCATTTCCCTGCTATAACTATAGGAAAAACGAATGATAACTGTTGTTTTATAGACGTGGAAATTTATGCTTCATATTAGGACCAAAGAGATTCTGGCGTACGTGTCAATATTTCAAAACTCATGCGGGAAAATAATATAATCATTTTTTATGATTGAAAAAAAAGTGCCAAGTTCACACTGTCACGATTTTTTTTTGGTGGCGGTGCTGAGGAAAATTTGACAAAGCAAAAGAAAAACATTAAAAAAGGTTCCAATACAAAATGTTGGTAATTTTCCTACATTTATCCAATTCGACACCTATACCAGAATTCCAGGGGGAGCTGCCTACATGGAAAATAATGCACGCCGCACCCCATTGTAAAATCTTGGGAATGCTTTGCACCCCCGGTTCCAAGGGCCATAATTATAATCGCGGAATAATTAATCGTATCAGATCAGTCGAGGCGATCGTATTGATCGTAGAAATGGTTGGAATGGTTCAACTATGTGGTGATGTGGCTTTTTTTGCAGGATTTTTTTGCATTTATTGGAATAATATACAAAACAAATTTACAATGCTTGAGACATGATCATAATACAAGTGACAATCTTATATGTAGTGACTGGAGAAATACAATATATAAAAAAATATATATATAATGAGTAAAATGCAGAGGCAAACTATATACAGTAAGCAAATATGTGCTTGAAGCATATAGCAGCCAAAATAAAAATGAAATTTCGAAACGAGACAAAAATAAAATTTTTATTTTGGGGCAAGCCCCATCTGGCGAGGTTTAATGGGTATACGCTTTTTCTGTACTTAATTTATGATGATGTAATGCACATGTGCTGCCGATGAAAATATAATATTTTGCCTTTATGGGTGTTTTACAACTCCAGGGGGATCAATGAGAATACAGTAATAGTTCTGAATACGCACTGAGAGAAGTGAAGGCCGGGGGGGGGGGGCACTTCCATTGACGAGTGGATACCATGCACGACCATGGGGTCTCGAAAAGCACCCAAACACGTATTTTCCATATTCTGAAACTGCAAGTATTGGCGTCTCAAACCGACCCTTAACAAGTATTGGAAACAAAACGATACTCTTGGCAAGTATTCCCGAAATGAACCCCTAAACAAGTACAGCGATATTTTATTGTTATGTCGGGTCCGTCGGTCGTTGGTTTTACCTTTACACATCATTATTTTGGTTTAGTACGCGGGCCCCACCTTCCACAACTCGCGCAAGTCGGACTCTAAACACGTAGTGTTGGGGCAAAAAGGACATCCTTTATAAAACATTTTAATTTTGTTTCATCATCCCCGAAAATATGACCCTAAACACGTAGCTTTCCTAGCAACATATACACCCTTTTTTCAATATTTTTGTGTTTTTGACAAAAAGACATCCTTTTTACGTGTTTTTTGGGTCGCGCATGGTATCCACTCGTCAATGTAAGTGCCCCCCCCCCCCCCCCGGAGTGAAGGCAAAGCGGTCATGGAGCATGCAAGCAAACGAGTAATTATAATTCCTTGAATAGTCATACCATAATAAAGTTGGAGAGGATAATATTGAAATAAATAGAAAAATAACATTAAAAAATGCGAACATAAGGAATACACACAACCCCCAACCCAAGGCTAGGAATTGTGTAAACATCGAAAAATACAGAAGGATGTTAGGAACCATGCTTGAACTATTCATGAAAACAACCATTGGCGTAAATAATAAACATAAAAAATATGAATTAAGGGGCCAGATATATGTGTCGGGCACAAATCATTTTTTATCGGTGATAGATTTTGACATAATATTCAGATATTAGTTCCCCTTCTCGCTTTCTTTTTGTATTGGCCGTGACAAATTTGGGAATCCATATAGCCCCAATCCTTCCCCATTATTTTGAACGCCACTGATTTCAACTGGATATCGTCAAAAAATATTGATTGATTGATTTTATTTCGCAAGTCACCATAATATATTTACAGTAGCATTAAAAACAACAGGCTTACACAGGATGACCCACGAAAGCTCTAAAGCTATTTTCCAGTGGGGAAATAGGCTTTACCTTGTAAATAAATATTACCTTGGAAATAAGCTTTACCTTGTAAATAAATATTTACAAGGTAGTCAAACTGACAGCAGATGCAGCGTGTAAACACAGTATGAATTTCATTACATGATAATAATAAAATGATAATTACGTAATGTCATGGGTAATGAAACAAGGATGGGACGTTTTGTAATTCGCTACGCAGGCTTTTGATAGTAAAGCTGATGAAATACAGGGTTGAAAGTAAAATAATGAGAAAGACTGAAATGAAACGATCTATTCAAAATATAAATTCCATGAAAGAGAAGCGATTCAAACAGAGTATTATATTGCGTTTACATTCCCTTTGATTCATATTATTTTGATTCCCTTTCAACAATCTACTTCATTCTTTATTTCTTCTCTCTCCTCCATGCCCCCCTTCCCTTTCTTGGGGCGGCGGGGGATGGGGGGGGGGGGGTATCGGATATGAGAAAGCATGCAGTTTAGGTGTTATGGCACACTCGGACAAGTTCAATTTAGTGGCCTAGTATAGGTCCATTGGTAAATTGCCAAGTCGTCGACTGCCAAGTGCCAACTTGCACTCACCACATGGTCTGATTTAATTTAGTCCATATCCATTCCGTCCATCAATATTTCGTCGAACAACTATTTGGTCCAGTATCCAATTCATTTTCATTCATTTTGCACAATAGCACGTTGTCCAATTAGACCAAATGGTATATGGACTGAATGGCTATTGGATCAACTGGTTACTAGACGATAGTGGATGAACATAATTATGGTAGACTTCAATGATAGTAGGCGAGTTGGCAATTTGACGATTTGGCATCAGACGAAATGGAAGTAAACTGATCTGATCCATGGACTTATATAGTATCACACCGGTATAGATAAAGAGGTACAAACGTGGAAACGATGCCCGACGGACATGCGCATATCCAGGATTTTGCACCACGAGGGGGTCACTATTTTTGCGCCCCTGTGAACTTTTCGGAAAATTGCACCCCGACCCGACCACTCAGGCAATCAAAGTGCCTAAATGCATTTTGAATTGTCTTATTCCACAACCACGTGAAAAAGGCAATCGAAGACCATTTTTTTTTAATGTGTCCATGTAAAAAAAGATCAAAGTTGTATCCACTTCTTGAAAAGAATAAATGCGACCACAAAGCATAGAATTTTTAAGCGTTTTGGGGTTTCAATTTAGTTCAACTTTTCATCAGAGTGGTAGACCATACTAAAATTATGTGCGGGAGCTGTAATTTCTTAACCGGGGCTAGATCCAGCTTTCGCCAATAGGGGAGGGGGATATTTTCATCTGTTTTCCGATCAAACATTCTACGCTTTTTGCAACCGTGAACATGATATGTATATGAATTATTTAAACAATTATTATTGATACGAGCGCGAAACGTGAGCTGAATTTTTTTTATATTCTGACCTAAAATTTGGGGGAAAAAAATCTATGAGCACTTTTGGCAATCAAGAACAGGATGGGTATCTATCAACATTTTATGCGATCACGAAGTGCGAACTGACAATTTTTGAATTCCCAATCCAACACTGGACACCATAAGCACGTTTTATAACCATGAACAGGATGGGTATATAGCTAAATAATTAATGCGAGCGCTAAGCGCGAGTTCAAATTTTTTGATATTCTGACCTCGTAAATTTGTGCGAGTGCGAAGCGCGAGCTTAAAAAGGGATTGATATTTTGACCTAAAATGTGGACATTCTAAGCACTTTTGGTAATCATGAACAGGATTGTCATCTAACTAAACATTGATGCGTACGCAAAGAGCGAGATGAAATTTTTTTCATATTCTTACCTAAAATTTGGACATTTGAGTAAGCATTTTCGGTTATCATGAAAAGGATGATCAGTAACAAAACAGTTTATGCGAGCGCGAAGCGCGAGCTGAATAAAAATCTATATATTTTTATACAAAGTCAGACATTCTAAGCACTTATCTTACCATGAACAGGATCGCCACCTTACTAAACAATTAATGCGAAGAGTAGGATGAATTTGTTTTTATATTCTGATCTAAAATTAGGACTTTCTAGGCACTTTTGGTAATCATGAACAGGATTGGTAATTGATGGGAGCAAACATGAGTTTGGCACCCCCTCCCCTCCCTAGGTAAATTGAACCTGAATTTGATGCACCGAGACAAATATCAAATTAGCGTGTGGTGAATATCCATTCGGCACCCCCAAGGTTAAACATCATTTCGGTGCCCCTATGTCGAACATCTTTACGGCGCCCCGAGGTAAAACATTAATTCGCCCCCCCCCCCCTAGGATGAAGATCAATTTGGCACACCCTAGGTCGAACATCAATTCGGCGCCCCTAAGCAAAACATAAATTCGGCGCCCCTAAGCAAAACATAAATTCGGCACCCGCTATATACATACTCTAGGTTGAACATCAATTCGGCGCATCCACCCCCCCCCCCATGTCAAACAGCAATTCGTCAACCCCTTTTCTTTCCTTCCCTTTTCTCCCTATTTTGGCGCCCCCGAATACGCGCATGGTAGAGCTACGGATATAGAGAAATAAGGACAAAGATGTAATGACAATATAAAAACTCTTGAAATACTTTACGTTTTCTAGGCAAACAAGAATCCAAACTCCAAAGCGTATAAATAACGTCCGGCTAAATAGACCTCCATTTGCATCCTGTTTGATATGCTTTCCTGTAAGTTCCATTGTGGGCAAAATAAAGGGCAAAAGTAAGTCTGCTTTCTTTGAGAGGGTGTAAATGATGATATATTCAAATACCAGCGAGTGCCATAGGTGACGGAATCATAGGCGACGGAACGTATTTTCAATTTTTTTTTTTTTTTTGTTGGGGGGGGGGGGCAAAGCGAAAAAATGCACTTATATGCAAAAAATTGCATTTTTTATGCAAACTGATATTTTCACCATGAGATTATCATCTGTGTTAAGTAGTTGTGCGTTTTGTAGTAATTAAATTGAGCAAAACCTTTTTAAAGTCTTTTCTGATTGATAAAATATCTCTTTAGGCTTTATTTTTCCGGGAGCGAGCGTAGCAAGCAAGCAGTTTGAACATTTTCAAATCTGAAGTTGTGAAACTCGCCGCTTTTTGGTCAAATCGCGCAAATTATTGTTAAAAGAGCATTCTTGCGAGGTGTTAAGAGCGCAAATCGCGAGCTATAAATTCTAGACATTGCTTGTACTAACATGACTAATAAGACATGAAAATCAAACATTCCGAGCAATTTTGTTATGAAAAAGATGTGCATCTAATTGAAGAATGGACGCGAGCGCGATATTCCAACCAGAAAACTGGACATTCTAAGCACTTTTTTTAACCCAAGAACTTAATTGTGTGTCTTAATAAATAATAATTGATGCGAAGCGCGAGCCGATAATTTGTAATATTTCAACCTGAAAACTGAATATTCTAAGCAGTTTGAAACCAAGAACATAATGTGTACCTTTGATGCGAGCGGAAAGCGCGAGCTGAAGATTTGTGACATTTAAACCTGAAAATTGAACATTATAAGCACAAGTTGTAACCAAATCAAAGTGAGTGCCTTCCTAAAAAATAAATGATGTGGGCGCGAAGCGCGAGCCAAAAATTTTGTGATTTCCAACCTAAAATGTATCGTTTGACTTCAAAAAAGGTATTTTATTTTGAAAAGGGACATACATGTACATCATTTTGAAATAAGTGCACTCTCCATTTAAAAAAGGCATTTTTTTCCTACTGGGATTTTTTATGTAGGGGTTAAGTGCCCCTGCCGCCCCCCGGTTCCGCCACCCCTGCTGCTAATATAGCCTCGGGTTATAATTTTTATCTAAGTTCAAACTGGTATTAACAAAAAAATGTTGGTATGACTGCATTTTATAACTATGGTTTTCTTTAAAATATATATTTTTTACCATTTCGATCCATCACATGTTTGCATTTTTTTGTCCGTCGATATGCCCAGCGCTGAGAGGTCATGCCAAAACGTGATTTTGCATGAAGTACATTCTCTGAACCATCATCGGAACTTCGGAATCACACAGAGATGGAAGACCCCTTCCCCCAAATAGTTCCGCCTAGCTGTATGTCCTCGAATATATATATATATATATTTAATAAGACATCAGAAATGCGAAACACAAATTCACGAGTAATGCAGTTTTTGCAATAAAATTTGCAATTTTATTATATATATATATATCACCATGATAAGTACGTAATTTTATTATCCGAGCACATGCAGCGGACCGAGGAGGAGTGGGTGGAGGGAGAGGCGCACCTAGGAGACGTCATACTTGTTCTTAATTGTTCAGTATATACTACCATAACAAGTTGAAAAGAAAAATACAAAGAGAAACTTGGAGGGGGATCGATGTTACATGGTTATAACATACAGACCTACGCACCGGTATCATAGGCGGATCCAGGAGGCCGACGTTACGCCCCCCCCCCCCCCCGATATTGGCGGCGCAAAGTAATATGAACGAAAGCAGAGGGGGGGACAAAATATAAGAGGAAGAATGAATAAAAAAAGGTGAGGGGAATTCAGACTTGGGGAGGGGTGAGAGCCAATCATGTCACTACACATGTATAAAAACAATTTAGCCCGCGCTTTGTGTTCGCATTGCCTGTTCGATGGAACATGCATCTATTCATCTATACCAATTCATTTATTGATTTATTCATTCAGTCATGGTTAAACAGGTTCACAAGTTCAGAGTTATTAGTATATAAAATCATAGTAACAAGTACAATTACAAGGTATAATTTATATCAAAATAGTATGAGACATAAAGAAATATTAACTGATCAATGTAATACAAAACACGGAAACATTGTTGAAGGGCTTATAGTAAAACGAACAAGGGAACTAAATAGGCCTTTACTTATTCAAATTTTTGAGCACCTTATCCGTCAGTGTGCATCTTGTTTAATGATCATATTGCTCAGATCAATTTTCAGGACACAATACACAGTCCGAAAATAATACCTCACGCTCGCATTTTTAATAGGGTTTAGTACTGTTACGACTATAGATTCCAACAAAAACTAGCTTTGAGCTGCCGATCGATCGGGAAAAATGTGGATGAAAATATTGTTCATCCCGGCCCCGTTATTAGTGAAAGCTGGATCCGCCCCAGAATATATTGTTTAAAAAAAAGGCGTAGGCCACGCGGTATTTGTCATTTTTTAGTGATAAATACATTGAGGCAGTATATTGACAAATAATCACTGGAAGAGAAAGAGCATCTTATAGGCCTATATAACGCACAAAGCAAAATAATGAAAAATGGCGGCCAAGCTAGTTCAATACAAAATGATTTCCTTTTCCTTTAAAAAAAATGTTACAACACGTTATAATAATGAACAAATCAAAATACAGAACCTGAAGAAATTGATAACAATTCAGTGAATCGGAATCGAAACAAAAATGCGTATGTAAATATAATTATAAAATAGAAATAAAAAACGGAAAAAAAATAAGAATAGCCCTTTCACAAGCAACCATAATTCTCCCTCCCTTCATACCCTGGACAAGTAAAGAAAAAAAAATACAGCTAGAGAAACGAAGCAAAGAGGAAAAGCAAGGAAAGGGAAGAAAGCCGTCTCTCGGTACCTGGTACTCTGCCCAGATATCAGGACCTATTCTCCGCGATTTGAAAAACAACGTGCATAACATCACAATTGTTATGATAGTCATTTCAAAATTTCCTTGGTTGTTTCCAAGTTATTTAATTTGCCGTCGAGGGACTGCGCGAATGCACACGCTCCTACAGGATATGAATGAAAAAGTCGCAAATAGACTCCGCCGTTCAATCCGATACTGTACTGTATAGCCGGTATACAGATCGGCACGTGAGACAAGCGCAGAGGCGATGGATATGAATATTCATGAGCAGGTATTGATGTCATTTGGTCTCAAGGTGGCGCTCTTCATTTTTTATGTCAATTTCAAAATCTGCATCAAAAGAAAGCTCACTTGGCAAAATTTATCTTCTTTATATATTTTTTTGAGAATAAAAACAGTTCTTTTGGCCAATGCAATACATTTTATGGACTCAGAACTTGTTTATGAGTATTTTGAAAAGCGAAGAGTGAAATCTAAAAGAAAGTTTTGAAATAAACCAATGTCACAATTTACCTTTAAGTTATATATCAATCATTGGAAAGGTCTCACTCTAAGAGTTGAAATATGCATGTTATTTTCCTATAGGGTGTAAAGTTTTTCTGATTCTAAAATTTATTGGGAAGTATATTTTTTCACAATTTTCCACATATTTTGACCTTTAACTTTTTATGACATTACCCTATGCCTTTTCTGATTGCATTTTTGAATTCCTCAGACAATTTCCTTTCAGAATACATATACTTTTATGGGT
Source organism: Lytechinus pictus (assembly GCF_037042905.1). NCBI lineage: Eukaryota > Metazoa > Echinodermata > Echinoidea > Temnopleuroida > Toxopneustidae > Lytechinus > Lytechinus pictus. Next base: position 14,998,826 of record NC_087261.1, on the reverse strand, counting down.
ATAGGATGTCAAACATAAGAAAAATATGCAATTGAATGAAACGGTGCAATTTTGGAGGAAAATTTGAGTTGTAATGGAAATGGGCCCAACTTAAAACGCATGGCCGTAAACAAATTGGACATTCTCACCCCGTGAAACCATTACTCTCAGCTAATCACATGACCAGTCACATGATATCACATGGCAGCTGTACTATTTGCGCACATGCACACAATATTACACACACTTAACGTGCATCGTCTCGATCTATAACACACAGGGCCATGACTCGTGAGGTCCGATCATACACATCCGATCAATCAAAATCATCATGGGGAAAGAATGAAAATACGGTCAGGATGCTTGGCCTTTGACCTGTCCCCTCTACCACCACACTAGGTGGATTGATTGCCCGTTAAAAACAGTTTCATGACTTTTATTGTGGTGATCGACAGATGACACCTCAAATCTTATCACACCATCCGGGTTTATTTATCGGGTTAGAGGCCGGATGCAAAGTGAAACCCGACCCTTTCCGGGCAGAACAATGTCAACTCGGCAAGATCGAGTCTGGTAAACAATTTGATTTCGAGCTTCATGTTACTTTTACAGGACTAGGAAAAACAATGATTTTCGGGCATTTCATGTGACGGCCTGAAATTATGAAAATACAGCCTTTTTATCAAAATCCCTGAATCGTGCGTAAAGTGAATGGGAGTGCAGACATATGGCACTAGGACCATTCTTTGTTCAATCTGAACTGAAAATGACTGGCACTGCCACTGGCTAAGGCTAAGCCTAATCAGGTTTTTCCCAAGAAAATCACGATTTCTCTCAAAATCAAATTTTTTTAAGGAACATTATCAACTGAACATTTTCTTTAAATTAAAGAAAAAACATGATTATTATTATTATTAATCTAAATTGTTAGGTGCACAGACATGGCCATGGGCCGCCTTCATACAATAAATAAGCCACAGAGCTACCCAAAGATTTAGCTCCTGCGCAATTCAAATGAGTGTATCACGGAATTGTGTCATCTCCATTGGAACATAGTGTGCATTGCATGCACGGGATCCTGTGTGGGCTGTGTGAGATGAATTTTGGGGAAAAAAACTTACGCCCGACATAAAAACGAAACGCAGTGTATGTGATGTCTGTTGAAGAAATCTACATAACAATTCATTCACGGATAGTATTGGATTTAATGAGAAAAAAATTTATCGAATTTAATATTACCTGGCATTTTGACAACAAAATTCCTGAATTTTTTAAAGACTCTTCTTCTCCTACAATCTACATGTAGCTCCTTTTCGTTGCCCAGTTCTTACGGTGTCTTTAAATATGTGGGGGAAAAAAAAATCGTTCCCGGGCGTTTCCGTTTTACACCCTGGCGAAGGCATTTTCCGGAAAAATAGCCACAAAGCGACTAGTGAAGAGTCTACGTCTACGTTTGTTTACATAATCAGCTGGGCGCGATCCAAAAGTCCGCGCCGAAGATATCCGCAGAACATACGTGCAAATGCAGCTGAGCTTATAGACCAAAAGCTTCAGTCTCTGTATTTTGGTTGTTCCGCTGAACTATATACGTTGGCTTCATGATTTTTTTTTACTTTATCGCACATGATCGTTTATATATGAATGAAAACGAATAATAGCTAAAATATTGAAAAATAAAACACATAATTACCTTTTTTCATATTATATCTATCCTTATATCTACCATATCTGTCTATCCACTATCTATGTTATAAATCAATCTATGGTACTATGATATATCTATATGTTAATTTGTCTATCTACTCTGTCTCTCTCATTCTCTATCTACCTATCTATCTGTCTATCTATCTATCCATCTAACATCTATCTCTCAAATTCTCTATCTATCCATCTGTCTCTCTTTTATTTCTCTCTATCCCCGGCTCTATCCATCTGTTAATCTACTCATGTGCAACATCAACACTGCTTCGACTTCCTTCGGGAGTCTATTTCCTCAGCTCTACTTTTCCCTTTTTTGTGCTCGATTCGATTCAATTACTACTTTATTTACTTGTTACCATTGTTAAATGTCTTGTATTGCATAATGAGTTTTTTTTCTTCTGAAGGTTGCCTCCTATTCTCTTTCAAATTCCACCTCTTGCTTTCCCTTCTCTTTGTCTTATCCCAATTTCTTTCCCTTCTCTCACTTCTTTCTTCTTAATCTTTCATTCCGCTTTTTTCTTCTTTGGTGACACTTAATTTACTTTTGGCCTTTTGTATTTATTTATGATACATTTCTTTTTTATCTGTATGAATTTGTATTGTATTTGATATTTATTTATAATGTTTACTTTATATTTTGTTATGATTCTATTTGTATGTAAACATTCACTTATTTCAGTCTTTGACTGCTTGTGATTGTATTTTGATAGTTTTTATTGCAATAAAATCCAATATATATATATATATATATATATAGTGTGATGATAAGTTTACTTCTACCAATCGCTGTTGAGTTGTGAATATTTAACATAATGAGATGAAGCGAGGCTAACTATATATATATATATATATCTCTCTCAAATTCTCTCTATCTATCCATCTGTCTGTCTTTTTCTCTCTATCCGTCTATGTATCTATCTCTCAAATTATATATCTATCTATCTATCTATCCATCTATCTATGTAACTACAGTATCTATCTATTAATCTTCTCTGTCTCTCTCTCTCTATCTATCCATCTGTCTTTCTCTAGTTCTCTCTCTATATCAATCTATCTATCTATCTTCTATCTATCTATCTATCTATCTATCTATCTATCTATCTATCTATCTATCTATCTATCTATCTATCTATCTATAACATCTCTCCATCTCTCAAGTTCTCTCCCCCCATCTATCTATCTATCCATCTCTCTGTCTTTCTCTCTCGCTATCTACTTCTATCTATCTATTTATCTATCTATCTATCTATCTATCTATCTATCTATCTATGTCTCTATCTATTTATCAGTCTTCTATATCTATCTTTCGGCATCTAAGTGTATCAATCCATCAAACTTCAATTTTCTTTCTATTATATGTATCTGTTTATTTTTATTTTGTCTGTCATTCTATTCATTTAGTTAATATTTTATATTTAGAAAAAAAAAACTTTTTCATAACTTTTCATTAAAAAAACGTAACTGCAAAAGCATGTTCGGATTTCACTCATATGACTGCTCTCTGTACATGCAGTGCCGAGGAACTCTATGCTCTGATCAGTAACTGTGCAGATTGCATGCGGTGGTGTGGGGCTCGCCTGTGTCGCACGCTGCAACCAGCGACGTGTGTAGACTCTTCACTAGTCGCTTTGTGGCTATTTTTGCGGAAAATGCCTTCGCCAGGGTGTAAAACGGAAACGCGCGGGCCGGGGGGGGGGGGGGGGGGGGGCAAAGGGGCAAAGCCACCCCTTTTGAGAGGCACAATTAAAATTTGTGATGTAATAATGGCGTTAAAGTGTCCACACACCCTTTGAATGTGAAGACCTTTTTTCTCTTGCTTGTCAATTTTTTTAGTGGACGAAATAACCTTATTTTTTGGTTAAAACCCCCTTTTATAAATGTGCCCCCCCCTTTGGAAAATCCTGGATCCGCCCCTGGTCCTGGGAAAGTGGCGGCACCAAGGGGTAAAAATGAATGAAGAAAACAAAATGTAGAGAAATCCGCTCTTATGCACCCCGACATCTTTTTTTTTGCCCTCCTGACTACCTCCCGCTTTAGAATTCCCGTGGCAATACCACCATGCCGGCGAAAAGGGGTGCCAAAAAGGGGAAAGCAGATAGGCCCTAGTGATTATTCTGGGGAAGTAAAGAGGGTATGGGAAAGGAGACTGGACGAAAACGGAAAGCAGAGAGATGATTTTAAAAAAGAAGAAAAAACAGAAAGAAATAAAGGGGAAATGGAAGGAAAAAACGAGGGTCGAGAGGGAAGCGAAAGAGAAAAGATAGAGAGGGAGAATATTATAGGGGGGCAATGAATTAACAACTTGAGGGACGCGAATTATTTGAACGAGAATTGAGTTAATTGGATTTAAAATAGGGGCACCATATATTGCAGTAAATTATGAGCGGCAAATTGAACTTTAAATCGGGGGTCGGGGAGGAAAAAAAATAATGATCTTAATTAGGGGCGACGGAAGGTTTAAACCCAGGGGTGCTAAATAGACCAGAAATCATGGGTGCTGCGAATAGGGTCTTAAAATTATGGGCACCGAGAAAACATTTTGTTACGGGCACTAAAATAAAATCTTATGGGCAATGGAATGACGCTGAACTGCGACTATATACACTGTAAAAAAAAATATTTGAATCAGTAGTTAACACTTAATGTATTTAAGTAGAATTTACAATTTGTAATTATTTTTCGTTGTTTTTAAGTAGTTTCAACTTGTCTTTTAATTTACTTGATTTACTTGATTTATTTGGGTTCAATATACATTTAAGAAAATTCACGTATTGATAGCTTGCTTTGATTGAGTAAATCTAACTCAATTAGGCAAAGATGATTGTTACTTATAAAATCATGTTGAATGTACTTATATTTTTCAATTAACGCCATATTTAAATAATGCATGAATATTCATTAGAGCAAGTAAATGTTTTTTTTTTTTAATAACTGTCATATCTATTTGTGTTTGAAATTGTTTTGGATAAGGGTGTGCTAACTATTGTATTCTTTTGTTGAATAAATGAAAAGGCAATATTAAATAGTCATTTAGCAGAAAATTATTCTCACTGTTTTATTTGTAAGAATGAAACGATCGCGTATAAATATAAATGTCAGTACCTATACATGTACAGGTAAGTGACAATTCACAAAGTCTAATATTTGGATAAAACATGTCTAAAATGAAAATGATGCCACCAAAAGTGGGACGATGGGGGAGCGGACTTTCGAATCACGAAAGTCCACTCCCCCATTTGATATTTTCAAATATTTTGTTGATTGTTTTACTTAATTGAATTAAGTTATTGTAACTTAATTTTCTTGAGTAAAATGGAAGCAAAGAAAATAAGTAAATTTTACTTAAAACTGCCAAAGTCATAAATACTTGAAAAAATTAAGGCAATTTTTTGCCACAATTTTATTAAGTAATTTCTACTAATTTTTTTTTTTTACAGTGTAGGAACATCAAATTTGACCCGAAAATGAGGAGCGGGGCGCTCTAAATTGACCTAAAACTTAATTAGGAAGCGATTCGATCTTAATTAAGGGGCGCCAGAAAAACCTACAATTTAATTGGGCCAACCTGATCTTGATTTAACTTTATGGGTCGCCGATCGATAGTAATCTTAATGAGCCACACATTGATTGTAAAGGCAATGGGCGCAAAATTGACAAGAAAGTATAATAAGGGCCGCAAAATTCAAAGAAAAAAATCATAGACTGTCAGGTTTATAGCAAATCGTCCAAAAGTATAAGGCCGCGCTTCGCGCTCGTATTATTCACTTACTGACCGACGTCCTCGTGATTTTTCAAATGTCAAATGTCAAACAACGCACTCTTTTGGGATCAGTATATATATATATTTATATACATATGTTTAGTGCGTATCAAAAAAAAGTTTACACTTAGAAAAAATCCTGTAAAATTATACATTTGTAATATCCTGAAGATTTTTCCACATATTAACATTGGTACAGATCCATTTTAAGCAAATGACGATATAACTGTCGAAAAATATTTCCGCTTGAGTGAGCACCACTTACTTTCGAAAAGTTAGTGAAAAAATGATTTGCGCAGAACTTTGAAATAGTTATGCAAATAAAAGTAGACCTTAATCATGAAGAACACATGAAATTTAGATTGTATAATTGATTTGAAGATATCTTTTCCCTTTTTTAACTTGTTTCCTTGCCCAAAACATTTCAAAGAGTGCATTGCACCCCATCCCACTCCCCCACACACCGAGGCCATCGTGACGATATTTGCTTTACACTAAGCTGTCGTCTACATGAAATGGCTAAGGCTTTATTTTCATTTGGTTAATTATTGTCAAGCTTGGAAAAAGTGTGGAGAAACAAGTATTAAATTAAAGATGAAATGTAAACCCACTTTAAATGATAAAAACTTAGTGAAATATGCTGGAAATGTTTGATATAAATTTTTTTCAGATTCAGTTATGTCCTCAGATCCAGCTGGCACAAAAAGAGTTAAAGGTTGTGCTTACTAAGTGTTGAAATTTCAGTTTGGGTGGCAAAATGGTTATGCTTGAATGTATCCGTTTTATTTCAATTGACTAAAAGTGCAAAGGAAATGTATGAAAAATGTTTCGCAGGGTAAGTTTGATTTCGCCCTTTCCCCTTGACACAGCGTGAAAGCGAGCATTTCTGCGCAAACAGATTTCTGCGAGCTTTACGAAAATGGAAAGTGCTCACTCAAGTGTAACATTCTGTTAAAACTTTTACTTTCATTGGACAGAAGAGACCCAAACCCAAGAATACATGTGAAAAAATTACCCATATGTTGTATATTTTTTAATTCCCAGGGCTTTTTCAAAGTGTAAACTTTTTTTGATACGCACTGTATATATATACTGTATATATATATACATGTATATATGTACTCAAATACAAGATATAGAATAATACTGAAACGAGTTGTCATTTTACATGAAACATTATCCTCTATTTTTAGTCGCAGTATTAACTACACAAGACTTACTACTCCTCCAGATGCACAGAAACCCAAGTTAATTTCAATGCCGGCAAATACATTGTCTTTCCACACACTTAAGTTTCCCAATCGTTTCTATTTTATTCCACCATCTCGTTTAAGTCATTACCCCCTCTGTTGTTATTTTTTGTTATCTTACTGTAACCCTTCTGTTCTGTACCCTTTGTTACCCTTTATTTACTTTGTTGTTATTACGATTTTATTTGTATGGTTTTGTTCTATTTTGTTTGTTTAAATGCATTATAGGCCTGATGAAGGCCCTACAGGCCGAAAGCTAGCAATAAAAGAGATACTTGGAAGCTACGTCTAGCGTCAATGCTTGAATTATTTACGCCTATATATATATACATGTATAAGGTTCCACTTCGCGCTCACATTGTTTATGGGATCATGTTTGTTGAAAAGAAATATTGCACGGGGTTGCCGGAAAGAGAGGACTTTAGCCAAACTTATAAAGAGGATCATTAAACACAAAGTAAAGCCCACAGAATGACGATTGCAAAGAAAAAAAAATTAAATGTGAATAGTGATTAAAGCACGAAGCTCATGATTCTACAATCTAAAAGCCAATATGATACGTGACAAACTACCAATAGCGATACAGGTTTTTGTCTATTATAACATAAGCCGAAAAGCTTAGCGGAGAAACTTATTACGATGGGTAAAAGCATGGACCTACTCTCTAGAGGTCCATGGTAAAAGGCATCTCCTACGTTTCCAGGTAACAAATGGTCCAACGACAACAAGGATCATAGTTACAAAGCTCTTAATTGCTTGTGAAATCACGTACGGGAGAAGGGGGGGGGGGTGATCACAGAAGACTTGCCGAACCCGGCGAACGGGGCGCAAAATGGCATAAATGAGGGATATAGGAAATATAGAAAGTTGAATCGCACATAATATATACAACCTCTCAGGGAAGCTGCATCTACCGTCGTGAAGACCGGAGGGGGGGTTATGGAGCGTTAGCTAACAGACATTCGGAGCACAAGCGTACATGATCGAGGGCCTTGAGTAACTTATCAAAGTTTCCATAGCGAAGAATGAATCAATGAACCACCCAATACATTATAATATTATGTTGTTTAAATCAGTACGGCCACAGCTGGCTGGGAGGGCCGAAATTTTAGCTCGAGCCTCGGGAGTACGCCATTGAGTAACATCGTGTGACTTCGAATTGGCGTAAAGCACCCTAGATACGTTTCTGGCTATCTAGTTTAGAAAAAAAACCATTAGAATTAAAAACATCTCTACAGATACTTACATAGTACCCCTACTCAGCTGGCCAAGACAAAACTACATAGGTATGGATAGCAACATCACGTTCTTGATAATGACTGCAATTTTGACAGGTAAATTTCTAGATCTACATTAAATCAAATTTAAGAAATAATTTTAAATGAATGTACACACCTGCTTTAGATGTGTCTTACCAGTGTATGTTTATTAATATATTTTACGACTATACTTAGAGGTGCAAAATCACCTATCGAATATAACAACTATTTTTAAATCATTTTTTTTACCACCGACCCATTGTCTCGTCATCATCATCATCGCCATCGTCGTCGTCGTCGTCATCATCATATCATCATCATCTTCATGATGATGATCTTCATCATCATCTACAACATCATCATCATCGCCATCGTCGTCGTCGTCGTCATCATCATCATATCATCATCATCTTCATGATGATGATCATCATCTACAACATCATCATCATCATCTTCATCACCACCATCATCATCATCATCATCATCATTATCATTATCATTTTCATCATTACCGTCATCATTTTCATCATCAGCATCATCATCATCATCATCATCATCATCATCATGCGCCGTCACCACCATCACCACCACCATCACCATCATCATCGCCATGCACAATCATCATCATCATCAATATCATCATCATCATTTTCATCATTACCGTCATCATTATCATCATCAGCATCATTATCATCATCATCATCATGCACCGTCACCACCATCACCACCACCACCACCATCATCATCGTCATGCACAATCATCATCACCATAATCATATTCGTTACAATCATTAGTCTTTTGGTTAATCGTCGTTAATTTTAAAATGAAAACCAACATACCCATCTCTTTCTTTAGGAGCGATACAGGCGATCGATTGGAACCCCCAACAACAGAAGAAAACATGTTTTAATGTCGAGTACGGTCTCAATTACACCATGTCATACTTCGTTCCTTGTAAGAAAAAGACTTACCGAGAAGTTGATATCGTGCAAACCATTCCCAAGCTAATGTCTGGGTTACCTCAAGGTGGTAACGGATGCAGAAGAAAACAAAAGAGGAGACATCATTCCAATCACATCATCTGCCGATTCCCAGGTATTATATAAGGCTTTTATTATGTAGCAGTGTTGTTGCTGAGTAGATATGTCTCCGGACTCTGAACCACAATGTCCGGGGATCAAACCCCGGTGCAGTACCCGTGTCCTCTGGCAAGGCGTTTATCTACATTTGCCATTCTCCAGCCAGGTGAACTAAATGGCTCACGGCACGAAGGAATTCTATGACTCCTCTAGGAAACGTTTAGGGTATATAGCCGTGCTAATCAAAGCCGGTGTAATTATTGTGCATCACGTAGAAACTCTAAACGCTCTATAAAATAACGTTCCATACATTTTTAAATCATCATTATCATACGAATTGTTGTTAGTTTATTATCAAATATTTCAGTTCCATCCCGAATTTAGCAGGACCATTTTAGTTTTGTTTAGCATGTGTTTTATCAGAAGGATACGTTTCCATATTCAAAGATTTTATTTCATTATTGTTTCATAAATTTAGATTGCTTGGGGATTCCCTGTAGTACTGGTTGGTGTGAGGAAACTTTGAACGGGTATCGATGTCGCAACAACGATGGATTTTCTAACATAGCCTCATGGATGTCGTCACCGAAAACATTTGAACCGACATCAAATACCCAGGAAGCGACACCAAATACACTCGAACCGGCACCAACCACAATGGAATCGGGAACCGGTTCATTGAAACCGGATCAGAATTCCACTGCTACATTTGCCATGGTTTCTAAGGCTTCTCCACAAAACATCACCGACGATGGTCAGTAATAATCGTAGAAATTTGATTTAAATAAAGAAATAATACTTCGAAAGTACATATTAAAACAGGACAAGAAAGACAAGTAGACTGGATGGGCTTGACACAAAACAATTGAAGATGAAGTCAATCACGGAGAAAAGAGGGATTTGAATAAATGGAGGAAAATCAGAAAAGCATAATCCTAGAAATTCCATCAAAATCGGATGTTAGATAAGTGAGCTATGAATTCAAAGATTTGTTAAGCAGACCATATTTTCCTTAAAAGGTTATACAGTATGAACAACACAGACAGTATAACCCTTGAGGTCTCACACTCGATCGCCATTGCTTTTGCATTTTTAGTATATACATTGTGTAACCTTTCCACACCTATATGATGAAAAGAATTGTTTGATTCCTCGGTGAACATGCGTTTCATATTGAGTCTTGTCAGTACTGCATGACACGTTCTCTGGTTGATGATTGATAATCAATCTTAAAGTTGAAGCATGGACCTATGTCACTGGCGTAAATCCCGGGGGGTGGGGGGGATATATCCCCCCCACTTTTCGAGGAGGGGGGGGGGATGGCCTGTACAAACATCCCCCCATTTTTTACGAAATAAATGAAAAAAAAATCACAAGAGATAATTGTTTTATTTGTGAAAATTCTTCCTAAAATACCGCTTAACAAATAAAACAATATTATTGAATCATAAAATGCAAATAAAGAGCCAGTTCACAATTTCCAAACGAAATACTTATGTCCTTATTATAACATTGAAGAGAAACCCCCGTTTCTTCCAATTTATCAATGTTGGGGTCGTTGGGAAGGGATTAAGATGGAATGTCAAAATTTGTTTAATGTAATCTTTAATAAAACCATTAAACCATCATGGGGTAAAAAAGTATTTTGGTATTTGGTATTTGCCATATGGACATACAGTGGCGTAACTACGGGGGGCATGGGGGGCACATCCCCCCCCCATCGGCTGACCAAAAAAAAAAAAAAAACGGGGAAAGGGGAAAAGGAGAAAAGAGGGAGAAAGGAAGAGAAACGTAGTGGGAAAGAAGAAAATATTATTCATTATAATGTTATATTATATTATAATTATGTTATGTTACATTACATAAGAAACATATTTATCATAACTTTATGAAACATAATTTGCCCAGGGCCTACGTCTTCATTGTTCCTGGTGCTCGCATTGTCTGTTTAACGTGATATATAATCCTGTTGTACTAAAACATCTCGTTTTCAAGTCAATATAAACCAAATATATTTCCTAGCACTTGAGTTATCATTGTTTTATGTAGTGACATATGCTTCTTTTTCACGACTCAAAAAGTGATTGCCCCATGTTAAGGTCTTCGTATATATGAAACATTTCCTGTCCGTGATTACGTTCGCATTAGTGGATTGGTGAGATTTGTCTGCTTTTCATGAATTCCTAAAATCAGTCCTTAAAATGTCCCTTCTGATCTGAATATCAAAAATTTTCAGCTCGCGCTTCGCGCTCGCATCATTTGGTTAATGAAATACGTATGGTCCTAGTTAATTTTTACAAAAAAACCTTACAATGCCCCACTTCAGGTCTGAATTATCTCAATTTTCAGCTCGCGCTTCGCGCTCGCATTGTTTAGCGAGACAGGTACCTATCATGTTTACACAAATGTGATTATAATGTCCCTTTTTAGGTGAATATAAAAGAATTTCAGCTCGCGCTTCGCGCTCGCATTATTTGATCAGTGAGATACATATCAGTTTAATGACATTGTCCTTAAAATGTCTCTATTAGGTCAGTATAACTGGCAACTGAGCGCGCTCACTAGCGCACTCACCAGGGGGGTGAAACTCATAGACAAATAAATACGTATAGACTGAAAGGTAGCACCCGCGGAAAAGCCTCATTTAAATAACATTTGCATATAACGTACAGATACTCCATAGAAGCTCCATGGTGATAAGCGTATTTTTTACCACTTTCGGCCACACCCCCTGGGAGACATTTGAACCGAATCCTAAGCCCCCATTTGCATATTGCTAATGAATCATTTATTTTTTCTTTGCGTACTCGCAAGATACTGTGATTTGATTGGACCTTACCTTATGAATAATGTATTTTTCTATTGAAATTCGTACGTCATAATTTGACCCCATCGTCACTTCCGCTTAATTAAAGGCTGAAAGATGACGTCACCCGCACAGAAGAAGATTATATCCTTGAAAGATTTTCGGTGAGTACTGTCAGATTAACGCTGAATTTTAATTCATTTACAAAAATAAATCAAAAGATCTAATGTTATATGGATCTTGAGAAGTCTGGGTACAACATGAATTAATTTGTGTTTATAAAAAGTGAATAATTAGGAAGCAAACGACTTGCGAAAACTCAAAACTATTTCCATCGTCGTGAGCTAAAAATGTAGGCTAGATTACATGTAAATCTCCATCTGCTACCATTTGAGACCTCGTATTAATTATCACGCCAGACTTTTGGGCGAGAGTTAATTTCTCTGAAATTTCGACGCCTACCGAGATCTCGGCAGGCATAAGCGCATGGAAAGAACTAACCCACGGGGCTCCGGCCCGCGGGCCGAACAACAACAACAACCCCTGGGTTAGGAAAGAACTAGATATAGTCCCTTTAACGTTTAGGCTAGACGTTGTCTGGGATCTATCGCGCATCCATATTGACTCTATAGAAAGACATTCACTCCATTAACCCGTTCCCTTCTTTGAATTCACATATCAATAGGACCGGAGCCTAGTCCTGGCTTGATTTTTTTAATTTTATAAAGATGTTTCATTTCCCAAAGGCAAAGTCCAAACTTATTTATAGTTCTTTTCATTTTTTTTTTAATTTTTCTAAACTTGAAAGTTAATATAATAGGCCTACAGTAGTAGGGCCTACAGGTCTTGGCTAAAGCTAAAAGAAAACTTTTCTACCTCTTATCCTATCTATTCTCTAGCTTAGGTTTATAGACCTAGACTAAACTTACTTAGGCCTACAAGGCTACAACAAAGCGACCTCCTGTATAATCTATATAGGCCTAGCCCTAGGGCTAGGCCTAGTATTATTTCAGTCACTAAGTCAGGGTCTAAGTTAAGGATTTATTTATTGGAGGTTAGCTTTTGTTTGGCCTAACGTGTAGATTTTTCATCGGGGCATTTGTCGTCAGAGCAAATGTCATGAAACCATTAAAAAAACCCTGGGTCAAGACAGCTTTAGTTTAGATCTAACACTTGTATGATTCAATAACATTGAAATTTCGCAGAATGGTAGGTTTAACAAAAATGAAATTTAAATCTACTTTTGATGTAGATCTAGATCTACTTACATTTAGTTCCAGATCTATGTACGCCAGAGTCTGTGATTAGATCTAGATATATACGCTATAGTCCAAGTGTTATGTGTTTTAATTTTTTTTTACAATAGCTTGTATTGCTGACATTTCTGTCTGTGTGTATTGTTCTATTCAACAGACATAGAACATGATGCTGCTTCACATCCTCTTTTAGAGACTCGAGGATTACAAGACCGAATTAAGCTGCAGGACCCTCCTGATTCATAAAGGTAAAAAAAAAAACAATAATCATCCTATCTATCAAACTGAATGACTTCATGTATTTACAGACCAAATGACTTTATCCAAAAATGAGTCCAGATGTCAATGATTTCATTGTCCTAAAAGCGTTATATTAAAATCCATTTCAAATTTCAATACCCATGTTCAATAATTTACAAGATAATAACTCTTTTTAGTGTCAATACACAAATCAATTTCTTTGAAAATTTGCTAACTCATAGATTTTGGCATCATTGGCATCTGGAGTCATTAATTTTAGCCATGCCTTATTTCGGTGCAAATCAAAATCTACATCTCTGCAAAAAATACATACTGACTATCTAAATATGAATATGGTATCAAATTATTTGGGAGAATATACTGATTCTAGTGTTATATAATTATTATGTGTTCATGACATATTTTTACATTAAATTGGGGTTTTGTGAGGTGTCCTTTTTTTTTTGGGGGGGGGGGGGGCTCACATGGTAGACCAAGATATAAGTTGTATTGACTAAATGAAAATAAAATCAGCTCAGAGACTAGGCTGGAGTCGTATTGACAGGCTCCATTTTAATTTTCACCTGTCATGTTTTCAGGGGACAATTAATATCACCTACCGGTAGATCTAGCTTGTCAAAATTAAATAAGAAAATCAGAATATACTAGGCTAAGCAAGTGGAAAATCATATGTAATCAACTTATTTGCTTCCTACCCACTCATGAATTCTTCAATCCACACCAGATTTTGTAAAGGTGACTCATTCGGCTTGTGGTTTCATTAAACTTTTATACATATTTTTTAATTTTTTTAATTTTTTTATGATGGCTTGATTGAATTGCTAACATTTCTGTCGTTTTTTTTTTTTCAACAGATATGGAACATGACTCTGCTTCACATCCCCTGTTTTAGAGACTCAAGAAATACAAGACCAAATTAAGGGTTTGCTTTTTAATTCCAATAATAATTTTCTGGAGGAAGAATTAGGGAATAATGCATTGACAATATGCCAAACATCCTATATCAAACTGAATTACTGCATGTATTTACAATAGAGTGTTGTAACCGCCCCCCCCCACACTACTGACCAAACAAAACCCATAAACAATTTAAGAGGGATGCGGTTATTTTAGGGGTAATTATACTTGCTGATTGTAGCAGTAGTTTTTACAATTATGGATGTAGATAATGATAATGTTTATAATAATAATACTTAGAATAATAAATTTATTACGATGACATAACAGGAATGATAAATAAAAATTCAGCAATACAATATGTACATGAAATTGTGTAACAATTTTGGCAATGAAGAATGTTTAACAAAAATAATGATCAATGAATTCGGGGGGGGGGGGGGGCATGTGACATTGCATCTGTGTTTGTGAGGACAGTAGTCTCTTTCACACCATTTCATCTTAAGCAGATGGGAACGAGTTCTGATCAAAATTTGATCTTTAAACTCAAGAGGAAAATAATTGTTACCTGATTTATGTATTTGGAATAAAATGAATTGAAATAATAATTTTGTCATTGTCACTGAATTAACAAGTCTTCTATAATTCTTTTTAGCTGAGAGTTTAGGTGAATCAAGTTATTTCAGGAGACACTGGAAGTACTAGTAGAATTAATGGACGAGCAATAGTGAACAATTAAGCAGCATAAATTTAAGAGTAATGAGACCTACATTTTGCAGCCATGGATCAAGGTTGGAGGGGTGGTAGTTGCAGGTTTTCTCTGTAAAAATCACCCCCATTAAAAAACATAACAAATAATATATAAAGATATTTTTAAAAAATGAATAAATTTGAAAATAAAATAGAAAACAATCCTTTTGAGAACCAGGACCTTTAAGGTGGAGGGCAAAAGACCCCCCCCCCTTAAAGAATGTTTGATCCATGGCTGTTATGTAGATGTGATAGAGAATTTCTAAATATATATATTTTTTTTAATGAGAAAGATACATGGGTGATTTCATGTTTGCTGTTGAACTTTTGGTGTGGCGTCTTACAAGTTTTACATCATCATTACAGCACCAAAATTACAATCAAATTGATTCATAGATTCATCTCACTTGATGTTGAGCTATTAATGTGATTTGGATTATTTTTGTAAACTCACATTAGGTTTTGGAGGAAGGAAGAACTAAATTGTGCTACGAACACCAACGCCAAAGTTGGAATCACCCAGTGTATTTTCTTTTTTTAATGAATTGCGAGAAGAGCTGAGAGGTGGAAAATATAAGAGAAAGAGTTGTGTGTGTGGTTTAATAATGAGAGTGCGATATGGCAAAGAGAGAGCTGAAGAGAGATTAAAAGAATAGATAATATATTATAATAATAATGTGAAGGGGCATAGGGTGCACAAGAGAGTGGACAGAGCCAATTGACAATTTACCCACAAGGAGAAACCATAAAGGGCCATTTTATTCTTTATTTATTTTGAGAGGAGGCGGGGATAAATGAGGGAGAAACAATTTATAAAGAGTGGGGAAGAGGAATAAGATGAATAGAGATGACTTAAAGACAAAAATTAGGCCAATCAGAGTGTGTGGGGGGGGGGGGGCAAAGCCGATCAGTGCGCCCCCCCCCCCAATTTGACAGGCTCAATTAAAAATTGTAATGTAAAGTGTGTCCCCCTTCTGAAAGTGAAGACCCCCCTTTTTTTTGCTTTTCAAATTTTTCCTTGAGAAAATGTGCCCCCCTTTGGAAAAATCCTAGATCCGCCCTGCCTGAAACTGATGAAGTTTGGTAATGACATGTCACTTATCTGTGCTGTTAAAAAGAGTGAACACAAAGAAATTAGATTACCCCCCCCCCTGCAAAAAAAAAAATTAAATGATCATTATCAATAATTGGAAAAGCTTAGCGTAAAAAACACACTATTAATTAATTACAGAAAATAAATAGGTTCTAATTAAATCCAATCCTATTTTCTAAAGAAATTTTGGATTCAGAATTTGTTTTTACTATATCATTACTAACGATTACACTGCGATGTGAAACATGCCTCTAGTGATTCTGATCTGGAGAACAGCAGAGAAAGGTCGTATTTTTTTTTAGATGAAAGAACCAAATTACAAAACCAGTAAGTGAAACGTTCAAACTGAAATACATTGTTATTATTTATATTGGCGTATTGTTATTGTGATATAAACTAGTTCGTAAATATCTTCCCCTTTCATTTACACCGATGTTAAAAAGAAGATAAAAACAGGCTGATTCACCCCCCCCCCCCTCCCCCATCTCCAGGTTAAACAAGATTAAGAAAAGTGTCAGGCTGCGGTGCTAGTGTACGTTGCATGTAAACTGCATTCTATGCACGGATTGAAAAACGATGCATGCATGATGACTCATTGTAGTGAAGAACGCTGATTGGTCAATAGTAGTAAGAAGTAGATTAATCACGTGATGAATATATTAAATTTCATGAATAATTAACGCAAAGTTGACCTCGCTCAATGCGCATGCGTGACGCTGATCTCCACTTTCTGCTTTGTCATATAAAGAGTCTATTGGGATGTGTGGAGCAGCGAACTGATGAATTATTCATGCATATGCAAATGGGGGCTTAGGATTTGCCCAAATGTCTCCGACAAAATGGCGGAGCTTCGGGCGCCTGGTGAAACTCCGCTTCTGCATCCGGTTAGACATGGGGAAATTTTGGAAGGTCAAAAGTGCACACTGCTCCCATTTTTCACGTACAAGCCTATGGACCCGCAACTTCATGGCACACCAGCGAAACGAAGGCGTGGTCATAATTGGCCTGCGCGCACAGCGTAAAAATATGCAAATAAGAATATTGTCACTAATCAGCATAATGCGCGACGTGATTGAATATGAAATGAATTCATTCATTCCCGTTCATCCCCCCGCGGTATTCAGTTGTTTATTCATCCGTCTTTGTTTACATATTTTTAATTATTATCTGTCGCGATTATTACTACATCAATTAATACAATTTTTTATTTGCTAGCTATATTTCCCTGGAAGACATATGGAAGCTTACAATAGGGATTTATTAATCATGATTGAACTTTGGGATGTGCTTGCTCTATCAGGTGTTCATCACTGCATATTATTTTCATTACACATGAATAGCCATAATCATTTATATGGTTTTTTTTTTTTGGGGGGGGGGGGGTAAGTACTTCAAATGATCAGAGAAATCTGAGCAAGAGAGCAAAGCAATCAGAAGGTAATTTTTAAAAAACAACAACAAATTTTCTGAGTTTGGGATGGGAGCAAAAAAAAAGCCCAGTACTCCCCCCCCCCTCCGCATGAATTCGCTCTCATCAAGGCTATCTTATAAAGGTCACTTTCAATCAAAATAAATGATTTGTACCTGCCCGCCCCTAAATCTCTTGATCCCCCCCCCCCTCTCCAGCTCTCTCTTCCACACACACACATACCACATAATCATGCAAGCAACCAATTATTCTCATATCATTTTTATTTCTATCCCACTCTTAAATCAAACTCATTTATCTCTTTAGGAAGAATATTTAATTTGGCTGCGCCTTATGATAAAATGTCACAGTATGCTATTTTTCAATGGTTTTTATGGAATATCTTGCCATGCATGCATGGTATTTTGATACTTAATGACATACTCTTACCTGTTGTACTAGTATTATACCTATAGATACCTGACAAACAAAATCAATGAATCAATTAATCAGTAGCACCATCATATTCCAGTCATATAGAAGCATTCTTCATTATCATCATTACCATCATCTAAATAGTGCCATTTCATCACAACATAGTTTGGTAGCAACAACATCATCATCACATATCTTTCACGCAATATGAATTGGTGGATTAAATAAATCACGAATAAATCAAGATTAGAAAGTATATTTCAAATTAAAATGTTTATTAAGGAATCAATTTTTGAATACGTGATAAAAATATTCCTATCCTTTTTTTTCGCCAAAGCATCACATTACATCAGCAAAATGCATATGATGAAAGCAACAGAAACTGCAAGGTTGTTACAAGGGGACGGATGTATTTTTGGGTAAAATCTAGAGAAAAAAAAGAAATAAAAAAATAAGTACGTATATTCACTTTCACGGGCATTGATAAGCCTTATACGTATATTCAATATAATGGGGCATCAAGGATGTCATTAAAAAGATTAATATACCTCTCTCTCAAAGTCGGTTACTCAAATATCAGGTAATTTTTTCAGCATTTGCTGACAAGATATAGCCTGTTAATCTAACTGGGGGCACTTCACAAGAAAGAGGAGCCTATTTCCACATTTCTCTAAAGAGTGCCTTCCCAAATCTGCATATTAGTAAATCAGTAACAAAATTGCGTATTGTCTATCGTTGTGAAGTGCTGTGTTCTTTTTCCAACATTTTTTTTATTTGCAGAGCTAATTTAGTTCATAATACGGGACATGGACAATACAGTGTTATGAGAATAAGAAGGGATTAAAAACAAACAAAACAGTGCCACTTTTCACTTCTCAAAAAATAAATTCAACAGCTTAATGTCCAGCACTACAGCTGGGTCCTTGTTTTATGAAGACTTCAATTATTGTAAATTTGCCCCAATTGTAACCAGCAACTAGCATGGGAACCTCAATGTTGATCTGTTGCTTTAATGTTTCCATGGTAATAGTAACTAGAATGGCAAAGTTAGGGTAGAGGTTAGTCTTAATGAAATGGGGTCCAGGAATGAGAGTGATTTCTTAGTCCTTTGTTCCTTCACCTGTTTTTAGTATGCACATTTTTCAATGAAAACCCATTATTTCTTATTGTCTTATGTATGTCTGTAGGCATGTATGTTACATAGCCCAGACCTCAGTAAAGACCCATTCTGAATTGATTATATTACCAGAAAACAACCTATCCCTTTCAAACTAGTAATATTAAAAGTTATTTCACTACTATAAGTACTCCATTTAGATGATTAGAACTTTAATAAAGGGTGGGTAGGTGTGCCCTTTGGGAAAATATTTTAATCTTGTGTGAAACCTATGGACTTAAATATTTATGCTCCAATGTTATTATTTTTTCTACAGATGTGTAGTTCAAGCAACATTCAATATGTATTGACACATTTATTCAAATTCATTCAATTTTTAAAATGTGTAATTGTGATGAAGTAACTACTTATTATGAACTTGGCCAATATATTTCTTCTTAATCTGCCCTGGTGATACGCAAACAACCTGCATAACCTGCATGGTAAACAAAAAAGAGAAAAGAACAAAATGAGCTGCTGATACAAATTATTCTTACTCATCTAGTCCAGTTTATTAAGAATTTTAAAACTTTTTATTAGGCCCTACTCTTCCATGCAATATTATTTAGATAATGCACATGTAGTAATCTATATAGCCAGATAAAAATCATAGATCCCTATTTATAGATCATTATTCATAGAACTTTTTTGATTAAGTGTGTAAACTCATTCAAATATATATCATAAGATTATTTTCAATATTTTGTCCTTTTTATTTCTGTCTACAGAGTAACTGAGTTTTAAAGTGATATTCTGTATGACTAATATAGATGAGAGACATGGACAATAAAGTATGCATTGATGAGAATGGAATGGTGAATCTGAATCCAAATAAATATTAACTCACAATGGAGCTTTACTATATGGAATTAAATGATTCAGAAAAAGTTGCTATAGCCCCCCCCAAAAAAAAAAAAAAATAATAATACAATAAATAAATAAAATAGGGAGCATTTCTTACGAAAACAAACATACCTTGCAAGTTTTTAGTTCAGATATCCTGTTCCTCATCAGATTGTAACTCTTGGTGATGTGCAAATGGTAGTTGACTTTGTACTTCTGACTGGGCTGGGACTGCTAAGAACTTGATTCCATTGGATCTGCAATGAAAAATACACACAATACATGTACTTTACAGTTTAGAATTTTAGAGGTGATAAATAAATTCCTCTTTTAAAACAATATTTTCAAAATTTCCAGCTTGTCATATCCTAAGCCTATGAATATTCCCAACTAGAAAGAAAAGCTGGTCTTGACTGAAAACCTCCCTTCTCTCTGTATCATGTTCCACTGACAAAATATGCATAGGCCTACCTGGCTCTGTTTCCGCTGACCATCTTCATTGTCAATAAGAGTCAGTAAATGGTTCAAGCATACATGGCCTACTATAGCGAGGCCTTTTGTCAATCTTCAATATATATACACCAAGCCAGCTTTGACAGATATAGGATAATTATTATTTGTGTGATAATTTGGCTCTCGCTCATTCACCAGTGCGAGACAATTATTTATTTTTTTGCACTCGTCTATAAACATGTGAATCTCTACGTCTAAGTGAGTTCCTCTTTAAGTTTAATTTTGATAAAAAAAAGGTTAGCTTGCTTGCAAGTTTAAATGACCCTTTGCCTTTCACCATTAATATGGTCAAGTGAGGAGGACAATAAAGATAAATCAATCGGATCTGCTCCTGTGAATTTTCTCAACCCTTCCCATAAAAATTGCACACTCATGGCATACGATAATTGAGCAGTTTGAAACCCAAAGACGTTATAAGTTGAAACCTGACAAAGAAATGTTGGCCCCCGAAAATAAGAATCATTTAACTCCGTTATGTTAGGCTAATTATAATTTTAGTCCAATGGTCCAGGCAGGGACTAAAATAAAGTTAAATCAGACAGATATAGAATTTCATTTTAGAAATCTAGATCTAAGTTAGACCTATCCTATAGGGCAGGAGGGCCTTACTTTAGTAAAAAAAAAAGACTAAAATCTGTCTCAAATCATTGACATTGCATAACCATGGCAAAATCTATCAATATCATTCCAAATAGATTTAGTTAATTTCATTTTAATTTAATTTCTTTTTAATTAAATGCAGAGAATTTTATTGATTCATATAAAGATGAAATAGCAGTGTCAAAAAATCAGTAGGCCCAGGCCCAACTTCAAACTTCAACTCAAGCTTGTTTGACACTGACCCAGGGAGCTCCTGGTTAGTTTGACACTAATTCCCAACACCTAATGACCTAGCTTATATCGGCGATTTCGCAGCCGGCTGGCACCGGCGGCATCAAAGGCCGTATCCCGCTCTGACTATATTAGGCTTAGATTTGATGCAGCTTTGCCGTTACTGAACAAGTCCACATCTACCCCTGATATACAATAGAACTGAAATACATAAGGACGGACATGAAGCATTCTAATTAAAATTAACAAACTTAGTTCTACGAAAAACTGTATTATTTTCTGAGAAAATATGTCAGTCAGATCTCAGACTTATTTGGGATCAGGAAAAAGAAATGGAAATTGTGGTTTACGTAGTAAACTGCACATACCGGTACCGGTATGGCCCTGATTGCGACGCCGAACCCCATCAAACACATCACAATTACAACTGAGATCAAAGCACGAAATTGAACATAACTTACTTTAATTTGTATGGAATGCCATTACTTTGATGTAGATGTTGCCTCAAAGATTTTCTGCTCAACTGAATTTCACTCAGAAATCATGATTCCGGACACTAATTCTATAAACAGTTAATTAGTCTTGCTATTGTACTTCAAAAAGTTGAATTTCGCGGAGTAAAAAAGAACGACACTTCGCACAGATATCGTAGGGAATTGTGGGATGGAAAAAAATGTTTAATGCATGAGGACATGAATAAAACATTAGCGTTTTATCCAATCACACAAGTGCATTGTGCGTATTTTGACGTCATTACTCATGAATTAAACATTGACCTTCCAAAATCAAACTTCAAATTGGCCAAATGGCAGCCATGTTTGTTATGTACAAAACCTATGGAAAATAAAAAACGCGCGGAAAGAGTTCCCTCTCTAGCTCCCTTCGGGAGCTTACGTATACGTAAGATCGTATCTCTGTGGCACTCACTCAGTGATTCAAAATTTTTGCTGGTGCCCCCCCCCCCCATGCCGTGACCCACGGTACGCCACTGTGGACATATCAATGGCAATTCCTTGCATATCTAAAAACCTGGTTGCAAAAAAAATGCCGAAATATTTCAGTCACCCCCCCCCCCCACCCATCAACACGGATTTACGCCAGTGACCTAGGTCCATGGTTGAAGGGATGCTCCGGGCTGAAAAATCTAATTAGTGAAATGCTTAAAACAAATCATAAAAATCTGTGAACCAATAACGAAGATATTGAATTTGAAAGTTGACCAATATTTTGTGAGAACATTTAATGTGGAGCGTTGGGGCCCAGTGGATTAGTCTTCGGACTTTGAAAAAGATGGTTCGAATCCTAGCCATGGCGTAATTTCCTTCAGCAAGAAACTGATCCACAGTGTGCTGCACTCAACCCAGGTGAGGTAAATGGGTACCGGTAGGAAGTAATTCCTTAAGCCGGGTAATATAGGAGCGCCTTGAACACCTAACAAGGTGGATATGTGCGCAATATGAATACCCTATATTATTATTATTATGTATTAAGGCCACAGCTCTTGTCAGCTTCGAGTCGCAGACCGGTCATGTCAGAGACAAGTCGCAAGGAAAATCGGAAGGATTTGACATGTCGAATCCTTATGACTGGATCGCAAGCTTAATCTAACTTCCAACCAATCAGACAGCAGAGTTGCACGACGCGTATATGATAAACAACGCGCATACGCAGTAGTAAGCGCACTTTCTCAGTTGCTATGCCAAAAAGCAAAAAGCGCATGCGTGAGTCGCAGATCGGATCGCAAGGTGTGCGGTGTCGAGGCTTAACCGGCTTAACGCTTACGACTGCCTTGCGACTCATCTCCCCTGGCCCTCACTCAGTCGCAAGCCAGTCGGCGACCAGTCGGGTCGTAAGGTGTGCGGTGGCCTTTATGCATGTCGGCATAAATATTCATTACAGGCGGGGTAATGATGTCATGTCTCCACCTTCTCCTTTTTCTTACACAATGTTCATATAATGATATGCCCCCCTCGTCACCAGTTGCAGCAATGAATATTTAATGTTTTTAGGACAAAATTTGAATAAACATAGTTTCATGTAGCAAAATACAAAAGAACAATTGGGGATATGACATCATCTGATTGGTCGTTGAATATTCATGAAGACATGCATAGTGTTTCACCAAATGTATGCAAATATTTATTTAAAATGTCATAACTTCGTCATTCCTTGTCCAAAGTGATCAAATTGTCAGTGTTTTGTTTATATGATATTCCTTCATAAGTTCAAATTATATATTTTGCAGCCTGGAGTATTCCATTTTATGGAGAAAGCAAATACTTAATTATAATAATAATAATAATAATAATAATAATAATAATAGCAATAAATAATAATGATAACAATGATAAATCATGAGACGAAAAAAAACTGAAGGGTTTCATTTAATCTAGTATCTATTTTGCAGCTGGATGCCCAGACGACTGGTTCCCGGGATTTCGCAAGTGCTACCTTTTCCCGAAAATGAAAGGCCCGGATTTGGACGTGGCTACAGGCTACTGTAATTCCCTTTCTGTTGTCACCCTAAAGGATGGGGTGGAGAAGTACCCCTCTCTCCTTGTTCCAGAGAGTGACGATGAGGTCCAAGAATTTGGAAACATTTTGAAGATAGTGACCGCAAACGGGAGACTGTTCTTCTCCCAGAGTCTCTGGCTCAACTGCAAAAGAAACGAAGAGGGATCATTTTCCTGCTTCACAGACAGACACGGGAATGTCTCCCAGTACAGAAGTATGTGAATTAAAGTGTCTTATAATGATGAGGATGATGATGATGATGATAATGAGGATGATGATGATGATAATTCTGATGATGACAAGGATGGTGATGATCATGATGATGATAATAATAATGAAGATAATAATAATGATGATAATAATAATGAATATAATAATAATAATGATAATAATAAATAACTACTACTAATAAAAAAATAATAATAATACGTCATTATTTCGCTTAATACGTACCTTATCTAAAGTCTACAAGCGCTTTACAGTATTAACATAATTATCATTCTGTCTTGTTTAGAATTACCGCATCCTTTTCTTTACAAATCCTGGAAAGTTTTTTTTTGTTCATTTAAAAATATAAAAAATTTCTTTTAAAAAGTTCTTTGGAAAATATATCTCTCTGAGCATTGATAGATCGGAAGAGGTGCAGGGCACATGGGGGTAGCATTCAATATTTTTTTTTCATAATAAGAGTGCCCCCTTATTATCATCCAGGCGAGATATTGGAGGGGGGTCTCAAACCTTTCCCACAAAATAGTAACGTATTCGACTCATTGGCAACTGAGTAGAATACTCCTCAGGGAGTGGATGATGTGCATAGGTTGTGTGCGGGATGGAATCCGTTGACTGCATGGGGTGAAACCAAGCCCCCGAAGCTACCGCCATTTTGTTTAATCCATTAGAAGCTAAAATAAGCCCTCATTAATATTAATTTCGTACGATGCTCCCTCGTCAACTGTGGTTTTGTACGTGTATTAGACAATACGCACATCAGCGCAATGACAAAGGTCAACTTGGCAAATTCATTAATGTATTCATCAACGAACGTAGAGGGCAGCAACACACAAGCGTGTTGCTATTAGGAAGGTCCACTCGATACGCGCATACAAATGAAGTGCGCAAACAATTTGGTAGTCATGCCAACGAAACCATGATCAGATACAATACACTCACGGAGTGACAGCAAAATAGAGGTAAACTAATAGATTATGACAATAGTAGATTAAAACAATGAAAACAAAAAATACATAAAAAATTGAATAATAATGTACCACATTCTTAAAATAATATATCACTTAATTATTGTCACAATTTTTCTGTACATCTTCAGTAAAACAGGATTAAATTCTGTCATAAATAAACCAGTCTGCTAATTTCACCCGGATTTAGCCAAGTCATTTTGTGACCACCGAAAACCTCTCAGAGCACTTTTTTAGTAGATTGTAGAGTTGATTTATTTTCATTTCCTCTTTATCATTATTTTTGCTTGAAATGTTTTTACATCAAATATCATGCTTAAAAATATGAAATACTTGTTCCTGTATTTTTCATAAAATATTACATGGTGGTGACAACAGTTTTATGACTTTGCATATCAATATGATAACAAGTATACGTGAGGTTGATACGTCTTCATCTAAATTTCGCTGCACCATAATGCGCCTACACAATCCAGCACCGCCTCTTGAGTATACAAGCGCCATGGCTGGCATGACCTCGCCGGCGCCCCGGGCCGGTCGGTGCTGAGGTAGGGTACGGTGGGCTGCATGCATATGCTAACACAAATTTTTGTAAAATTATAGAATTAAAATAGTAGATGTGACATAGACCTTCGCCCCTTGATAGTTCGTCTCAATTCAAGACCCGTCGGAATATACATAGCTCGATACTGAACCAGATAATTTCTGTCTAATATTATGTCTAACGTTAGACTGGGACTTGGCTTTGCTGTTTAGTGGTCGTATTCGATCCTGCCTGATGGATTGCAAAATGTGGGTTGGATTTGTGGATATAGCATAATTATTTTAGATTTTCAGACTACAATCTGCACTGTAAGTGAAAATTAAAATTCTAACCTTGAATATTTATCGTTACTCATCCGCCATAGTGCCACATCAATGACAGACAAAGTCTATATCTTTCAAGTCCATATCTAGCTAAGTCGAGTCGCGTCGAGATTATTATGCCAGTACAGTGAGCATTATCATTCACACAGCGCAGTACGCGCATCGAGGTACAGGTGACCGGGGAAGTTTCGGCGCGGCCAGACCGGTACATCACGGTCTTGGCTCTGACGTTAGCTTGTGTAGATTTGGTAGGGGCAGCGAAATGAAGCAGAGGAACGGTAACACAAATGTCATCAGTCTTTGTATTTTTATTGCTTTGTAAACTACAAGAATCATGATTACCTTTTGTCTTACAATTTTTAAAAAATACAAATATGCTAAAATAATATTATTTAACATAATTTCTTGGAGATTTTATTATCAATAAAAAATAGTAAAATTGAACAAACGAAAAAAAATCAACTCTACAATCTTCCAAAAAAGTGCTCTGGGAGAAAATGGTCACAAAATCTGAGCGGAGTGGACCTTCCTAAAAGCAATACTGCAAAGTGTTGCTGCCCTCTACGTTCGTTGGTATTCATTTTGTTACGCGCTCGTGACGCGAAGGATTCAGCGAATCAAGCAAGCGCAAATCTGAGACGATACGTTGCGCTCTATAAAGTATCGATATCACAAGCGATATCACTTATAAACAAAGCAACCTTTTTTTAGGCCTTTGCTAATTCCAAAAGGGACGATGAAAAGGGTAGATCGAGTCGTGATTAGGTAAAGAGGTCTCTAGTGCTTTTGCCATCCCTAAATCGTAATTACCATACTTGTAACTCATGATGAAACGGGCCCCAATTTATCATGTTTAATACGTTTCCTGTCCCCTTTATTCTCCAGCATTTCTTACTCTGTTTTTTTTTTCATTTAATCATTTTCCCACTCAAAATTATTTTGTGCCGCCTTTCTCCTACATATGTAGAGCTCATTTTCAAAAGGGGTTAGGTCCATTTTTCATCAAACTTGATTCTTATGTCTTAATGTAAAGATTTTTAGTAGCTATATAAGATGATACCATAGAAAAGTTGAAATTCCTATTAAAAGGTGAACTAATATGGCAAAGAAAAATCACCTTTTTTTCAAAAGGGATTAGGTCCATTTAAGTTTAGTTGAAAAAGGGGTTAGGTCCACACAGACTTTTTTTGGAAAATAATATCTTTAAAAATATGAAGACAAGTAAATATCTTTTATACCCAATTTCATGTTCTCATGGTAGGGTATCATGGAAATTCAGTTTCGCATAAGAATATTGCAATATGGGAGAATTAAAAAAGAATTATTTTCTTGGAGTGGACCTAACCCCTTTTGCAACTAAACTCTTCTGAAGAACTCATTTGTCAAAAGGGGTTAGGTCCATTTTTCATATATTTTATTGTTTTCTGTCTCTAAACCTCTAAATTTTCAGTCACTCTGATGATACCAAAGAAAATTTGAAATTCAAATGAAAACGTGAATGGAAGTGGCAAAAAAAATCACTTTTTTAATCAAAAGAGATTGGATTCACTTCAATTTACTTGCAAAAGAGGTTAGGTACACAATGATTTTTTTTTTAAGTATATAGAAAAAAATTGACGGGTAGATTTCTTTTATACCCAATTTTATGTTCACATGATAGAGTAGTACATCATGACAATTTAGTTTCTTATAAGAATATTGCAATAAGTGAGAATAAAAACATTTTTTTTTTTTTTTTTAAACAGTTTTTCTCGGAATGGTCCAAAGTGGCCCTAACCCCTTTTGCAACTAAACTCTTCATATATTTCCTTCTTCTTTTCCCACTTGTTATCTGTCTCCTGGTTTCCATAAATCTCGTCTTATTTCTCTTCCACCCCTTTTGTTCCTACTTCCCACATTCTAGCTCTCTTACCACCCCCCCCTCTAAATTATCTCTTCATATGTGCTCCTCCATTTTTTTCTCATCTCTTTTCAATCCACTTCTCATCACTCTTTCCCTCTCTCGATCTGCATCTCATTTTGAATTTTGCAAATTCCAAATCCCTTTCATTTTAGCTCTGTACAAATACTATATGAACACAAATGAAAGACATAAAGGAATTCTCTGGTTAGTGGTGAATTTTATTAATTAGCCATAAAAAATATCACATTATCAGAGGATTAAGCTTTACCTTTTTCTTAAGCGTATGTTAATACTTTGAACCAAAAGAATTTTTTTGTATGCTGGGGCAGCGATCCTGGGGAGGGGCACAGTTCCCACCACTTCTTTAAGCACTGAAAAGTGCCTTTTTATGCAAGAAAAATGCCCCCTCACGAACGTGTACTGTGTCCCTTTCACCTGACGAGAACCTGTTTTAGGTGTTACCAAGTGCTCTTCCTTGTATGCAATTTTTTAACCCCAAAATGCCCCCCCCCCCCCTGGAACGTGTTCTGTGCCCTTTCATCTGAGGGCCCGTTTCATGTGTTAAAGAGTGCCCCCTCGCCTTCTTGTAAGTGCCCTTTCTCGAATCACTACCCCCTTTTACCCAAGAAAAGTGCTCCTAAAGAACTTGTTCTGTGCCCCTTTCACCTGAGAAGGACCCGTTTTATGGCCACCATGACGATTGCCCTTTGAAACAAGAAAACAATATTCTCATTTCGATAATATACTTATGAGTGAAATCCTTTGTGCATTAAGTTTAATAATTCATGAGTGGGGGTATATAAGCAGTTTCGTACAGATGGAGGGGGGGGCTTGAAGGACTCTTGCCCCCCCCCCCCCCCCAACAAAAAAAAAAAAAAAAAAAAAAAAAAAAACACGACCAAGAAAAAAAAAAGAGAAAAGGGTGAAATATATCATTCTGAATATTTTAGATCTTTTTTTTAAATGTCAAAATTTTGCTCGCTCGCAACTTCTTAAAAATATCACGTAATACAACATTTTTCCTATGCCCCCCCCCCCCACTTTCAACTTCACTCCGCCGCTCCTATTTGTATGTTTATAGCTTCTCCTTTTGCAACCAGTTTTAATGAAAATCAACAAGAAATTTCATACGTCATGAATTTTGGGTTGTGATAATAATTTTTTTTTGTTGTTGAAAAATTGGACTTGGAAAAAAAACCTTTTCCATCTTCATCAAGTGGTTCCTAAGTCAGACTCTTGAATTGTTGGATTTCTTGAATGAAAACATCTGTTACACCAGTCCTGCAGATTGAAAAAATAGAGAAAGAAAATCAATGAATTTAAATTAAAATTGTCGTGATTTATAAAACATAAATGTTTTAAGAAAAGTGAGACTATACATATACCGTATATGATTCTTCAACACATAACAGGAAATCTTACTTCTACTAATTATAAACTTGTACTTCCATAAAGCATATCACTTAAACCTGTTCTATACAGTTTACATACCACTCTCCATTATAACTACATGTACTCTATGAAAAAATGTCAGAGATTTCTCATAAATCTGAATATATGAATCAACATATGTAAAATATATAAATAGTCAGAATTAAAGTTGATATGTTTTGTTGCACAGAATATTTTGATCTGTGATTAAAAACGACACTAACTATAATCTAAAAACAAAATTGAAATGGGTTTTTCAAAGGCAGGTCTATTTGTTGCCAAAAAAATGTGAACAACCTCCATTATTAACAATATTCACTAATTAACTCACTCATATAACTGCTGTAGGTTGTATTTCTCTTTGTGGTCTAGTCGCTGTTCTATTAGGCCTACTTCACCAATTATTTATTATCATCAATCACCTCCATGGAAATTGTAAAACTGCATCATCCTATTGGACAAAATGTAAAATAACAAGATTTAAAAAAAATCGTAAATCTACAAATATGAAATATGAATATCACACTAAAGAATGAATAAAATGAATTTTTGTAAAATATGGAAAATAGATATTGCTTTGTTTAAAACAAATAGGAAATAAAAAGGCCATTTAATTACTAGTAGATCTAGGACATGACCTTACCGGTATTTTATAAATTTGCCCAAGGTACATAACTTTTGGCATTGGTTCTATTTTAGACTCGAGAGCCTGTATATTTAAGAAGTGTCTATATTCATTACAGATCCTACCTCTTTGTGGCTCGGATTATTTTTATTTAATGTAAACATGGTTAACATTCAATGCATGTAATGTATCTGTAATTTTGTATGGGTTAGTTTAAGTTTTATACCTGGATGAGAATCTGCAAAATGATGCATGCACTTATGATCATCATCTTGAACCATATAGGTAGACCTCTACTGTTTTTCTTGTTCTTCAAACTCAACCTGTTTGTGAAAGAAAAGAGAACAATAATAAGAAGTGATCTTTTTCATGGCCGTATGTATAGGGGGAGGGGTTTGGGTAAGAGCTGAAATGTGAAACCTTCATCGAAAAGAGAATTGCATGACATCCTTCAATTTACTTTAGAAAATGCACAAAACGGCCCTAGGTAATATTGGTCGCTTCAGGCCCTCGCTTTCTGAATTTTAGGTTTCTCTAAATTTTTTCACATGTCTGCCCCCCCCCCAAAAAAAAAAAAAAAAAAAAAATCTGCATCTTTTTATTCCGAAACTTAATTCATTTGATTTTAACAACATAATTTCATAATCTCATGCACTAGGTCTAGATCTATTTGTAAAAAAGTATAGATCTATAGTCCAACCAGAATCAGTGCTTCGTGACAGCATTCATGTATCTAAATAAGGTCTAGATCTAGACTATCAATAGACTCTCGATCTATCTAGACCTAGAATGTAAAGCTAACTCTTCGATGACTTTACCTAGATGTATATCGATTTAGAAATTTTTGATGTCTGACTTTTATTCCTGGCTAAACCTTCATTGCCATTATTTACCGAGAGTAGATCTAGATGATAGATCTCCTTGGTCCACTGACAGTCATACTCATAGTCATAGTCATACATGTAAATGTAGTCGTTTAGGCCCAGACCTACATCTAGGCCTAAAATTATAGACCTAGATCCTAAGCCCTGGGGGTACGTGTCGAGGGTTGGGAAAGTAAAACTAAGTTAGATGACTAGATAATAGATTTGAATTAGGTAGGCCTAACGTTAGATCTACGTACAAGCATCGATGGATAAAAATAACATAAACAGATGAAGTAAAATTAGGAAGCAAGACTAGGCTCTGTTAACCATGTTAAAAATTAGATCTTGATCTATTGATAATAAGAGTAAGACAAACATGCAGAGCAGCATGTTATTTCTAATACCGAGTCTAACTATATATTATAAATAACAATAAGAATTAAAATGGGTGGGGGGGCTAAATGCAGAAGAAGCCTGAAGTTATGCAAAATAAATTTGATATCTGAAACTGACGAGAATCTAGTGAGGATTTACACAATGATGACAGGCATATCTTCTTTCACACTCCGCTTCACAGACTATTCCTGACTGAGTCTCGATCTACTGAAGATAGATGCAGATCTCCCTCTAGATCTAACGTTATACAGTGTACAAAAAGAAGCTTCATTCTTCTTATTTTAATCAATCGTGGGCTCCCGGCCCGATTTTCTCTCGATGCCCAGCCGGCTAGGAGCCCGTACAAAATACATGTGGTTGACACAGCGGCATAACCACTGAAAAGCAACATACAGGCTGCACTGGGCCGGGCGACGATGACAATCTAACTTCAATTTCAAAGACCAAATTCTGCTTTTCTTTAACAGAAGAATGATATCAAACTCTCTAATTAGTTAAAGAAATAACCTAAGATCACAAAATACAGTGTGAAATGTGTAAATAGTCCACTGAATTAATGTGGTTATATCAATTTATACGTACTCACCGGAGTGTTCGTAGGTCCATTTTTGTGTGGAAAGAAAAGTTTCAGAATGAATAAATTAGATGACGTAATGAGGTCAAATGAATAATTAATTCTGTAACACGATACCACTAGTATCGATGACAAAGAATCGGGGAAATCGCGTATTAATGACGCTCCTAGCCAATGAAAAGGCCGGATTATGAATATCTTCATGCTCATGAATGTCAATGAGGGCTTATTTTTGTCTTCAAATGATCGCGGTAGGCGGAGCCTAATCTCATTTGTTTTGTGCTGAACGCGCACGCAGCTTTCGGTCTAGTAATATATTATAAGGTCTTTGGGTGAAACAAATCTGTAAGAGCTTAGATACGCACAGATGGCTAAACTGAGCGCATTAATAGTTTTTATTGTGTTATGTTGTGCAACTGAAAATTCGATAGGATCTATAGCATGCATTGGAGTGGACTTATCTGCCGCCTTACCACTGTTTCAGACAAATATATGGATGTACGGTATATCCTACACTACAGCTGTTCACATCCAAGTATTAAACATAGTACATGACTATAGTGAAAAATTGAAAAAATAATTTTAAAACTTTGATGAAATATAGATACTTACTTTTCATATCTTTCTGTTTATTTGTCTGTTTTTTATTAGATTGGCATAAAAGAGAACCGCCGAGTGACAATCCTAGAAACTATGACTGCGTAATACAGCGGGATTCGCAAATGAGTTACAAGTGGATAATCTGCCCGTGTAATTTTCAAGAAGCAAATCGAACGAACATGCCTGCTACTGTCTGTCAAATACATCAAAGGTGAGCCGATAGCCATGATAGCGTCATCTGAGTTTTCGCATTTACTACGGAGTCACTCTCTAAAACGCATCGATTCCTTTGAAAATGCAATTAAAATCACAATGGAAAGCTGAGAGGCTTTTGTCGAGAGTTGGTGGACTGGGACAGCAGATCATCCGAAGATTTCCGGAAGATTTGCATCGGACGAACAATGGCAAATACGTCGTTGTCCAGAGTCAAGAGATTCCGATGCTGTACGTGCCGGTCCATAAACTTTCGACAAAAGCTTCTCAGCTCTCGGCAAATGTGATTTGACTTGCATGTAAAGGATATGGTGCGTTGTATATATAGAGTGTGTCTCCGTAGTATATATTGCGAAAAATCCGGCTTTCAACGCAAAAGTTCAAGGGCCTTAATTTGGATTCGAGTAGAAACTTCTTCTAGCTTTGGTGACTGTATTATTGAGTGAAAATTCAAAACCAGTCTCATCTTTCGATTTGTGATTATCCAGGCCTATTATTTAGATATAATTTCTCAAAGTATTCACTACAATCGGTCATTTGTGCTTATACTTTCGTAAATTTGCCTACCTAGTATACTTCGTCAAAGGAGGCGGTGAGGAGAGTATAGTTTTTAATATCAAAACAGGGACGTCACCACGGGGGGGGGGGGGGGGGGGGGCGACCGCACGCCCCAAAGACTTTTTTCAAGTAGTGAAAACATAGGACGAATAGGGGGCAAGGGGAACAGAAAGGAAGATGGAGGACTGGGTCTCACAACTTCTTTATACTGCCATGCACCACTGTTCAAGCACTATAAAATATTGAGTAAAAATTTACCCAATATTGGGTAAAAAGGGAACAAGCATGTTTGCTGCGTAATTTTTTGCCTCGTATTGGGTAAAATGCAAGTTTAAAGGGTGAATTTCAACGCAACATTGCGTAAAATTTACAAAATATTTTGGTACATCATTTTACCCAGAAAGCATACATGTTCCCTTTTTACCCAATATTGGGTTAACTGTTTTTAGAGTGAGTGAAGTTACTGATGTCATCTTATGTTCGTCATACCCCCCCCCCCCCCTTCGAAATTGCCTGACGCTGCCCCGGTATTACAATAGAACATTGGAAATACAAATATTAGAACTATCCATATGCTGGGAAAAACTGAAACTACAGAAGAGTTTCATTCAGTTTTTGAGGGTGTCGTGGTCTAGTAGTGGTTACGACTCTCGTCTTTCGATCAGAGGGACGTGGGTTCGAAACCCAGCCATGGCGTGTTTTCCTTCGGCAAGAAATTTACCCACATGCTGCTGCACCCAACCCAGGTTATGTGAATGGGTACCCGACAGGATTAACGCCCTGATCACTGGAAAGCAGCTCGAGCTAAAGCTGGGGCAATAACAATGCACTTCGGAAAAGATTATTTCTAGATTTGATGATGGCGCTTTATAAATGTCTATTTTCATTATTATTATTATTATTATTACTATTATTATCATTACTACTACTACTACTACTACTACTACTACTACTACTACTACTACTACTACTACTACTTTTATTATTATAATTATTGTTATTATTATCATCATTATTATCATTATTATTATTATTATTGTTATCATTATTATTATTATTAGTAGTAGTAGTAGTAGTAGTATTATTATTATTATAAAACCTTGTGAGGAGAAGTAGTTTTTATTTGAAATCGAGAGATTTTTTTTTACTATAAACTGAATGGAGAAGCTACTCACAATGGCCCGTATTCTGAAGTCCGGTTTAAAGTTTTGGTTAAAAGTATGGATAGCCAATTGTTACATAAGTCACTAACAGTAGAGATATCATATTTCAGCTCATTTGGCTCTCAAATCATTCATAATTGTCTAGGAAGTATAAATATGATTGTCTTCACCCTCGATGAATCAGGAAAGACCACAGTAAACGTAAAAAACATACAACTTAATAAAAATTTTGACACTTTTGGCTTCCCATAATTTTAGCAAAGAGTTAGACCATGGTCTAAGTTAAACCTGACTTCAGAATACGGGCCGTTGCCACGTACTAGCTTTGTGGATCAAGAGCGTTACACAGTGAGCACTACAATGTTTATAAAGTCAAGCATGTATATACGGATGATATTGTGTGGTAATTAAAAAAAAATAATTGTGATTATAATCTGGAAATGAGCTTAAATTTGAAAATATAACATTTTCTCAATGTTTATATAATTTTGAAGTCAGGATCTTTCAATTAATTTTCAAATTAAACTGCTCTATATCATTTGGAATCTATATATTTTCTAAAGGAGAATCACATCTCATTCCAGAACTGTTGTCATAAGTTATGTGAGCTATAGACCGCATGTAGCGAGAAAAATGTTATTGATTCGTAGACTTTTGTATGCTCCGTTACTATGTTTTACTTTTGGCCGAGCGATATATATATAAATATTTATATATATTCTAGGATATATATCTCTATGATCTGCATACAGTGAAAAAATTCTGAAAATGACAAAAATCAATAAAATAGGATTCTTTTCAACCCTATAACAAATCATTTTAGATGTTTATAATGCATAATCATTATCATGTGATATCACGCAATAACACCACGTTCCCCTCCCTTCTCCTTTTTTTCTCTGCCCTTTTTTCTTTGTATTGTTTTTTATTTTTTTTATTTTATTTATATACCGGTGAATCCGCCACAAGCCTTTGCTATTAGGGCCTTACGCCTTTTTCTATACACATAACATATACATATTTATATTCTTCATGATAAACTGATTTTTGTATGAATTTATGTTTACAAAAAATGTAGAGATTATATTGTAAAATTGAATAAAACAAACGTTTATTTTACTTTTAAAAATAATATCATATTTACATGATATTACATACTATATAATTTCAAAGGCTATTTGTTTTAATTCATTATATGTATTATATTTCCTACGATGTAACAATAATATTAGATGAGACCTCTGTGTGTGTAGGTTGTATATCAAAACGCTCATCACAAGTTTTTCATCTGTATGTACGTAGAATGAGTAATCGAGAATGTAGAGTGATCAGTATCATGCGTCACACGTTCCTTAAAGTTCATCGTTTGGTTCTTGATCAATAAACACCGAAAACAATGATATGGTAGCCTCACAGATATTAAAATGCACTTTCCCCTTTTCGTCATAAAGCCGTTCATATCAGGTTTATTGCATGTGATGATCGACTAACGACCGAGACATAATAGCGAGTTTTCGCATTGGCAACGCAGAGCGAATTCAAGGACACAGTAAATATATTGGAATTGCCAGTCAAATGACAATGAAGAGCTGGGAGGTCTTTGTCGAAAATTAGTGCAAAAACTCCCTAATGCCAATGTCACACCAATCAGACTAAATCGACCAATGATATGCCACTCGATTAATTCAATCGCTGTGGAGTCGGTTTCGTTGGTGTTACTGTACACTCTAAAAAAAATATTGAGTAAAATTTACCCAATATTGTGTAAAAAGGGAACATGCAGGCTAGTTTGGTAAGATTCTGTCCCATATTATGCAAAGTGCTAGTTTTATGGGTTAATTTCAACGAAACATCGGGTAAATTTACACAATATTTGGCTTCATTTTCCCCACCAAACATGCATGTTCCCTTTTTTAGAGTGTGGGATAACATAGATAATCATGGAAACCCCCCCTCCCCCCAAAAAAAGCTATTCAAAATGTTTCACTATTCCCTTCTTTATTCTTTTTCATCTTGACTTTTTTCTACTTTATATAATATCTCCAAAGGAATTTATATATTTATATAATACATATAGATTATCCAGGAAACCCAAAAACACTAAACAGAAAACTATTCAAATTCTTTATTTTGGCTTCCCTTCTTTATTTATTTTCATTACGATTATTATCTACCTTATACAGCTATATATAATTATATTTCCAGAGAAAAATAATTAATATTTAGATAATCTAATTTTGTACGAACAATCAAATATTCAAAGCTATTGTATATGATCGAAATTTTGGAATTAATAAAAGAGAAAATTAATTCAATCAAGCGATTTTCATAATTTTTGCAATGATATATATATGTAATATAATGCAAAATTTCAAAAAAGTGTAGACTAATAGAACCACAATTCCAATGTTTACCTTTTAAATGACCGAAGAGGATAAAATACTTTCATGAATACATTCATTCATGCCATCAAAAGAGGAAATAAAATCATTTTCAAATAAATCTTGATCAATGTTTTTTTCACATTAGGGTTTCTTTTCTCTCATACAGGCTCATCAATAAATAAATTCCATATCCCATTGCAAAAATTTAAAAATTCACAAAGTTTTGTCCGATGTAACATACTTACAATTATAATTATAATACCAGTAAAATACATTTTCATTAAAGGAATACCTAGCGTATATGTGATATATGCCTTTGAATATTCGTAAGGAGAAATTCAATCTTTATGAGTCTATACAATCGATTAAAATGTATAATATATATTGCTTTATTACTTAAAATGGAAAAGTATTTACATGTGCTCCAAAGCACTTCAAGTCTTAACCTGGTATGGCAAACGCATGCAGTAGTCCGTTGGCTGATGTGATGACTATTCGATATGCTGACTAGTTGATGTACTGCTAGGTGATGTGCTGACTAGTTGATGTGATGATCATTTTATGTGAAGACTAGTTGATATGCTGACTAGTTGAAATGATGAATAAGTTGTAGTCACTGGCGGATCCAGGGGGGGGGGGCATAGCCAGACCTGCTCCCCTTTTTGAGAGCCATAATCAAAATTTGTAAAGTAAATCTACCGCTTTTACCCAAGTGTGCCCCCTCCCCCTTTGAAAGTGAGGACCTTTGTTTTCTTTCTTTTGCTTTTCAAATTTTCTGCCGACAAAATGACCTCCGATTTTAGGTGAAAACCTATTAAAAAATCATTTTTTTTACTTGTCAAATTTTCATAGGAAAATGTGCTCCCCTTTTGGAAAATCTTGGATCCGCCCCTGGTTGTAGTTGATGTGACAATTATTTGTAGCGGCAATACTAGGATGTTGTATAGTGATTGGGCTAATGGAGGGCAAATGGAAATAATGAAGCGGGTGCAAGGCCGGATTAATCTCCATTTGTATCCCCTTCATTACTTTTTCAGAGTTTGCCTCGGGACAAAGGAGGGGAAAGGGCATTTCAACTATAGGGGATGTCTCCATACCCCCCCCCCCCCATCTTCCACTGGTGCCGCCACTGAATATTTGATGTGATGACAAGTTTATATGCTGACTAGTTGGTTGGATGACTAGTTCATGAGGTGATATGCTATGACTAGTTGGTGCATTGACTGGTTGATGTATTGACTATTTGATATGATGACTAATTGTTGCGCTGAACATGTGATGACTTGGTGATATACTGAATATTTGATGTGCTGACTAGTTAATGCGATGACTAGTTGGTTGTCGATTGAGTGGTGGCCGTCTCATTGGCGTTGATGATACCAAGAAGCACGTTCTTATAGTCTCCACTGGTATCATCAGTGACCATGGTAGCTAGCGGTGTAGCGTGCTTCTCCATGAACATCACCTTTATAGAAGCCAGATCGATCTAAAACAAAGAACATGATGAAGAGAGTGCGTAATAAGTAATGGGCATTCCAGCAAACATGGTAAAAGACATTGTAAAATATTGTTTTCTTCAAACTTTAACATGGTAATTCTTTAATAAAGGCCTTTCAGTATCTATTCAAATGTTAGCTTAATTGTAAAAGCATTTTGCACTGAATTTTACTGCAACTTATGGAGCATGTATAGGATTATGACTTCATGGACATCTGTATACTGTAAAAAATATTGGGTAAAATTTTAACCAGCACGAGGGCAATTATGTATCCATCCAATTTGGGGCAGTATTTTACCCAATGCGGGAAGCATATTATCCAGTAAGGTTAAAGAATAAGCAGCAATTGCTTTAGAATGAGCAAAATTTTCATCACACTGGATAAATAAAAAAAAACAAAGAAATGCCCAATGTTGGTTGGATGCATAATTACCCTCATGGAGCATTTTTACCCAATATTTTTTAGAGTGTATCAATTCACTGCATTCATGCCTATACTAGTATATACTTTGGCGCAAATCGAATCCACATCTCAACAAATAATACCTCCTAATTTATCCAAGCGTGAACCACATAAAAAGGGTATCAAATTATTCTGGAGAAGATATTCTTTCAGTCATGAGTTTTGTATAATACAATAATTTTGTATAATACAACAATAAGATAATTATAGACATGATATTTCATTAAATTGGCGAAACTTGGTGAACATTTTTTTTCCGGACTCACTCGTTTAGGCATGTTAGGGGGGGGGGGGGTGGCTTTCCTGTATACGAATAAAGTACTAACCTCGGATCTGCCCACGACGATTCGGATGAGTTTATCATCATTGGTACCCAATCCCTTCATCGCGTAGTACAGAGAATCGGCGTAGAAGAGAATCGGTTGGTAGATACTCTCGACTGTAAGATTATACGATCAAATTAAACCAGATGAAACGTCAATGAAATCTGAAAATGAGTCACTGTCGTTAAAAACAAGATAATCTGTATACCCGTAGGATGTGAAAAAATTACCCATATGTTGAATTTTATTTTTTATTCCCAGGGCTTTTTCAAAGTGTAAACATTTTTTTATACGCACTGTATATACATATATATATATATATATGTACTCAAATACAAGATATAGAATTACACTGAAACGAGTTGTCATTTTACATGAAACATTATCCTCTATGTTTATTCACAGTATTAACTACACAAGACTTACTACTCCTCCAGATGCACATAAACCCAAGTTAATTTCAATGCCGGCAAATTAGTCGATTTGACATTTTCTAAACCTAGAAATGATCTTTCCGATGAAGTTTTTTTATTGATTTATGTTCCTATGGGGTCCTAGAACAAATTCAGCTTGGTTGCCCAAAGTTGCCGTTTGGGTTATTTTGCTAATTTGCATAAATCCAAAATGGCCGCCACATGCCGTCTTAAAAACCTAAGTTTTGAACCACTTGCCCCAAATTGACGAGGAATAACTAATTTCAGGGGTTTAGGGTTGTGTATAATCCATTTCTGTTATTACTTATGCAATATAAGGTCATCTTCATATCAAATCCAAGATGGCCGCCATCAGATGCCATCTTGAAAAAAATAATTTGAACCCTTTGCCCCAGAATTATGAGTAATACCTTTGTTTCGGGGTTTTTGGGTGTGTAGAATCTATTTCTGCTATCTATTTTGCAATACAATGTCATCTGCAGGTCAAATCCAAGATGGCCGCCAGATGACGCCATCTTGAATTATTAACTTTTGAACCCTTTGCCCCAGAATCATGAATGATAACTCTATTCGTGAGTCATTCGGTATGTTGATTCAATTTATGCTGTGATTTTGCATAAAGGAAAATCTTCAGATCAAATCCAAGATGGCCGCCTAAAAAGGTTTCCACTTTGGCGAGTTAACATCGCGAGTTATGGCGAGTTATAGCGAGTTGCCAAAATGAGGCACTCGCGATAACTCGCATAAAGCTCACCATGAAACTCGGGATAACTCGCGACAACTCGGCATGGCTCGGCGGAGCTCGTTCAAGCTCGGGACAACTCTCCTTGAAGTCGTGAGCAGTTTCAAAAATTTTGAACATGTTCAAAAAATTTGCTAACTCGCTGTAACTCGTGCTGAACTCACCTAAACTCGTTATATACTCGCAGTACTCGCAATAACTCGTAAGAAGCTCGAGATAAACTCACAATAACTCGTAATAACTCGTCACATCTGAGTATACGCGAGTGCGTTCCGAGTTTTCAAGAGCGAGATACGAGCATTGCGATCGTTTTACGAGTCAAGTGGAGTTGCCCACGAGATTAGCGCGACTTTAGATCGAGCACCCCGAGTTACAGCGAGTTTTGTATGAGTTTATTCCGAGTGCGTTGCAAGTGCTCAGAGGCATGCCAGCTGAATGATAAATGTCCAGTGATCTATATTTTCCCCACATATAAACCCCTCAAAAAAAGTTTGGAAATCTGAGTTTGGCCATTAATTTCTCCCAACTCCAAAATGTACACATTGCATATTTGACATCATTTAAAAGGTCATTCAATTTTCTTTACAATGATACCATGCTTGTTATGATCATGCCATCACGAAAAGAGCAGGATTCAAAAGTGTTAGATGAAGTCTGAATTGAAAAGCTGCAAAACGAGCAAAAAAGTTTGGAAATCTGAGTTTGGCCATTAATTTCTCCCGACTCCAAATTTTACGCAATGCATATTTGATATCTTTCAAAAGATCATTTGATTCTCTTTAAAATGATCCCATGCTTGTTATGATCATGCCATCAAAAAAAGAGCAAAATTGAAAAGTGTTGGATGAGGTCTGAAGTAAAAAGCTGCAAAACGAGCAGAAATAATCATGAAGGGTCAATACAGAACATGATTCTTTTGTCTGTGTCAATAAAGATGAAAATCCATTCAAATCAAACCCCTGCTTTTTCATTTCATAATGTTTTGTTGTGGTTTATGTTTTTTTGTTGTGTGTTTGCTTGTGCAGAGGTGTGTAAGATTCCATTTGAATGTTGATGTTAAGGTGCATGAAAACAATTGCTGAGAATCTCACTCATCATCATGGAAGAAAAGAACAGTGCCTTTCAATATTGTGTCATTTTGCAAATTTTGAATTTTGACCTTGCCCCACATTTCAAGGCACTGCACCTCCATGTGAGCCAAAATCATATCATGGAAAGTATCATTTTAAAGAGAATTAAATGATCTATTCATTGATATTAATTCAACATTGATATTTAATAAAACCGAGGCGGGATTACCGATCAAAATCAAAAGAAACCGCTTAAAAAATTTACCCATCACCCGACGGAAAAGGGAAAAGTGACTTTCAATAATTGTGTCACTTTGCAACTTAATTTTGAATTTTGACCTTGCCCCACATTTCAAGGCACTGTACCTCCATGTGAGCCATAATCATATCATGTAGGGTATCATTTTAAAGAAAATTAAATGATCTATTCATTGATATTAATAACAATTGATATTTAGGAGGGAGTTTTGATTAAAGTCGGATTTCCAAACTTTTTTGAGGAGTTTATTTTAAAGTGAGAGCACATTTTAACTGACCCACGCAATGTACACGTACTTTTAAAAAGGCTGTTGCCACTGCATTATTACAACTTTCAACAAATAAGGAGAGAAATATGCCTCGATCCAAAAGATCCAAGAGTTGTGGCCATTCAGGTAGGGAAACAACGAAAGAAGATGACATTCAAACAAGGGTAGAAGAAGTGCAGGAAGAGACAATTGAAACGGAAGAGGAGGTCAATGACGAGCAGAGCCAAGGTAAAAGAACAAGACATCAAACTAAACAAGGTCCAAGTGGAGCGCCTCTGGCAGTCTCACCTGCATCACGCTATCCAATATAGTAGCAGTGCTGACTTTGAAAACTACTATGAAATAATTATTCACAAAAACACCATTCATACAATGATACAATACTACGTTCATTGTCAATAAATGACATTTGACCTTGATCACGTGACTTAAGACTTGTCAGTGATACTAGATTACCCCTATATCCACATTATTTTTATAAACTGTATCTAAACTTTGAAAGTTATGACAGCAATATAGTATTAATCTCCAAAATGGCAAAAGTTCAATAACCTTAAATGACCTTTGACTTTGGTCATGTGACCTGAAACTGGCATGAGATGTTCGATGATA
The DNA here is from genome assembly GCF_037042905.1 of Lytechinus pictus. Classification (NCBI taxonomy): domain Eukaryota; kingdom Metazoa; phylum Echinodermata; class Echinoidea; order Temnopleuroida; family Toxopneustidae; genus Lytechinus; species Lytechinus pictus. Next base: position 14,956,589 of record NC_087261.1, on the reverse strand, counting down.
CTTGACTACTCTAATATCCAAGTTGATGAATCATATCCATAAGCTTTCAAAGTTATGATGGTAATTCAACAAATGCCCCAACATGGCCAAAGTTCATTACTCTTATATCCAAGTTTCATGAATCAGATCTATAAACTTTCAAAGTTATGATGGTAATTCAACAGATCACCCGAACATCACTAAAGTTCATTGACCTTTGACCTCGGACATGTGACCTGAAATTCACACAGGATGTTTAGTGATACCTGATTACTCTTATGTTCAAGTTTCATGAATCAGATTCATAAACTTTCAAAGTTATAATGTTAATTTAACAAATACCACAATTGGCCAAAGTCCATTGACCCTAATTGACCTTTGACCTTAGTCATGTGACTTGAAACTCAAGCAGGATGTTTATATACTTTAATAACCTTATGTCCACGTTTCATGAACTAGGTTCATATATTTTCTAAGTTATGATGACATTTCAAAAACTTAACCGTAGGTTAAGATTTTGATGTTGATTCCCTAAACATGGTCTAAGTTCATTGACCATAAATGACCTCTGACCTTGGTCTTGTGACCTGAAACTCAAGAAGGATGTTAATAATGCTTGATAAACCTTATGGTCAAGTTTCATGAACTAGGTCTATATACTTTCTAAGTTATGATGCCATTTCAAAAACTTAACATTCGGTTAAGATTTGGTGTTGACGCCGCCGGCATCCATCTTTGAGTGCCAAAAATGTGCATATCCCACCCCTTGGTCGTATGAAACTCTTATCACTCGTAACAAAATCTGTATAACTCGTTCATAGCTCGCTTTAAGTCGTATAAAGGTCACCGCAACTCATACTAAGCTCGGCCTGACTCGTTTCGCGCTCGGTTCACTCGTAGAGCGAGCGTAGTGAAATCGATGTTGAGTCTTTTGTCACTGAAGCAAATTTCAGGAAAAAATGTAAATTTCACGCGAGCTTGTGCGAGCTAAGGCGAGTTAGAGCTCGCGCAGCTCGCGTATGACTCGCAACTCCAACTCGCCAAAGTGGAAACCTTGCTTTAACGCCATCTTGAAAAAATACATTCCGAGGCTTATACGTGTAAGAGCTAAAGTAAAGGGATTTCAGTAAGAATACTCATTTGTTTTGTTAATTCTCAAGTCTTAGGTCAAGGTGGAGTCACATCTGAGATGTCAGATTTCGGCATTAACTGCTCACCTTAGAATGAACCCTCTTTAAGTTTGGGCTATGATCCATTTCGCGTGAATTTTTAGTTGTTTTAATGTCTATCCATACTTTTGTACTGAAGAGGCTTTTAGAGTGTTATTTGAATTTGAAAGTGTTTTCTCCATATTATTCCGAAATCAATGTGTCCAATTATTGGTAGGCATCAGTTCGTCTTAAAAGACGATGGTTTAGTGCTAGGTCTTACATTTTCTAGAGTGGCTGTAAGTGGCAGTCTCTAGAACAAATTTGTGCAGATGACGGAGAATGACGCTGAGGCAGGTTTAGATAGAGATGTTGTCCTAGCCTTCCTCCTAGGTCTTTGGTCTGCCAATTCCGATTATTTTCTGACGTCTTGACCCCTGTACTTAGTAGCTCTACATAGGATGGCGACTATCATCTACATCTTCATAAGTGTTAGTGTCTATGCCGGCAAGTTTTATGTCACGTTTGCAGGTGTCTGGGATGAGACCAATCACACAGCTCACACCATCTTGGCGAATCGCTTCTGGGATTCACCAAGGTTTCATGCGGCGAACATGCCCCAACCGCTTGAGGCGCCTTTGACTAGAGAGCGAGAATAAACTGAGGATGCCAGCACGTACGCTGAAGGGACTCTGTATTTTTCACTTTGTCCTGCCTTTCAATGTGCATGATACGTCCGAGGCAGCTGACATGTAAGGTGTTTAGCCGCTTTTCTTGGTCGGCGTACGTTTTCCAGGACTTACTTCCGTACAGGAGCTTTGCCATGACTGTGGCAGATTATCCTATTCTGGTGCTTATCTCATTGTCCAGGGAAAAGAAGCTAGAGACAGATAGTCGATCCAAGGTAGGTGAAGAGTCCTCCGCAACCAGACGAGTGCATGCTGTTGAATGTGTTGATTGAGATATCTGGAGGACAGTCAGTGTCTTGAGTCGATCAGGATTTCTGTCTCACAGGCTGATGGCCGGGTGATCCAAACTCCTTATATGCACAGGACAGGCGGCTGTATGACTATTTCTTGTCCTCCCGCTTCTTGAGAGGCAAGATCAACAACATCTTACGAATGACAACCATCCTGACCATTGTTTTGGCACGTAGTCGGTCTCTGTACGGATATAGAAGCCTTCCGTGCATTCGCCAAATGCATACTGGTGAAGCATGGAGAAGAAGATCCCAAAGAGTGTCAGGGCCAGGCGCAGCCTTGCTTCACGCCACTGCTCACAGGAACTGAGGGAAGCTACCAGATGTTCCAGCGTTGTACCAAGGAGATAGAGTGATATCTTCTTGGTTGTACCAAACTGCTGTCATGGAATGATACGACCATGGAACAGTCTTGGGGGAGCCTATCTTCTGCAGGAGGCTAAATAGTGCACTCCTGCTAACCAAGTCAATGGCTCTTTGTCAGGACAAAAAGTCCGATAATCATAAAGGAAGGTAATACGATAACTAATTTTCTGAAAAATCACTTTTTAATTCAAATAACACTTCGAAGTCCTTTCACTAGAAAAATATAGTTGGATGTAAAAAAATGATATGGACTCCCGAAATAGATCATAGCCCGAACCTTGAATTGTTTCAATCTAAAGTGAGCGGTTAATGACGAAATCTATCAACTTTCTGACCATCTTAGACATGACTAAACTTCGAACTAAAAATGGAGTGATTAAAAGAAATGAATCATTCTTACTGAAATCCTCTTAAATGAGCTCCTACACATAATGCTAACCTCTTCAGGAAAGCGTATACGCTTTTAGGGAGAGTACTTCTTTACGGTTCAATAGTCTCGGGAAGTCTTTTTTTTTAATAATGGTGTTTAGCGGCCATCTTGAACATGTTGGATTTGATCTGAAGATGGTCCAATATTGCAAAATTATTAACAGGAATGGAATCAACATACGAAATAACTCACGGAAAGAGGTATTATTCATAATTCTGGGACAAAGGAATCATAAGTTAATTTTTCAAAATGGCATCATCTGGCTGCCATCTTGGATTTGACCTGAAGATGACATTATATTGCAAGATAGATAGCAGAAAGAGATTCTACACATCCCAAAACCCATAAACAGAGGTATTACTCGTCATTCTGGGGCAAGGGGATCAATTAAAAGTCAATTTTTCAAGATGGCATCTGGCGGCCATCTTGGATTTGACCTGAAGATGATCTTTTTTGCAAAAATGATAATAGAAATCGGGTTCTACACACCCCTAAACCCCTAAAAAGAGTAATTCCTCATAATTTTGGGGCAAGGGATTCAAAAGTTAGGTTTTCAATATGGCATCTGGCGGCCATTTTGGATTTATGCAAATTAGCAAAATTGCCCAAACGGCAACTTTGGGCAACCAATCTGAATTTGTTCTAGGACCCCATAGGAACACGAATCAAGAAAAAAATTTCATCGGAAAGAACATTTCTAGGTTGGTGTATTGAGCCTATGGGACTGTCAAATCGACTAAATACCTTGTCTTTCCACACACTTAAGTTTCCCAATCGTTTCTATTGTATTCCACCATCTCGTTTAAGTCATTACCCCCTCTGTTGTTATTTTTTGTTATCTTACTGTAACCCTTCTGTTCTGTACTCAACCCCCTCTGTTGTTATTTTTTGTTATCTTACTGTAACCCTTCTGTTCTGTACCCTTAATTGTTACCCTTTATTTACTTTGTTGTTATTACGATTTTATTTGTATGGTTTTGTTCTATTTTATTTGTTTCAATGCATTATAGGCCTGATGAAGGCCCTACTGGCCGAAAGCTAGCAATAAAAGAGATACTTGGAAGCTACATCTAGCGTCAATGATTCAATTATTTACGCCTATATATATACATGTATAAGGTCCCACTTCGCGCTCACATTGTTTATGGGATCATGTTTGTTGAAAAGAAAGATTGCACGGGGTTGCCGGAAAGAGAGGACTTTAGCCAAACTTATAAAGAGGATCATTAAACACAAAGAAAAGCCCACAGAATGACGATTGCAAAGAAAAAAAATAAATAGTGATTAAAGCACGAAGCTCATGATTCTACAATCTAAAATCCAATATGATACGTGACAAACTACCAATAGCGATACAGGTTTTTGTCTATTATAACATAAGCCGAAAAGCTTAGCGGAGAAACTTATTACGATGGGTAAAAGCATGGACCTACTCTCTAGTAGGTCCATGGTAAAAGGCATCTCCTACGTTTCCAGGTAACAAATGGTCCAACGACAACATGGATCATAGTCACAAAGCTCTTAATTGCTTGTGAAATCACGTACGGGAGAAGGGGGGGGGTGATCACAGAAGACTTGCCGAACCCGGCGAACGGGGCGCAAAATGGCATAAATGAGGGATATAGGAAATATAGAAAGTTGAATCGCACATAATATATACAACCTCTCAGGGAAGCTGCATCTACCGTCGTGAAGACCGGAGGGGGGGGGGGGTTATGGAGCGTTAGCTAACAGACATTTGGAGCACAAGCGCACATGATCGAGGGCCTTGAGTAACTTATCAAAGTTTCCATAGCGAAGAATGAATCAATGAACCACCCAATACATTATAATATTATGTTGTTTAAATCAGTACGGCCACAGCTGGCTGGGAGGGCCGAAATTTTAGCTCGAGCCTCGGGAGTACGCCATTGAGTAACATCGTGTGACTTCGAATTAGCGTTATCTAGTTTAGAAAAAAAACCATTAGAATTAAAAACATCTCTACATATACTGAAGTACCCCTACTCAGCTGGCCAAGACAAAACTACATAGGTATGGATAGCAACATCACGTTCATGATAATGACTGCAATTTTGACAGGTAAATTTCTAGATCTACATTAAATCAAATTTAAGAAATAAATTTAAATGAATGTACACACCTGCTTGAGATGTGTCTTACCAGTGTATGTTTATCAATATATTTTACGATTGTAATTTGTGGTGCAAAATCACCTATCGAATATAAGAACTATTTTTATATCATTTTTTTTACCACCGACCCATTGTCTCGTCATCATCATCATCATCATCATCATCATCATCATCATCATCGCCATCGTCGTCGTCATCATCATATCATCATCATCTTCATGATGATGATCTTCATCATCATCTACAACATCATCATCATCGCCATCGTCGTCGTCGTCATCATCATCATATCATCATCTTCATGATGATCATCATCATCTACAACATCATCATCATCTTCATCACCACCATCATCATCATTATCATCATCATCTTCATCATTACCGTCATCATCACCATCATTGTTATCATCATCATCTTCATCATTACTGTCATCGTTATCATCATCATCTTCATCATTAGTGTCATCATTGTCATCATCACCATCATTGTTATCATCATCATCTTCATCATTACTGTCATCATTATCATCATCATCATCAGCATCATCATCATGCACCGTCATCATCACCACCACCACCACCACCACCACCCATCATCATCATCACCATCATCATGCACAATCATCATCACCATAATCATATTCGTTACAATCATTAGTCTTTTGGTTAATCGTCGTTAATTTTAAAATGACAACCAACATACCCATCTCTTTCTTTAGGAGCGATACAGGCGATCGATTGGAACCCCCAACAACAGAAGAAAACGTGTTTTAATGTCGAGTACGGTCTCAATTACACCATGTCATACTTCGTTCCTTGTAAGAAAAAGACTTACCGAGAAGTTGATATCGTGCAAACCATTCCCAAGCTAATGTCTGGGTCACCTCAAGGTGGTAACGGATGCAGAAGAAAACAAAAGAGGAGACATCATTCCAACCACATCATCTGCCGATTCCCAGGTATTATATAAGGCTTTTATTATGTAGCAGCATGGGTGTCGATCAGTATTCTTGGTTGGGGGGATGATGACACAAAAGTTCTTGTGGATGGGGATCTTTCAACATTACCCACACTAAAATCACAAGTTAGGACATTTGGGAGTGATTGATATAATAATAATAATAATAATATAGGGTTTTTATATTGCGCACATATCCACCTTGTTAGGTGCTCAAGGCGCTCCTATATTACCCGGCTAAGCTAGGCGTTCATAGCGCACACAGCTTTTTAAGGAGTTACTTCCTACCGGTACCCATTTACCTCACCTGGGTTGAGTGTAGCACACTGTGGATCAGTTTCTTGCTGAAGGAAATTACGCCATGGCTGGGATTCGAACCCACGACCCTCTGTTTCAAAGTCCGAAGACTAATCCACTGGGCCACAACGCTCCACACTGGGCCACAACGCTCCATATGCATGGTGTTCTTGGAAATTCCTTCATTGTTGTAGTGTACTGTACTTATATAATATTTTTTAAAATTCAATTTGTGTTACAAGTAAGCCTATTCTAAACTCATACGAAAGAAAAAATGACAAAAATTATCTGGAACATGTACATAGTGATCTGTTGATTGAGCATGATGTATACACAGGGGCATCGATCCATTTTTCAGATTGGGGGGGGGGGCAAAATCATGAATCAACGTTCCAAAGACGCTCGATCATATAAAACGAACAAACTCATATATATATATGAATCATGAGAAAGAGACACATATCTCAACCTCACCAACAATGCGAGCGCGAAGCGCGAGCTGAAAATTTTTAGTATGACATGAAAACAAGAAAAATGTATCTGTTTAGGTTTGCTTGTAGTAACTCATGAGGAGCATAGATACATGTATCTCACTAGAGAGCGAGCTAAAATTTCTTTATATTCTGACGTGAAAGCTTGATATTCTAAGCACTTTTGGTACCAATGATTAAGATGGGTGTCTAGAAGAACAATAGATGCGAGCGCAAAGCGTCAGCTGAAAATTTTAATATTTCGATCTGGACAAAAAGACAATTTAATGGACGCTTTTAATAAAGAACAAGATATATATCCAACAAAAGATTATTGCAAATCGAAGCGGGAGTTCTTTTGAGGTATAGAACTGAAAACGGGACATTCTATTCACCTATTTAATCATGAAAAGTATGGGGTTTTGGTACAGAAATGATGCGAGCGCGAAGCGCGAGCTGAAAATTTTTATATTCCGATCTGAAAAGCAGACATTTTGAGCACGAGTTTAGATCAAAATCGAGTTGGTATCTTAATCTCGCTTGCTGGTTTCAGTGTAGCATTACAATCTTATTTTATTTTTAGTTGCACATGCGGAATTATTGGGAGGGGGCAAAACGATATGTTCCCCCCAAATATTTTCATTGGTGGGGCTATTACTCTAATAGCTATCTGGTCATTCCTTAGACGATTTATCTTGCCACCCTTTTACTCCCGTTTGTTTTTCCACCCTTTTGAATTAATTCATTCACCACTGGTGGGATGGAACACCCTATCAACAAAAGTTGTTTTTCGTTGGGGTCCTTTTATGTCATGTGTTAGAAAATATCATATACATAAACATTTCATTCTTTTTCATCTTGAACTTTCACCCATCTGTTTAATAGTCCTGAAAAAGAATGTTTTCATTTAATAACAATATACACAAATTGCGAGGGAAACAAACTGATTGATGGCATACTATAATCATCACTATAATCATCATGATGAAACTTTTCATTTTTTCATCATCATTATTATAATTTTTCTACCCTAAATTATTGGGGGGATGATAATACAGGCCATCCCCCCACTTGAAATATTGGGGGGGGGTGGATATATCCCCCCATCCCCCCCGTGATCGACACCCATGTGTAGCAGTGTTGTTGCTGAGTAGATATGTCTCCGGACTCTGAACCACAATGTCCGGGGATCAAACCCCGGTGCAGTACCCGTGTCCTCTGGCAAGGCGTCTATCTACATTCGCCATTCTCCACCCAGGTGAACTAAATGGCTCACGGCACGAAGGAATTCTTTGACTCCTCTAGGAAACGTTCAGGGTATAGCCGTGCTAATCAAAGCCGGTGTAATTATTATGCATCACGTAGAAAATCTAAACGCTCTATAAAATAATATTCCATACATTTTAAAATCATCATTATCTTACGAATTGTTTTTAATTTATTATCAAATATTTCAGTTACATCCCGAATTTAGCAGGACCATTTTAGTTTTGTTTAACATGTGTTTTATCAGAAGGATACGTTTCCATGTTTAAAGATTTTATTTCATTATTGTTTCATAAATTTAGATTGCTTGGGGAATCCATGTAGTACTGGTTGGTGTGAGGAAACTTTGACCGGGTATCGATGTCGCAACAACGATGGATTTTCTAACATAGCCTCATGGATGTCGTCACCGAAAACATTTGAACCGACATCAAATGCCCAGGAAGCGACACCAAATACATTCGAACCGGCACCAACCACAATGGAATCGGGAACCGGTTCATTGAAACCGGATCAGAATTCCACTGCTACATTTGCCATGGTTTCTAAGGCTTCTCCACAAAACATCACCGACGATGGTCAGTAATAATCGTAGAAATTTGATTTGAATAAAGAAATAATACTTCGAAAGTACATATTAAAACAGGACAAGAAAGACAAGTAGACTGGATGGGCTTGACACAAAACAATTGAAGATGAAGTCAATCACGGAGAAAAGAGGGATTTGAATAAATGGAGGAAAATCAGAAAAGCATAATCCTAGAAATTCCATCAAAATCGGATGTTAGATAAGTGAGCTATGAATTCAAAGATTTTTTAAGCAGACCATATTTTCCTTAAAAGGTTATACAGTATGAACAACACAGACAGTATAACCCTTGAGGTCTCACACTCGATCGCCATTGGTTTTGTATTTTTAGTATATACATTGTGTAACCTTTCCACACCTATATGATGAAAAGAATTGTTTGATTCCTCGGTGAACATGCGTTTCATATTGAGTCTTGTCAGTACTGCATGACACGTTCTCTGGTTGATGATTGATAATCAATCTTAAAGTTGAAGCATGGACCTAGGTCACTGGCGTAAATCCCGGGGGATGGGGGGGATATATCCCCCCACTTTTCGAGGAGGGGGGGGGGGTGGCCTGTACAAACATCCCCCCATTTTTTACGAAATAAATGAAAAAAAAATCACAAGAGATAATTGTTTTATTGGTGAAAATTCTTCCTAAAATACCGCTTAACAAATAAAACAATATTATTGAATCATAAAATGCAAATAAAGAGCCAGTTCACAATTTCCAAACGAAATACTTATGTCCTTATTATAACATTGAAGAGAAACCCCCGTTTCTTCCAATTTATCAATGTTGGGGTCGTTGGGAAGGGATTAAGATGGAATGTCAAAAATTTTTGAATGTAATCTTTAATAAAACCATTAAACCATCATGGGGTAAAAAAGTATTTTGGTATTTGGTATTTGCCATATGGACATACAGTGGCGTAACTACGGGGGGCATGGGGGCACATCCCCCCCCCCCCATCGGCTGACAAAAAAAAAAAAAACGGGGAAAGGGGAAAAGGAGAAAAGAGGGAGAAAGGAAGAGAAACGTAGTGGGAAAGAAGAAAAATATTATTCATTATAATGTTATATTATATTATAATTATGTTATGTTACATTACATAAGAAACATATTTATCATAACTTTATGAAACATAATTTGCCCAGGGCCTACGTCTTCATTGTTCCTGGTGCTCGCATTGTCTGTTTAACGTGATATATAATCCTGTTGTACTAAAACATCCCGTTTTCAAGTCAATATAAACCAAATATATTTCCCAGCACTTGAGTTATCATTGTTTTATGTAGTGACATATGCTTCTTTTTCACGACTCAAAAAGTGATTGCCCCATGTTAAGGTCTTCGTATATATGAAACATTTCCTGTCCGTGATTACGTTCGCATTAGTGGATTGGTGAGATTTGTCTGCTTTTCATAAATTCCTAAAATCAGTCCTTAAAATGTCCCTTCTGATCTGAATATCAAAAATTTTCAGCTCGCGCTTCGCGCTCGCATCATTTGGTTAATGAAATACGTATGGTCCTAGTTAATTCTTACAAAAAACCTTAGAATGGCCCACTTCAGGTCTGAATTATCTCAATGTTCAGCTCGCGCTTCGCGCTCGCATTGTTTAGCGAGACAGGTACCTATCATGTTTACACAAATGTGATTATAATGTCCCTTTTTAGGTGAATATAAAAAAATTTCAGCTCGCGCTTCGCGCTTGCATTATTTGATCAGTGAGATACATATCAGTTTAATGACATTGTCCTTAAAATGTATCTATTAGGTCAGTATAACTGGCAACTGAGCGCGCTCACTAGCGCACTCACTCAGTGATTCAAAATTTTTGCTGGTGCCCCCCCATGCCGTGACCCACGGTACGCCACTGTGGACATATCAATGGCAATTCCTTGCATATCTAAAAACCTGGTTGCCAAAAAAATGCCGAAATATTTCAGTCACCCCCCCCCCCACCCATCAACACGGATTTACGCCAGTGACCTAGGTCCATGGTTGAAGGGATGCTCCGGGCTGAAAATTCTAATTAGTGAAATGCTTAAAACAAATCATAAAAATCTGTGAACCAATAACGAAGATATTGAATTTGAAAGTTGACCAATATTTTGTGAGAACATTTAATGTGGAGCGTTGGGGCCCAGTGGATTAGTCTTCGGACTTTGAAACAGAGGGTTCGAATCCTAGCCATGGCGTAATTTCCTTCAGCAAGAAACTGATCCACAGTGTGCTGCACTCAACCCAGGTGAGGTAAATGGGTACCGGTAGGAAGTAATTCCTTAAAAAGCTGTGTGCGCTATGAACGCCTAGCTTAGCCGGGTAATATAGGAGCGCCTTGAACACCTAAAGGCCACCGCACACCTTACGACCCGACTGGTCGGCGACTGGCTTGCGACTGAGTGAGGAAAGATGTGACGTCACGGCTCTTGTCAGCTTGTGCGTCGCAGACCGGTCAGAGACAAGTCGCAAGGAAAATCGGAAGGATTTGACATGTCGAATCCTTATGACTGGATCGCAAGCTCAATCCAACTTCCAGCCAATCAGACAGTAGAGTTGCACGACGCGTATATGATAAACAACGCGCATACGCAGTAGTAAGCGCACTTTCTCAGTTGCTATGCCAAAAAGCAAAAAGCGCATGCGTGAGTCGCAGATCGGATCGCAAGGTGTGCGGTGTCGAGGCTTATGACTGCCTTGCGATTCAACTCCCCTCACTCAGTCGCAAGCCAGTCGGCGACCAGTCGGGTCGTAAGGTGTGCGGTGGCCTTAACAAGGTGGATATGTTCGCAATATGAATACCCTATATTATTATAATTATTATGTATTAAGGCCACAGCTCTTGTCAGCTTCGAGTCGCAGACCGGTCATGTCAGAGACAAGTCGCAAGGAAAATCGGAAGGATTTGACATGTCGAATCCTTATGACTGGATCGCAAGCTTAATCTAACTTCCAACCAATCAGACAGCAGAGTTGCACGACGCGTATATGATAAACAACGCGCATACGCAGTAGTAAGCGCACTTTCTCAGTTGCTATGCCAAAAAGCAAAAAGCGCATGCGTGAGTCGCAGATCGGATCGCAAGGTGTGCGGTGTCGAGGCTTAACGCTTACGACTGCCTTGCGACTCATCTCCCCTGGCCCTCACTCAGTCGCAAGCCAGTCGGCGACCAGTCGGGTCGTAAGGTGTGCGGCAACGAACGTAGAGGGCAGCAACACACAAGCGTGTTGCTCTAAGGAAGGTCAACTCCGCTCGAATTTTGTGACCACTTTAAAAAATAAGGTGGGGTTTTGGGAAATTTGTCGAGTTGATTTTTTTTCATTTGTTAATTTCAAATATTTTTTAATGAACAATTATTAGATCGGTTATTCTGAGTATAAATATTAAAAATATTACTTTTATTTTTAAAGAAAATAGTTAGCTTAAATAATCATGATTTTGACATTTTTCCTCATTTTGGAATATTAAGCCTGTGACGAGGATTCCTCATATCTCTTATTTTCTTCTGCTGAATTTCGCTGCACCACTAATAAATGCATAGACAACCACCGTAATAATCGAGGTCATTTTTCTGGCCTGGGTGCGCCGAGTCTGGGCCGGTCGCGCAGCTAGCTAGTGACGTTGATGATGCGCTGGGGCTTCAGGCGACTCGTCATAGATCTAGCAACTTAGACAATGACGTCTAATTTGCCTGGCCTGATTTGAAGTGTAATGGCTTCAGGGCTGATGTTTATCAACGATGATTGTTCAAGGTTAGATTTCAAATTTTAAATGTCATTTGACTTTTAAGTCTATAAATCTGAAATAAAGGCGCTGTATCCCCGAAATCCGGGTCTAAATTTCAACTCTGAGTCCGAGACCATGGCATGGACGGCGAAAAAACAACCCATGCATCGGATGCATTGCATTGGCTGCGCGCTGCGCTGCAGCTGCACTGTGATGATGGGTTCAGCGAAGAGCTCAGAGAAAATAAGGTGGTTATGTTCAATCCCGAAATGCTTTGCGAGTGGTCACAAAATCGTCTCGACGCAAATCACCTAATACAGCCGTCTGGTGAAATCGCTGATAACAACAATCACCGATTTGGTAATGATTTTAGTTTCCTGAAACTTATATTTGTAAAGTTTTAAATATCAAAGTATGTTTTTATATGTATGTATATTCCTCAACATATTTTTTAATTTATCTTTGATATTGTTGTAGTCATATTCTTTCATATTCGTTTTTTGATCGCTACTAATTTGTTGTTGTATTGGATCGGCATTTGATTTCGTTGGCATGAACAATAAAATACGCGCGCAGCTCAGTTGCATGCGCGTATCGAGTTGACCTTCCTTATAGCAACACGCTTGTGTGTTGCTGCCCTCTACGTTCGTTGGTGTGCGGTGGCCTTTATGCATGTCGGCATGAATATTCATTACAGGTGGGCTAATGATGTCATGTCTCCACCTTCTCCTTTTTCTTACACAATGTTCATATAATTTGATTTTGATTTATTTATTTCCACATTCCAAAAAAAGCATATACAAGTGTAATCATTTTTTTTCTTAGCATAACATAATAAGCAAATGATATAATTAATAACATATGCATAATATACAATCTAATTGAAACATACTTATACCTGATAATTTTTTTTTTTTTTTTATTGTTAAAAAAAAATAGCAGAAAAAAAAAAATATACATATATCAACATTAATACATTTTGAAATGTGGGAGACCTTCATCTTAAGCTTAGAGCTTGAAATTGATAAAGGCCTCAAAAGGAAAGGGGAAGGAAAATCAGACAAATAGTGCAATAATGATATACCTCCCTCGCCACCAGTTGCAGCAATGAACATTTAATGTTTTTAGGACAAAATTTGAATAAACATAGTTTCATGTAGCAAAATACAAAAGAACAATTGGAGATATGACATCATCTGATTGGTCGTTGAATATTCATGAAGACATGCATAGTGTTTCACCAAATGTATGCAAATATTTATTTAAAATGTCATAACTTCGTCATTCCTTGTCCAAAGTGATCAAATTGTCAGTGTTTTGTTTATATGATATTCCTTCATAAGTTCAAATGATATATTTTGCAGCCTGGAGTATTCCCTTTTATGGAGAAAGCAAATACTTATAGCCCTATAATAATAGTAGTAGTAGTAGTAGTAGTAGTAGTAGTAGTAGTAGTACTACTACTACTACTACTACTACTACTACTAATAATAATAATGATAATGATAATAATAATAGCAATAAATAATAATGATAACAATGATAAATCATGAGACGAAAAAAAACTGAAGGGTTTCATTTAATCTAGTATCTATTTTGCAGCTGGATGCCCAGACGACTGGTTCCCGGGATTTCGCAAGTGCTACCTTTTCCCGAAAACGAAAGGCCCGGATTTCGACGTGGCTACAGGCTACTGTAATTCCCTTTCTGTTGTCACCCTAAAGGATGGGGTGGAGAAGTACCCCTCTCTCCTTGTTCCAGAGAGCGACGATGAGGTCCAAGAACTTGGAAACATTTTGAAGATAGTGACCGGAAACGGGAAAATGTTCTTCTCCCGGAGTCTCTGGCTCAACTGCAAAAGAAACGAAGATGAATCATTTTCCTGCTTCACAGACAGACACGCGAATGTATCCCAGTACAGAAGTATGTGAATTAAAGTGTCCTATAATGATGACGATGATGATGATGATGATAATGAGGATGATGATGATAATAATTCTGATGATGACGATGATGATAAGGATGGTGATGATCATGATGATGATAATAATAATGAATATAATAATAATAATGATAATGATAATAATAATAATGATAATAATAAATAACTACTACGAATTAAAAAAACAAATAATACGTCCTTATTTCGCTTAATACGTACCTTATCTAAAGTCTACAAGCGCTTTACAGTATTAACATAATTATCATCCTGTCTTGTTTAGAATTACCGCATCATTTTCTTTACAAATCCTAGAAAGTTTTTTTTTTGTTCATTTAAAAATATAAAAATTTTCTTTTAAAAAGTTCTTTGGAAAATATATCTCTCTGAGCATTGATAGATCGGAAGAGGTGCAGGGCACATGGGGGTAGCATTCAATATTTTTTTCATAATAAGAGTGCCCCCTTATTATCATCCAGGCGAGATATTGGAGGGGGAGGTCTCAAACCTTTCCCACAAAATAGTAACGTATTCGACTCATTGGCAACTGAGTAGAATACTCCTCAGGGAGTGGATGATGTGCATAGGTTGTGTGCGGGATGGAATCCGTTGACTGCATGGGGTGAAACAAATCTGTAAGAGCTTAGATACGTACATATGGCTAAACTGAGCGCATTAATAGTTTTTATTGTGTTATTAAGTTATACGACCAGCACATGTTGTGCAACTGAAAATTCGATAGGATCTATAGTATGCATTGGAGTGGACTCATCTGCCGCCTTACCACTGCTTCAGACAAATATATGGATGTACGGTATATCCTACACTACAGCTGTTCACATCCAAGTATTAAACATAGTACATGACTATAGTAAAAAATTGAAAAAATAATTTAAAAACTTTGATGAAATATAGATACTTACTTTTCATATCTTTCTGTTTATTTGTCTGTTTTTTATTAGATTGGCATAAAAGAGAACCGCCGAGTGACAATCCTAGAAACTATGACTGCGTAGTACAGCGGGATTTGCAAATGAGGTACAAGTGGAGAATCTGCCCGTGTAATTTTCAAGAAGCAAATCGAACGAACATGCCTGCTACTGTCTGTCAAATACATCAAGGGTGAGCCGATAGCCACGATAGCGTCATCTGAGTTTTCGCATTTACTACGGAGTCACTCTCTAAAACGCATCGATTCCTTTGAAAATGCAATTAAAATCACAATGGAAAGCTGAGAGGCTTTTGTTGAAAGTTGGTGGACTTGGACAGCAGATCATCCGAAGATTTGCACCGGACGAACAATGGCAAATACGTCGTTGTCCAGAGTCAAGAGATTCCGATGCTGTCCCGGTCCATAAACTTTCGACAAAAGCTTCTCAGCTCTCGGCCAAAGTGATTTGACTTGCATGCATTGGCGGCGGAAGCCAAAAAAATTTAGGGGGGCCCATCTGAAATGTTTGGATGGACACGGAAAAAATGTGACAAGCCCCCCCCCCCCAAAAAAAAAAAGGTTATCAACCTAAATTTTAGGGGGGGGGACCACAAACATTTCAGGGGGGCCCACGTCAATTTAGGCAATTTAGGGGGGGACGCAGGAAACAAAATTGACAAGCAAAAAAAAAAAAAAAAAAAAAAAAAGGTTATCAACAAAAAATTTAGGGGGGACCGTCCCCCCCCCACCTCAAATTTAGGGGGGGGGGACAGGTCCCCCCGTCCCCCCCCCCGCTTCCGCCGCCTATGCTTGCATGTAAAGGATATGGTGCGTTGTAGAGTGTGTCTCCGTAGTATATATTGCGAAAAATCCGGCTTTCAACGCAAAAGTTCAAGGGCCTTAATTTGGATTCGAGTAGGAACTTCTTCTAGCTTTGGTGACTGTATTATTGAGTGAAAATTCAAAACCAGTCTCATCTTTCGATTTGTGATTATCCAAGCCTATTATTTAGATATAATTTCTCAAAGTATTCACCACAATTGGTCATTAGTGCTTATACTTTCGAAAATTTGCCTACCTAGTTTACTTCGTCAAAGGAGGCGGTGAGGAGAGTAAAGTTTTTGAAAAAAAAACAGGGACGTCATCACGGGGGGGGGGGATGACCGCATAATGGTTAGTCGCGTGCATTGAGTGTCCGAACGTCCACACACTCAGCTTCAACACAGGGAACAGTCGTTTTTACGAGCCGCCTGCGTAATAATGCAGAAATCCGGGTATATCTTTATAATTATTTATAATCTCACACCAGATTGATAATAGTGTGAACATTTTATCCCATTCCATTAATTTGATGTAAATATTATTACAATTAATTTACTATTTACGTCTCGCTGTTCATTTGAAATTGTCCATGTTCACAACTCTTGCTATGGCAAACGGTCCGAAACCACCCATATTTTCTAAACACTGGCATATTTGTTTTCCCACTGAAATATCCGTAAAGGTCAAAAGGTCGAGATTGATTTTCATCTCAATGCTAAATAGATAACCTACATGTTGATGTATATATACTTTATGACTGGTATAATGGTTTCATCTCATTTTTCTCCCAAACGTTGATATCGAGCAGGCAGAACATGGCATATTTCTGTGTACAACGTCACGTGACTAACGTATGATAGTATTTGGAACAATTAATACAATCCAAACAAAGTTAACTAACACATTTAATGTTGAAAGTAACAATGTTCTTGTACTATAAAGCTTTGTCTACTGATAGCTACAGTTTGAGAGGGTAAATATTTAGTAGTATCGAGTTCGGAATCGATTTTGATTTGCAATAGGGTCTGCGTACATATAGTACAAACTAGCAGGCTGCATCGTCTGCTACGTAAACCAAAACAGCGAACATGACCGAAACTAACCATTATGACGCCCAAAATACTTTTTTCAAGTAGTGAAAAAATAGGACGAAAAGGGGGCAAGGGAACAGAAAGGAAGATGGAGGACTGGGTCTCACAACTCCTTTATACTGCCATGCACCACTGTTCAAGCACTATAAAAATATTGAGTAAAAATTTACCCAATATTGGGTAAAAAGGGAACAAGCATGTTTGCTGCGTAATTTTTTCCCTCATATTGGGTAAAATGCCAGTTTAAAGGGTGAATTTCAACGCAACATTGCGTAAAATTTACAAAATATTTTGGTACATCATTTTACCCAGAAAGCATACATGTTCCCTTTTTACCCAATATTGCATGGGTTAACTGTTTTTAGAGTGAGTGAAGTTACTGATGTCATCTTATGTTCGTCATCCCCCCCCCCCTTCGAAATTTCCTGACGCTGCCCCGGTATTACAATAGAACATTGGAAGTACAATATTAGAACTATCCATATGCTGGGAAAAACTGAAACTACAGAAGAGTTTCATTCAGTTTTTGAGGGTGTCGTGGTCTAGTAGTGGTTACGACTCTCGTCTTTCGATCAGAGGACGTGGGTTCGAAACCCAGCCATGGCGTGTTTTCCTTCGGCAAGAAATTTACCCACATGCTGCTGCACCCAACCCAGGTGATGTGAATGGGTACCCGACAGGATTAACGCCCTGAGCACTGGAAAGCAGCACGAGCTAAAGCTGGGGCAATAACAATGCATTTCGGAAAAGAATATTTCTAGATTGATGGCGCTTTATAAATGTCTATTTACATTATTATTATTATCATTATTACTATTATTTTTATTACTACTACTTTTATTATTATAGATATTATTTTCATTATTATTATTATTATAAAACCTTGTGAGGAGAAGTAGTTTTTATCTGAAATCGAGATAATTTTTTTTTACTATAAACTGAATGGAGAAGCTACTCACAATGGGCCGTATTCTGAAGTCGGGTTTAACTTAAACTCAGGTTTAAAGTTTTGGTTAAAAGTATGGATAGCCAATTGTTAGATAAGTCACTAACAGTAGAGATATCATATTTCAGCTCATTTGGCTCTCAAATCATTCATAATTGTCTAGGAACTATAAATATATGATTGTCTTCACCCTCGATGAATCAGGAAAGACCACAGTAAACGTAAGAAACATACAACTTAATAAAAATTTTGACACTTTTGGCTTCCCATAATTTTAGCAAAGAGTTAGACCATGGTCTAAGTTAAACCTGACTCTAGAATACGGGCCATTGCCACGTACAGCTAGCTTTGTGGATCAAGAGCGTTACACATTGAGCACTACAATGTTTATAAAGTCACGCATGTATATACGTATAGTATTGTGTGGTAATTAAAAAAAATAATAGTGATTATAATCTGGAAATAAGCTTTAATTTGAAAATGTAACATTTTCTCAATGTTTATATAATTTTGAAGTCAGGATCTTTCAATAAATTTTCAAATTAAACTGCTCTATAGCATTTGGAATCTATATATTTTCGAAAGGAGAATCTCATCTCATTCCAGAACTGTTGTCATAAGTTATGTGAGCTATAGACCGCATGTAGCGAGAAATGTTATTGATTCGTAGACTTTTGTATGCTCCGTTACTCTGTTTTACTTTTGGCCGAGCGATATATATATAAATATTTATATATATTCTAGGATATATATCTCTATGATCTACATACAGTGAAAAAATTCTGAAAATGACAAAAATCAAT
This sequence comes from Lytechinus pictus, assembly GCF_037042905.1. NCBI lineage: Eukaryota > Metazoa > Echinodermata > Echinoidea > Temnopleuroida > Toxopneustidae > Lytechinus > Lytechinus pictus. The sequence goes on along the minus strand of NC_087261.1, from coordinate 14,937,721 downwards.
AAAATAGGATTCTTTTCAACCGATAATAAAGAATTTTAGATGTTTATAATGCATAATCATAATCATGTGATATCACGCAATAACACCACGTTCCCCTCCCTTCTCCTTTTTTTCTCTGCCCTTTTTTCTTTGTATTGTTTTTTTTTTTTAATTCTATTTATATACCGGTGAATCCCGCCACAAGCCTTTGCTATTAGGGCCTTACGCCTTTTTCTATACACATAAATTATACATGTTTATATTCTTCATGATAAACTGATTTTTGTATGAATTTATGTTACAACAAATGTAGAGATTATATTGTAAAATTGAATAAACCAAACGTTTATTTTACTTTTAAAAATAATATCATATTTACATGATATTACATACTATATAATTTCAAAGGCTATTTGTTTTAATTCATTATATGTATTATATTTTCTACGATGTAACAAGAATATTAGATGAGACCACTGTGTGTGTAGGTTGTATATCAAAGCGCTCATCACAAGTTTTTCATCTGTATGTACGTAGAATGAGTAATCGAGAATGTAGAGTGATCAGTATCATGCGTCACACGTTCCTTAAAGTTCATCGTTTGGTTCTTGATCAATAAACACCGAAAACAAAGATATGGTAGCCTCACAGATACTAAAATGCAGTTTCCCCTTTTCGTCATAAAGCCGTTTATATCAGGTTTATTGCATGTGATGATCGACTAACTACTGAGACATAATAGCGAGTTTTCGCATCGGCGACGCAGAGCAAATTCAAGGACACGGTAAATATATTGGAATTGCCAGTCAAATGACAATGAAGAGCTGGGAGGTCTTTGTCGAAAATTAGTGAACCGGAACTGCAGTTTTGTCCAAGGTTTCGGAACTGACGAAAAATTGCAAATAATTCTGTCGCTCGTCCAGAGTCCAGGACGAGACGCCTGTTTTGATTTCTCTAATTTCGACAAAGACTTCATGGTTGCTCGCCTTGGTCATGAAGGGCATTTGACAATATATTTCCTATGTTCTTGAAAGTGTTCTGCGTTGCGGTGCGAAAATCTCTAATGCAAATGTCACACCAATCAGACTAAATCGACCAATGATATGCCACTCGATTAATTCAATCGCTGTGGAGTCGGTTTCGTTGGTGTTACTGTACACTCTAAAAAAAAATATTGAGTAAAATTTACCCAATATTGTGTAAAAAGGGAACATGCATGTTAGTTTGGTAAGATTCTGTCCCATATTATGCAAAATGCTAGTTTTATGGGTTAATTTCAACGAAACATTGGGTAAATTTACACAATATTTGGCTTCATTTTCCCCACCAAACATGCATGTTCCCTGTTTTTTAGAGTGTAGGATAACATAGATAATCATGGAACCCCCCCCCCTCCCGGAAAAAAAATATAAAAAAACTATTCAAAATGTTTCACTATTCCCTTCTTTATTCTTTTTCATCTTGACTTTTTTCTACTTTATATAATATCTCCAAAGGAATGTACATTTTTATATAATACATATAGATTATCCAAGAAACCCCAAAACACTAAACAGAAAACTATTCAAATTCTTTATTTTGGCTTCCCTTCTTTATTTATTTTCATTACGATTATTATCTACCTTATACAGCTATATATAGTTATATTTCCAGAGAAAAATAATTAATATTTAGATAATCCAATTTTGTACGAACAATCAAATATTCAAAGCTTTTGTATATGATCGAAATTTTGGAATGAATTAAAGAAAAAATTAATTCAATCAAGCGATTTTCATAATTTTTACAATCATATATATATGTGATATAATGCAAAATTTCGAAAAGTGTAGACTAATAGAACCGCAATTCCTATGTTTACCTTTTAAATGACCGGAGAGTATAAAATACGTTCATAAATACATTCATTCATGCCATCAAAAGAGGAAATAAAATCATTTTCAAATAAACCTTGATCAATATTTTTTTCACATTAGGTTTTCTTTTCTCTCATAGAGGCTCATCAATAAGTAAATTCCATATCCCATTGCAAAAATTTGAAAATTCACAAAGTTTTGTCTAATATATCATACTTACAATTATAATTATAATACCAGTAAAATACATTTTCATTAAAGGAATACCTAGCGTATATGTGATATATGCCTTTGAATATTCATAAGGAGAAATTCAATCTTCATATGAGTCTATACAATCGATTAAAATGTATAATATAAATTGCTTTCTTACTTAAAATGGAAAAGTATTTACATGTACTTCAAAGCACTCCAAGTCTTAACCTGGTATGGTAAACACATGCAGTAGTCCGTTGGCTGATGTGATGACTAATCGATATGCTGACTAGTTGATGTACTGCTAGGTGATGTACTGACTAGTTGATATGATGATCATTTTATGTGATGACTAGTTGATATGCTGACTCGGTGAAATGATGAATAAGTAGTCACTGGCGGATCCAGGGGGGGGGGGACACAGCCAGCCCGTGCTCCCCTTTTTAAGAGCCATAATCAAAATTTGTAAAGTAAATATACCACTTTTACCCAAGTGTGCCCCCCCCCCATTGAAGCAAGGACCTTTTGTTTTCTTTCTTTTGCTTTTCAAATTTTCTGCCGACAAAATGACCTCCGATTTTAGGTGAAAACCTTTAAAAAAAACTTTTTTTACTTGTCAAATTTTCATAGGAAAATGTGCTCCCCTTCTGGAAAATCCTGGATCCGCCCCTGGTTGTAGTTGATGTGACAATTATTTGTAGCGGCAATACTAGGATGTTGTATATTGATTGGGCTAATGGAGGGCAAATTGAAATAATGAAGGGGGTGCAAGGGCGGATTACTCTCCATTTGTATCCCCTTCATTACTTTTTCAGAGTTTGCCTCGGGACAAAGGAGGGGGGAGGGCATTTCAACTATAGGGGATGTCTCCATACCCCCCCCCCCCCATCTTCCACTGGTGCCGCCACTGAATATTTGATGTGATGACAAGTTTATATGCTGACTAGTTGGTTGGATGACTAGTTCATGAGGTGATATGCTATGACTAGTTGGTGCATTGACTGGTTGATGTATTGACTATTTGATATGATGACTAATTGTTGCGCTGAACATGTGATGACTTGGTGATATACTGGATATTTGATGTGCTGACTAGTTAATGCGATGACTAGTTGGTTGTCGATTGAGTGGTGGCCGTCTCATTGGCGTTGATGATACCAAGAAGCACGTTCTTATAGTCTCCGCTGGTATCATCAGTGACCATGGTAGCTAGCGGTGTAGCGTGCTTCTCCATGAACATCACCTTTATAGAAGCCAGATCGATCTAAAACAAAGAACATGATGAAGAGAGTGCGTAATAAGTAATGGGCATTCCAGCAAACATGGTAAAAGACATTGTAAAATATTGTTTTCTTCAAACTTTAACATGGTAATTCTTTAATAAAGGCCTTTCAGTATCTATTCAAATGTTAGCTTAATTGTAAAAGCATTTTGCACTGAATTTTACTGCAACTAATGGAGCATGTATAGGATTATGACTTCATGGACATCTGTATACTGTAAAAAATATTGGGTAAAATTTTAACCAGCACGAGGGCAAATATGTATCCATCCAATTTGGGGCAGTATTTTACCCAATGCGGGAAGCATATTATCCAGTGAGGTTAAAGAATAAGCAGCAATTGCTTTAGAATGAGCAAAATTTTCATCACACTGGATAAATAAAAAAACCCAAAGAAATGCCCAATGTTGGTTGGATGCATAATTACCCTCATGGAGCATTTTTACCCAATATTTTTTAGAGTGTATCAATTCACTGCATTCATGCCTATACTAGTATATACTTTGGCGCAAATCGAATCCACATCTCAACAAATAATACCTCCTAATTTATCCAAGCGTGAACCACATAAAAAGGGTATCAAATTATTCTGGAGAAGATATTCTTTCAGTCATGAGTTTTGTATAATACAATAATTTTGTATAATACAACAATAAAATAATTATAGACATGATATTTCATTAAATTGGCGAAACTTGGTGAACATTTTTTTCCGGACTCACTCGTTTAGGCATGTTAGGGGGGGTGGCTTTCCTGTGTACGATTAAAGTACTAACCTCGGATCTGCCCACGACGATTCGGATGAGTTTATCATCATTGGTACCCAACCCCTTCATCGCGTAGTACAGAGAGTCGGCGTAGAAGAGAATCGGTTGGTGGATACTCTCGACTGTAAGATTATACGATCAAATTAAACCAGATGAAACGTCAATGAAATCTGAAAATGAGTCACTGTCGTTAAAAACAAGATAATCTGTATACCCGTAGGATGTGAAAAAATTACCCATATGTTGTATTTTTTTTTAATTCCCAGGGCTTTTTCAAAGTGTAAACATTTTTTGATACGCACTGTATATACATATATATATATATATATATGTACTCAAATACAAGATATAGAATAATACTGAAACGAGTTGTCATTTTACATGAAACATTATCCTCTATGTTTATTCACAGTATTAACTACACAAGACTTACTACTCCTCCAGATGCACAGAAACCCAAGTTAATTTCAATGCCGGCAAATACATTGTCTTTCCACACACTTAAGTTTCCCAATCGTTTGTATTGTATTCCACCATCTCGTTTAAGTCATTACCCCCTCTGTTGTTATTTTTTGTTATCTTACTGTAACCCTTCTGTTCTGTACTCAACCCCCTCTGTTGTTATTTTTTGTTATCTTACTGTAACCCTTCTGTTCTGTACCCTTTGTTACCCTTTATTTACTTTGTTGTTATTACGATTTTATTTGTATGGTTTTGTTCTATTTTATTTGTTTCAATGCATTATAGGCCTGATGAAGGCCCTACTGGCCGAAAGCTAGCAATAAAAGAGATACTTGGAAGCTACGTCTAGCGTCAATGCTTCAATTATTTACGCCTATGTATATACATGTATAAGGTCCCACTTCGCGCTCACATTGTTTATGGGATCATGTTTGTTGAAAAGAAAGATTGCACGGGGTTGCCGGAAAGAGAGGACTTTAGCCAAACTTATAAAGAGGATCATTAAACACAAAGGAAAGCCCACAGAATGACGATTGCAAAGAAAAAAAAATAAATGTGAATAGTGATTAAAGCACGAAGCTCATGATTCTACAATCTAAAATCCAATATGATACGTGACAAACTACCAATAGCGATACAGGTTTTTGTCTATTATAACATAAGCCGAAAAGCTTAGCGGAGAAACTTATTACGATGGGTAAAAGCATGGACCTACTCTCTAGTAGGTCCATGGTAAAAGGCATCTCCTACGTTTCCAGGTAACAAATGGTCCAACGACAACATGGATCATAGTCACAAAGCTCTTAATTGCTTCTGAAATCACGTACGGGGGAAGGGGGAGGGGGTGATCACAGAATACTTGCCGAACCCGGCGAAGGGGGCGCAAAATGGCATAAATGAGGGATATAGGAAATATAGAAAGTTGAATCGCACATAATATATACAACCTCTCAGGGAAGCTGCATCTACCGTCGTGAAGACCGGAGGGGGGTTATATGGAGCGTTAGCTAACAGACATTCGGAGCACAAGCGTACATGATCGAGGGCTTATCAAAGTTTCCATAGCGAAGAATGAATCAATGAACCACCCAATACATTATAATATTATGCTGTTTATATCAGTACGACCACAGCTGGCTGGGAGGGCCGAAATTTTAGCTCGAGCCTCGGGAGTACGCCATTGAGTAACATCGTGTGACTTCGAATTAGCGTAAAGCACCCTAGATACGTTTCTGGCTATCTAGTTTAGAAAAAAAAACCATTAGAATTAAAAACATCTCTACAGATACTGAAGTACCCCTACTCAGCTGGCCAAGACAAAACTACATAGGTATGGATAGCAACATCACGTTCATGATAATGACTGCAATTTTGACAGGTAAATTTCTAGATCTACATTAAATCAAATTTAAGAAATAAATTTAAATGAATGTACACACCTGCTTGAGATGTGTCTTACCAGTGTATGTTTATCAATATATTTTACGATTGTAATTTGGGGTGCAAAATCACCTATCGAATATAAGAACTATTTTTATATCATTTTTTTTACCACCGACCCATTGTCTCGTCATCATCATCATCATCATCATCATCATCATCATCATCGCCATCGTCGTCGTCATCATCATATCATCATCATCTTCATGATGATGATCTTCATCATCATCTACAACATCATCATCATCGCCATCGTCGTCGTCATCGTCATCATCATCATATCATCATCTTCATGATGATCATCATCATCTACAACATCATCATCATCATCTTCATCACCACCATCATCATCATTATCATCATCATCATTTTCATCATTACCGTCATCATCACCATCATTGTTATCATCATCATCTTCATCATTACTGTCATCGTTATCATCATCATCTTCATCATTACTGTCATCATTATCATCATCATCATCAGCATCATCATCATGCACCGTCATCATCACCACCACCACCACCACCACCACCCATCATCATCATCACCATCATCATGCACAATCATCATCACCATAATCATATTCGTTACAATCATTAGTCTTTTTTGTTAATCGTCGTTAATTTTAAAATGACAACCAACATACCCATCTCTTTCTTTAGGAGCGATACAGGCGATCGATTGGAACCCCCAACAACAGAAGCAAACGTGTTTTAATGTCGAGTACGGTCTCAATTACACCATGTCATACTTCGTTCCTTGTGAGAAAAAGACTTACCGAGAAGTTGATATCGTGCAAACCATTCCCAAGCTAATGTCTGGGTCACCTCAAGGTGGTAACGGATGCAGAAGAAAACAAAAGAGGAGACATCATTCCAACCACATCATCTGCCGATTCCCAGGTATTATATAAGGCTTTTATTATGTAGCAGTGTTGTTGCTGAGTAGATAAGTCTCCGGACTCTGAACCACAATGTCCGGGGATCAAACCCCGGTGCAGTACCCGTGTCCTCTGGCAAGGCGTTTATCGACATTTGCCATTCTCCACCCAGGTGAACTAAATGGCTCACGGCACGAAGGAATTCTTTGACTCCTCTAGGAAACGTTCAGGGTATATAGCCGTGCTAATCAGAGCCGGTGTAATTATTGTGCATCACGTAGAAACTCTAAACGCTCTATAAAATAATGTTCCATACATTTTTAAATCATCATTATCATACGAATAATTATTAGTTTATTATCAAATATTTCAGTTCCATCCCGAAATTTAGCAGGACCATTTTAGTTTTGTTTAGCATGTGTTTTATCAGAAGGATACGTTTCCATATTCAAAGATTTTATTTCATTATTGTTTCATAAATTTAGATTGCTTGGGGAATCCATGTAGTACTGGTTGGTGTGAGGAAACTTTGAACGGGTATCGATGTCGCAACAACGATGGATTTTCTAACATAGCCTCATGGATGTCGTCACCGAAAACATTTGAACCGACATCAAATGCCCAGGAAGCGACACCAAATACACTCGAACCGGCACCAACCACAATGGAATCGGGAACCGGTTCATTGAAACCGGATCAGAATTCCACTGCTACATTCGCTATGGTTTCTCCACAAAACATCACCGACGATGGTCAGTAATAATCGTAGAAATTTGATTTAAATAAAGAAATAGTACTTAGAAAGTACAAGTTAAAACAGGACAAGAAAGACAAGTCGACTGGATGGGCTTTACACAAAACAATTGAAGATGAAGTCAATCACGGAGAAAAGGGGGATTTGAATAAATGGAGGAAAATCAAAAAAGCATAATCCTAGAAATTCCATCAAAATCGGATGTTAGATAAGTGAGCTATGAATTCAAAGATTTTTTAAGCAGACCATATTTTCCTTAAAAGGTTATACAGTATGAACAACACAGACAGTATAACCCTTGAGGTCTCACACTCGATCGCCCTTGCTTTTGTATTTTTAGTATATACATTGTATAAACCTTTCCACACCTATGATGAAAAGAATTGTTTGATTCCTCGGTGAACATGCGTTTCATATTGAGTCTTGTCAGTACTGACTTTATTGACTGCAGTGACTATTTTACTGAAATCCTGTGAGTCGACTGGCCTCTGGTAGTTACTATGGTAACCACAAGCGTACCTACGGGGGGGGGCAGGGGGGCACTTTGCCCCCCCCCCTGACGAGCCACTACCCATACAAAATACATATCACTGCCCCCCCTGACGAGCTTGAAAGACCTTTTATGCCCCCCCTGACGAGCTTGAAGACCTTTATTGCCCCCCCCCCCTGACGAGCTTGAAGACCTTTTTTTTTTTTTTTTTTTTTTTTTTTTTTTTTTGCTTGTCAATTTTTTTGGTGGCCGATTTTGCCCCCCCTGTGGAAAATCCTAGGTACGCCACTGATGGTAACTGTCGGAGAAAGACAACTTGCTGAAGTCTTGCATGACACGTTCTCTGGTTGATGATTGATAATCAATCTTAAAGTTGAAGCATGGACCTAGGTCACTGGCGTAAATCCTGGGGGGGGGGGGATGGGGATATATCCCCCACTTTTCGAGGAGGGGGGGGGATGGCCTGTACAAACACCCCCCACTTTTTACGAAAGAAATGAAAAAAAAATCACAAGAGATAATTGTTTTATTGGTGAAAATTCTTCCTAAAATACCGCTTAACAAATAAAACAATATTATTGAATCATAAAATGCAAATGAAGAGCCAGTTCACCATTTCCAAACGAAATACTTATGTCCTTATCATAACATTGAAGAGAAACCCCCGTTTCTTCCAATTCATCAATGTTGGGGTCGTTGGGAAGGGATTAAGATGGAATGTCAAATTTTCTTTAATGTAATCTCTAATAAAACCATTAAACCATCATGGGGTAAAAAAGATAATAATATTGGAGGGGTATTTGCCATATGGGCATACAGTGGCGTAACTACGGGGGGCATGGGGGCACATCCCCCCCCCCCCCCCATCGGCTGACCAAAAAAAAAAAAAAAAAAACGGGGAAAGGGGAAAAGGAGAAAAGAGGGAGAAAGGAAGAGAAACGTAGTGGGAAAGAAGAAAATATTATTCATTATAATGTTATATTATATTATAATTATGTTATGTTACATTACATAAGAAACATATTTATCATAACTTTATGAAACATAATTTGCCCAGGGCCTAAGTCTTCATTGTTCCTGGTGCTCGCATTGTCTGTTTAACGTGATATATAATCCTGTTGTACTAAAACATCCCGTTTTCAAGTCAATATAAACCAAATATATTTCCTAGCACTTGAGTTATCATTGTTTTATGTAGTGACATATGCTTCTTTTTCACGACTCAAAAAGTGATTGCCCCATGTTAAGGTCTTCGTATATATGAAACATTTCCTGTCCGTGATTACGTTCGCGTTAGTGGATTGGTGAGATTTATAGAATGGATGGGAAAATCCCTGCAATCTGATTGGTTGAGAGCAATGCAAGAATTTTTACTGGGCTGCATGAACGATATCCCGATAATCAAAACGATATCCACTGTAAACAAGCTATCGTCCGAAAAGGTCATTGTGATGTCATCGCGCATGTACTGTTACGCTTGTTTACGTCAAAATTTTGAATTTTCGATCAAGGCAGAATGAATCAAATAAAGGATGCAAAATGATCTGTAAGTATAAATACGGTACCGTAATTGTCATAGGGATTAAAACTGCCTGCAAACTCGTTAGTTGAAAAGTCCAGACATACGATCTAACGTTTCAGCTGGGCTGGCGCTGGCGCTGGCTGTGCACAGTGCACAGCCAAATCTCCACTGCAGGCCCAGGCAGCCGGCGTAGGCACTGGCCCCCGGCGCGGCCCGGGCATACCACACACAGCTATTGGATTTGGAGGTCCGAGGCTGCCTCATACCGGTACTCATAGATCTAGACTAGTCAATGCAAAGCTGTATCTGGCATTTTGGGTATAATAATGCCTTTGTGCCAACATATTATCAATTTAGGCATACATATTTATGTTGTCCAGGGTTATCAAAGGGTCTGCATTACATTTTGGTATTTTCATGCATCCGGTAATAAATCATGCGTCCAGTAAAAAAAATAATGCGTCCAGTAAAAAAAATCATGCGTCCAGTAAATATTTTCATGCGTCCAGTAAATTGAATTTACCGGACGCATGAAATTATCATGCATCCGGTAAATCATTAATTTTTGTGGTTTATTCAATAATTTTTTTCCATTCTATAAAACAGATGATGCATGGGTTTCTTTCGTGGGTCAGTGGAACTGTGTGCACGCGGTAACTTTGGCATTGTTGTTCGAGTGCTCAGTTCGAACAATCTTAAAAGTGGAAATGTACTGCACGAAAGACGAAATACATGCATCACATATATTCAGTCAAAAGTATATTGACTCACCGTAAGTTCTGTCCCACGATGAATCCAGTAGAACAACTGAACAGGTAGAAAACAGCAATATAACTCAGCAATAACAACAGTATAACTTCTCAATAGGTTGGTTCCAGTACATCTCCCAGCAGTATCCAAAGATGGCGATGCCGTCCGCATCCTCCATCACGGGGTGTCGAATCCCTGCTTCTGATTGGTCACCTCTGGTGAAGTTGCACGCGGCACTACATCTTGGCTTGCCATGAGGTCTCCAGCAGCAGACGACGATGGTAGCAGACGACAAGGATCAGTAGCTGAAAACGCCAAATCGGCCTGGCCGTTTTCACTACACTGCTCCCTTCCCAATTTTTTGAGGATCGATACGGGGATCTCTGAAGAAGCACTCAAACTCTGGATGAGCAAGACCGTTGGAACCCGAAAGAAAGTCCCTCGGCCATGGCTACACCCATGAGGAATGCCAACAACCCCTATCTGAACCTAGCCAAAACACAGCAATCAGTAGTTCTGTTAACCACCTTCGGAAACTGCTCACTCGGCACCCCCGCTTGGACATTGGGTCCTCACTAGAGCTTCCGCAGAGCACAGGGTATCCATGACTCAACGGGATAAGAGCAAGGCTCCATTATCTAGACCGGAGTCATAGGCGAACCAAACCTAGTATTCACTTCCCATAAACTTCCTAAGGGCTGCAAATTATGCCATGCCAGCCCACTGGGTAAACCACTAACCCAGTGCTTGGATACAAATCCTACGCACTCTAACTCTTCGACAACATCCTGAACTATCTAGAGCAAGAATCTGCGCTATGCAAAACGCACTACATCCGACGGCAATAAGTCGCGAACATCCACCTGTATAAAATATACAACAGGGACGGCGCTCGTGTTCCAGATGTCCTAAGGAAGGTGGAGGCGTCAAACTTCAGCGAGTTAGAGAAGAATTCTTCTTGCCAGCCACTGCCGCAGTAAGAGAAGACAGAAACGAAACATGAAATATAACACCCGGTGCCTCAGGGTACACACTCAAATCACTTCACGATCATCCACTTCTGACACGGTATCTAATGAGGGCATATAGCTACTTAAAGCCAGTGCAGCTCACAAACTAGAACACTACGTTATCCAGGTCAGCTAACACAGCTCACATCCGAATAAAACACAGAAGGATGCATCTCATTTGATAAGTACACCATCAGGGAAGAGTAGAAGCTTCATGCAGCTACTTAACATCACACCTGAAGTCAGGTAAAACGTTCCCTTACACTACTTCTTGTGATGTCAGCCAATCATCGGCGAGTAAAGCTACTATGAATAGACGGCTGCTACTCTGGCAGATCATACAGCCTCCGGGCGTTTGCATTCGCCACAGTGACCACCTCCGCAAAGGTCTCCCCCCTTCTCATGGCTATCTCCTGAGCGAGCTCACCTAAATACATCGGTGTATTCGCCACAAGGGATCGCTCCGGTTTAAAATAAGGAGCGTCCGTTTCCAGAAGCAACCTTTCGATAGGGGTGTCCCTCAGCGCCTCATCCTGGGGGCCAGTGAATTCTCTCACCTTCCCAGTGAAGCCGAAGTGCGCTTGGGGAAATGCTTCGGACCATGTTCTCCGCTCCTCTTTAACAAGTGTGCAGCAATGGAGGTGAATCCTCTGTTGGCGGGAACAATGTTCGACCAGCAATCGTCGGACATCTCGACTGATAGCAGTAGCACATGGATCCCCGGATGACCCACATAGATGTAGGATTAACACCTTATTCCCTATGGGCATTCCCAGAATCTGGACCAACATGTTAATCTGCTGCTCCCAAGTCGTGTCCGGGATAGAGAAGTCCAGGCCCAGCTCAGAGACACCACAAATCTGCTGGCTGGCCAATAGCGATCGCAGTCTACTCATCGTCTTCATAGTCACATTAGTGGCCTTCTTTGGATGAATACCAACTGCTACCTTCCAACGGGGGTCCTCTGGATACCAGATTCTTCCCCACCGTTGGGGGTCACAATAGTTAAGTATCCCTCCGGTCACACGCACCGGTTTCAATGGTAACCGCCCGGGACAAGCTCGAAGAGCAGAAACCCCTCGCATTCCCAGGTATTGCTCCATTCTGTCCAGGTGTAAGTGACTATCAATGACGATTGGAAGTCTATCCCCCTCATACTCCACCGGTGCTAGGCTAATTCGCCCCGCACGGCTAATGCCTGTCTCGACAGATTCGGATGACCTTGGTCTAACCACAGGAGAAGGTGACGCAACAGGAGACTCGTCTCTCTGCCATTCACCAACCTGGCCCCGCGGTGTAGCCGATGTAGCAATTGCCCCCTCAGCTCCCAACGGAACCTCTGATACCCCTGGGGTTATTAACTCGGCAGCCTCAACCTGACTCACTGAAGGAGCCTGGGAGTCCTCGAGTTCCTCAACAGAGATTATCCGAACTACTTCCACCCTCTGGAAAGACTCGACAACTTCAGTTTGTGTATTAGGCTTGGGCGAGACAGCTCCAAACCTTGGGAAACCTTCGGCCAAACTCAACCTAGGTTTCCGCTCCGGGGATGGTTGGGCAATTGTGGGCACTGCCATTCTTTGAGGGAGGTAGTTGCCCAGCCCTCGTAAAACAGCAGGCGGCCTCACCACCCCAGAAGTACCTGGTTGAAACGGAATACCAGCTCTAATGAACCCCTGTTCAAATGCAGAACGATGGAAGCCTAATGACGGTTTAACTAATAACTCCCTCCAATGTTCTTCTGGTGTTGGGTCTGACAAACCTTGTGCAGACACATCGCCCAATTTAGATCCAGTGGAAGGGAAGTTCATTCGGGAGTTGATAAGCAACTCCTCAGAACATTCACTTGGCTTTAGATCTGGAACAGGTGACTCACTCTGCACCTCCATGGGAATCTCTGACAACTCCTCAGAGAATGCCTCTACCAACGGAGGAATAGAGCTGGTCTCATCTGCAGCATCCGCTTCTTCCGACTTACTCATGGCAGCGTTCGCCTTGTCGGGCCGACTGGCTGTCGCGGAAATCTCATGCGTAACTGGTCTACCAGCTGCCGCGGGAATCTCTCGCGTATCTGGTCTACCGGCAGCCGCGGGAATCTCACGCGTCTCTTGCCTACCAGCTGCCGCAGGAACTTCGCGTGTATCTGGCCTACCAGCTGCCGCAGGAACTTCGCGCCGGTCCAGACGAATAGCTGCTTCAGGAACTTCACTTGTGCTTAAGCTTCCCAGCCTCTGTATACGGTCGTGGTCCTCGCGTCCCAGCCTTCCAACAAGAAAACCCAGGACTCTCCAATGAAGGAGTGCTGCCCAGGAACTCAAGGGACGTAGGCCTATTGGGACCGAGCATACCCAGCCCCGATTCCTCGCAAAGGCGACCATCTCGGCCTGCCCTCGCTGCGCGAGTATCCCCACAGGGTCCGGACGTTCTAGGTCGACAAACCGACACAGAGCATCCAATGACCTCGTACCGATTAAACAAAGGGAGATCTCCCTCAGCACTTCCTCTCGCAACCCACTAAGCTCCGGGCGAGGATAGACGCTGCCCTTATGCTCCTGGAAGCACTCCGGCATATGAGAATAAACATGCCATTTCAGCTTCCCAGCGATCGCCCCACAACCTGGTATTAAACAGGGCTTCTTATAATAGCGGCCCCTCTTTTCCGGTATTTCATGGGTTGGGGCCTCTGAAGGCATGGAGGAAAACCCAGCGTGGGTCTTTCTTCCACCTGCAGGGGGCCCACCGCGGTTACGACTGCGGGAGCGGTTCCGCTTCCGGGACTCATTCCTACCCTGATGCGAACCTTGTGTGGTTGGGTGGACATTCCGGTCCGCCCCAACTGAAGACCGCCTGGGAGCCGGTCCGGGAGGCGGCCTGGCAAATTCGCCCCGCCTTTCCTCTCGAGGACGGCTCACTCTGGCAGTTGAAGCTAGATGCGGGCGATCGCCCGGCCTGGCTTCGGATGTTCCGCTCCGAGTGGAGGCAGTGGGAGTTGGGCAATCACTTTCGCTCTGCCTCGCTCCTGCCGTGCCACTCTGAGTAGACGCATTTGGAGTTGGGCGAGCATCCTCGCTCTGCCTCCCTCCTGATCTTTCTGTCTGAGTGGGCGAACTAGGAGCCGGTTGGGCACCTTCGCCCTCCCTGGCTGCTGGCTCACCTCTCTGAGTAGATGCTCTGTAGGTGGAGCGAGCACTTCCGCTCTGCCCGGCACCTGAGCCACTACTCCGTGTAGAAGCTGGGGTCGAGCGAACATCATCGCTCCGCTCAGTTTCCCGCTGATTATTTCTGCTCTGCGGCTGGCCAGAGGTTGGGCGATTGGCATTAGCCTGCCCGCCTTGTGGCTTGTTACCAGGCGCGGGCCTCTTCTTACGTCTCCCACCACGGGGACGCCTCCCACGCCCAGATTGCCCAGAGCTAGAAGCACCAGTCGGCTGACGGAAAGTCCCGCTGGATGCCCTTCCAGCCGGCGGGTTGGCTGGGTGAACTCCACCTTGCCTTCCAGCCGCTGCATTAGCGGAACCTGCCGACTGGCCGCTTGCCGACGCGTTGGGTGATGCCGGCGGGCGAGGCACTCCACTCCGCCTGCCTGCCGCAACGTCCGCGTATGAGGCCGACTGGCGAAATCCCCCGCCCTGACTGCCTCGCTGGCCGCGGTTCTGATAGGGCCTGGGAGCCGGAATCTCCTCACCCGGGGTCCAGAACTCCTCGTCCCTATCCGGAGGGATGGACCACGCGTCCATTCCATTTTCAGGTACGTTGCGGTGCCCCTCAATGTTGGGGACATTTAACAATACCCATTCACGGTCTTTGAAAGTGGTTCGTAACAACCAATACTGGAGGCAGGTTATCCACCTCCAGTCCCTACGCCTGAATGCAAAGCCATGTTGCTTTACGGCCAAGCATTCAAACGCCATTGGTGACATTTTTGTCGCCGAACGGCACACAAATGAAGGGTGGAGCAAAATGCCCGCATCTGTGGCCCCCCACACCCTTCTCCTCACTTGCTCCTCGTAATCTTCTCCCTCCTCCTCCGCACGTCTAGGTCGTCTTGGCCATCGGGGCATCTTCGGATCTGAAATACAAACAGAGGGGAAAACACCATTAGAATTTGGAAATAACTTCCCTCTGTCTTATCTCCCAGACCCCATAAATAATATACCAAGACCCACATGTCCATTAGAGGTTCTTGAGAAAAGGAGTGGATTTCCCTAGGTCCTAGATGCGCATCCCGGACAATGGTACTCTTCATCCAACCCCAGCATCTCGCCTTCCTCTTCGGACATTCCCACGCACTGACCGTGGAACCATTCTTCGCATTTATCACACTGGATCATAAATTTTCCTCCCCAGGGCTTCCTGCAAAGGCAATACACCTCCTCGTGCCTGTGCTTCTTCCCTTTCTTATTCGGAGGAATAGTCCGATCTCTGCATGGTTTCATGCGGTCATGGTTCACCGTCATCCTAACATTCTTATACTCGACCCGGTACAGGAATGGAGACAGTCTCTCCACAATCAATGCAGGACCTTTCCAGGGAGGGCAAAGTTTCTTGCACTTCCCTTTGGATTGAGCAGTGTCCAACAAGTATACTCGTTCACCTACCTCATACTTCCTCTGGAACACTTTCATGTCATAGTCCTTTTTCTGTCTTTTTTGGGTCTCTTTTAGATGAGACCTGGCCAGCGAGTGTACATCGGCTAATGTCTTACGCAGATTCGCACAGTACTCCTCGCTTTCTACTGGTTGTGCTGCTTGCGGCATCGGGAACAGTAAGTCCACCGGTTGGGTCACTTCCCTTCCAAGCATTAGCCGGTTGGGAGTAAATCCGGTGCTTCTATTCACTGTTGATCGTATGGCTCCTGCGATTTGAGGAACAAACTCGTCCCAACTTCGCTGGTTCTTGCCTACGAAACAACGCACTGCATCCATCAGCGTCCGGTTAAATCGCTCCACCTGACCATTGGCCGAAGGACGATAAGCCGTTGTTCTCGCCTTATGTATTTGCAACATCTTACACATGCTTGTAAACAAACGACTCTCGAAATTACGGCCTTGGTCGGTGAAGACCTGCAGGGGACACCCGAAACGGCTGAAGAAATGGTCCACCGCTGCTCGGGCTGTCACTTCTGCGGTCTGTGAAGGCAACGGTATGCACTCCACCCATTTCGTGAATTGATCAACCATTACCAGGATATTCTCGTTCCCATTCGCCGTTTTTGGCAGGGGACCCAAGAAATCCAAGTGCACCCTTTCCATGGGGTAGCCAGCATGATAGCTGATCATAGGGTTCCTCCCGTGTCTGGCAGACTTCTTGCATTGGTTACAGGTTGGACATTTGCGGATAAAGTCACTCACATCCTTCCCCATACCATACCAGAAGAACCGCCTCTTCATCTTGGAGATCACCCTTACATTGCCAGCATGCCCTGCCAAGGGCAAATCATGGTTAAGTCTAACCAATTCTTCCCTCATAGAGTGAGGAATGAGAAGTAAATCCCCTTCGCCCTTGTTCTGGTAAATTACCCCATTTTCCAGGTGAAATGTATCCTTGTTGATCCACAGGTTCTTCTGCTCGGGACTCCATAACATCATAGTTCCCTCGCTAGGTTCTTCACCTGTGGCCAACCATTCCCGTAATGGAAGAAATTCTGGATCTTTGTCTTGTTCTTCTTTCAATCTCACGGCTGGGGGTGTTTCTGGCTCCTCGACCACCTGGGAGATATTCAGTTCCTCGGTGATCGGTCTGGAGCTCTCAACTACCTCGTCCGACCGTAAATCCGATCTCACGGCCGGGGGTGTTTCTGGCTCTTCGACCGCCTGGGAGATATTCTGTTCCTCGGCGATCAGCCTTGAGCTCTCAACTACCTCTTCCGACCGTAGATCAGGGTCCGATTTCACCACCATGTGGGTTGTCCAAAACCCTGACTCAAGGTTTTGGCCAATGGTGTTTTTCCGTTCTCCTGTGACTGATGCCAAGGGAACTACGTCATCCACCTCTTCTACAAAAGGAGCCCAGTTCCGGTGAGCCTTCTCACAGTAGGGGCACCCACCACAAGGAAGATCTTCTAACTTGAATCCTAGCCGGAATTCTTCGCAGAAGAGCTCAGTGTCAGGAACTCGAGACAATGCGTCCGCATTCCCATGCTGTTTCCCCGGGCGGTGTATCACCTTCATCTGATACTGACTTAGTTCTTCCAACCATCGGGCTATTTGCCCTTGAGGATGTTTGAAGTTCATCAGCCAGATGAGACTACTGTGATCTGTGCGCACCAAAAACGAGTTACCTAAAAGGTAGTGGCGGTACTGCCGTGTGAACTTCACCACTGCTAGGAGTTCTCTCCTTGTCACACAGTACCTTCTCTGTTCGGGAGACAGTGATATGCTTCCGTAGGCCACTACTCTCTCTTGTCCATCCTGAACCTGGAGTAACTCCGCACCGATAGCCTCATTCGAAGCATCGGTGTCCAGGATGAATGGATCCTGCAAGTTGGGCATGGTCAACACTGGGGCTGAGGTAAGCAGCTCCTTTATAGAGTCAAACGCCTCCTGTTGTTCAGGTCCCCAGCAGAACATGTTTTTCCCAGTGATCTTGTACAGAGGAACAGCCGCCGCTGCATAATTCTTGATGAAGGTCCTGTGATAGTTCACTAACCCCAAGAATCTCTCCACTTGTTTCGTGTTGCGCGGCGCTGGCCAATTCCTCACTGCTTCAATCTGATCTGGTTTCAGAGAGATCTTGTTTTCTCCTACATTCCGGCCCAGGAACTCTACCTCGCGCCGGAACAATTCACACTTCTTTGGTTTCAGCTTCAACTTGAAGCTTCTAAACCTTTGTAAGACCTCCCTCAAGTTATTCATGTGATCCTCAAAAGACTTTCCCAGAACTACTACATCATCGAGGAATGCTAGGACTATGTCCCAATTCAAACCTCTTAAGATTAAGTCCATGGCTCGTGAGAAAGTCGCGGGAGCGTTGCACAATCCAAAACCCATCCTCACAAATTCGTACAATCCGTACTTTGTGGTGAAAGCAGTCTTCTTGCGATCCTCTTCCGCTATTTGGACTTGCCAATACGCAGAGTTCGCATCCAGCTTGGAAAACCAACGCGTCCCGGAAAGGGTATCCAGACACTCCTCGATATTCGGGAGGGGATACACATCTTTCTGAGTGATCTGATTGAGTCCTCGGTAATCTACACACCAGCGGACTCCCCCATCTCTCTTCCGTACCAGTACAGGTGCAGACGCCCACTCCGATTGTGAAGGCTGAATAACCCCAGCCTCCTTCATTCGTTTCAGCACTGCCTTTTCTTCTTCTGCGAAACGCATCGGCGTTCTTCGCATCTTGTGCTTTACTGGGGCTGATGTACCTGTCTCTATCTTGTGCTCAATAGCTGTAAATTCTCCTAAGTCGAAGTCGTGACGGGCAAACGCGTCTCCGAACTCCCCCAGGATACGCCTAAGTTCAGCTTCCTGTTCAGAGTTCAAGAGTTCCGAAGATCGGTCATACAAATCCTGTAAATGTTCTGGCACCTCTTCCGCCACGTCCTCTGTTAAGCAGTTGACTTTAGGTTCCAGCTCTTGGGGCGCCGAATGTGACCTGGTTTCCTCATCTCTTTCTGGAAGAGAAGATGGCACCTGAGCCACAGCCACTGCCTCGAAGACCCGGCCTATTATCTTGTTGCCCTCCAGATGGACTACTCTGTCGGTTGGGTTCAAAACATACAGTTGAATGAGCGTACCTCCGTCATGTAGCGACCTAGGTGCTAGAGCGGGTAATACGGATGATGGCTCAAAAACACAAGCGTTCATCCTCTGGTCTATTACCCCGGTGACACGCTTCAGTGTGTTGGGTGGGATGGTGGTCCGGTGTGAGGTGCTAACTCTGGCTACTCGTCCACCATTCCGACCAACTCCGAACTTCATGGGTATCCGTTCATCCCCCATAAGCAGCTCCTTACTACTTATAAGGATATCGATTGAATGCTGCTCAAGAAAATCTAGACCCAACAGCATGTCATCCGCTATCGATGCTGTGTAAATGTTACCGGGAAAACACTTTCTTCCAATTCTTACCTCCACTGGGCCGATCACTGCTCCTTGCAAGCGTGTATCTCGGCCAGCGGTGCTCAAAACAACTTCCTTCACCAGGGGCGGGGCAGGGTCAAGTAGTTTCATCACTCGATCCGAGATAATGGTCACTTCTGCAGCAGAATCTACCACTGCGTCAAGTGTAACGCCATTCACCTTTACCTCTACTCTCAGCATCGAGGACGAACGAAGTTGACAGACCACTACCTCCTGCGGAGATTCCAACTCCGGTTCTTCCCATTGGGTAGGGAGGACGTTGCTCTCTTCTTCACCAGCTGATAATTCTACCTCTGAGGAATGCGGATCCTCGTCTTCCAGTTCCAGTTGGTTTACATATTCCGCTAACACCTTCATAAACTCTGGAAGACCGGCTACACCTTCCTCAGGTTTGTCTGTAGTTGGGTGACCTATTGTTGCTCGAGCCAGGGTGTGGCCTCCCTCTCCTCCTCTGACTCGCTCGAGTTTGACGCCTCCTCTTCCCTGAGGACCGAAGCGGAAGCCACGGGGCTTTTATCAGGACAATCTTTCCTAAAATGTCCCGGCTTACCACACTTGAAACAGCCCTCAGTCCTGGGTGCAGGGGATGGCGATCTCCCTCGTCTTCCTATTTGTGACATTCTTCTATTAAGATTATCCATGGAGGACTGCAGTTTCTCGAACTTCTCATCCCAATCGGAAACCCTCTCCTCTAAAGCCCGCGTGCGATTACCCAACGCTGACACCAACTTGGTCAAGCTTTCACCCTCTGAAGATATCTTACTCGAAGTGCCAGGCACTGAGCTGTTCTTCTCCAGCCGGGGTTTATTAGCTGGCGGGGGGGCACCAATCTGTTGGATCACTGCCTCTTCAGATGACCAAGCATCTTGTGGCCAATGGACTATCTTGACCTCTGGTCTCCTCTGCCTGCCATACACAACCTTTTTCGAATGTATATACCAAGTCACATGATCCACAGCCTTCTCAACTGAGTCCGGCCGTAAGTTCAGGGCGTGCAAACCAGCTTCCCGTTCAGAACACCCCTGACAAAACTTCAATACCCCTTGTCTCTGTACTTGAGACTCCGGAACCCCTGGGAAAGTTTTAACAGCCAGGCTGACCACACGGTCAGCCCACTCCATGATTCCTTCCTCAGCCAGCTGGTGCGCCCGCATGAACTCCATTTGAGCTACCTCTAGAGGATCATCCGCGCCAAACCGGCGCTCCATCCTCCTCACCAGATCTTCAAAAGACATGTCTCTGTCACGCGACATCAGTAATGAGAAATAGTCACTTCCAATACCTTTCATGCACCACCACATCTGATATTTCCTTTGAATGGAGGACCAGCCCTGCTCATCCGCATAGGCCATGAACTTGAGGTAAAACCCTCTCCAGCTCCCTCGACCATCATAGTTAATGGTCTTGGGGAGCGAACCCATGTGACTCAATGACTGTGAACCCATTTGCCTGGAGCGGCCAGTAGTCTTGTGTGTAGAGATATTCCCCGAAGACTGGCTAGTGGTGGGGCTCTGGGGTAGCTGATGTGTTGCGGCCTGGTGCGGCTGGAACGCCCTTGACTGTGGTGGTGCCGGCTGGCAAGCTGTTGTTTGGACTTGCATCTGATTAGTCTGTGCATGTCGAGATGATGGGACTTGTGATACCGGCGTTGTTGTCATCTGATAGGATCCAACCGCTGCCGGTTGCACTGGCGGTGCCGCCTGCGGCTGCGGCAGTGGAGCCGCTGGTATCTGTGGCGGCGCCTGTGGCGGTACCTGTGACGTTGCGGGCGCCTGTGCGCACCTCAGCGGTACACGCGTATACCATACAGTAGGCATGCGCGGCACTGGGGCCGCTGTTACTCTTGGCGGAGGGCCAGCCGATAACTGCGGCGGTGGACCCACTGGGTCTACAAGAGGTTGGGTCGTCGCACTTTGTGGTGATTCTGTCGCTAACAGCTGGGCCGGTGGAACCAATGGGGCTCGTGGTGTTGCCGGCACTGTGGGTGGGCCAGATAGCCGCCTGACTGAAACATCATACTCCGACAAGTTGGGACCTGGTCTGGTCTGATGTAAGATCTGATGGGGTTCTTGGCCCCCAGTGCCTGGTTGTGAAGTTGGAGCTTGCACCCTTTCCAGCTGGGCTGGGCGTAAGACCTGCTGTGAGGGATTAACTTGCAACCCCTCCTGTAAAACTCTACCACCAAAGCCTGGGTGGGACTCTGACTGCCACCACCTCTCGGATACTCCTGGAGGGGGCGGATACCTCTGCCACCGATAAAATGCTGGGCTAACCTCCTGCACCGGGCTGGGTGCATGGGAATACTGAAACAACTCTCCATCCGCTCCTATAGGTTCACCCATGATACCTCTATCCTGATCCAGCAACCCTTGTGCAAGCCCATTAGACTGTTGTGATGCCGTACTAAAGGGCGTGAAGTCAAGCTGATCCAAAACCTCTTCCGGCAATGAAACCAATGACGAGAAATAATCCCTTGTGATACCACCTTTACGTTCCAACAGCAAGCCTGCCACAGCATGACTTACTCCTGGAATGCCCACGAGTTCGTCATATGAACACTCGTTCACCGGAAGTGGGCCTTCAATAACCTCAAAAGGGCTTACTATATCTGACAACATGATGTATCAATTAAAAATAACAACTTTCCAAAACACAAAATTACCTTAAAACCCAATTGGGTAACACCCCACTCCCCGTCAAACAAAAAGGCGAACCACCGGGGTGAGAAAAAACCCTGAAGAACAGAAATCAGCAACCTGCAAAGAAAAATATACCAACGCTTAGTCGGCCTAAAATAACAAGTACCAACTCTTCGGTGGTCTAAGAAAAAAAACGAAGTCCAAACACAGCAATGTCACCACCTAAGGTAAAAGTACACCCGCAAGTGCACGAACACTCCAAAATTCCCAAAATATATAACAAGTAGCCCGGGAAAGGTGTCCGTTTAATAGCAGGAACAAAACAAAAAAACGGTCCCTAAATGCAGGAAAAACTAATCTGAAAAGGGTATCCCTTTAATTTCCCCCAGCACCGGAATTAATTTCTCAATGAAGAAAAATAATCCAAAAAGGCGTCCCTTGAATTCTCAGAAAACACAAAAAGTGACCCCAAAATGTAACAAAAATCAATCAAGGAAAGATGCCCCTTTAACCCTGAAAGAACACAAGAATTAATCTCTAAATTCAGAAAAAATAATCCAGGAACGGTGTCCCTTTAAGTTTAGAAAACACAAGGATTAATTTCTAAATGTAGAAAAATAATTCTAAAAAGGTGTCCCTTTAACTTCAGAAGACCCACGAATTAATATCTAGATGTAGAAAAAATAATTCGAGAAAGGTGTCCCTTTAACTTCAGAAGACCCCCGAATTAATATCTAGATGTAGAAAAAACAATTCGAGAAAGGTGTCCCTTTAACTTCAGAAGACCCCCGAATTAATATCTAGATGTAGAAAAAACAATTCGAGAAAGGTGTCCCTTTAACTTCAGAAGACCGACGAATTGATTCTTAAATGTAGAAAAAATAATTCTAAAAGGGTACCCCTTTAATTCAAACACCAAAGTCAAATGCTAGATTCTGAAGAAGAATTCAAGATCACGTAAAGGACCCTAGCCCGGTAAGCTAGGAAAGTGTACATCAAAAGTCCAAGTCAAGAAGGTAACAGAACCTTGTAGCTCTAATTGTAGTCCAAATGTAAACACACCAGAAAAATAAATACTAACACCTATCCTTAGTCTAAAAGAATATAACAACAACAGGGGGACTAAGACGGGAGACTTATCCCTTTAATCCAAAATTAATCCTTATAACAGTCACAAATAATCCGAAAATAACTAGACTAAACGGGGAGACTTATCCCTTTAATCTAGAAATATTTTTGTAAAGAGCCAAAAAATATTGTATACAGCTAGGCCAAACAGGGAGACTTATCCCTTTAATCTAGAAATATTTTGCAAGAGCCAATAAATATTTTATAACAGCTATACTAAAGAGGGAGACTTATCCCTTTAATCCAGAAATATTTTTGTATAGAGCCAAAAAATATTGTATACCGCTAGACCAAACAGGGAGACTTATCCCTTTAATCTAGAAATATGGTTGCAGAAAGCTGAAAAATATTTTATTACAGCTAAACTGAACAGGGAGACTTATCCCTTTAATCTAGAAAATCTTTTTGTAAAGAGCCAATAAATATTTTATAACAGCTATACTAAAGAGGGAGACTTATCCCTTTAATCTCAAAATAGTTTCGTAAAAAGCTGAAAAATATTTTATCACAGCTAAACTAAAGAGGGAGACTTATCCCTTTAATCCACAGATATTTTTGTAAAAAATAATTTGAGTCAGGAACTATGTCCCTTTAGTCCAACTCAGCGTATCACGCAAATATCTAGAAATAAAATAGACGAATAGGTCTCAGCGGAAAGTCTACCCCTGTTCTTACAAACAAGATATAAAATAAAATATAAAAGAAATCAAGAACTAGCCTAGAATCTGTACTGTAGCACAGCCCAACCAGGAACTGCAACTACACCGTCACTCTGACAGATCGATGCAGGCGCCAGACACACTCTCACTGCTAGATCTATGCAAACGCTATCGGTATGACGACAGGCACACTCTCACCGTTCGGGTCGGTCAAAACGAAACGATAGTGCTATACGCCGCAGGTCACAACGAAACGATATTGCTAGACGCCTTAAACGATACCCACACTTTACACGGCAGATCGTAAGCTCCGTGCCCAATGTGACCGCTGCGATACCAAAACGATATCCAAAGCCAACGGAAAATCCCCAAAACGCACGTGGAGAAATATTCACCTCGAGATGGTTGCGAGGGAGCGCGATAGATAATTGAACAACTTGAGCAAGTTCAATCACCACTCGAAAAGTTTGCAAATCACTAAAACGTGAATCTAAATAACACACAACACAAGCTCAGCACCCTGCAAAATATCACAAGCTCAGCCCTGGAAAGTTGACAGTCCCACTGTCACCCTCTCCCCCGCCAAAGCAAGCAAATTTCACCCCGCACTGACACCTGTGCGATAGACACAATAAATCACTGCTGACCGCCACCGAGCAAGCAGCGGGCAGCTATAGGCCTAGCAGTCACCACGACTCCGCAAACGCGATTCGCACTGCTGACTACGCCAATGTTGTTCGAGTGCTCAGTTCGAACAATCTTAAAAGTGGAAATGTACTGCACGAAAGACGAAATACATGCATCACATATATTCAGTCAAAAGTATATTGACTCACCGTAAGTTCTGTCCCACGATGAATCCAGTAGAACAACTGAACAGGTAGAAAACAGCAATATAACTCAGCAATAACAACAGTATAACTTCTCAATAGGTTGGTTCCAGTACATCTCCCAGCAGTATCCAAAGATGGCGATGCCGTCCGCATCCTCCATCACGGGGTGTCGAATCCCTGCTTCTGATTGGTCACCTCTGGTGAAGTTGCACGCGGCACTACATCTTGGCTTGCCATGAGGTCTCCAGCAGCAGACGACGATGGTAGCAGACGACAAGGATCAGTAGCTGAAAACGCCAAATCGGCCTGGCCGTTTTCACTACAGCATTATGGCAATATGGTCTAAACCCACTCGGCTGCGCCTCGTGGGTTAAACCATGCCAAAGTTACCTTGTGCACACAGTTCCTACTGACCCACTCTAACCCATGCATCATTTGTATAATGTCTGCTTTTCATAAATTCCTAAAATCAGTCCTTAAAATGTCCCTTCTGATCTGAATATCAAAAATTTTCAGCTCGCGCTTCGCGCTCGCATCATTTGTTTAATGAAATACGTATGGTCCTAGTTAATTCTTACAAAAAACCTTAGAATGCCCCACTTCAGGTCTGAATTATCTAAATTTTCAGCTCGCGCTTCGCGCTCGCATTGTTTAGCGAGACAGGTACCTATCATGTTTACACAAATGTGATTATAATGTCCCTTTTTAGGTGAATATAAAAAAAAAATTTCAGCTCGCGCTTCGCGCTCGCATTATCTGATCAGTGAGATACATATCAGTTTAATGACATTGTCCTTAAAATGTCTCTATTAGGTCAGTATAACTGGCAACTGAGCGCACTCACTCAGTGATTCAAATTTTTTGCTGGTGCCTCCCCCCCATGCCGTGACCCACGGTACGCCACTGTGGACATATCAATGGCAATTCCTTGCATATCTAAAAACCTGGTTGCAAAAAAAAATGCCAAAATATTTCAGTCATCCCCCCACCCATCAACACGGATTTACGCCAGTGACCTAGGTCCATGGTTGAAGGGATGCTCCGGGCTGAAAAAATCTAATTAGTGAAATGCTTAAAACAAATCATAAAAATCTGTGAACCAATAACGAAGATATTAAATTTGAAAGTTGACCAAAATTTTGTGAGAACATTTAATGTGGAGCGTTGGGGCCCAGTGGATTAGTCTTCGGACTTTGAAACAGAGGGTTCGAATCCTAGCCATGGCGTAATTTCCTTCAGCAAGAAACTGATCCACAGTGTGCTGCACTCAACCCAGGTGAGGTAAATGGGTACCGGTAGGAAGTAATTCCTTAAGCCGGGTAATATAGGAGCGCCTTAAACACCTAACAAGGTGGATATGTGCGCAATATGAATACCCTATATTATTATTATTATGTATTAAGGCCACAGCTCTTGTCAGCTTCGAGTCGCAGACCGGTCATGTCAGAGACAAGTCGCAAGGAAAATCGGAAGGATTTGACATGTCGAATCCTTATGACTGGATCGCAAGCTTAATCTAACTTCCAACCAATCAGACAGCAGAGTTGCACGACGCGTATATGATAAACAACGCGCATACGCAGTAGTAAGCGCACTTTCTCAGTTGCTATGCCAAAAAGCAAAAAGTGCATGCGTGAGTCGCAGATCGGATCGCAAGGTGTGCGGTGTCGAGGCTTAACGCTTACGACTGCCTTGCGACTCATCTCCCCTGGCCCTCACTCAGTCGCAAGCCAGTCGGCGACCAGTCGGGTCGTAAGGTGTGCGGTGGCCTTTATGCATGTCGGCATAAATATTCATTACAGGTGGGCTAATGATGTCATGTCTCCACCTTCTCCTTTTTCTTACACAATGTTCATATAATGATATGCCCCCCTCGTCACCAGTTGCAGCAATGAATATTTAATGTTTTTAGGACAAAATTTGAATAAACATAGTTTCATGTAGCAAAATACAAAAGAACAATTGGGGATATGACATCATCGTTGAATATTCATGAAGACATGCATAGTGTTTCACCAAATGTATGCAAATATTTATTTAAAATGTCATAACTTCGTTATTAACTTCGTTATTCCTTGTCCAAAGTGATCAAATTTTCAGTGTTTTGTTCATATGATATTCCTTCATAAGTTCAAATGATATATTTTGCAGCCTGGAGTATTCCCTTTAATGGAGAAAGCAAATACTTATAGCCCTATAATAGTAGTAGTAGTAGTAGTAGTAGTAGTACTAGTACTACTACTTCTACTACTACTACTACTACTACTTCTACTACTACTACTACTACTACTACTACTACTACTACTACTAATAATAATAATAATAATAATAGCAATAAATAATAATGATAACAATGATAAATCATTATACGAAAAAAACTGAAGGGTTTCATTTAATCTAGTATCTATTTTGCAGCTGGATGCCCAGACGACTGGTTCCCGGGATTTCGCAAGTGCTACCTTTTCCCGAAAATGAAAGGCCCGGATTTGGACGTGGCTGCAGGCTACTGTAATTCCCTTTCTGTTGTCACCCTAAAGGATGGGGTGGAGAAGTACCCCTCTCTTCTTGTTCCAGAGAGCGACGATGAGGTCCAAGAATTAAGAAACATTTTGAAGATAGTGACCGCAAACGGGAGACTGTTCTTCTCCCAGAGTCTCTGGCTCAACTGCAAAAGAAACGAAGAGGAATCATTTTCCTGCTTCACAGACAGACACGGGAATGTCTCCCAGTACAGAAGTATGTGAATTAAAGTGTCCTGCAATGATGACGATGATGATGATGATGATAATGAGGATGATGATGATAATAATTGTGATGATGACGATGGTAATAAGGATGGTGATGATCATGATGATAATAATAATGAAGATAATAATAATGATGATAATAATAATGAATATAATAATAATAACAATAATGATAATAATAATAATGATAATAATACATAACTACTACTCATAAAAACAAATAATACGTCCTTATTTCGCTTAATACGTACCTTATCTAAAGTCTACAAGCGCTTTACAGTATTAACATATCATCCTGTCTTGTTTAGAATTACCGCATCATTTTCTTGACAAATCCTAGAAAGTTTTTTTTTGTTCATTTAAAAATATAAAAATTTTCTTTTAAAAAGTTCTTTGGAAAATATATCTCTCTGAGCATTGATAGATCGGAAGAGGTGCAGGGCACATGGGGGTAGCATTCAATATTTTTTTTTCATAATAAGAGTGCCCCCTTATTATCATCCAGGCGAGATATTGGAGGGGGAGGTCTCAAACCTTTTCCACAAAATAGTAACGTATTCGACTCATTGGCAACTGAGTAGAATACTCCTCAGGGAGTGGATGATATGCATAGGTTGTGTGCGGGATGGAATCCGTTGACTGCATGGGGTGAAACAAATCTGTAAAAGCTTAGATACGTACAGATGGCTAAACTGAGCGCATTAATAGTTTTTATTGTATTATTAAGTTATACGCCCAGCACATGTTGTGCAACTGAAAATTCGATAGGATCTATAGCATGCATTGGCCAGAGTGGACTCATCTGCCGCCTTACCAAAATGTTTCAGACAAATATATGGATGTACGGTATATCCTAAGCACTACAGCTGTTCACATCCAAGTATTAAACATAGTACATGACTATAGTGAAAAATTGAAAAAATAATTAAAAAACTTTGATGATATATAGATACTTACTTTTCATATCTTTCTGTTTATTTGTCTGTTTTTTTATTAGATTGGCATAAAAAAGAACCGCCGAGTGACAATCCTAGAAACTATGACTGCGTAATACAGCGGGATTCGCAAATGAGTTACAAGTGGAAAATCTGCCCGTGTAATTTTCAAGAAGCAAATCGAACGAACATGCCTGCTACTGTCTGTCAAATACATCAAAGGTGAGCCGATAGCCATGATAGCGTCATCTGAGTTTTCGCATTTACTACGGAGTCACTCTCTAAAACGCATCGATTCCTTTGAAAATGCAATTAAAATCACAATGGAAAGCTGAGAGGCTTTTGTCGAGAGTTGGTGGACTGGGACAGCAGATCATCCGAAGATTTCCGCAAGATTTGCATCGGACGAACAATGGCAAATACGTCGTTGTCCAGAGTCAAGAGATTCCGATGCTGTACGTGCCGGTCCATAAACTTTCGACAAAAGCTTCTCAGCTCTCGGCAAATGTGATTTGACTTGCATGTAAAGGATATGGTGCGTTGTAGAGTGTGTCTCCGTAGTATATATTGCGAAAAATCCGGCTTTCAACGCAAAAGTTCAAGGGCCTTAATTTGGATTCGAGTGGAAACTTCTTCTAGCTTTGGTGACTGTATTATTGAGTGAAAATTCAAAACCAGTCTCATCTTTCGATTTGTGATTATCCAGGCCTAGTATTTAGATAGAATTTCTCAAAGTATTCACTACAATTGGTCATTTGTGCTTATACTTTCTAAAAGTTGCCTACCTGGTATACTTCGTCAAAGGAGGCGGTGAGGAGAGCATAGTTTAAAAACAGGGACGTCACCACGGGGGGGGGGGGGGCGACCGCACGCACCAAAGACTTTTTTCAAGTAGTGAAAAAATAGGACGAAAAGGGGGCAAGGAAACAGAAAGGAAGATGGAGGACTGGGTCTCACAACTCCTTTTTACTTCCATGCACCACTGTTCAAGCACTATAAAAATATTGAGTAAAAATTTACCCAATGTTGGGTAGAAAGGAAACAAGCATGTTTGCTGCGTAATTTTTTGCCTCATATCGGGTAAAATGCAAGCTTAAAGGGTAAATTTCAACGCAACATTGCGTAAAATTTACAAAATATTTTGGTACATCATTTTACCCAGAAAGCATACATATTCCCTTTTTACCCAATATTGGGTTAACTGTTTTTAGAGTGAGTGAAGTTATTGATATTATCTTATGTTCGTCATACCCCCCCCCCCCCCCTTCGAAATTTCCTGACGCTGCCCCAGTATTACAATAGAACATTGGAAATACAAATATTAGAACTATCCATATGCAGGGAAAAACTGAAACTACAGAAGAGTTTCATTCAGTTTTTGAGGGTGTCGTGGTCTAGTAGTGGTTACGACTCTCGTCTTTCGATCAGAGGGACGTGGGTTCGAAACCCAGCCATGGCGTGTTTTCCTTCGGCAAGAAATTTACCCACATGCTGCTGCACCCAACCCAGGTGATGTGAATGGGTACCCGACAGGATTAACGCCCTGAGCACTGGAAAGCAGCTCGAGCTAAAGCTGGGGCAATAACAATGCACTTCGGAAAAGATTATTTCTAGATTTGATGATGGCGCTTTATAAATGTCTATTTTCATTATTATTATTATTATTATTACTATTATTGTCATTACTACTACTACTACTACTACTACTACTACTTTTATTATTATGATTATTGTTATTATTATCATCATTATTATCATTATTATCATTATTATTATTATTATTGTTATTATTATTATTGTTATCATTATTATTATTAGTAGTAGTAGTAGTAGTAGTATTATTATAAAACCTTGTGAGGAGAAGTAGTTTTTATTTGAAATCGAGATAATTTTTTTTACTATAAACTGAATGGAGAAGCCACTCACAATGGCCCGTATTCTGAAGTCCGGTTTAAAGTTTTGGTTAAAAGTATGGATAGCCAATTGTTACATAAGTCACTAACAGTAGAGATATCATATTTCAGCTCATTTGGCTCTCAAATCATTCATAATTGTCTAGGAAGTATAAATATGATTGTCTTCACCCTCGATGAATCAGGAAAGACCACAGTAAACGTAAAAAACATACAACTTAATAAAAATTTTGACACTTTTGGCTTCCCATAATTTTAGCAAAGAGTTAGACCATGGTCTAAGTTAAACCTGACTTCAGAATACGGGCCGTTGCCACGTACTAGCTTTGTGGATCAAGAGCTTTACACAGTGAGCACTACAATGTTTATAAAGTCAAGCATGTATATACGGATGATATTGTGTGGTAATTAAAAAAAAAAAATTGTGATTATAATCTGGAAATGAGCTTAAATTTGAAAATATAACATTTTCTCAATGTTTATATAATTTTGAAGTCAGGATCTTTCAATTAATTTTCAAATTAAACTGCTCTATAGCATTTGGAATCTATATATTTTCTAAAGGAGAATCACATCTCATTCCAGAACTGTTGTCATAAGTTATGTGAGCTATAGACCGCATGTAGCGAGAAAAATGTTATTGATTCGTAGACTTTTGTATGCTCCGTTACTATGTTTTACTTTTGGCCGAGCGATATATATATAAATATTTATATATATTCTAGGATATATATCTCTATGATCTACATACAGTGAAAACATTCTGAAAATGACATAAATCAATAAAATAGGATTCTTTTCAACCCTATAACAAATCATTTTAGATGTTTATAATGCATAATCATAATCATTATCATGTGATATCACGCAATAACACCACGTTCCCTCCCTTCTCCTTTTTTCTCTGCCCTTTTTTCTTTGTATTGTTTTCTATTTTTTTAAAATTCTATTTATGTATACCGGTGAATCCTGCCACAAGCCTTTGCTATTAGGGCCTTACGCCTTTTTCTATACACATATACATATACATATTTATATTCTTCATGATAAACTGATTTTTGTATGAATTTATGTTTACAAAAAATGTAGAGTTTATATTGTAAAATTTAATAAAACAAACGTTTATTTTACTTTTTAAAATAATATCATATTTACATAATATTACATACTATATAATTTCAAAGGCTTTTTGTTTTAATTCATTGTATGTATTATATTTTCTACGATGTAACAATAATATTAGATGAGACCACTGTGTGTGTAGGTTGTATATCAAAGCGCTCATCACAAGTTTTTCATCTGTATGTACGTAGAATGAGTAATCGAGAATGTAGAGTGATCAGTATCACGCGTCACACATTCCTTAAAGTTCATCGTTTGGTTCTTGATCAATAAACACCGAAAACAATGATATGGTAGCCTCACAGATATTAAAATGCAGTTTCCCCTTTTCGTCATAAAGCCGTTTATATATCAGGTTTATTGCATGTGATGATCGACTAACGACTGAGACATAATAGCGAGTTTTTGCATCGGCAACGCAGAGCGAATTCAAGGACACGGTAAATATATTGGAATTGCCAGTCAAATGACAATGAAGAGCTGGGAGGTCTTTGTCGAAAATTAGTGAACCGGAACTGCAGTTTTGTCCAAGGTTTCGGAACTGACGAAAAAATGCAAATAATTCTGTCGCTCGTCCAGAGTCCAGGACGAGACTCTTGTTTTAATTTCTCTAATTTTCGACAAAGACTTCTTGGTTGCTCACCTTGGTCATGAAGGGAATTTGACAATATATTTCCTATGTTCTTGAAAGTGTTCTGCGTTGCGGTGCGAAACTCCCTAATGCCAATGTCACACCAATCAGACTAAATCGACCAATGATATGCCACTCGATTAATGCAATCGCTGTGGAGTCGGTTTCGTTGGTGTTACTGTACACTCTAAAAAAATATTGAGTAAAATTTACCCAACATTGTGTAAAAAGGGAACATGCATGTTAGTTTGGTAAGATTCTGTCCCATATTATGCAAAATGCTAGTTTTATGGGTTAATTTCAACGAAACATTGGGTAAATTTACACAATATTTGGCTTCATTTTTCCCACCAAACATGCACGTTCCCTTTTTTTTAGAGTGTAGGATAACATAGATAATCATGGAACCCCCCCCCCAAAAAAAAAAAAACTATTCAAAATGTTTCATATTTTCCCTTCTTTATTCTTTTTCATCTTGACTTTTTTCTACTTTATATAATATCTCCAAAGGAATTTACATATCTATATAATACATATAGATTATCCAGGAAACCCCAAAACACTAAACAGAAAACTATTCAAATTCTTTATTTTGGCTTCCCTTCTTTATTTATTCTCATTACGATTATTATCTACCTTATAAAGCTATATATAGTTATATTTCCAGAGAAAAATAATTAATATTTAGATAATCTAATTTTGTACGAACAATCAAATATTCAAAGCTATTGCATATTATCGAAATTTTGGAATGAATAAAAGAGAAAATTAATTTAATCAAGCGATTTTCATAATTTTTACAATCATATAAATATATGTAATATAATGCAAAATTCCGAAAAGTGTAGACAAATAAAACCACACTTCCAATGTTTACCTTTTAAATGACCGAAGAGGATAAAATACTTTCATAAATACATTCATTCATGCCATCAAAAGAGGAAATAAAATCATTTTTAAATAAACCTTGATCAATATTTTTTTCACATTAGGGTTTCTTTTCTCTCACACAGGTTCATCAATAAATAAATTCCATATCCCATTGCAAAAATTTAAAAATTCACAAAGTTTTGTCCAATGTAACATACTTACAATTATAATTATAATACCAGTAAAATACATTTTCATTAAAGGAATACCTAGCGTATATGTGATATATGCCTTTGAATATTCGTAAGGAGAAATTCAATCTTTATGAGTCTATACAATCGATTAAAATGTATAATATATATTGCTTTATTACTTAAAATGGAAAAGTATTTACATGTGCTCCAAAGCACTTCAAGTCTTAACCTGGTATGGTAAACGCATGCAGTAGTCCGTTGGCTGATGTGATGACTATTCGATATGCTGACTAGTTGATGTACTGCTAGGTGATGTACTGACTAGTTGATGTGATGATCATTTTATGTGAAGACTAGTTGATATGCTGACTAGGTGAAATGATGAATAAGTTGTAGTCACTGGCGGATCCAGGGGGGGGGGGACACAGCCAGCCCGTGCTCCCCTTTTTAAGAGCCATAATCAAAATTTGTAAAGTAAATATACCACTTTTACCCAAGTGTGCCCCCCCCCCCCTTGAAAGCAAGGACCTTTTGTTTTCTTTCTTTTGCTTTTCAAATTTTCTGCCGACAAAATGACCTCCGATTTTAGGTGAAAACCTTTAAAAAAACCTTTTTTTACTTGTCAAATTTTCATAGGAAAATGTGCTCCCCTTCTGGAAAATCCTGGATCCGCCCCTGGTTGTAGTTGATGTGACAATTATTTGTAGCGGCAATACTAGGATGTTGTATAGTGATTGGGCTAATGGAGGGCAAATTGAAATAATGAAGGGGTGCAAGGGCGGATTACTCTCCATTTGTATCCCCTTCATTACTTTTTTCAGAGTTTGCCTCGGGACAAAGGAGGGGGAGGGCATTTGAACTATAGGGGATGTCTCCATACCCCCCTATCTTCCCTCGGTGCCGCCACTGAATATAATTATGATGTGATGACAAGTTAATATGCTGACTAGTTAGTTGGATGACTAGTTAATGAGGTGATATGATATGACTAGTTGGTGCATTGCCTGGTTGATGTATTGACTATTTGATATGATGACTAATTGTTGCGCTGAACATGTGATGACTTGGTGATATACTGAATATTTGATGTGCTGACTAGTTAATGCGATGACTAGTTGGTTGTCGATTGAGT
Source organism: Lytechinus pictus (assembly GCF_037042905.1). Taxonomy (NCBI): domain Eukaryota; kingdom Metazoa; phylum Echinodermata; class Echinoidea; order Temnopleuroida; family Toxopneustidae; genus Lytechinus; species Lytechinus pictus. The sequence continues at coordinate 14,903,444 of NC_087261.1, read as the reverse complement.
GGTGGCCGTCTCATTGGCGTTGATGATACCAAGAAGCACGTTCTTATAGTCTCCACTGGTATCATCAGTGACCATGGTAGCTAGCGGTGTAGCGTGCTTCTCCATGAACATCACCTTTATAGAAGCCAGATCGATCTAAAACAAAGAAAATGATGAAGAGAGTGCGTAATAAGTAATGAGCATTGCAGTAAACGTGGCAAAAGACATTGTAAAATATTTTTTCCTTCAACATTCAACATGGTAATTGTTTAATAGATATCTTTCAGTATCTATTCCAATGTTAGCTTAATTGGAAGTTATTTTGAACCGACTTTTACTACAACTTATGTTGCATGTTTAGGATTATGACTTCGTGGACATCGATATCAATAATATTAATTGCATTCATGCCTATAATTTGGCGCATATCGAATCCACATCACAACTTAATACCTCCTTTATCAAAGCGTGAACCACATAAAATGGTATCAAATTATTCTGGAGAAGATATTCTTTCAGTCAGGACACATGAGTTTTGTATAATACCATAATTCTATAGACATTATTTTTCATTGAATTGGCGAAACTTGGTGAACATTTTTTTTCCGGACTCACTCGTTTAGGGGGGGGGGGGAATTGACTCTCCTGTGCATGTTTAAAGTACTAACCTCGGATCTGCCAACGACGATTCGGATGAGTTTATCATCATTGGTACCTAATCCCTTCATCGCATAGTACAGAGAATCGGCGTAGAAGAGAATCGGTTGGTGGATACTCTCAACTGTAAGATTATACGATCAAATTAAACCAGATGAAACGTCAATGAAATCTGAAAATGAGTCACTGTCAATAAAACAAATGAATACATCTGCATACCCGTAGGTAGGAGCCCCCTAAAAAATAAAACATTTTATGCAAGTTTCGAAATATCGGACAGGGGGAAAAGTTCATAAGGTTTAAATACCGAAAATAGTTAACAGGTATTTCTTTGGAAACCCTTTTATGAAATATCCTCGATTGTTGATTAGAAAGGTAATTGAAGTAATATAGTTTTCTTATAGGTATAGAGGAAACAGAATACATGAATTGGAATTGACCACGTCATTCTTTTGATGGTTAGTGATCATTTTTGTTGTTTTACCAACGACCAATCTTTTAGGGCCCCACACGAATGTAATGTTAAACTTAACTGTACTGGATGTATAATCAATATTCTAAATTTTTATCTCATAACACATTCCCGCTTCGACCAAAGGCAAGCAATAATGAATAAGAAAAAAATAAGGAGAAGAAGAAGAAGAGGAAGAAGGAGGAGAAAGAAAATATTTTGAAGTCATACAAGAAAGAAAATCGACGTAATGCAAATGAACTTACAAATGATACTGAAGGCAGCTTTCTGATTTTCAGCCATTTTACTACCCTTTACAACTGTTTCCAAACTCTGCTTGTTGGCCTGGAATTGCTGCAAGTCAACCAAAAAAAAAAAAAATCAATTTCAGATTCAAAGTTTATTCATATAAACTACAGGACATTTCAGGTTATCATAACAAAAATTAACATCAACATCCAAAGTAACAAAATATAGAAGTTATGGCAAATGAATCATCCAGAAAGAACTTCTGTTAATGTTTGATACAAACAGGTACAGTCCCATTACAAATCAGTGCATTTTTTTATTATGAGGGACTGGTACCTTTAGAACTTACTCTACTTATATCAAAATTAATTTCACAGAAAAGTGAACTTTCACTTACAGACTTTCAAACGTGAAATTAAGAAAAAGAGAAAAGGTTCGAAAAGATAAGAGATCGGTTACAGAAAGAATTGGGATCGAACGCAACTTCACTTTCAGCTAATCAAACGTGCGTATTTGGGACATGCGCGTGATAGTTGTTTTAAACACAGTTTTTATGCAACCGGCCCCAAGATGTTATTGGACATACCGCATTGGCTTGGGCGAAGGTTTGACTCAGCTGGGCGATACTGGCCTTACCGAAGAGTTCCTCAACGCGTTCATTAGGCAGCTGCCAATCCTCTGGTATCGTCTGAATATCATTAAAGAAAACGAATCCAATTTTTACAGATGCATTTCCAATTGCAGTTCGATTATGGTCGTTTCCCTCGTTCTTTCTAACATTTTATATAATTTTCAGATGATGATTGAAGGTTTGGATGGTGGAATGAACAATCGCGGAAGTATAAAGCCATTCGTAAGTTAAGAGCGACTTTAAGAACGACTGGCGATCCTTTCTTGTGGTAAATGGTATATTCATTGGCGATGGTTAAGCGCGTAAGAAGGTTCACCAGTCGTTCTTAAAGTCGCTCTTAACTTACGAACAGCTTTATGAAACGGAAGGACTGTGATAAAAGTTAGTAGATATAGAAATTGAAGTGAAAGTGGAGGTTAGGAGGTAGAGAATTCTCTTCAATCCTGAAGACGGACAGTCAACCTGTCCGAAACGTCGATTCTTCTCTTTTGCTCCATTGTGACACACATGTATTACCAGGTATCTAAACCATGGACCTATAAGTGTCGGGAGCTAGCGTATTATATAAGCATAACTTTTCTTGACATTCTAGACAGGCCCCTCCGTTCTTTGGTTTTCTTTTAAACATTTCTTTGATAATCTCACTTCTATGAAAAACAGAATAAAAATATAAATACGAGGCGTTGAAAAAATTCATATAAATAAATATAACTTACTTTGAAAAAGTAAGCAGCATCATCAGCTGCCTGGACCATGTTTGGGAATACTGAAGTTGAACGTTCCCCCTATAGAAAAATGATAATAAAATAGATAATATTACAGAAATGATAATTTTTTTCAAGCAAAACCTGATTGACGGACAACGACATATGAATGAAATATTTGTAACAAAATCAAGTTAAACATGCATATCGACCCCTCCTTTGAATTATAGGGTCCTTTGTAGATTTACTTGAGAAGAAGAAAGTGGTTAAAAGAAACATAAATCTTTTCGGTTTTTCGTTTTAAAGAAAAAAAAAAGGTCATATTTACATTTTAGATATTGAAATGCAATTCATTGAATGATTCAATTAGAAAATTGGTCATTCATTGTAGCGTAGATTAATCAGGTTGATTGATTGACATAATTACCATTGCTTTGTTTTGAGAATATAAATTCAATAAACTAAAGATAAACATGATCTCGAACTATTTCAACGATTTCTGGTCAGGGTAACATGGTTAAACATCATATTATTTAGAATTTAGGATGATGCACATTAGCAAAATAATACATATATTATATATAAAAATAAAATAGGAATGAAAAAAATTATATTTCATGTTGATATTGTCTGATAAATGTGAAGACTGGAACTTACCACTAGGATGTTACCGATCACATTCTTGAACGCTCCCTTATCATCGGCTTTCATCACATCTTCGGTCAAGTCAGTGGTGAAAGCTAAAAAGGCAAAAAATATCATTTAATGTCATCATGATTATTCTTTAATTCTACTACTACACTTTGCAACACTTTTTGCTTCTAATACTAGCATTATTATTATTATTATTATTTATTTATTTATTTATTTATTATTATTATTATCATTATTATTACTATCATTCTTCTTATTATTATTATTTGTGAACAGTATTAGTACTAGTATTTCTACTACTTCTATTACTCCTCCTACTACATGTACTACTTCTACTACTATTATCACTACTACTACTACTACTTCTATTAATACTTCTGATACTGTTGCTACTTATACTGCTTTTACTACTACAACTACTTCTCTTTGATTCCTTCTTCATAATTTCTTCCTTAAAATATTTATTGAGATAAGCTAGGAACCTTACATTCCGCATCAATATATGTAACGTTGGATAGGTATTCACAACTCATATATTTAAGAAAAGATATGAAATACATACGCTAATTGAAAATCATAGCATATGTAGAAAGTAAAAAGCATGTTGAGCTTACTCTCTTTATATGCAGCGGCGATGGCCAGCACATCCTACAATGAAATTAATACATGAACAGATTTGCATTAGTTAAATACATCTGTATTAAAGATTAATTCAATGCGGTAACGATCACATGAATCTTTCGAAGAGAATCTCAAATAAAATTGTTTGTTTGCACTGTCACATTACAAACAAACATCACGCACAAAGACCAACACCTTCTAGTTAAACAAAACCATTTATATTTCAGTAACGAAATATATATTATATAATATACTGATAACTTAGTCAGTATTGACAACGTTGATTAATCTGTACCATCATGATCCCACATGGTCATGTTATCATTGTAAATGTTTGATCCAATAGAATACAAACTTTTTGCATTGCGGATGCCAACAGATTCAGTTCAATTGAATTAAATTTATGGTGCTTTTATTGTCAAATCCACAATTCTTATCCTCTCCCAATCAGTTTTTAAGCTCATGAATTCAAATTTTGATATCGGCGAAGAATTTCAACCATTAATTTAGTACATCTTTGGTGAAATTGGGCTTATCAGGCTGTGATATTTTTGCGTGAACTAGAGCAGGGGCCCGTTTCATAAAAGACTTACAACTGTTGTAACTTTGCCATTATGGTAACTACCATGGTAACAGGGCTCGTCAGCCAATCAGAATCAAGGTTACCATGGTAGTTGTCATAATGGCAAAGTTACAACAGTTGCAAGTCCTTTATGAAACGGGCCCCAGAAAATGATTTTACTTACATTTGGATTTAATGGGTAGATGATCTCGAGTAGAGCCTTCTCCATCTCATCACCTCCACACTATTGAATGCCAAGGAGAAAAATTAAGAGAGCGGAAAGTTTAACGCTTTTATTTGCCAACAAACTGCCAATTAGCAAGAGATAGTTTGTCATTTCTTCTTCCAAAACTCCGAAATTCACACACACTTTCACCTAATGCTCTCAAACCCTATGCCTCCGTGTTAATAATAATAATAATAAAAATAATTGTGCATTTATATTGCGCAATTTCTATATGTATTTACTCAACTGCGCATTACAATAATGTTATTATTACCCCGGCTATAGCCGTGCTGCCTACAGGCGCTCTGGCATTCGAGGAATTTCTTCCTGCCGGGTACCCATTCACCTCAGGCTCACCTGGATTGAGTGAATCTCAATGTTGTTCAAGTTTAAAACAATCTTCAGATGGGAGAGGAAATACATGAAATAATCTTCAGATGGGAGAGGAAATACATGAAATATGTATAGCTCCATCATGCGATATATTAGAGTATTGAGTGCAATAAATAGTGTAGCATAATAGGATAATACAAGTATCCAATAAATTTCAAAATATTCATTATATTTTTCAGTGTTATGTAATAAACAAAACTAGCATTTCATTAAAATTGTGAACTATAAATTGTTGCTCGATCTGGAAGTTTGATCTGGAACTAAAATATGAAGAAAAAAAAAACGTACTAACAATTTCTTTCCACGATAGAAAGAAAATCAACCTGTCAAAGGTACGGAGCTCAGTGTGCGGCTCCAGTAGGAAGCACATATTGTGTGGCCCTGATTTAAAAGCCTTACCGAATCTGAAAATTCATGTGGATCTCATAAGATATGGTTCACTGTCAAAGTTTTTGTAACATTGAAACAATATCATGAATATATTTTTGATAGGCCTGGTGGGTGTTTCATAAAGCTGTTCATAAAGTTACGAACGACTTTACGCACGACTGGAACCTGTTCTTGGGTCATAACTCAATTACATAGGGATATCAGATAGCACAAGAAAGGATCACCAGTCGTGCGTAAAGTCATTTGTATCTTACGAACAGCTTTATGAAACACCCACCAGGCCTATCAAAAATATATTCATGATATTGTTTCAATGTTACAAAAACTTTGACAGTGAACCATATCTTATGAGATCCACATGAATTTTCAGATTCGGTAAGGCTTTTAAATCAGGGCCACACAATATGTGCTTCCTACTGGAGCCGCACACTGAGCTCCGTACTAAAGCCACAAACTTTGTGCTCCTTAGCCCACTGGAGCCGCACACACTGTGCTCTTTAATGGAGCCACATACTATATACTGAAAACACACACTTTGTGATCCTTACTGGAGCTGCACACATTGTGCTCTTTAATGGAGCCACACACTATATACTGAAAACACACACTTTGTATTCCGTACTGGAGTTACACATGTTGTGCTACTTACTGGAGCCGCACACACTGTGCCACCTAATAAGGCCACACACTATATACAGTACTAAAAAAACACACTTTGTGTTCCGTACTGGAGCCTCCATAAAGACAGGGGTATGAAACTTACTTCGCAAATTTCTTTGATGCATCGCGCTATCATTACGGGAGGTTCGGCCATCATGGCGTTGATAGTCTTTCTGTAATCACCACTCAGTTCATCCTTCAAGCAGTCAACGAGTTCCTTTATATCAAACAGGCGAAAATCAAATAAACACGGGTAAATCTCATGAAACTGCAATGTGAACATTCTTTCAAATTGTCTGTTTTGCTTTTAAAGACTGGCCTATACTACATGTGTGAATTCATATGTGATCAGGATTTGCCTTGATTTTCAGAGTATCTTCCTGAATAGTAAGGTAGTATAGTTAATAACAATTATGTATGCGCCAGTTCGGATCCTGGATCTCTGATTTCCGAGTAGGCTAGGCAAAAGGTTCAGGCAAGCAAAATAATATATATCAATAATACAAAATGGATCTAAGGAGCAGAGTCCCCCTGGGTCCACCCTATCGTATGCAGGCTTTTGACCCAAAAAAGAAAATTATGAACAGGGACCAATTAAAAATCTATTCTAAACCAAACTATCCTTTGTTTTTAATACACAAGCATTACGTACGAAAGGTGAATAAATCTTTATCCGGGTAATTTATTTTACAAAGACATACAGTTCTTCATAGACTTCTTGTGCAATGTTGCCCTGTCAAATCGTTTTGAGTGCCTATCAACATTTAATTTGCCTCTTCAAAAATTGGTTTTAAACAATATTTTATTATCTATCGTGGAATGTGAAACTACAGTTTTTGTACTTGAGCTTGAAAGCTTAGACTTTTTATGCAATGTTGCCCAGTCAAATCGTATTGAGTGCCTACCAACACTTAATTTGTCTCTTCAAAAATTGGTTTTAAACAATATTTTATTATCTATCGTGGAATGTGAAACTACAGTTCTTGTACTTGAGCTTGAAAGCTTAGACTTCTTACGCAATGTTGCCCTATCAAATCGTATCGAGTGCTTACCAACACTGAATTCACCTCTTTAAAATATGGGTTTAAAAAATACTCTTATTTTCAATAGGGAAATGTGAAACTAACCTTCTCATACTTGAGCTTAAAAGCTTCCTTGATCTCCTGTCTTTGACCGTTTGACCTCTTGGTAAGAATGGCATTGATGGCTTCCTCGTCCGTACCTGTTGCCAACATAAAATAATATTTAAGGAAGTCAGTTTGACAAATGGTAAATCTAGCAGCAATCATTTAACGGCTTTTATAATTCCAAAGTGAAGCACCTGAATAAAAGTTGTGTCAAAATTATCACCGAACGCGGGATATTTCCGGTACCTTTCCCCGATCCTAATATTTGTTTATGCAAAAACAGGAGGACCGCCAGTAAAGGAATACTAATTAGGATTCCAGTTAAAGTCATGTGCAGCAAAGGCGCCAACTTCTCCCCATATCATTTATAATCTACGGTAAATGAGTAAGCCGAAAACTTACCAAATCCGGCCATAGCTTCGTAAAGAGCCGTAGCGTCTGCATCCTTGTCGAAAGGGTTAGCAGGCGTGATAGTTCCCTGGGAAATAAAATATAAAGCACAAATTTCAATGATACTTCGAAGGACAAAATATTTTAATTCTAACCTAATTAGTATAGGCCTACATACATGCAAAGGAAGTAAACGTCTGTGTAAAGTGGATGACTAGCAACAGACAAAAATACTTGTGAGGTGATTTAAGTATGAAAATACATCTATATTTTATTGCTCGAAATAGACATGAAATGAAATACTCCAAAAATTTGCTTTGCTCCTTTTGGTCTGACGCGGCAGGGGTTTGAACTACCGACCTCCCGGTTGTGAGACGGACGGTCTACCTACTCAGTCAACACACCAGTATAAAAAAAATTTTTAAAAAAGTTGAAAATGAAATTAAGAGAGGATAAACAAAAGCGGGAGAAAGGAATAACGATGCATGGGAGGGGAAGAAAAGGGCTAAGTGGAAACAATGGGCACTTGAAAGATTATGATAATGCATCACAGATTAAAAGTAAAATATCATATTTAAATCATTGACTGCGTGAATGTCAGTGGGGAAAACAAACATTGATACATATTTGTGAAAGGAAACACGTATCTCATAAGAAAAATATAAAGTTCAGCACACTTAATCCTACACTTTCGAAATCATCTTACCGAAACGGTGGCCATTTTTAGTAGTCAGTCCGACTCCTACTAATCTGAAGGAAGAAATAACAGCTATTGCCTGATGTCTTGACGATTTAGTAAGATATTTTTATTCGTACCGATAAAACTAGAAGGTAAAAGTCCTTCTTGTTGTCAAATAAGTAATGAAATTTAATACCAGCACATTTTGATGTTCCATGGTTTATCTTTGAGGCCGGTAATTAATTTTTTTTTATATAGGTAGTATGTTAAATAGTCCCAATTATCCCATGCATACAACAACAATAGTTGATCCATTCCAAAAAGTACTTTAAAGGTTAATGTGGATGATTTGGTAAAAGTTTATATAACATAGAACACGAAATCAATCATCATAGTTATAGTAAATGGCCCGAATTCTGAAACCAGGTTTAACTTTGACCATAGTAACTATAGAAGGCCAAAAGTGTAAAAATATAGTCTAAATTGTTTGTTTCTTTTGGTTTACTCTGAAAAGTCTTATCAATCTTTCCCAGGCAATTGAGAACAATTTCATAGTCAAATGAGCCGATACATTGAAATTCTACACCGTTGCTTCGAAAACAGTACTTGAAACAAATAATATTGCATTGACCTCCCATTATATTTAGATACAAGCGGCATCCTTATATTACCTCATGTTTGCGAAGAAGATATTGCCGAACAATAAAAATATAAGAGAAGTTAAAACAAAATATGAACAATAAAATAAAACGATATTCATGAACATAAAAGTCACGAGATACGGATCGCGTAACATATGTTCCTGCTATACGTCAGTCTGCAATTGGACAGAATATACCAGCAGAATAATTGCAGCGAGCTCGCCCATGAATATTCCCAGGTTTTAATGGTACCACAAGAAATTCGACATAAATCATGTGTTTCGTTCACGATGTGATGCTCTGTGATACATATTGCAATTATATTCAAGTAAAGAATCATTGATACATAGGAAAAGATGATACACTAATAGATCACATTACGCAAATTGACAGCGATCGAACATTGCCCAAGCAAGAAGCTCAGTGAATCCAAAAGTTTCAACACCAACCCCAAAAAGGAAAAAAAATCAAAGAATAGGAAAGGGGAAATATTGTATAATGTTCTGAGTATTATTTCATTGAAATGTATCACAAAATAATATTTTTGTATTAAAAAGGTCATTCTTTTTTTTGCTCGCTTGATCGCAGCATTTTAGAAACTTTTTCCGCTCTTAGCACGGTAATCCAATGAACATATTTTACTCTTTACCGAAAGGCAAGAGGAAAAAACCCCCGATATAACCATAAGTAACGGATGCAACTATAGTAGAGATATCATTACTAGTGATATCCATTTTTAATCAAAAACTGTAAACTCTATATTTTGACTTCCATTGATAATGGAGTATCATGCGTCAACAAATTTCCGAAAAAAGGTGTTCTTTGGAACCTAGAATTTACATAATCTTTGTTAATGATAATTATGTTAATGCTTGTTTAAGGGTTAATCTGGGAGGTATTTAGATGAAGCCAGCCAGCATTGATAAATTCTAATCCTTTGACAATTATGAACACCGGCTGCATCAGACTAAAAGACGTTAACAAGATGGAAGTTGCTGCTACCCTGTTTGGCGTTCAACAATTAAAGGGATAGAGCCTCGTCGATCTGGCGCTGCACAGCGGCTGCCGGGCTCACGATCAATATTGGGCAAAGCAAATTTTCGGAGTATTTCATTTCTGATGTCTATTTTGAAGAATAAAAATATGGATAACCATTGTTCAGTTAAAGATTTCATATTTTTCTTCCTGGGGGTAGATTTGCCACTGTAACAGTCGGAGGCCATTACTTCTTGGCCAATCAAAGCTTAGGATTTCAAGGAAATTGACAAAGATGTCTATGTTTATTCAGATTTTTTTTTTTCAAATTAAAATTGACTCGGTGCTCACGAACCTTATCATCATGAAACACCCATTCTGTTTTCATAGTTTTGAAACATTAGGTATTTAACGTACACAAAATGACTGGTGAAAATCTTACGTTCTTAGCTACCAGCCAATAGCGTTTTTTAGGAGTGTTTTAGCCGTTCTTTTATGGAACACATTTTGCCCATAAGTTTCAAACTGCGCAAAAACTCCTGTACAAATGACCAATTGAAAAATTTAGGGCATTTGTTTTTATCATTGTGAATTTCATTTTACAGTATAGTTATTCTTAGGTTACCATCGTCACAATACTGCCGCCAGTTAAGTCATAAATCAATGTTATCGTATCCCCAGAAGAGGGTTGGTTATTGGATTTCTAACTATTTTCTTAAAATTATACAAGGTCTTCTAAATAAAAATATGGTATTTTGATAACTCATTGAAAATGATATACAAGCAAAACTTCCAATGCCAATCACCCGCTTCTAAAGGAAAGTACAATGTCGGGTTCTTGTTTGCCTTCACAATAATGTATGAACACAGTCAACACAAAATTTAACAACATGTATACATTTTATGTTACAGGGATATGATCTCAGATCCGTTCCTTAAGAGTTTAAAAGAACTTAAGCAAACGTTTCAAAAATAAAAACAATAATGTTTAACTCTTAAGCAATATATGTTAGATATTAGAATTAGAATATTGCCGTTTGAATTTTACACATTTGGTTTAATCGATAAACTGTAATTGATCAATTCATATAGTAAATAACGTTGTTTAAATCGTTTTGCTGTGTATATTCTCAACTACCAGGCAGTATTGCCGCAATGAATGTAAAGTAACTGACTATCGCAAAAACATATACTTTAGGTGCCCATTCAAACCTTTGGGTTAAGAAAGTAAAATCATGCCAATAGAGATTAATGTTTTACCAGAGAACAGGTATTTTGGGTTGGGTTGAGAATGTAATGGATAATGCTTCACGAATCGGATACTTATCAAATTTACTATTTTCACTTTGATAATTTATGTCATATCGAAATTAATCATTATATTCATCATCACCATCTTCACCGCCACCATCACCACCACCACCACCACACCATCATCATTGTCATTGTCATCGTCAATATTATCATCATCATCATTACCATCATCATCATCACCACCACCATCATCATCATCATCACCATCAGTCCATCACCATCGTCATCATCGTCGTCATTATGATAGTCTTCTTCATCAATGCACAATCATCATCATTATCATTATCATCGTAAACATCATCATCGTCAGCTGGGATCATCATGATCATCACCAGTATAATAATCATCATCATAGTCGTCGTAAATACATCACCCTCATCTTCTTTATGATAAGTTTTTGGTGCTTAATGCTTACCGTTACGCCTGCTCCTGCATTTCCCGATGACGATGATTCGGTCTGACCCATACTGAATACAAGCTCTCAATAATTCCAGATGCTTGAATGGAGTGGAAGAAGACGAACACATTATGATTATAAAATTATAAGAAATCATGACAATGACAGGGTACATAAATATAATATGAAGCGCTCGCATCCATTCTGAAGAGAGCTCAAGCCACCCCACAAAATTTTGATTTAAATGAAAAGATATAAATCAAACAAAAAATAAAGCTGAAAATTTCGTCAAAATCAGAAATGAAATAAGAAAAATATGACATTGTGAGGTTCCGCTTTATGTACACGTAAGCAAATGAGGGATCTGACGACGTCATCAACTTACTGATTATTTTTTTTTGTATTTTGTTAATTGAATTACGCATTTTTTTTCAGAGACTCTTCATCACGCTTGTGTACTAGCGTTTCAAGGAATGAATAATGATGCGAGGTACAAATTTTATATAACCTGAAAAGAGGATCACTCATACTTAACCACGTTTTATGTATCGGTCAGGTATGAAGAAGGCGTATATTCAATTACCGGCGACACGACATTATGCTCCTGCGACATCTGCCCCATACTTTTATCTCTCAGAGGGCATAGGGTTAGAGTTAGGATTGCAGTAAAGTTATTGGTTAAAGGAGAATGAAACCCTTGAAACCAGCTGAATCCATATCAAAGAGAAAAATCAAAGAAACATATTGTTGAAAGTTTGAGGAAGATTGAATGAATAATAAGAAAGTTATGAGCATTTGAATGTCGAGATCGCTAATGCCATGTAGATCCTCCCATTGGCAATGCAACCAAGATCTGTGATGTCACACACGTACAACTCCCTCATTACTTTAGTACTTATTTCACTTATATTCTCACTTTTATAGAGGCTATCACAAGGTGAGGTGTTCTCTTTATGAGAGGACAAGTACAGAGGTTTCACAACATTATATCATTGATGAAATCGTTTGTCATATGATTAGAATGAGCAAAAAGCGATGTTTTGGGGGTATATTTTCAGTGTCCAAAAGGGGAGAGTTGTTCATCTGTGACATCATAGATCTTGGTCGCATTGCCAATGGGAGGATCTCCATAGCATTAGTGATCTCAACATTCAAATGCTCATAACTCTTCTATTGCTAGTCCTATTTTACTCAAACTTTTGTTGATCTTATTCTTTGATTTTTCTGCTTTCACAAAAACTAACTTGCTCCAAGAGTTTCATTCTCCTTTAAGACTAGTGTAAGGATTAGTATTAGGGTTTATTTAGTTTTGAAGGTTGGGTTATACGTTTGGTTTATCGTGCAGATTTTCCATCGGAGCAATTGTCGCGAGAGCAAATGTCGTGGAACCCAATTACCAACTCAATATGTACAGTCACACCAACGAATCCGTATCCAGGGTCCCGTAACACAAAGGTTAGCGATTGATCGTACATTGTAGTCAATGGAATCAATCGTAGAAAAATGTTCTACGATCATTGCTAACCTTTGTGTAACGGGCCCCAGATCTATTTCGTTATTTTCAAATAGCAAACCATCGGTCGGTTTAGAGTCATTTTCGTTGGTGTAAATGAGGCATCATTAATTATGTTACAAAGCAATCCTTTCGTTAAAATCGTAGCCTTTCTGTAATAATGCCATGATCAGCGAGAAGGGCTATATTAAAAAAATATGGGATACAGAAATGGAATTTAAACGTACCAATTAGTGCATCGTTTGTTAATATGAAACAATATTGAGCTGCTTTTATTTTCTCTGTTGATTAGTGATGATTTGATTCAAAATAAAATTTGATTTGTGAATTCAACAATCAATTTTGTGTTTAGTTCCATTACAATTTTTCGTTTGACCGTGCATTCCTGTACCGTATTTGAGCCTAATCTTAAAAAAGTGAGTGACAGCCTATTGCTACAGTCACACACACACACACACACCCTCACACACACACCCCAACCCCCTCCCACCCCTCCCACACACACAACGACTGATGATATGTTATTTGGTAATGAGCTTTACAGCTTTTGTCGGTCTACCGGGGTCGGTTCTGCCAGTGTAATTGAAGAATTTACCACATATTTCAAAATGCGCAACATCTATGAAAAACGTCATAAATTCAATTAATATATTCAAATTCAAGTAGTAGCCATTTGTGGTGCAACAGAGGAGCAATATTTATTAAATCAAGCTAACTTTATCGGGTTTATTGAACTTCTCCGCATAAGTGTCCAAAAATGTTTCTCATCGACAGAAACGATCATGGAGGAATAACAGATCAACAATTGCCTCCTCAATGTAACAAGCCAAAAAAATAAAAAAACGGAAGCTTTTCAAATAAAAAAAGTTTCGACATTTACATTTACTTTTCTTTTACAGAGAAACCGACCCCCTCCCCCAAAAAAGCAACTGGTAATTTTTTTGTTGGGGGATTGACTATCCCAAGGGGGGGGGGGGGGGTCACGCGCACCTCGCCCCTGATTATGTTTACGGCCTGCATCTTCCTGAATTGTTATTCATTATAAACGGCATCTGTTCCGCACATGAATGTGCATTCAAAATTATGAATGTCAGACAAAAAAATTTGAGTATCCACAATAAGATATTACCTCCCCACGTAAACAAATTTAATGAGCAGTTTCAAGGCACAAAAATACATTTAATACGGGTTAATCAATAATATTGCCATGTACATACCGAAGATATGCCACTTTCCTTGAAGACCACTATTTGAAGGAAACAGTTTGAGGCTTCTTGCTCGGAGTCAGCTGCACAACTGAATGGTATAAACTAAAAATACAAAGAGTTTTTCGTGGGGCTGTCACATGACCAGCACGTTTGCATTCCCATCTTATTTGTGGACAAACTTATGCTGGTTAATATAAATATTTTGGCGGCGTAATATGGTTTCAATATCGACACACTCTTATTTGATTTCCCAAAGTTTTATTTTCATTTTTTTTTATATTCTGTATCGATGGGTTTATAAGGCAGGGATTTAAGGAAAATTATACCGCGTAGCCAGCTTAAAGTTATTGCATTTAATTCATTCCATAAAAAATAGATATTGCGAATATCGACATGATAAATTCTACACTACATTACCACTACAACTCCAAAACTAACATTACCCCCATCTCACCACCACCATTAGCCATAAATTCTCACCACTACCACCACTACAACCATCACATCACCACCACCACCACCACCACCACCAGCGCCTTCTCCACCACAGACACAAACAAATAATAATAATAATAATAATAATGATAATAATAATAATAATAATCACCATCATCATCATCATCATCATTATCATCATCATCATCATCATCATCATTATCATCATCATCATCACCACCATCATCATCATTCAACACCATCATCATCACCTTCTTCTTCTTCTTCTTCTCTACCTCCTTCCCCTTCATCATCATTATCGTCGTCATTATGATCATCATCATCATCACCACCTCCACCAGTCTTTCACAGCCACCACCATACATTTCTTTTTATATCGTCGATATGATAATTACAGATCCAGACTCCAGATGGTCATATCTCGGTGTGCTTTCTATAATAAGTAATTCCAATCAATTCCAACATCACATTTTAATCACGTGATAAGATGTACCCAGTAGTCTTTCTTATCACGTGAGAAAATTCCCTCATTGGTGCTTCTTCTTCAACATCAATGCACATGAAACGATAATGAACTTGGCCTCCAAAGAATTTATGTTCAGTTTCTATCACATTCGAGCGGGAGTACACTTTAAAAAAAAATTAAGAACAATAAAAATGATGAAAATTTCACCAAACGAAATGAGAAGGGAAGCTATATGTATATGGATTGCCAAGTTTGCATGCAATTATGTGTGCCTAGATAATAACTTTTTAAAATTACGTTTACTTACTTTTTTAGATTTTCTTTTCTCCTCAGAACAAAGGTAAACATGTAAGAATATTATTGACAACCATATTTGCCAAAGGGTTGCAGAAATGTTGCATGTGATGATATTTTTCCTCTGCCAAGGTTACTGAACCAATGAAAATATTAACCACAGGAAAATCATATCCATGGAAACTGTTGGTTAAAAAACATGGTTTTATAAACAATTTTGACTTGAAGATTCAAATGATAATTCGTTTGTCATAATTCTATTTCTTACGATGTGTGGAGGAAGCAAATGAGTCTTATAAAGAATCGTGTCGTAAAAATTATACTAACTTTCTCTAGTGACCATTTTTTTCTGTTTCCTTGGGTGGACTTAAAAGACAGAAATGGCCGTACAGTTCATAACACGTACCGTATTTTCAGCCAGTGGGAACGAGCCCTACTTTGATTTCTTCCAAAATGATGCATTAGGTCACGTGGTGCACATTACTTATGGCGTGTGAAATTGAATAATACCATGCAAATCAACAGCATATATCCATTTAACGTCTGTATTTCTGCATATCATATTTTTTACGTCGACACACTGTTTTATTCATCAGCAAGGCATAATGTGTCCGTGATCTGCCATTGTCAAAAAGAAAACTGATGGAAATTACTCAATCAAATCGAGGAAAACGCCATATACTCTTCAGGGTAATATTAACTTACAGAAATTAAACCAAATCTATTAATTTTCATAATAGCTTCTTTACAAAATTACAAAGTAAATAGACTTAATGAAATTGAGTAAAATTGTACTCATTAGTGAGGGAATTAGAAAATAATCAATTTCGTAATGTGTAAATATGAAAAGGGGCGGGGCTGTTTTCGCACGAAAATCACTATTCGCCCTAGATTCACGTGCGCCATATGTTTTAATCTAAATATTACCTAAACCATGAACCCTACCACATGCCTAAACAATTGCATGGCCCTGGGAAGTGGGGGTAATGGGGGCCCCAAAAAATTCCTTGGGGGTGCTGCGTGTACTATTCTCGATAGGAAGCATCCCTGAAATTCTGGTAGGTGTTAAAAAATGTAACCAAAATGAGTTTTGTAGTGAATCTTCACTCTTTTTTTGCTCTTAGAATTTCTCTGGACCGAAATGACCTTCACTTTATAGTGAAACCTTTTTTTTTTTTTTTTTGGGGGGGGGGGGGGGTTGTCAAATTTACATCGGCACCCCCAGTCAAGAAATCGTTCCCAGGGCCCTGAACTATTGATTCTAGGGAAGGGGGCTTTTGTCTATTTTGAGATTTTTGTGACAGAATGCACTCGCAGTGGAGTGCCTTGGGGTCGGTGAGACAAGTTTCTATTTTAGGATGAGAGGCTAGAAATCATCATGCAAAGGTACAAATTACAACAGTATAAATGAACACAATTATGTACTACCGTGCTGTGTATTTCATTTAGGTTAAACTCATGCAGCTTCATTTTATCCCAAAATTTGTGACTATAACTATATTCGTCATAAGTGAATATTCGAAATATTTTCTTCTGCATTTTTCATTCGTTTATTTATACAGTTCAAATGCATGTAAATAAATGCAAATACATTCAAATATATATGTATATATATATATATTTATATATAAATATATAAATATATATATATATATATATATATATATATATATATATTTATATATATAAATCTTATTAGTCATTTGATGTCTCTACACATACCCTTTATTTCCCACGTACATCCGTATTTCCCTGTATAAAGAACATAATTCCCCACAGCGTGTTTAAAGTGTGGAACACAATGTTTTAGATTTCAGGGATAAAAGTTCTCTACACAGTAATTAAAAGGGTACTTCGAATTATATTTCATTAAAAATGAATTAAAGAGCACAATACTTGCCACTTATTGATATATTGTAATTATGTTAAATGATTCTGATTATTTCTTTGATGTTCGTTAATTCTTAAGTATTCATATGAATTTATTGTTATATTTCCATTGTTATTCATTTTATATTATTTACTACCTAATTTTATTGTTTTCATTGTACTTCATAATTTTGTATGTCGAGGGTTGCTTGTTTACAGGTTTGTAACTTTTTGTTAGAAATCCTGGTATTCCATGCACTACATTGTTTATATCAATAATTGTATCTTGATTTTACTTTATACCAAATAAATGTTAATCTGACCGTCACTCTATCACGTCTATTAACGGTGTGAATCCCAGCTTCACTCAGTCCACACTGTAAAGACACTGAACAGTCACACTGTCGAGGTGTCCAGAGTGTGAAACTATCTCCACACTGTTAAATTTGAGTATTTTAAAAGTGTGTATCACATTTTCAATTAGTCGACCATGTGAACATACTGAGCAGACACACTGTCTAGGTATTCACAGTGTGAAACTATCTCTACTATTACAGTGTTTAATTCTATCATTATCTCCACACTGTTAAATTTGAGCATTCTAACCGTGTGTATCACATTTCCACATAGTCGACCATGTGAACACACTGTGAACAGTCACACTGTCGAGGTGTCCACAGTGTGAAACTATCTCCACACTGTTTTATTTGAGCATTTTAACAGTGTGTATTACATTTCCACATAGTCGACCATGTGAACACACTGTGAACACTTGCACTGTTGCGGTGTCCACAGTGTGAAATTATCACCACACTGTTAAATTTGAGCATTATAACAGTGTGTATTACATTTCCACATAGTCGACCATGTGAACACACTGATCAGTCACACTGTCTAGGTATTCACAGTGTGAAACTATCTCTGCTATTACAGTGTTTAACTCTATCATTATATCCACACTGTTAAATTTGGGCCTTTTAACAGTGTGTATTACATTTCCACATAGTCGACCATGTGAACACACTGATCAGTCACACTGTGTAGGTATCCACAGTGTGAAACTATCTCTACTATTACAGTGTTTAACTATATCATTATATCCACACTGTTAAATTTGGGCCTTTTAACAGTGTGTATTACATTTCCACATAGTCGACAATGTGAACACACTGAACAGTCACACTGTCGAGGTATCCACAGTGTGAATCTATCTCTACTATTACAGTGTGTAACTCTTTTATTATCTCCACACTGTTAAATTTGGGCATTTTAACAGTGTGTATTATATTTTCTCATGGTCCACTATGTGAACTCGCTGTGAACAGTCACACTGTCGAGGTGTCCACAGTGTGAAATTATCTCCACACTGTTGAATTTGCAAATTTTAACAGTGATTATCTCGTCTTCACACAGTCCACTATTCGATCACGCTCACGGAACACTCACACTGCGTATATGTACATTAATAGTGGGTATTTTACAGATGTGAAAATCTCCATGTAGCCCATCGTATGAACACATTGTCAACTGTCTATGTGAACACACTTCACAAACTATGTGGCACAATGTTCGTTTTCAGCAGGGTTATAGGGTATTCCCTCAACTGTACTTCCTATTCTACAAGAAGAAATAATACATGTTCAAATGAAGCACATCAGATCTTTTATTTTCACTTTCTTTTTTATTCCTTTTTCAAACTCAAATTAGTCATTAATCAGCGTACATTAAGTTACCGAAATTCATAACTTGAAATGTAAAAATGATCTGAATTCATTGGGTGAAATCATTTCACATAGCATAGCAATAAAAGGTTGACAGAAGTTACTGCAATATTACCTCATTGCATTCATATTGAGAATTACACCAATACATACATGATCTTATTATTTCAAACATAATAGCCTAAGGTAGGCCCTTTGTAATGACCACATGAAAACAACAGACTACATGAAATAGAACAATATAATTATCCATCTTTTCATTATCGAGTTATAAAAAAAAACCGGACGATTAGACCACAAGATGAACACGGCTACATGAAAATGGCTTTGAAATCATATACGTGTAGGAAAAGAATAAGACTGAATTGAAATAGAACAAGAAGGAGAGAGAGAGAGAGGGGGGGGGGGGAGGACGAGACTGAGAAGGGGAGGGGGTGCGAGCAAAAGAGATAAGATGTATATAACGGTTTCAATCCAATTCCTTTCAATTTAACGTCATTTAAGAACATAAAATTATAACAAGTTTTTGGAAATGCTGTAGTTCTTATTATTCTGATATCAATCGCAATAAGAGACCAATAAAGTGAATAAACTAACAAAGCTTTTCATTTAGATAAAAATATATTTACAAGTAAGAATCCAACAGAGATATGCGTAGTGTCGACACTGAACAGGGATGGGATGCGTTATTATGTATTTCCGTAGAATTAATGAATATTCAGAAACACACACCCTATCTCGAGCACACTCTCAAAACATGCCTACACACCACATATTATCTACGTCTATATTTTAGCGATGTATTCATATAAGAATATAATTTACAAATTTACAAATTAAGGCTCTGTGGGAGTGTCCATCTTTTTTTATTGGGGTAAAGATGCGGGAGTATTCTAGATGCTTCTAAAATGGTCGAGAGGATGATTCTAATGGCCAAGACGATGATTGGCGGTGTGGTCAGCGATCTAGCTGGCCAGAGCGATCAACGCTCTCTTGAAATCACCAGAAACATCGTCCTCAATGAACTCGACCAGGGTTTGACCGTACATCGTTTGGAAGGCGTCTGCGATGCTACCAAGATCGATCTGTACAAATAAGCAATAAAAGAAATTGTCACATTTATGGTTACACTTCGTAATTCCGAAGGTTCGTTATTCCGAAGATTCTTTATTCCGAAGGTTCGTAATTCCGAAACACGTAAATTGCCTATGCCTCGATGTTCGTTAATCCGAAAACGTAAAAGGGTTCGTTAATCCGAATATTTGTGGCGTTATTCCGAAGGTTCGTTATTCCGAAGGTTCGATAATCCGAAAACGAAATAAGGTTCGATGTTCCGAAGGTTCGTTAATCCGAAAACGAAATAAGGTTCGTTGTTCCGAAGGTTCGTTAATCGGAAAACGAAATAAGGTTCGTTGTTCCGAAGGTTCGATAGTCCGAAAACGAAATAAGGTTCGTTAATCATTTCGTTTTCGGACTAACGAACCTTCGGAATTACGAACCTCATTTCGTTTTCGGATTAACGAACCTTCGGAATTACGAACCTCACTTCGTTTTCGGACAACCGAACCTTCGGAATTACGAACCTCATTTCGTTTTCGGACTAACGAACCGTCGGAATTACGAACCTTCGGAAATACGAACCTTCGGAATATCCGAACCTTCGGAATAACGAAGCTTCGGAATTACGAATGTATGCGCACATGTATTGGTAGTGTACATATCCCACCGTGTCTTGCTTTGTATTTATTACTACCATTGCTATTGTTTTTTATTGGTATAAATTATTTTAGAAGTACCAGTATTTTTCTGGGTGATTTCACGGGACGTCGACTTCCATAAAGTACAGCATGAATAAAATTATGCAAAGAACTTATCAAAAGTGCACCGACATTTGGGAACCGCACAACATAATTCAATATCATTATTATGGATGAACTCAGATAAAGGGCTTTAAAAACAACAACAAAAATCGAAAAAAAATTTATCGCATTATTCATGAGTTCACTCTATTTGTATGGTGATCGGGGATATCTTCAGCTTCCTCTTCTACTTCTTTTTGTTTTTGCTTTCGTAGCTGTGATGTTTCAGATCTTAAGCCGCGAAGTGGTTACACAGACACTGAGCCTACACTCTTAAAAAATGTTGGGCAACATACTGTCCACGCAACAATTTGTTAAAACTTTATCCAATTCTGGATAGTTTTATACCAATCATATGAGCTTTGGGTGAAAACTACATAGTATTGGTTGACAAGTACCCATAGTTGGATAATTTGTTTAACCAATTGTTGTGTGGACAGTATGTTGCCTAACATTTTAAGAGAGTAAGATATTCCAAGAATCCCCCATAAAAAAAAGCCAACAATGCTTTTGTTTCAATAGACACAGCCCCCTATTTAGCACCATCTGTACTTAAAAAGCACTCATTATTAAAGCCTTCTAGACATGCTAGATCTGTCAGAGCCATTTTTTAATGATCATGTATATACTCACCTCAGCCCTTGTAGCAATCACCCTGCCGAGGCAACGTTCATCTGTACCGAGTCCCTTCATCGCTTTGTAGAGAAGCTCTGCGAAATACTCATGTGGGTTCCTGATGTAATTCACTATACAAGCAAATAATATAGGGAAATTATAGAGAATCTGAGATGGAACATACTAATATCAATATTAGGTATTTGTAAAACGCACGTATCCACCATGATAGGTGCTCAGACCTATATTACCCTGGCTAAGCTCGGCTACTAATGACAGTGCTCACAGCTTTAATAGAAGGAATTACTACATATCGGTTCCGATTTACCTCATCTGGGTTGAGTGCAACACATTGTGGATAAATTTCTTGCAGAAGGAAATTACGCCATGGCTGGGATTCGATCCCACCAACCTCTGTTTCAGAGTCCGCAGACTAATCCATTTGGGCCACAACGCTCGCCACATGTCATGTCAACCTCCGCCAAACATTGACATTCAGGGGCGACGAAATGCTATTTTACATTAACATTAAATGATATTGAATCTTTTAAAGATATAGTTTTATAAGATTTTAAAGTATTTATCTTACCAATGTTAAGGTAACCTTGCTCCAGGTCTCCCGACATCTCGCTTTTGATAGACTCGATCATTGTCTTTCCAGCAGCCTGTCAAAATATTATTGTTAAATGGAAATGTTATTATTATAAATTACATGATGTTAATGAATGGATGAGAGTCAATTCATTCTATCACATTTCTACTTCAAGTTTTAGTTTAAAAAATACATACAAAGTAAAATACAAAAATGATAAAGGAGAGCAAGACAAACAAGATATGCTAATTTTAATAATAAAACTGGCGTATGCATAGTGGGGTTGGTGGCAGTTGATATCCAACCATTCCATGTCAAAGAAACAGAATAAAGAGAAGAATTAGAAAGAAAGAAAGAAAGAAAGAGAGCAAGTCTAACTGTCATAGTGGTATATAACTTATTATGACTTATGCAGGAGCTTCTTAATCGTCAAAACCACAAAATAAAATTATTTCCTGGTTCGTTTATCATCAATAAGCGAGATGAAATGATTTTGAGCATGTTCTTATT
Source organism: Lytechinus pictus (assembly GCF_037042905.1). NCBI lineage: Eukaryota > Metazoa > Echinodermata > Echinoidea > Temnopleuroida > Toxopneustidae > Lytechinus > Lytechinus pictus. Next base: position 14,880,641 of record NC_087261.1, on the reverse strand, counting down.
CAGCCCCTTGTTATTTTTGGTATATACGACAGAATGAAATGCACGTGTGGCATCATCGCCTTTCTTACTTTCATACCACTCGTGATGAAAAGTAAAAAATCATATATCTCTCAATTTTGTGCAAATTATCTGTACTAATCTGATCTTTCTCTTTTTATTCAATGCACTTATTTATTGGCATGTTTTATGAAGGGAATCATATAAGGTAGCTATTTACTCAATTAAAAAAAATACAAAAAAGAAACAAAACGTACACCCAGTTAAAGTGATTGGTTAACATTGGTTTGACTTTTAAAAAATCTGAGCTAGAAGGTCACACTTGTCACCTGTGTCTGTGATATGTTACAAAAATGAAGCCCAGAAAAAATTGCGTTCGAAAATAATTATCTAGTGCTTCAAAAATTGAAATATAAAGTGACCGAAAACACCATCTTAATTTCATCCCATACACTTATGTGTACTATTTAGGCGTCTATAAGACGCCTATTTACAAAATCGGGGTTTGCCTTGTAGTTTTAGCTTTTCATTCTCAATAATGGTTGTTTTCAGGGTTTATTAGTTCTAATACATGCACTTGTACACATGTTTCATCTTGGTTTGAGAATTTTTTTTAATCGGCTGCTCACAAAGTTAAACAATACCTTTAACTTATTGTTGGAAGTGAATGGGCCTTAAGTCTTCCACTCAAAATGATTGTTGCAAGGAACTTACGTTCAGTTGCAAATCGCGTGTATTAAAGTAAATTAAAAAAATCAAAAAAAATCAACCGTTTAGAAGCGTTACAAATTGTTGAAATGAAATCGAACGCAAATCGGCTAAAAATCTGACTTTAATGAAGACTTATGCTATATGGAATAGAACGTAAAATTTCTTGCAATATTCCAATATACTGTAATTTTCCTACTTACAGCGGCATATGCAATGAGCACAGCCCTAATGTGCCGAATACTCTTAGCAACAAGAATCCTCTGGAATTCAGATTCGTCTGTTCCGAGCTGACCCTCACCGGCCTAAGGAAAACATGAGAAAATATTTGAGAACAAAAGTTTGTTTACACATTTTGTTTTATTTAGAGAAATAAATTTCATGTTGATGCAGTTTGATTTGATTATTATTTGCTTCTGTAGTCATATCGTTCGTATAATGCATTTCACAGCACCAACAAGAATAGTTATTGTTTTAACAATTTCTGGTTGGTAAAGATGACTGGCTCTCAATTGACTCTTTTTATTTGAATTTCAAATAAAGACAAAGAAAATACGAAATCGGATATATTTATTCCGAAAATTAGAAAAAAAAACTATTATGCTTAGGCGCAGATCCAGGAGGGGGATGGATGGGGGGCTTGGCCCCAGGCCCATTTTGCTTATCGATTTTGTTTTGCAAAACTGGGTCCTGATAGTAAATCCTGAATCTTCCCCTGCTTAAGCATTATGTAACAATGTTATTTTTTCTCCTCAAATACATGAAATCCATATGATTTATCATTGGACAATTGACTCATAGATATAGCAAAATAAAGGTAAAAGTTGACAATTTTAACCAAGTACAGATGAATATGTTCAAATTCAAAATATTCAGAAATATACCACTGAAATATTTGGAAAGGGAAATCGAATAGTGTGATACAAAATATAGGCAACAGACACGTTTAAAAGGTCAGAAATATTCAACATTTCGAGAATTGACTAATTTGCTAGTCATATGAAAATTAGGAACTTACTGAAAATATAATAACACAAACAGTGTTATAATGCCGTGTGGTATATTTGCCATAAATGTGGTATAATTGCATTGTATAGAATATTAAAGATAACATAAATGGGACATATCTATCGATCTTAACGTCATTTTACTCTTTGCAATCGCTCAAATTTTTACTAGGGTTGGGAGGGTCAAAGATGTGGATCGTTCTTCATTTCATTAGAGCTAGATCATGTTTATTTGACGACAGTGTAATGTTGTAACCATAGCAACAAACATACCTCTACCAGAGCTTGTGCATCAGCTTCAACCTTTTCAGCGTCGATCTCATCTGATTCGTCACGAGCTCCCTGTAGACAGAAAGATAGAGAGAAAGAGAGAGTTCGATGAGAGAGTGGAAGAGAAAGAAGGGGGCCCGGGTAGATAAATGTATATTGATAATTTTTGTATCGATCCGGCATGCAATACACAGTGCTGGCGGACATGGAAGAATTAAGGTTTTAAAGCTTACAATGCTTAATTGTATATGTATTTCTATTTAAATTCAACTTTTATTTTTGGTTATTCTCAGTCAAAAAAAAAAACGATCAAGCAGATATACCCTGCGGTCGTATTCTGAATAGCATTGACTTTTCGTATTTTTTCTATTGATATCACATTATCAACTATATCATATTGCTATCGACGAAAATTGCATTCTAAAAAGTTAGGGTATGAAAATATTATAGGATAACGAGACATTGCTATATTTTCCCCCAGGATATTCCCTTTCCTTTTTCCGATTTTGTTCAGGTTTTTTTTTCGTTGAACACAAAAATCTTCTTCTTAATCATCCTATATCAGAGAAAGTCACAATGGTCATGTGGTTGTATATCCAACGTTGCTTACAGCGTTCAAATCATATCTTGTGTAAACAAACATTATTTTGTGCAAGTATTCAAAATTGTAAATGTACAGAGGATTAAGTCGAATGGGCATCAATTTAGTCAAATGTAATAAACAATTTTTTTTTTAAATCGAAATACGAATGCAACCATTTTTGCATGCATGTTATGTAGGGAAGATTCCGTCATAACTACGATACAATTTGTTTTAGTTTCTTTTTCACAAGTGCACACCTAGTTTCCAAGAATGCATGTAGCATTTCCATGATAAAACTGCACCGTCAATTAAACATCATGCCCACGGGGATAGGTGCCGTGGCCGGGAATCGAACCCCGGACTCTCAAATGTCTGGCAGTCGCCTGAGACCACTCGGCCACGGCACCTGGCACCTACAGTTACACCAACGAAATCGATTCCAGACCGATCAAAGCCCTTACGTTATTTCCAATGGCATATCATCTGTCGGTTTGGAGTCAGTTTCGTTAATGTGACTGTGTCATTGGCGGATACGTTGATATAATGATGGCAATTGTCTGTGATGTTAAACACGCCCCTGGTATTCTGAGTATGATCTTTTATATGGTATTGTTTAATTGTTTTAATGGACTTACCGTGCACAGTCCTACCAGCAGACGTTTGAGGTCCCCGCTTGTCTCGCTCTCGAGGTCACCCTCCAGGTCGTCGCCATATCCAGCTGAAATTATTGTGCAATAAACATATTGAATATCGAGGTCGATTCTGACAATTAAAATATAAGTCACTTTGAGGAGGACAATACAAAAAAATATAACCCTGGTTGAAAGATCACAGTGTGTTAAAAGTGTGTCCACATTGTATTCACAATGTGTTCACAGTATGTCCACAGTGTATTTACAGTGTATTCACAGTGTGCTCATGGTATGCTCACAGTATGTTTACAGTGTGTTCACAGTGTACAGCACATTGTGTTAAAAAGGACACTTTATTAATCCCCTACTGGAAATATCACAGTGACACGCAGTGTATGTGTATTCACATTTGTGTTAAAAGTGTGTTCTCAAAAAAGGACTCTGTGAATTTCCTACTGGAAGAATGCAATGCAAACGGTGTGTTCACAGTGTGTTCACAGTGTTCTTCCAAAACTGCAAATATGATCCGCAACTTTTAAGTGCACGTAGTTAACAATGTAAAGATTCTACACCGTAAAAAAATCCACAGTGTGAGGGATCCCAACAGATGAAGTGTTTATATTCAGGACTGTGAATGTGATTTCAAACTGTGGTCATGTCTTTGGTGAACATGGTGAATGTGTGAGCTCAAAGTGTGTGCTCACTTAGTTGACGATGTGGAGATGTGATTATCAACTATAATATTCAAATTTAACATGTTAAGAACATATTATACTGTGGACAATTATTCGCCTATGTGAGATTCAGTATGTCAAATGTGATCATTTTTTTAAAGTGTGGAAATGATTTCATTGTTGTTCATACAGTAAAGACCTCGATGAGAATTACCTGCACGTCACTGTGAATCATTGCGTTAAACCTGAGCATTATAACACTGGGGAGACGACTTAACATTTAATTGTGCTCCACTCTATATGACACTGTGAGACACTGTGAGTCTCTGTGTTCTCTCCAGCAAGAGAATACTGGAATAACTAAGAACACAAACTGAATTTGTAAATCGGGAAAGTGGTATATTTCGTCGTAAAATCAAATTCATATCCAATTTATCGGTGGATATTATGCACTTTATCTAAATTTCACATTTAGTGTTCATGATAATGATAAGGAAGAGTTAGGAAATTCACAAATGTTGGTCTTATGAAGATGTTGGTCTTATCCACTTCACAAATACTAACTTTTAAATCCCCAAATGATTGTTTTCGCATGTTTAACATAAAATCTATTTAATTCGTGCTTTCCGCGTCTGATTCACTTCCTATAATAAAATTTCATTCTTAAAACTAGGAAATTCAAATGAATTATTGCTGACATGTGATTTGGATAATGTGTCCCTACATTATTGAAAAAAAAGGAAAAGCAATTAGCACTATTCCATAGAAATAAAGCAAAAAATTGAAAATTGTGATAAATGCACATGACGAAGATTTTATAATTATAGTCTATCACAATGATCAGGTATACAAGAATATTTTTGTGCTCTGTTGACTTTTCTTTTTTTATTGTGATGGCGCTATTATTTTAGTTTCGTCAAATAAACAAAGATATTCGACTTTCATCGGTCGGCTCTCTGAATATAATATCTGCGCCAAGTTTGAAATGATAATTCATCGCATGGACATGAGAGGGCGTAATTGAAATTAAAGCGACAATTTCAGAATTTAGCATCAAGTAGATAGATCCCTGTTATGAATCAGTATATAGAACTGTCGAATGCTGAATACTCGCAAGAGTACAGGACTGTCAGGTCAACGCAAGTGATAAAACAATGATGGCCAGTGAGCGGGTCTGGAAGACTTTTTTTTTCTCAGAGGTTAAGCACTAACTCTAGAGCTCGCGACCCCCCCCCCCGGCCTTCCCCTTAAAGAATAATACAAAAACAAGAACATTAATATTAAAAAAAAAACGCGAGCGGGAAGGGGACGGAAATGTTGGTTATAAATGGCCGAAGATCGTCTTATCCCCACCGGCCCAAAAAAAAATCTCTGCCGGCGCGCCGAGATATAACTCAACTACTTTGTCAAGCTTTGGTTATGATGGTTACATTAGGTTTCATTAATTAATCTCTCAAAATTCAAAATTTATCATAATTTTTATTACTGAGAATTCTCACCTTTTACGTAAGCCGCCTTGATAAGCTGTATTTGCTGTTTCATTCGGAGGAAGCAAAATGAAAAGATTGACATTGTATGAATTTCATATTTAGATCATAATAACAGAGCTTCTTCATCATAAACTCCCATCAGACAATGACATCCGTAAAGGTAATATTATAACTGAATAGAACCCAATTTTTGGAGGGCCCAAGAAGAAAATAAGGAAACGTACTAAATTTTCGAAACAAATATCGTCTTCTAATGTAATCTAAAATCATTAAAGGTCAAGTCCACCCTGGCCAGAAGAATGTAGATTTTAATAAACAGAGAAAAATCAAATTAGTACAACACTGAAAATTTCATCAAAATCGGATGTATGATAAGAAAGTTATGACATTTTAAAGTTTTGTTTATTTTTCACAAAACAGTGATATGCACAACTCAGTGACATTCGAATGAGACAGTCGATGATGTCCCTCACTGACTATTTCTTTTTTTTTTATTGTTTGAATTATAAAACATTTCCCTTTTTACAGATTTGATAATAAAGACCAACTTGACTGAACCATATAGTATTGAACAATGGTAATGGTAATTCCACATGTTTAGGGAGGAATTAATCGTTGTTTCACTTGACAATGATGAGAAAATTAGAATATTAATATTTCATATAATAAAATACAAAAGAAATAGTGAGTGGATGATGCCATCAGTCTCCTCATTTGCATACCGACCAGGATGTGCATATTAACCGTTTTGTGAAATTAAGCAAAACTTTGAAATGTCATAATTTTCTTATTTTACATCTATTTTTGAAGAAATTTTCAGTGTTATGCTTGTTGAATTTTTCTCTTTTTATTCAAATCAACTACTTATTGGGGTAAACTTGTCCTTAACTATTTCCCGATTGCACCTTTGGTACTTACAGTTATTTCAGGTATTTTTTAGAATAGATGCACACTGAAGAATTATACTGAACAATAATATGAATGTGGAAGAATTATATATGTGGGTAGGACAAGAAGCACTCATGCATAGCTAAGTGAAGAAAAAAAAAACCAAACATTTAAAAAACAAAATAAATAAGTGACAATTCATGAAATGACTCACGGCGTTTGATCGAGCACACAATATTTCAAGAAGAACCTTCTCGTCAGTACCTGCTCCCTAGAGATGAAGGAGAAATGACAGAGAGCATGGGGAACGCTGAAGTTAAATCGGAGTTAATTATGACAGCAATATTAATAATATGATTTCTAAAATATCATTATTCATGTTAACAAAGTCATACTTGATATAATAATGATTATGATAACAACAAAAATAGTAATGGTGATGATAATGAAATGATAATAGTGATGAGGATGATGATGATGATGATGATGATGAAAATTATGATCTTAATATCAATGATAACGATAATAAAGTTGTAACAAGTTGTTAAAATAATCATACTAATAACAATGTTAACTTCTTGTATTTTGTAATTCTCTCTGACTCTCTCTTTTTTTAAAACTGAAACTACTTTGATATAGGAATTACCATCTTGTTGGACCAGTATCACAATGCCTCATGTGAGGGTCACATATATAAAAGAGGCACGCTCAATATTTACAACGGATGATAATACACGTGTATACATGGTTTTCTCTATAATCACATTCAATTAATTCGATTGGACAATTGATTATGATTTTATGAAACATGTTACTGTTTTAGATTCTTTCTGACATGGTGGGCGCAAAGTAAAGACATACCCCTAATATTTATATAGTGATTTTAACTTTCTGTACTTAGTTTGTTCTTACAGTTAAATTGTTGATTAATCAATGGTATATTTTATTAATATACTGGCCAGTCACGGCTTACATGTCTTACAAAGAGTTATAATTGATACGATCAACCGCAACTATGGAAATCCATCAATGTCATAATTTGCCATTCAAGAAAATTTGTACAATCCTTTTGTAAACAAAGAGGAGCACACTGCACTGTCAAGACAATGATGAATGTATGAATCAGGGGCGGATCCAGCTTTTTATAAAGGGGGGGTTGGGGTGGTATGCGAGGGAGCGTAGCGACCGAGTCCAAGCGAGCGGAGCGAGCGAGGGGGGAGGGTGTGGGAGGGGGGGTGTCCCCCCTCCCACAGTAGGGAAAATTTTTGAAAATCTGTGTGTGAAAATGGCGTTTTCTTGCATCTAAAACACCACTCTTTTTGGTATAGAGGTCGTTGCCAAATTAACCCCCATGAAAATTTGTAAAATTAAGTTGCATTTTCCTGCAATGTATAGGCCAGTTAACAACACAGATACAAAGAATTGGGGACCTTGGAATAAGCACTGTTAGCCTAATACTTTTATTATTTGTTCGCCCAACCCCCCCCCCCTCCCCCCCCCCCAAAAAAAAAAAAAAATAATAATAATAATAAATGAAATAAATACATAGAAATAGAATAAAATAAAATTACAAGTTTAAAAAAAAAGATAAAATTAAAAAAAATGGTCCCCGGATTTTTTTTTTTTGGGGGGGTTGCAACCCCCCCAACCCCCCCTCTAGATCCGCTTCTGTGAATATACATCATATCTCGAAAACAGTTTGAATGGATATGAGCATTTTAGACGTCGGGGTTTCTTGCTTTCCATAGTTGTGGTTGATTGGATCAATCGCTACACTCTGCAAGACGAGGCCCAGGTGATTGCTAGAGGTTCTTACCGACATTGCATTCTTGAGGCAGGTAGCATCGAAGATAGGAAGGGGCGTCATGATACCGACGATGATGTCCTCAAAGTCTCCTTTGAGCTCGCTCTTGAGATCGTCGATCAGGTCCTGGATGATGAATGATACGATGGGAAGGAAGCTGATAAGGTTGTGATAATCACCCATTATGCTGAGTTTTCTACATACTAAAGAGGTTGACTGATCACGTAGTAACAGATGATTCCACTAAAAAAGATTTTTTACCAAGCTCACTACACACTGCAAAAACTGTAGTGTTAACCGGTGTACACAGAGGACCACATCAGTTGTTTTACACCGGTGTTAAATTGACAGTGTTAGGTTAACACCTATAAGTGTTATTGGAACACATTTGGTTGTTACATTTAAACGCTTTGGTGTAATGTTCAATCTCTAAGGTGTAATATTAACACCTCAGGGTGTGGTCATCTATTAACACCAACTGGTGTCAGTTTTAACACCGGTTTTTACACTGCATGTTTAATTATTTTCGGCTTGTAGTAAGCACCTAAATTGAAAGATCGTGCATTGCTGATGGAAATAATGATTTTAAACAATTTTTGAGAATTGATCTTACCCTTCCATAGGATGCCTTGTAGTGGTTAGCTAGCTCCTGTCTCTGGTCATTGGTTCTATAACACAAAATATCCAAGATGGCTTGCTCGTCCGTACCTGAAAAAAGATGAAATACATCGTGAGCAAACTAATTGACAAAAGGCAAGATTTGTTTTGTAATTCCAACTGTAATTTTTAATGAAAGTTTGATTTTCAAACATAAATGACATAGGGAAATTTAACACTGAAATCCCAACTAAATACGTTGTAAAACAAGAAAGTTAAGATTTTTTTTAAATTGGCTTAATTTCACAAATCTTTTATGAAACAAGGGAGACGATGGCGTCACACACTTACTACATGTATTTCCTTTATGACATTTTATCACATCATTAATATGTTCGTGTTTGTAGATAGAGCGGGTGTGTACCAAGTTGCAATTTACCCACCTCGACAATGACTATATATAACTTATTTATTCCTCTGATGTTGTAAAAACGATTCGTTTGTTTACTCTATATTTATTTGTTTCATTTGATTCTAATACCAAATCAAGCCTATATGACCCTATATGAATTAGAATCTTATACCTCGGTCACATTTGCCAGTTTGCTTCACGGCGGCCGTCTGGCGAGTCGAAAACAGCCGTTTTAACATTTTTTTTGTAATAGCTATACGGTTTGAATAAAAGTTAATAAAACGGTTGTTTTCGACTCGCCGAATGGCCGCCGTAGAGCAAATGTGACCGAGGTAAAGTACGGCATACATTCCTACTCATGTGGGCGTGTATATAGTTTCATGTTCATCGAGGCTACACTCACACCAACGAAACCTACTCCAAACCGATCGATATGTCATTGATAATAACGTAATAGATTTGATAGGACTGGAGTCGGTTTCACAAGTGTGACTGTTATAATCCCGAGCAAGATCAAATACTTCGATCGTTGTTTCGTTTGCTCAAGTACTCGAAAGTTTGTTCGCAGTCTTTGAGTAAGGTTAATATTAAAGAAAAGTAAACACGTACTCAACAGGTTACACGTACTTCATGACCAGAACAAAGTAAACAAACTATACCCGAAAACGATGTTTCTCTCGTTAAATTTACTACCCAAATCCATAGCTTGGAATCCAGCGTTTGGAGATTCTTATATTAGACCTATATCTATTTATCTATATTTTTTTATACGTGATCCTTTACCGACACTCTTTGACGCCTAAAATCATAACAACTACATGCTATTTGCGAAAAAACACATCAAATTACTCGTTTCGATTTTTGACCCATTTGAATAATAAATAATATGCTGTATTTTGTAATTCATTAACATATCGTTTATTATGTTAGTTACATTTTGGCCCCTGTCACAAGCCTTGACTTGACAGGTTCCCTAACAAGTTTGTTACCTGTTATATCCTTTACAATTTTTTAAATGTAGTTGAATGAATTGAAATGGAAATAGAAATCTCCGCAAATAAAGGGAACAGGAAAATTGTATTATATCTCCCTCCGATTCCAGCTCTTCACCGTCATGACTGTTGCTGTCTGTCCGTTTTGTCTATTTTCCGTTTGGTCTCATTCCACAGTTCCTCTACAACCAGTTCGTCTATACTAACCATTTGGTCTAATTGTCATTGAAAGACGATTTGAAAAGTTCAATGTTGCCAATTTCACGGAATGAAGTCGGGAGGGAGTTCCAGAGGCGCGGGGCAATAGATAATTATCCTTTTATAGGCATGGGCGGATATCCCAGGGGGGACAGGGGGACGTGTCCCCCCTACTCAAATAGTAGGGGGGACACAATATCAAATGTCCCCCCTACTATTTTTGGTCTTTTATGATGGTAAGTAATACATCATTCAAAATCGAAATAAAACATGTACTTTAGGACGAGATGACCTTACTTTTTGGACGATAACCCTTTTTTTTTTGCTTGTCAAATTTATTTTCGTCGAAATGACATTAAATTTGGGGAGATAACCTTTTTTTTTCTTTCTTCTTTCTTTCTTTTTGCTTGTCAAATTTTCCAGCCCCTTGTCCCCCCTACCTTTTGGGAGAGATTTCCGCCCCTGCTTTTAGGCGTGTGATGTCTAATGTCTAATAGGTTCTACCCGATTTGTCTAATATCTACTTGGTCTAACAACACATAGTCTATATATCTTATAGATGAACCATTTATGAAACGAAAACATAATAGAAGTCAAGGTGGGAATAGACTAAATGACAATTTTGTGGGAAGTTGCAAAGTGTAGTGTGAAAGAAAATGATAACTAGACCAGATTGATAGTAGACCAAATTAGTTTATGTCATGTTAGATTGGACTATCGGATACGTAGACCAACTGCTAGTAGACCAAGTGGGTATAAACCCATGATTTTGCCATGTTGTTGGGTAAACTGCCGATTCGTCCACTGTCAACTCGTCCACTCACCACATGGTCTGCCTTCATTTAGTCTAATGCAATTCCGTCCATCAACATTTCGTCTACCAACCATTTGGTTCAATCATCACTTCGTCTCATCACCATTTCGTCTATGACCATTTCGTCTCATTTCCAGTTTGTCTAATTTTCGTTTCATTTTTATTCATTTTGCACAATTAACACTTAGTCCAATTAGATCAAAAATGATAGTGGACTAAATGGATATTGGGCCAAAAGGTTATTAGACGAAATGAGTGAGTAGACGAATTGGCAATTAGACCTTGTGGATGGTGGACGAACTGATGGTAGACCAAATGATAGCAGACACGTTGGCAATTGGACGAATTAGAAATAAACCTGTAGTTGGCACTATGACTCAAGTCAAAAGGTTGCACACGACCGAGATTTGTCTGTAAGATTAAATCTGTGATTCATGTATACTTTAGGATGTGAGGGCCGTGAATCATCCACGTTCTACAAATCAAAAAGATTTATACAAGGTGTGAATGATGCAGCCAAGATTTATATCGAAGCAAAAAAAAATTATATTGGAGGATCATCTTTGACGGCATCTATGTTATTGTTTCCCTACACATAGGAATGAATAATCATAATAAGAATAGCGCAAATATGGAGTATAATAACAAAAGGGGATGTTGAGGCCACTGCGCACATTTAGACGTCGACGATCATAATATTTTTAATGATATGAAAAGTAGTCGTATTAGTTTTTTTTTTACAAAGTTTTGTAATTCATAAATAAAAGATGTTCAAACCGGTGACTGGATACCTATATACAATGTGACTTATATTAATAATAATAATAATAGGCATTTGTATAGCACTATCTATCTAGAAATAATCTATTCCGAGGCGCATTGTTTATTATTATTATTACCCCGGCTTTGGCTCGAGCTGCCTTTCAGCGCTCAGTGCATTCGAGGAATTAATCCTGCCGGGTACCCATTCACCTCACCTGGGTTGAGTGCAGCACAGTGTGGATAGATTTCTTGCTGAAGGAAATTACGCCATGGCTGAGATTCGAACCCACGACCCTCTGTTTCAAAGTCAGAAGACTAATCCACTGGGCTACAACGCTCCACATTGATAATTAACATATATTCGTTATACATGTAGAGGCCAAGTATTGGGTTTGAAATTATATATGACGCATACTAATAAGACCGGTATCGTTTCGACACTCCGGCTGTCATCGGTGAATTTGGATTCGAAATATCACGTAATCTTGTTAACCTCTTTAGATCCCAAAAGTTTGACTTTGGGAAGATTTCAAGAGCGTTGCCTGAGTCATGCGGCTTAACGAGGTCGCACTTTCGAGTGAAACTGCTGTCAACGACCAGGCACAAAGTTGATGCCTTTGTGGGCTTTTTTTGCAAAGAAGAGCCAAATCCGTATAAGTTTTAATGTGTTTGAATATCAAGGCCAAGTCTATCCCAATCATGCCAATTTGATGTGAATATGTAGCGGAAATTTCATCAAAATCAGCTGCAAAATAATAAATGTCTTTGAAAGTTTCGCTCCTATTTTGCAAAGAATTTAAATGATAAAAATAGATTCATTTAAAACGATGATTTACACCTGACTGTTGCAGGTGCATAAAAAAAAATGACAGTGTATAATTTATGAATAGTCGCGAGCGAGCGCAAATTTTGACTTGCTAAACATGAAAACCTAATTAAGCGATTATAGTAGATTTAGGCAGAAATAGTATGATTTCACAATTTTTCTTTCTTTTTCTCCTAGTCGTGGAACTCTTTTAGGGGGTCAAAACCAACCCCCATCTATTCGCCAAAGATTTAAAGCCGCCCCTCTTAAATATCTTAAAGCTTAAATCAATGATAATCCATACCAAGTCCTTTCATTGCTTTCCTAAGAACTTGAACATCCTCGTCCTTGTCGAATCCCTCGAATTCTGTCACGGTAGGCTAGGAAGAAAAATGAATAAAAAACGAATGTTAAAAAGGTATTTGAAAAAAAAAGAGAAATTGAATCAAACATACAGTAAGAAGAATGAGTCTTTTAAACCCAATAAGTAATAAATTGTATTTTTCAAAAGTCTTAAAATAATAATGAATTCATAATACGTATCAAATAATACGGCCAAAGCATTGGCAGCTCACAGGCAATACTATCAAACTGGCCAGCTATTTTTAGTGACATCCGATAAAATAATTCTTGAAGAGGATGTGTAATCTCGTAAGAGTCATTTTCATGATCTTAGGTGCATTATATTGTTGTTTTATTTAAATAATTTTCAGAGGGAAATGGATCACTGCCATGACTGCCTAACACACTGCCAAGAAATACATACTTGATGTTAAGCCTAGCTTTGAGATCACATTCAACCACAATTTTCCTCATATTCTTACAGGGCCTTGGAATGATTTAAAAATAGGGGGTGCTGGGGGTTTGTTCAGAAGAAAAAAAATATTTTCAGATGATGGGGATTTTGGTGAGGTAAAACAAAATTGACAAGCAAAAAAACCACAGCAACCCCGCTTCCCAGGACCATGCATTCGTAAAGTTTATCGCATGAACATAGAAGCAAAATGCGATGACCAGTAATTTATCGATCACGTGATGACCACGATAATCAATGCCTGCTGTAAACTCATACTCCTAAGTAGTTATATATATAAGGGTATGTTAACCCTAAAATGGCCGGGGGGGGGGTTGAATCAACCCCCCCTCAACATTTTCTGCGATCATTCCGCCGCGCGAAATTTTTTGACCGCGCCACTCGCAGAGTTTATACTTTTAAGTCTCGCGCATTTTTTGAGACCAAATTTACGACGCCCGGGTACGCGGTTCCGAAATTTCGTAAGTGCATGTCAGACCAAAAATTGTTCCAAAACGTGATTTTGTTTACAAAGTCAATGCAAATTGAGTTTTCTCATTTTATTCATAAAGATATGATTATTTTTACTTTCAACAGCTGAAATCAATTGATTTGAGCATTATTATGCTTCAAAAAGGTTGTGCAATAAATCTGGTGAAAAAAACAAAGAAAAACAAAAGGTTGAAAAACAAAGCAATACATAAGAAATTCATAAAACAATAAAATACATAAGAAATTGATTTCCAAACCGAAGTTTTTTTCAAGTGCGATTGTTAAGAATGCTACAAAGAATATTTTTACCAAAAATTAGCATTCTAGGAGCTTTATTTAGTGAATTAGAGCAAAAAGTATAATTTATGCATAAATTAGCATAATTAATTCATATAAAATAAAATCTCATTATTTTGGATAATTTTACCATACAGCCTTATAGATTACATCGCACACTACCAGCGTGCAAAATTTTGCGGCGCTCGTGTGATCGGCGGCCGAGATCTCAGGGGGGGGGGTTGAATCAACCCCCCCCCCCCCCCCAGCCACAGAACAGCCAAAAAAGCCCGGCCTAGTTAGGGTTAAGAGGAAGATTCTTCAGTAAATCTGCCTCCCACACCATCAAGACTTGGACTTTGGACAAAATCGACAGGATTTCAAGCAAATAGAAAGGTGGTTTCCAAACCGAAATCCCCCGTTTGGTATTAAGGATATAAGTGGGTATATAATTAACCATGCTGAACATAAATTATACATGTAACGTAACTAATAGGCAGACCCCTTTGCAAGGTATGCCTATACCATATATATACGTATACCCATTGAACAATTATGTTTTATTTTGGGCGATATTGATTCGGAAATGCGGTGCATAAGTAAATTTGTGCATAAATAAATTCGTGTTCCAAATATACATTATTGATTGCGCTAATTGATGATATACAACTGACATGCATGTTGATATTATAATAGGAGTTCCCTTAAAAATGATAAGCTACAATCTATCCATACAGAATGGGCATGGGTAATAACTTATTTCTATTTATTGGTATTCAGTGGTATATGAGGCCATCTTGCTGGGTAGGACACAGTGCCACACACCGCGTTCACATAGTGGACTATGTGAATATGGGTAATCGACACTGCTGAAATGCTCAAATTTGACAGTGTGAAAAAGATTTTAACCCATGTTTCGTACTGTGGATAAACTGTGAGCACACTATGGTACATACTGTGGTAAAATATAAGCAGGGACCAAACCTCTTAAACCAGAGGCTTCTCATGGATACATCAAGACTGCAAAATACTATAATAATTACTCTAAGGAACATAATCACAGGGGCCGCGGAACAAAGTGGGGGGGGGGGGGGCTGAGCCAAAAGTGGGGGGACTGACCATGCTAAAAATCACAATCATAATGGTCATGTTTACATTTTTGTACACGGTTTTGGTAAAAAGTGGGGGTGGGGGGGGGGGGCGCTGAAGCCCCCCCCCCCCCCGGTTCCGCGGCCCCGAATCATGGGGTAACAGCTTTGCATTGAATTTATAAACAGCATTTTTACTGTGCAGAACCAAGGTGCGTTGAAGATCACTATAATTTATGCCTTCTATAAACTCATTATAGTCCCTACTCCTAAGTTAATCAACAAGTACACCTTATAAGGATATGTTAGTAGAAAGATTCTGCAGTAAATCTACCTCCCACACCATCAAGACTTGAACTTTGTTCCCTTTATGCTTATCAAGACAAAATTGACCAGAATTAAATCAATTTGGTTAATCCCCGCACCGCATTAGCTCATAAATCAATCAGACACCATGGTTCAGATGTTTGGAATTCTCTTCCACATAATATTTGAAATTTGAAAACCTCACATTCTTTTAAATTGGCTGTACAGCACAATCTCCTTTCAAAATTACAGTAAAGTGCTAGTAACGTACATGAATACATGTATTTTGTTTTCTTTCTTCTATTCGCAACTGAAGATTAAGAATTTAACTTTGTTGAATTACTATACCATATATTCATAACAATTTGAAACTTAATTGTTATATCTTGGCAGTCTATCACTTTTATATTCTTCTCTTTCTTTCCTCTCTTCCTTATTCTTACATTTTTATTTTGTTTTCTTGGATGCAAAACCAGTTTAAAGGTGCTTCAACCAATCAAGCTTTTAGCTTATGTTGTAACACCTTTGTATGTTCATTATCATGATTATTTACTTGTGTTTCATATATATATTTATATATTATCTGTGTATTCTTTTACATTGTACATTGTGAACATGCATGAATAAATAAATAAATAAATAAATAGTTTTCAAGCCACTACCCCCTGGTTTGGTATTACAGATATAACGTGGGCAGATAATACTTTAATTAATCATACGGAACATTATAGCCTGTACACAGTTCATTTTGCAAGGCATATACCCAGTATGTATACCCAGTGAAAATCATGTTTTATTTAAGGCGATATTGATTCGGACACGCAGTGCATAATTTCGTGCTCCAACATACATTATTGATTGCGCTAATTGATGAAACTATATTTGACATACATGTTAATAAATTACGATAGGAATGCCCTTCTAAATGATGAGCTACAATTAATCTATCCAAACGAATTGAATATGGGTATTATTGTAGGCCTACGCAAAATATATATATTCCTTAATTTTCAATGGTTTGATGTCACTTCGATGAGTAGAACAGTGCCTTCACAAGCAAGTACATAACATAGTGGACTACTGTGTATAATATGAGGATTAGATTCATACTACTACTACTACTACTACTACTACTACTACTACTACTAATAATAATAATAATAATAATAATAACAATAATAATAATAATAATGGCAATAATGATTTAATGTTGTTAATAAATTACCATTCTTGTTGTCAAGAACTGAAGCCTTGATATGAAGACATCGGACAATATAATGAAATGGCTTGCCATACATAACACGGACCACGGAACCGGGTGGGAGCTATTGGGCTTTACACTTTTTAATTGATATGTACAATAGCATAACATGACTACCTGATTGTGTACGCATTTTTAAATGATCATAGCCCCCACTTTTTGCTCAGTCCCCCACCTCCTCTTTCAAAACCGTGCAAGGCCCCCTTCGCAAAAAATAATACATCTTGACAGCATTAAAAGCGGTGAAAACGTGTGCTGAAGAATTAAAAACAGCCAGGATATACTCTCTGGCAAACAGAGGAACACTAGAAATGAATATCTTTATCTGAAATTAAAATTGTATCTTAATACACTCACCCTGTTTTCCATATTGTCAGTCGTTTTACTTTGAAGAGAGAAGCGAAGGAAATTCACCCTGTTGATGGTCTGCGATGGATGTGTGTAGCTAGCCCGGTTGAGTGTTGTCGGTACTCGAGTATGAGTTTACAAGCTAGCTAATAATTTGCTCGATATGCCGTACCTTTATTGACACACGTATAGGAAATGCGTGCATGACGTCACAATAAGGGAGAGGTTCGATGAAATGAGGCAAGGCTATGCAGGGTTCTGGATGTAAATGGGTACTCATCACTAGACCGAGACAAAAGGATGCAAGAACTAATTAAAACCCAGAGCGGTCATCCGTTTCAAAATCGAAGGTTGAAAGAAATGTCTCACTCGCGAAACGCTTCTCAATGCATTAATCTGAATGGAGTTGCATTGAGTTCACCGAGTCCAAAGGACCAAGTATGCTATTCCCCACATTCAGCTGTGTTTAATGCAATGGCGTAAAGATTGGGGGCTGGGGGGGCTCTTGTCCTCCCCCAAAAATAAATAGAATAAAAATAGATAAAAAGTAAAAAAATAAATTTCACAACAAAAAAAAAGAGAAAAGGAAAGAGAGAAGGGTGAAATAATTATTTTCTGAATAATTATGATTGGATTCTCGTAATGAAAATGTAGATGTTTTGCTCGCTAATTCGCTCGCTCGCAACTTTTTATAAATTCTACTCGATAC
Source organism: Lytechinus pictus (assembly GCF_037042905.1). Lineage (NCBI taxonomy): Eukaryota > Metazoa > Echinodermata > Echinoidea > Temnopleuroida > Toxopneustidae > Lytechinus > Lytechinus pictus. The sequence continues at coordinate 14,862,735 of NC_087261.1, read as the reverse complement.
GCCATATCTAACCCGCTCAAAATATTTGGTTCATTACGCCACTGGTTTGGTAAATAACGAATAGGCTTAAATGTTAAAACGGCTTGCCATACGGCCGGGCGAGGCTGAATCAAAAATGTATTCAAGCAGATCCCCTATATGCGTTAATCAGAATAAAGTATAATTCAGTGAAAGGAGTTGGATAGATGGAACCGCTTTAAAAGATTCAAACCTCTATACATTCTAGACGAGGTTATTATCAATATACCTTATGAATAAGACGCCCTCCCTCAGAGGACATAGGAATACGCGTGAACCGAGTTGTCAGAGATGCACCAACTGCAATTCACCATGATCACCAAAGCATGCAAAGGCAATGGCTTTAGCCTCTAAGATGGCGTCGAGGTGACGTCAGTGCAGGGAAGCTAGTCCCAACAACGTCTTTTACGTTGTAATGAAGACTTCGTGGAAACTGTTTAAAAAAAAGATTACTTTGAAATTCTTAATGTGATTCCACTGCCTGAAGACCTGGGATATGCTCCCTACATCTGAAGACTTGTACGATCGAGTTTTATGGATATAGAATTGCATATAATGTATATAAATTTCTGGCGTCACTCCAGACGCGAAATGGCTCCGATACGTATTGGCAAATCCACCATAAAATACTACATGAATCGTTATTGTTTGTTTGGTCTCACTCACCTATAGCCAAATAGCAGGGGTCTTGGATCACTATTTAAAGAGGGGTTGCTGGTTTGGACGATCATCGCATAATGTCACACTCTGCGACATGATGCGTTTGTGTGACATTATCGCTTATAAAAAGGGCATGTGAACACATTTAAAAGAGGGGATACTGGTTTGGACGATCATCGCATAATGTCACACTCTGCGACATGATGCGTTTGTGTGACATTATCGCTTGTAAAAAGGGCATGTGAACACATTTAAAGGAGGGGATGCTGGTTTGGACGATCATCGCATAATGTCACACTCTGCGACATGATTCGTTTGTGTGACATTATCGCTCGTAAAAAGGACCTGTGAACACATTTAAAAGAGGGGATGCTGGTTTGACAGGCAAAAAGCTCTTTAGTGAAATGAGTATGTATAAATCTGAATGATACGAAATTTTTGCAAATCATACCCACTTTGAATGGCATGAATGGACGTCTTCACTTTCCAATAGGGAATTAAAACCCTTCATGAGATATTGAGTCACTTCTGTAATTAAGTTCTGTTATGTTTGTTACCAAGGAGATATGAATAGATGGATAATAACAAATTAAAGTAATTCTTGAACAAGTGGCGTACAAATAGGGGAGGGAGTTTGGGGCTGTTTCCCCTCCCCCCCCCCCCAAAAAAAAATATATATATATATAATAAAATACTCTCGACCGAGAGAAAGGAAAATTTTAAAAGGAAGAAAAGGAAAGGAAATACAGTGAGATGTGATTTTTTTCCCCTGAATATTATGTCAAAATATAATATAAATTTCCCAATTTAGCGCTGCCCCTGTAAAAGATTCCCATTACGATGCAGAATTGATGATGGAAGGAACAAGAAGATAATCGTCAAAAATATGATTAATCAATGTCTTGTATAAGCATGCCGAATTTCAGCCTTCGGGCTGCCGCAGTCATAGTATGTATATGTATGCACTTTTCAAGTGAAATAAACTGTATGATAATGACAATTGAGAGCACACTCTTTCGGCTCTCTTGAGTTCAATCCCCCGGGGGGGGGGGGGGCAGTAGCGTACCGTGAACCGCAGGAGACAAAGCATTGGGGGGGGGCAGTGCATTGTCTGTGAACAATGCTTTGCCCCCCCAATGCTTTGTCTCCTCCGAGTCACGGTACGCTACTGGGGGGGGGGTGAGGGTTGTCAAATATATTGCTGTACACACGCGTGACCAAAAAACGCGTTTAAAGGGGTGTTTTTTCAGTTTTGGACGGGGGCCGCGCGTGCACTCGTTAAGGGTATCAAAAACACCGATAAAAAAAGCGGTTTTGAAAGACTGGTCAATGGTCAATCGCAGGGTCAAACGTATTTAGGGTATGTTTTTTCAAAGTTTTTTTTTAAGAATAGCCAAACGTGTTTATGGGTATGTTATTTCCCCAAGCTTTTTCCCCATGGGTTTTCCTCTTCGTTTCTGAAAAGTGTTCTGGTTCTTCCCAATTGTAAGCAACGATCCTGCATGGGAACGGGCCTGGGAAACGGGAAAAACGGTCGTGAAAATTGTCAAACTTGTATAGGGCCAAAATGTGTAAATGACGGCCGCGAAAAACTTGTTTAAGGGGGATATTTTGCACACAGAGAAAAACTCGTTTAGTGGGTGTTTGGAAATAATAAAAATAAGTCAGCAGTTGACTGCCCCCCCCCCCCGGAGATCAACTCGAATGTGACGCAACCCTTTTGCAATTCCAGAATCCGATCATGGCTATGCGCATTTTTTTTTTTGGGGGGGGGCAAGTTACATACATTCTTTGGAAAAAAAAACCGACAGACCTTTTCATTGGGGCCCTTTTCCAATTTCTAAATTAAAATCAAAGGATTTCGTATATATTTTTGTGAATTTTGTGAAAATTTTTAGTAAAACTATAAGTTGTCAAAATATCTTGGAGAAACTGACCCTTGTCCCCCCCCCCCCCTCTGCGTATGACCATGAGTAGTGAGTCTGCTAAAACATTTTTTAATTGTTCTAAATTTGCCTTTGGAATCATAGGGGGGGCTGCAGATTTGTCAAGATAATGGTGATTCTTTCAATATTTGTTGTGTCATTATTACCTTGTAAATACATCGCAATTCATCCTTAATAGCCGCGATGATGTCTTGATTTGTTTTAATAAACCATTTATCTATCTATCTATCTATCCATCCATCCATCCATCTATCCATCTATCTATCTATATATCTATCTATCTATCTTTCTATCTATCTATCTTTCTATCTATCCATCCATCCATCCATCCATCCATCTATCTATTTATCTATCTTTCTATCTATATTTCTATATATATATATATATATATATATATATATATATATATATATATATATATATATATATATATCTATCTATCTATATATCTATCTATCTATCTATCTATATATCTATCTATCTATCTATTTATATATATCTATCTATCTATATATATCTATCTATCTATATATCTATCTATCTATCTATATATCTATCTATATATATATCTATCTATCTATATATCTATATATCTATCTATCATCACTTACACCCACTCCTGTCAATTCACACATCGTCAAACACACACAGCCACACTCCCGTACATAAATACACACACACACACACACATCCTCTCGTACACCCTAACAACATTTTATATCCTCTCTTTTCCATACACACAAACTTAACACGCGCACACCAACACATCCCCTCAAAACACACCTCACTAATACACAAACACACACTCACCCTCATCTGTCAACCAACCTTTATACATTCTCACACACATGTCATTTCCTTGTCTTTTTCCCTTGTTCTTTCATATAAAACTAAATAGAATATGTTGTATTTCTTATGGTCCTGTCACTGACTTAAACCAAACGTATCATGCTGAGACTAAGGGTTTTTGTATTTCAACCATGAAACCGAAAAGAAACGAAACCATTAGAAAAAATAGATAGATTTTTTTTTATTTATTATTATTTCAATCACAAAAATAATTCATCGATGCATTTATCACAGTCACGTTTAGGCTTACATTTCACCACATTTTAATTAAAGTAAAGCGCTTAGATAGTAAGACGAAGACAAATAAAGATTTAAAAAGCAGTTAGCTCAGATTTAAATTTTGAAGCAAAAACAAAAAAAACCCATAAGTTTGTAAGCAGGTGTTAGGCTCAGTGGCATTGAGGTTTCTTTTTAATAATAATTTTTTACCTCAATACATTGTGGGAGGAAAGGAAACATGCCACTCTCATTAAAAGCTTTTATTCAAGATTATACAGAAACATGAAACATATAACTAAAAATAAGAAATCGCCATTATGTACTTCTTGGTTCTTCTCAGACACATACCACAGAGGGTGTCAAAAGAATAACAAAACAGATAGACGTAAAATAGACAAAGACGAAGAACAAAAGATTACTTTACAATGGTTTCTATGAACTGCTGAATATTCATCCTTTTCTAAATTCTTGTATCCCATATGAAAATATTCACTGGACCTCGAGGAAGGACAGAGCCATTATGTCAATGGCTCTGAATAGAGTGACTCATCCGTATATTTTTATTTGCATGTTTATATATTTATATTTAATCTCATATCTCGTGCAATGTATTATATTGTGATTTTTATACGGGAAATAAAACCAAACCAAACCAAACCAAATTCAAAATGTTCAACATAGGTTTGGAAATGAAATACCAATGCCAGGCACCAATGTTAAGTTTAGTATTGCTTAAAAAGTCAACACTGTTATCTAAAATGTTTTCTTAAAAACCAGCATGTATGTTATTCTTGTTGATGTTTTTTTTTTCTTGTGTGTGTGTGTGTATTGTATGTTTTATTGCTGAATCCATGGCCAGTAATTGATTTTTTTTAACGGCATGAAAGTTACAGTTAAATGTTGATAATTTAGCATAAATGTAATCATCAAGTGATAATTCATTTTTTGTTAAAAGTTTCCAGTCACTTGATTTCAATAAATTCGCATACTATACATATCAATACCCCCTAGCTTTTCCTGTTTTCCCGACATGTCCACATCATATGCACTATTTCGACGTCGACTGCGCCTTCGAAATAGACATCGATGTCGGTCTATTCCTCGTCGTTCTCGCCGTGGAGGATAGCGAGCAGCATCTTTTTGAAGTCACCTGCGCAGTCGTCCTCGATGAAGGCGTGGAGGGTCTGGCCGTACTTGGCAAAGAAGGCAATCTTGATACGCTTTAGGTCGATCTGCATTGTCAAAACAAAATTTAAACAACATATATATTTGATACAACATTTGAAATCATAAAATGCATAAAGTATAATGTATAGTACATTATACATTTTTTCATCTGTAATATCATTTTGGTATCATGGTTTTCTTTTTGAAAACATACACTTGTTATATTAAAAAAAAAACATTATTAAATTCGATATTTTAATTCGCTAAACACATGGGCCTACATTGTATGTATCAAGGCGCTAACATATTTATTATTATCCCGGTCATCGGATTCCGTCAGATATTCCCGCATATAACATATCCACATCCGCCACTCCCTGGGGAATATTCAAACCAACCGCCAATAAGGCCCACAAAATGCTTGACAAGCTACAGTAACTTTCTCATCTTACAGGATTGTAGCACCTGGGTGAAGAGTGGCAAAGTGTGGATTAATGCCTTGCCAAAGGACGGTATAGGCCGCGCTGGAATGCATTTTTGAAAAAAACAGAAAAGTATCTTACCTCTGATCTAGAGATGACGATCCTGATGAGTTTATCTTCATCCGTACCAGCTCCTTTCATGGAGTCGTAGAGACGCTCTGCGAAGTATTGGCCTACTTCACGAGCACGGCTTACTGCCAAGAAAATGGGGAAAATTGAGAAATCGTCAGTTACGGCAAGAAAGCAATTTTTTTTACGACACCGCACAGCGGAGTATTGTTCCGTGATACCCGCGCTGTGATCTGAGCAGTTGTTACGCGTTTCATAGAATAAAGACCTACCAGGTCCCATTTACCTCACCTGGGTTGAGAGTAACACCATATGGATACTTATTATTGATAAATAAAGTAAACGCATGTAGTAGGATTCGAACCCACGACCCTCTGACAAAAACAGCATTTCACAGAACAATATTATATCTTGGTTTGGTGTCGGTTTCGTTTATTAAACTGTAGCTGAGTGTGCATAAGTAGATGCCAACAGACAAGTAGAAAAAAGTAAGGGCTGGGGTAGAAAACATAAAAGGGGGAGGTACAAGATGGGGAAAGGTTTAGAATGAATAAAAAAAGGAAAATTAAGTGACATACCAATAGCTAGATAGCCATCCTGAAGGTCACCCATGCACTCGTCTCGGATCGAATCTTCAATATCACAACCTGCAATCTGAAAATTAGATATACTAAATCATTTTATTTTTCATTCTACTCTCGTATGATTCAAAGAAATTGTGATTAGCGCTTAGTCAATATCTTTTCTCGGTATATTCAATCAAAATGAATGTCATTTCATCAAAATAGTCATTGCAAACAATGCTTTGATATTAATGACATCCTTCTTCATTATCATCACCACCATCATCACCACCACTATCATCATCATCATCACAATCATCATCATCATCATCGTCATCATCATCACCATCATCATCACCATCACAACCACCATCATCATCACCATCATTATCATCATCATCATCAACCTCATCATCATCACCCTCATCATCATCATCATCATCATCATCATAGTCGTCGTTATTAGAACTCCCATGATTACGATCATTATGACTGGTCATCGTAAGTTGCTATGATTCCCGGATATGATTATCACGATCATCATCGTCGTCAACGCCACCATCATAACCATCACATCATTCCCTCCACCATCACCACCACCATCACCACCACCAACACCGTCGCCGCAACCATCAATTCGTCACCATTGTCAATATTGTCATCGTCAGGTAAATATTAGATCAACTTACTCCGTTGTAGGCGAGGAATGTTGCCCTAAGTTGTGGGAAGCTTCTCGTTGCTAGGATACGGTTGAAAACATTCTCATCCGTGCCCCACCTATCTTCACCAGCCTGTGTTGTGATGATAAATGGCCAACGACAATTTGATATTATATTACCTTACACTCTCTGTAAACGTTTTCCAAACAAAATACACAAATCAAGATTTTATTTTATAACTATTCTATATCCGTTGTACTATGGGGGAGGGGAACAACAAATATATGAAGAATCCTACAATCTTAGGAATAAGCAGTATTAAAACTCTAGTCAATCCCAGCAAAATGTTGATTTGAACAAAAATAGAGAAAAATTATCTAATCATAACGCTGAACATTTCGTCAGGTAAAATAAGAAAGAGATATAGTATTACCATAACCATTCATTTTTATTATAATTATAACTATTATTTTTGTTATCATTGTCTTGAAATTACTTTTATTGTTACTTTTATTGTTATCAGTATCATTTTCTTATCATTGCATTTTTAATTCATCACAAAAACAATCAAAATATATAAGACATTCGTTGCATCTTTAATCAAACAGAACATTGATAAACTGTCCCTAGCATAAAAAAAAATATCGTAAACAAATTGTTCTGTATTATTATTATTATCATTATTAATATTATTTTTATTATTACATATGTATTAATATTTTATTATTATAATTATTATAATCATCATCATCATCATGTAGGTACTTACATCGAAGAGCTCTTGTGCATCCTCTACTGCCTTATCTTCATCAACCTCCTCTCCAGATTCATCGCGACCACCCTAAGAGAGAGAGAGAGGGGGAGGGGGAGGGGGAGATTGAGAGGGAAGGGGAGAGAGAGGGAGAAGAGAGGAGAGGAAAGAAGTAGAAAGGGGAGAGAAAGAAAGACGAACAGACTATGTAGTTACTGAACGCTTGTGGTGCGGACTAGTTTAGTGCAGACCAAAAAATCATGAGCTACTGAAAATGGTAAGGAACCCCTGGTCTAAGGTCTTCTCTATCAGATGACACAACAAAAAAAAAATACATTTTTATTCACTGGCTTTTTTTCTCCAGAATATAAAATTGACAACTCCAAAGTAAAATAGAGATAGTTACTCGCTTCTCAATATCTATTAAGTAATACGTACTGCACAGATACACTGCATCAAATACTTGAAGTTCCCGGATGTCTCGCTTTCCAAATCCTCAGCAAGATCTCTGTCGAATTCTGTATAAGATAATGAACAGAAAGAGAGAAAAGGCATTAAAATATAGATCACATATTTTTCAATGAATTATCTTTAAATTACCGGAAGAGCATGATGAGATTATCATTTTTTCAAAAAATATACATCATATTTCAGGATTTCATAATTTCTACACTATCCTGACTATGGTCTCTGACACTCGATTTTTCACAAAATATTTCTTAAGCTTTGTCATTTTTTGGTGTGCTTTTGACATCTACCGGGTGATGAACAAAATACTTGTTTTCAATTAATTTCATATTAGATTTCATTCTCGCCATTTGAAATGGAAAAAATGCGCACTGTTTATGTAATAATTTCTTTCAATTTCAATTCTTGTCAGTGGCAGATTATTATCATGAATTTAGGCAGGATAAACTTCATTCCGTGTTAAATATGAATATGAAGTTAGTATTAATGATAAGGAATGAGATCTCACCAATTTGGTATGCCATCTTGATAGCTTCGATTTCCTGCAAAGATAGTATTATGATTAGAGTTAGTAGAAACGCACTCTTATTATTTATTATAATAATTATGATCTTTAGGGTGCGTTTTTATCTTTCTTTTCGTCAGTACTTCCGCCAGAGACGAAAGAGGGCGCACTATGATGGACTTGTATGATAGTTATTTTTTATAGGTTATTCAACGCCAACGATATCAAAAGTTTTGTTCTTTTCAACTATTTCATCTATTGATTGCTCAACATAGCAACAAAGGTCATATAATATGCCAAATTGGAAGAGACATCACCCGATCAAGCTCATTGACTGAAATTATCACTGTCCCAGAACAGGCTGGAATACCTCCATAGGTGCTCCGTTCTCGATAACAGGCAGTGAAACACTGCCATCTTGTGACAAGGAGAAGCACAGTGATCATGATGATAGTCACGAGATCGTCCCCATTTTAACTCGTTCACTCCTATTCGTCCTAGTATGAATGTTTGTTATCTTACTGCCTGCCTTACTGTCTGTCCTTCTACCCAATTTCATCTTTCTTCTATGTCTCGATCCAGGGGCGGACTCATGATTTTCAAAACGGGGGGGGGGGGGGACATTTTTGTACAAGGAAATATTGACTAGGGAAAAAAAAGAGTAAAGAAAAATTATTCTCTACCAAATGGAGATCATTTTGTTCCAGGGAAAAAATTGACAAGGAAAATTAAAGGTGTTCCCTTGCGTGTGCATGAAATATTCCCCTCAAACCTTTTTTGTGGGGGTGCCTCTCAAGGGGAGGGGGTGCACGGGCCAGATGTGCCCCTACCTGGATCCGTCACTGTCTTGATCCCTCTCGTTTGCCCTCTTTTTACCCACTGTCTCTTTTAATTTCTTATACTCGCTCACCATTTACCCCCCTCCCACATATGTCCTCTTCGCTATTCTCCCTTTGTTAAAGCACAATTAAAATGAAATCCTTACCCCATTAACCCTCGTGCACATAATCTCAATGATGGTATCTTCATCAGTTCCAAGACCCTAGGATTAAAGAAAATTAAAAAATATATATATCCATGTATAGTCATGTAGCGGTTGGAGTTAGCTTATCAGTACCATCGTCAACAAACATGAAATGTCATATTTATTCCCGTCAGCCTCGCCATTATCATCATAAGCATCATCACCCTCAACACCACCACCACCACCACAACCACCATCATCATCATGATCACCACCACCAGCAACATCTTCATCATCATCATCATCATTATGATCATGATCATAATCATCATCATCACAATCGTCAGCATCATGAACACCATCATCATCATCACCACCACCATCATCAATCACCACCACCACCATCGCCACCAACACCACCGCCATCACCACCATCATCATCATCATCATCACAATCGTCATCATCATCATTATCACCATCATCATCATCATCATCATCATCCATATCTTCTTCATCATCATCAACATCATCATCATCATCATCATCATCATCACCATCATCATCATCATCATGATCATCATCATTATCATCATCATCACCACCACCACCAGCATCATCATCATCCTCATCACCACCACCATCATCATCATCACCACCAACACCACCATCATCATCATTATCATCGCCACCACCATCACCACCACCACCCTTTATGATATCATCTAACCTTCATAGCAGCTCTTAATGTCTTGGCATCATACATTGGGGGTGAATCCATCAGAGCTTCCACGGTCTTCTCCAAGTTACCTCTGACCTCATCACGGAGCTCCTCCTTCAGGTCCTGCATAGAGTAACCATGACAACGTGATATTACAACTATTAAATTGGCAATGCATTACAGGGGAGAAAACAGGGGAGAACGGGAACGCGTTTTTTTTTTCTCTCTCTCTCCGAAAACGTGACTGATAGAAATATCGGGGATATACTGTAGGTACATATAATTATTGGTACTACACTTATGACAATGGGATTATGTGATAAATGATATTGGGCAATGTATGTAAAGTATGCATAGAATGTAAACATAGATGTTTGTCTCAAAGATAAAACAGCTTAATCTTATGCGATTCCCGGGTCAAGTGACGATATAAACATAGTAACGGGGAATTTGCTAAAACAACAGTGGTATATGGCGGTGGTGGTGGTGAAGGTGACGATGATAACGATGACGATGCTGATATTGATAGTAGGGAGTTTTCGCACAGTTGACGCAGAATGAATCGGAGTACGCAGCAAATACATTGACAATGCAAGTCAAACCACATAACTCGAACAGCAGTTTCGTCCGACGTTTCAGAGTTGACAAAACATTGCAAATATGTCGTTGTCCGGAGTCACGGACGAAATGGCAATTTTAATTCACCAATCCTCGACAAAGCCTTCATTGTAATTTGACTTGCATTTCCAATACATTTGCTGCGTTGTATAGGATTGATTCTGCGCCGCTGTGCGAGAGCTCTCTAATAATGGTGACGACGTCGAGTATGATGACGACGATAAAGATGATGAGGATGATGATAGTGAGATGACGGTGGTGGTGATGGATGGTGGTAGTGGCGATAATGATGTTAGTAGCTTTCATTTAACCTGGTGGGTGTTTCTTAAAGCTGTTCGTAATGTTACGCATGACTTTACGCACGACTGGTACATGTTCTTAGGTCATAAATCAATTGCATAGAGATATCACATAGCGCCAGAAAGGATCACCAGTCGTGCGTAAAGTCATTCCGTATCTTACGAACAGCTTTATGAAACACCCACCTGGAGTGATGTTGAGAATGATGATATGGAGGTGATGATTCGACGGCAGTAATTCTGAGGGAATGAAACGATGCCAATAGTTTAGATGATGACGACGATGGTGATGAAGACGTTGAAAATGATTTTAAAGATGAGGATGAGAAGGTATACAAGACATTAATTGCATCCTACCTTTCCGAAGCAAGCCCTGTATTTGAATGCGATCATTTGACGTTGTTCATTCGTTCGGTTGGCTAGAATTTCGATTATTGCATCTTCATCGGTACCTGAATGAGTTTGAGATAAATTTGATGAAGTATGAAAAAATGCAATTTATTAGAAGGAAAGTGGAATAATTTCCTGAAAATACTCTTTGTTTCACCGTTCATCTGTCTAAATGGTTTCGAGTAATGAGAGGCAACAAATCAAGTTATCCTATTTTAGAGAGAGGCAATACGTCATTATCATCGTCGTCGTGGTCGCCGTAGTCTTCGTCATCGTTGTTATTCTCATTTTCTTCGTCAACCTTATCTCGTCATTTTTTTTCTTCGCCATCATTATCTTATTCATTATTATCTCCGTCATCATAGTCATCTTCATCACCATTATCTTTGTCATCATTTTCATTTTCGTCATCACTATCTCCGTCAGCTTTAGTTTCGTCACCATTTTCATCACCATCATTATCATCGTTAGCATCATATCTATGTCAACATCATCTACATTAAAATTATTTTCGTCATCATTTTCTTCGTCATTATTATTTTTGTCATCATTTTATTCGTCATCATTATCTTCCTCATTATTATCTCCGTCATCATTATCATCTTCATCATGATTATCTTCGTCATCATTATCTTCGTCATCAATATTTTCCACATCTTTATTTTCTTCATCATTTTCTTTGTCATAATTTTTTTTGTCATCATCATCTTCACCAGCATCATGTTCGTCATCATTTTCTTTCTCATAACTACCTTCGTCATCATTATCATTATCGTCGTCATTATGTTCGTCACCATTATCTTTGTCATCATTATTATTTTCGTCATCACTATCTCCATCAGCTTCACTATCATTAGCTTCGTTAGCATCATCATCTACATCAACATTATTTTCGTCATCATTTCTTTCGTCATTTTCATTTTTATTATCCTTTTCTTCGCCATCATTAACTTCCTCATTATTATCTCCGATATCTTTATCATCTTCATCATGTTTATCTTCGTCATCATTATCTTCGTCATTAATATTTTCCACATCCTTATTTTCTTCATCATTTTCTTCGTCATAATTATTTTCGTCATCATTATCATATTCGTCATCATTATCTTCACCAGCATTATGTTCGTCATCATCTTCTTCGTCATAATTATTTTCGCCATCATTATCATTATCGCCGTCATTATGTTCGTCACCATTATCTTTGTCATCATTATCATTTTCGTCATCACTATCTTCGTCAGTTTTAGTTCCGTCACCTTTTTCTTGATCATCATTATCTTCATCAGCATCATCATCTATGTCATCATAATCTACATCAACATTATTTTAGTCATCATTTTCTTCGTCATTATTATTTTTGTCATCATTTTCTTCGTCATCATTATCTTCCTCATTATGATCTCCGTCATCATTGTCATATTCATCATTATTATCTTCGTCATCATTATCTACGTCATCATTTTATTCTTCATCATTATTTTCTTCATCATTTTCTTCGTCATAATTATTTTCGTCATCTTTATCGTATTCATCATCATTATTTTCACCAGCATGATGTTCGTCATCATTTTCTTCACATAATTATCTTCGTCATCACTAACATTTTCGTGGTCAGAATGTTCGTCACCATTATCTTTATCATCATTATAATTTTCATCATCACTATCTTCGTCAGTTTAGTTTCGTCACCATTTTTCTTCATCATCATTATCATCGACACCATCATAATTTATGTCATCATCATCATCTACATCAATATTATTTTCGTCATCATTCCCTTCGTCTTTATAATCTTTGTCATCATTTTATCTATGCCATCATAATTTTCATCATAATTATATTCGTCATTATTATTTCCGTCATCATTTTTTTCGTTGTCATCATTAGTTTCCTCCTCATGATCATACGCATACCCCTCCTCCTCCTCATCATCATCCCCATCGTCATCATCATTCTTTTTCTTCAGTATTTTTAAGTATTACCTGCTCCACGGATCGCGTCGTCGAGAGCCACAGCGTCTGCCTCGGCGTCGAAATCCTCCCACTCTAGAATACATCCCTGGATAAAAAGCACAAAGAATAAACAACAGTCACATATCATCATGATCATGTGTGTTGCGTAATGCTAGTAGGGCCATACAAGATTAAAATTATGGGCATCCCAAAAGGGCAAGGGCGACCACCTTATGATTTTTCATGTGGTGAAAATGAGAAATTTTACAGGGGGAATTAAAAAGAGAAAGAAAAATATAAGACTATGGAAATACATATAACGGTTGTGTCTATGGTAAAAAACACATGAAACGAAGGTCTGGAGGGCGTTTGATGAAAGAACTTGCCGTACATTTTATCCATGAATAACAGTTAGACACTAGGGACTCTCACAATCACAACCAAAAGACCAAGGAAAGTTGTTAGATCTCACAACTTCACGGATGATAAACGTTGATCCGACACTCCCTAGTTCGCATTCAGCTCAATATTACCTCTGGTTATTTGATGCAAAAAAAAATTGAGTCACCTTGAGATCCGTTTTTCCCCTATCCGAAAATTTATACTAGTATTAAAGTAAAAGGCAATAGTAAAGCGATTTCGTAGATGTTTTGAATATTTTGAAGATATTTTTTTTATTCCAGGAACATATTTTGTTTACTTTAAGATAAATCATTTTTAAAAGTTTCGGCACCACCATTTCCCCAATTATATAAAACGGTTCCATGACTTTTCTTCCGGTGACAATTGCTTCGCTGTGAATTCCACACACTAAGGAATCGCCAACTTCAACCCTGGATTTAACACTATACTCTATCCTAAATCTAAAACATAACCATATTGCAACCCTAACTCTATATCTAATGGGGCGTTGCAAGAAACTTGCGATCAATTGCAAGTCTATTTTCGTTCTTGAAATCAAGCATATGCCGTGCAATTAATTGTGAATTTGCGATTGATTGCTAATCTGCTCCATGAAACAAGGAGTGTAATCTGCTTTGCTACAATTAAAAGTGATCAATCAATTGTAACAGAATATTTGCGATTGATGGCAAATATTTTCTTGCAACACCCCCTGAGACGAAATAAAACCCCGAGCAATTGTCGCAGGAGCAAATTTCGTGTCACCTATAAGACACCCTTAGATTATGAAAAGTTAATGATAGCTTGACTACAATCGAGGGGCAATCAAACATAGCGGTAACTTCATTGAAGAAACTCCAAGTAATATCAAACACCGAAATATATATGCAAATCACATATAAAAATCATCAATGAGACAATGATTTAGTTTTACATTCCTCAGTGCTCCACTTATCCACTAATTCATGTTCATTATACCTTGTGTGATGGTTGCCATTTTCTCAAAATTTCGTATTGGACCACAGGTCGTGGAACACCAAAGTGTGAAGGGCTGATAAAGGCCTTGAGTAAGCCAATATACTTTGCCACAATAAATCTGGTGTCAGGTATGTGACTTTCATTTTAAAAACATACTGCCCAAGCTAACAAGATCACCAGGCCTAAGAAAAGTGCCTTGATCAGAAATATGGTAATATATATGTAATCAATGTAACACAATTTGTATTTATGTCCTTATGAGTTGGTATGATTGTAAATAGCGCCATGAGCGTCATGTCTGACGGACCTGTGCGCTCCAGAAGAATCCACTATTATTATTTAGTATCATCTATGATCACATAATTATAGTAACCCTACTCCTGAATTACCATACCGTCACTTTGGACATTTTGAAATGTACGTGGGTTGCACCCCAGTAACCCCTAACCTTTGTAGACAATGTTTCAACGGGGAGTTTCTTGCAGATTTTACATGTAAGTACTTCCTCATGTATTCAAAAATAAAATTTTACCTATTGCTATAATCAGATAGAATGAGGTTATCATTATTGACATAGTGTCTCGACCAAGAGTTAATGTAGTTAATATTATCTATTAATTAATCAGATAAATCCAACGGGTGGGAGTGGATAAGAATGTGAATTGCCTTCTTTTTTAAAATCATACCAACCGACAAAAAGCGTTTAGGAGCGGTTTTGTCCCCGGGCCCAGATGAGGAATCTTCAACCAATTTCCTTATTCAATTGCCTATTATTTGAGTTTATCCATGGACCAACTAGAAATATACATTATTTAGCCTTCTCCTTCCAGCTGCTTAGAAATTCTCTTCCGCGCACGTTCACCCCGAAACAATCAACCTTCATCGTCGTCGACACCGCCGCTACCACCACAACCAACACCAGCATCATTACTGCCGTACTTTGGCAAAAGGAAGCAAGTTACAAAAGAGTCATTTGTTGTAAATGAGCAATGTGTGTTCGTCATTTACAAAGGCGTCAATGCAATTTAACAGCATATTTTCTTCAATATCTTTCCATAGAACGATCATTTTCTTCCCAAAATTTTGCCTGAACGTGCAACATACAAAGGGTGTTTCAGAAACAACAATAACTCAAATTTGACTGATGTGTCACTCGCTTCCCTTTGCCAAAAGTTGGGCAGTTTACCATCATCATCATCTTTGTCATCATCATTATCATCATTCATCATCATCATCAACAACAACATCAACATCAACAGTGTGAATAATATGTGGAATATTGGGAGCCAGTGCTTTTGATTTTTTTCATAGGTAAATGGCGCCATACAAATGCTTTTTGTCATCATTATCATCATCATCATCATTATCATCATCGTCATCGTCATCATCATCATCGTCACGTTCAACAGAACTGTCCCATTGTCCATTCCCTCTACTATAAAAAAAAATCGTAATCTTTAGCATCATTTTGTCTCATATTTCATCTTGAGAGATACTCATGACGTCACTACCGCGCCACTCAAATGAATAAGTTTGTAAGATATTAATGATTTACATACCAGCAGCTCCAGCCCGAGAGCTGCACGGGCCAGTCGGTACTTGATGATATACTGAAAAAGGAATAAAAATGAGAATTAGTGGTTGAAGAAGAACTCAATATGATCATTGTAATGATTAAGGTATTAATAATGATAAATGAAATTTGTCTAGCGCATAACAATCACAGAAGACCATGTGTGCTTTATTTTCTTTTTAAAGATATATACATAATATTGACGATGTTAAAATGATAATTCACACCTGCAATATTATTGTATACATCAATCCAATATTATTGTACTATTATCAATCCAATGTTATCAATCCAATGTTATCAATCCAATATTATTGTATACATCAATCCAATTAAGATGTTATATTCAATTTTGAAAAAAAAATATTCTGTAGCATATTTTCATTGTTTTGAGAATATGCCTAGGCAGCATTACAATACATACTGAGATTTATAACAATATTGAGATTTAGTTATTGTTTAAACTATGATAATGACATTATTTGGGGCTAACTTCGATTAGCATCTTGCTATTATATTAGCTCCAATTGCCAAATGTTTTGTTTATACTGTTATATGTGATGTACTATTCCATGTAATTGTACCTGACAGTAATATCAGGTAATAAAATATTCAATGCAATTCAAATACGAATGACAGAAAATAAAGAAACATCCACAAATGTCATGTACACGGCTCTGATCGGCAATGCTTTTACGATGTTATATGCCCCTCCTATATTTTTTAAAACATCTTTTGTGGAATACCAAAGATGCGTAAAGGGGAAATTTTTATTTAATTTTTAAAGATAAGTTACTCTATCGTTGCCTGACAGTCATTACCCCGAATTATTCTGCTCATACACAATTTGATCCTCGATATAATGTAATGAGAAAGAAAGAGGAGGAGATCAGGAAAGAGCATGAAATTAATCATTTTCTGAAGATTATGCACAAAATGATCTGTCATAAGATTATATTATTTAAATGAAGAAACTATGCCATGTAACATGTGTAACGTCCCCTCAAAATGTTGGTTCATATATGCCATTGCAACATACAGACATCACATATATCATGTGTATGAAAGCAAAAATGATCAAATGATGTAATTGATTAATGGGTATCGCGGGACTGTTTCTAGTTTAGAAGTAGTCTTTAGACATATAACTGATAATTAAAGCGTATCGGTAACTTTGTGGAAGTTTGAAATTATAATTTATTCCTTGTTTATGTTTGTGGCAAAATATAATGTCCAGATAGATAAATTACCAAGAGGTTTCATGACACAAATAGTTAGTGATTTTATTTGACTGTTGTTATAAGCTACCTTGTATTTGATTTGCTGAGAGCAAATAAGTTTGTGAAAATAACGAAGTAAACTCTTCATGAAATGCTTCCAAAGAATATAATATAAAGATTCGAAATGAAAAAGGTTCAATATTAAGCCCCAGCACTAAATTGTTTCGTTGATAACCTTCGCAGAAAACCGCCGCGCCGCCTATGAAGGGAAAACAATTCATTATTCCTGTCACTCACACATTTTTCACCTTTTGACATTGGCCTCATATCACGTGCTTTATTTTTGCCATTTGAAAACGTTATTTTATACAATGTACGACTTTTAATTGATTGAAGTTACACCATCGGACTCCAGCATATGAAAATTGAAAGTATATCGATGTCTCGGCTATGATTTGTTCATTGTTTACGAAATGGAAAAAGCAGTGGCGTACAGATAGGGGGGGGGCTTGGGGCCCTTGTCCCTCTTCAATTTTTTCACGACCATGAAAAAAAGAGAAAAGGAAAGAAAGGGAAAGGGAGAGGGGTGAAATATAATAACATTTTCTGAATATTATGTCAAAATTAACCACAATTTCTTTATTATAAAAAAATGTCAAAATGTTTGCTCGCTCGCAACTCTTAATAGGTTTTGCCTGATACGCCATACCTGACCTCCTCAATTTGTGTTTGGTTCATTATGTCACTAAGGAATACATGTAGTGTAGAAAAAAAATTCTTGCTTTGGCCTCGAGGGGAAAAAATCACGTCTCAAGTGTGTAGCTCATATCAAAATGAAGCGCTTTTAACTAGCTTTGTTGTAAGTTAATCAAGATTAAGCATTGTGTACAAAACGTCATTCATTAACTGCTCTTATCGAAAATGTCGAAGAGAAATATGAAGGGCTGAACATACTGAAGAGCTTTAAAGGGATGGTCCGGGCTGAAAATATCTATATCTTAATACATAGAGTAGAATTTACTGAGCAAAATGCCGAAAATTTCATCAAAATCGGATAACAAATAATAAAGTTATTGAAGTTTAAAGTTTAGCAATTTTTTGTGAAAACAGTCGTCATGAATATTCATTAGGTGGGCTGATAATGTCACATCCCCACTTTCCGTTTTCTTATGTTATTACATAAAATCATATTTTTTTTCATTATTTCATACTTGTGTGAATAATATGTCTCCCTTATAATGAAATAAGTTGCAGCAATAAATATCAGCACTAAATCAGTTGTCAATCCAATTTTTCTAGTTCTTGGAGGAAAAAATTTGAATAAACCTAATTTCATATAATAAAATACAAAAGAACAAGTGGAGATGTGACATCACCAGCCCACCTAATGAATATTCATGACGACTGTTTTCACAAAATATTGCTAAAGTTTAAAATTCAATAACTTTGTTATTTGTAATCCGATTTTGATGAAATTTTTGGCATTTTGCTCAGTGAATTCTACTCTATTTATTAAGCTATAAATACTTTCATCCCTTTAAACTTTAAAAGGAAATATTGTGTGCGTGCATTGTGGTGTATGTGCAGTGGTGCTAAAAAGTTAGTGAACCCCACCAGAAATAAACATATTGAAAAGTGTTCAAGTTTTGCTATCTGTTAAATATTTAATTGTGATAACCGAAGTCAGGTGATAAGATATTACAACTACAGATTCTGTTTTCAAGGCTCGCTGGACATTGTAGTGTTGCTGTCGACATTTAACACTCTGCATGAAGGAGTGCATTTTCTGGTGGGGTTCACTTAACTTTTGAGCACCGCTGCTAACTAACCCCAGTATTAAGTGATGATATAGTGAGTTATATGTTCATCGATAAATCTGACTGCGAAATTATTGAATAATGATTGACATGATGCAAGGAAAGGGGTCTGATTTATATGACTTACATTACATGTAAACAAAAAAGTATGATTGGTATCAAGTTTACACTCCGAGGATAATCATTTGGTTAATTGTGATGTGAATCTACCAACATGGTTTTTAAACAGCTGTCCATGTAGAACGAATGGAGATAGATTTAAGCAACACTTGGCTTATAAATTTATTTTTAACCGACCTAATAGATTGGTTGATAAATCTATAGAGTTAATGTTGGTAACAATTTGTAACTGTGTTGTGTCTAGTTTCACATTGTTTCCTCGTAAAAGAAAAAGCTTTTGCTCGAACATGGCCTAAACATTGATTTTTCGTTTTAATTTTCGTGATCTGCTTGACATATATACGGAAGTTTTTTTTTAAAGTATTTTGATGATTTTCAATTGTCGTTGTTGTTATATAAGCTTAAATCGCTAAACTGGCTATAAACATCAAGGAATTGAAGCATTCCCTGAGGAATATATTATCAAAGAAAACCAGTGACTTAATATGAGCAAAAAAATACAAAGAGGTAATTTAAAAAATATCATATTTCATCACATTTCATTTCATCTTTATCCCTTGTCTCCCCCCTTTTTTTTTTGGGGGGGGGGGGGGCTTAACCCTCTTATGTACACCAATGAGAACACCAATCAATAGTATGCATATAAATAAACATGAAATAGGCAATTATTTCGATACCAAAACAAGAGAGTTGAAATTTGTTCCGGATGTTGTAATCATGACAATGACCAATTGGATAAATCTGCAAACACATGTGCAGTGTTGGCTATAGCACAATTGTATTTCATGTTTAAAAAGTATCGTTTTTTCACAAATACTTATTTCCGTATGAGTCACACAATATGGTCTCGTCTGTGACAGGTTGGCTGTCGTATTGATCATGGAGAGTCACTATTTAATTAACCATTCTTTTTGTTTGTTCGTATTTGTTAGTAGAATGGTTCTAAAATCCTTGAGAAAGGTCCACTTCTTCTAAATACAGGGGAGGCGCTGTCCCATATTTTATTCAGTGAAAATAAAAGAAGAGAAAAGGGAGAAGGAGGAAGAGAAATAATTATGGAAAAGGAATGAAGAGCAGACGAGTCACGTAACTCTGCATTACCCCCCTGCTATTCAATTGAGAAAATATGACGTCATCATGTCGTCTTACCCCTTTTGAAATATACTGGTGCTGTCCTTGTCTGAATAATAGAACGTTTCATGTCAGAAGATAAAGTTACTCTAATGATCTCGTATTTGGATTTGATGGAAAAGTAAGTAATCAATCTAATTTCAGTACTTTATATACCAAAGACTTAATATTTCCCACCAAAAACTAATACCATTCAACTCTTTCAAATCAATAAAGAAAATTTATCGCTATGTTTTGTTAAAATATTAAAAAGACAATCATTAAACCGGCCACATTGTCAATTGGTTTTGGTGCCCATTAAGTGAGATACCAATTCATATCATAAATGCATATTTCTTGTATCATTTTCATTTACGGTATTTGTTTGACATGGGTCGTGTCCCTTCCCCCCCCCCCCCCTCCCCTCCGAGTCGAATTTCAAATGGTGTAGCAGCCTGATGGAGAGGGTCGTCTTTTCCCATCGAGAGGCCAGGGGAAAAAACCCTAACGAAGTCGCCGCAACATAGCTGGAATCCCCTGTTGTGGCTTGTGTTGTTCGCAATCCAAAATTTCTGGTCTAATTGATGCCTCGATAGACAATAACGTTATACTCTGAATTTTATTTTACGACTGTAATTATGATCATTGCTATTTACTTCGAAGTCGTTTGCCTTGCTAATGAGTGTGCATGTATTAATAGGTGGGTATCCCAGCAGATAGTTTAATTTGCAATGTTTACTCGAACAAAACCGGTAATTAAACATATACCCAGACTCCCAAAGTGTAAGCGGAGGAGGGGTGAAAAATGAGGA
Organism: Lytechinus pictus; assembly: GCF_037042905.1. NCBI lineage: Eukaryota > Metazoa > Echinodermata > Echinoidea > Temnopleuroida > Toxopneustidae > Lytechinus > Lytechinus pictus. Next base: position 14,841,405 of record NC_087261.1, on the reverse strand, counting down.
GTCATTCCACAATACGCTATGTACGACTGGACTATTTATTATCAATATTCAGGAACTTTTATTTTTTCCTTGTAATTCATAATATGTATTATCCCATAATGTTGTAACCTGTAACCAAAAAAAATGCAGACCATGGCGTACGGGGGATGTAAATATTCACGAGCAAAGAGATCAAGCAAAAATTGACAATTTTTTTATAAAAAATCTAAATTCCATCTCATATCTTTTCTATTTTTTTTCTTCATTTTTTTTGTCGGTCATGAAACTTTTGGGGGATGGTACCTTCCATCAAGCCGTCCAAGAACCACAAGTCGATGAAACCTACTTTTTGGCTGAAAAAAGGGTTCTAAAAATTGATAAATTTAGGTAAAATCACCTTTTAACTCTAAAAAATAAGGGTATATAAGTACCAATTTTAGAAAAAAACAGATTGCATGCCCCCCAAAACATATGAATAGACACCAAAACTAGAGAAAAAGACCACCAAATAAAGAAGTTGTGGCAAAAAATGTGATTTTGGGGGATTTAATTGGCGGCCATTTTGGATTTTGGCCCGGCACACTTTCTTCTCGGACCCGAGACAAAAAATATTGTCATTTCATGTTGAGATACAATAAAAGGAATAGAAAAAAACTGTTGCCATATTAAAATGACAAAAAAAGTATTTTTGACCCATGTATAGCCCACTCCTATTTGAAGGGCATTTTCCATGTACATTTACTGACTCTTCAATCCGGTCTGTGTAGCAGAAGCAAAATTTTCCTATTAGGCGAGGTGTGCGAGCAAAGAGAGAGAGAGAGGTCAGTGTAACACGACACCAAAGTATGATTCACAAATTCAATGTTTGTTTAACTCGTATCAATCTAACCTTTATTAATCTGAAAACATATCTTCAATAGAATTACTATGCAAACTACAAAAGAAAGAAATTAGAATTTCTTCAAGTCAATGTTAGATTTACTGTAGGCACCCGAGAAGAGTTTTAGAAAAAGAAGAAAAATCAAATGACTTTTTTGGTGGTGATTTGATGGATCGATCAATTTTTTTACAATAATTGTTTGATTGATTGATTGAATGAATGATTGATTGATTGATTGATTGATTGAATGAATGAATGAATGAATGAATGAATGATTGATTGATTGATTGATTGATTGATTGATTGAATGAATGAATGAATGAATGAATGAATGAATGAATGAATGAATGAATGAATGATTGATTGATTGATTGATTGATTGAATGAATGAATGAATGAATGAATGATTGAATGAATGAATGATTGAGTGAGTGATTGATTGATTGATTGATTGATTGATTGAATGAATGAATGAATGAATGAATGAATGATTGATTGATTGATTGATTGATTGATCGATTGATTGATTGATTGATTGAATGATTGATCGGTTGATTGATTGATTGGTAGGTTGGTGGATGGATTTATTGATTGATAGATTAATTGATTGATCAACTTATATCGCGCTACATTGCATTCTTATTCTTAGGTGCCGTGGCCGAGTGGTCTAAGGCGCCTGGCTATACATGGAAAGTCTGGGGTTCGATCCCCGGCCGCGGCACCTATGCCCGATAGCAAGGCATTTAATCGACAATGCTCTGTTATCCTGCTTTCAAATAAATGGAAATGCTATATGCATTTTTGGTAACTTGGTATGCACTTGTTGAAAAAAAATCTTATTAACCACGGTGATTAAACGAAGTCGAATGTCGTTTGTGAATGCATCACAATATAAACCCTGCATTGATTTAATCACTTGAAAAACATCTCGTCAAACTTTTACATGTAATTGGGCAAATAAGATTGATATCTGCTCTATCAAACAAAAAAAATCATCTTTGATATTATAATACTAATGATTTTCTATTTGGGTACCTAATCCCCTTCACGCTCCATTTACAAATGTCAATTCCCCATATTGTGACGCAAGTTGTTCTTCACTTTATATTTAGTAAACTATTTATTGAATGATGAGCTGATTGATTAAAAAATGTATTTTATTATCTTACCTCAGCAACTTCGTCGGCCATTTTGTTCTATATGATGTGGTCTACAAAGGCTGAACCGATTCAATCGACCGTTTGTGAGTATTCGCAGGCGGCAAATAGGAAGATACCAGGAACCTCGCAGTGGAACTCGCAAACTCCACACCCCACAAATTCGTTATCAATCTCGAGATAAAAGATCTCTCAAAGTTAATCAATAACCCAAGATAGGTTCATTAAGGATTGATAGTTTTCTTTGGGGTAGGGAAGACATGTATAGCATGGTTGATAAGAAGAGTGACGTCACTATTGTAATTAGTCATAGTGCATTTCTCAATAGGTAAAATGTGAAGGACTGCGGTTAAAGGACAAGTCCACCCCAACAAAAAGTTGATTTGAATAAAAAGAGAAAAATCCAACAAGCATTACACTGAAGATTTCATCAAAATCGGATGTAAAATAAGAAAGTTATGACATTAATAAACTTTCGCTTAATTTCACAAAACAGTTATATGCACATCCTGGCTGGTATGCAAATGAGGAGACTATGACGTCATCCACTCACTATTTCTTTTGTATTTTATTATATGAAATATGAAATATTCTCATTTTTTCCTCATTGGCAAGTGATACAACGATTAATTTCTCCCTGAACATGTGGAATTAGCATTGTTTAATACTATATGGTTCAGTCAAGTTGGTCCTTATTGTCAATCTATAAAAAATGAAATATTGTATGATTCAAACAATAAAAAGCAAAAGAAATAGTGAGTGATGGACATCATCGACTGACTCACCTAGTTGTGCATATCACTGTTTTGTGAAAAATAAGCGAAACTGTAAAAATGTCATAACTTTCTTATTTTACATCCAATTTTGATGAAATTTTCAGCACTATGCTATAGTTAGATTTTTCTCTATTTATTCAAGTCAGCAATTTCCTGGGGTGGACTTGGCCTTTAAGAATAGCATTTTGTTTAATGGAGGACATTGTACATAATTACTATGTAACTAATGCTACAGTGACATCAACGAAACCGACTCCAGACCGATCAAAGCTATATACATTATTTCCAATGACATACCATCTATCGGTTTGGAGTCGGTTTCGTTGGTTCGACTGAAGCATAAACTTGACTATGATTTTAGATAAATCGATATATTAGCGTCGGACGATATATATTACCCCTGCATCAGCATGGCTAACCTGGTAAAGGGGTCCAGTATCCAAGGAATTCTCTCCTCCAAGGCAGGTAGCCAATTACAACACCAGGGTGGAGAGTGGCAAATAATGATATATGCATTGTGCTGCATTAGGATTCGAACCTCGTACCTTGTGGATTACATAATTTCGTATTCCATGTATTCCCAATGTATATGAAATTAGGCCTATGTATTTTCTCTGATTTTTATTTTTGAATTCAGGGGTTCTATACCTACACATTTTGTAAGGTGAATTGATTTACATAAAATGCAAAACACACAAATGATAAAGTCACTTTGACCACTTTCAAGAGTGAAACTATTTTCACGAGCTATTAACATCGTCCATTAGTCATAAACTGCAGTCATGACAGTGCTACTGGATTGCAACCCCTTTGACACCAAAGATCTAATGATATTAATTTATCTTAACGATCATTTTCTTCATCATTTGAAGAAAACAAGTAAAATAAAAACAACAAAAACCTGTATTCCAATAAGAACAATCCGAATGGCCCGGTTAGCTATATAGGGTGAACCGGATCAGATATTTGGAGTAGGCCTGTGCTGATAAATGAATTTCAATTTGAAACTTACAATACTGATGGAAAATAAAATTTACACCATTAATAATTAGATGCTACCTTTGTTTTATAATAGACAGCCTTTCCAAATAGTCAATCATATGGTTTCATATCATGTCTATATTAATACCCCATCCCCTCTCTCCATCCCTTTCTCTACCCCCCCATCCCTCAGTAAACTGCATATTCGTCTATTGCCAACTATTGCCATTCCGTCTAACAACTATTTCATGTATTTGGTCCAATAATCCTTCGTCTAATCACCAGTTCGTTTATGACAATTTCGTTTAATACCAGTTCGTCTCATACCCATTTTCTTTTCATTCGTTTCGCCCAATTAACCCTTATCCAATTAGACTTAATGGTTTATGGACTAAATGGCTATTGGACGAACTGTTTATTAGACGAAGTGGTGGGTGGATGAAATGGCAATTAGACCATGTGGATAGTGGACGAATTGATGATAGACCAAATGATAGTAGACAAGTTTGTAATTTGTAAACAAATTTTAGGCATTACTCCTATGTGTTTTAAGATCGCATGCTCGATCTGTAATGAAAATCATAAGTCAGAAAAAATTGGAACCAGTGGGATTCGAACCTGCCATCTACTGCTTGCCGGGCAGCGACTCAACCACAAGGCTATTCTGGTTCACGGCTAAGTCTAATTAGACGAATTGGAATTAGACCAACTGGAAATAAACCCCTCCCTTTAGGCTCTTGTCTTTCTCATTCTATCACGCACTCTTTGATATATTTGGGTCCTTTCTCATGATTCGTTCTCTCCCGATTTTCATCTAGACAGGTTAGGCATGTTAGGAGGCTAATTTTGTTATAAGCTACTGAAATCGTTGCACCTGATTGGCTCAGAGCAAATTCCATCTGCACATTAGACCAACTGCACACGAGACCAACTGATTAATGGACCAAGTGAGGATTAGCCGAACTGGGCATTAGACCAATTGGCTATTAGACCAAGTGGTCATTAGACCAATTGGCTATTAGACCAAGTGGTCATTAAACCAATTGGCTATTAGACCAAGTGGTCATTAGACTAATTGGCTATTAGACCAAGTGGTCATTAGAACAAAAGAGAATTGGACTAAATGGGTTTAGCCCGAATGTTGTTAGCCCATCTGATGATTAGACCAAGTGATGTTAGACTAACCGTGAGTAAACCCGACCCATGCAGGTCTGATCTGTTTCAGGTTTGTTTGGGGGGGGGGGTTGCCTTGAAATAACATTGAATCCGTTGCATGAGAGCACGTGCAGCTAAAACTTTGAGAGCAACCAATTCTATTTCACATTTGAATTAATTATGATATGAAAATGAAAGATAATACAATATGCAATCGAAGAATATTAAGTGAACTACGTGGGCATGGCCGCACTCAATTTTTTTTCGCTGGGGGCAGCATGCGCAAATTTTTTCGAAAACTCAAAAGTGAGGGAACGAAGCGACCGAGCTTGTCGTTTGGGCGCTTTTGCCCTTTTTAAAGTGGAATTGAAGGATTTCTTGCATACTTTTTTGTGAATTTTGTGAAAATTTTCAGTAAAAAAATGTAAGTTTTTGCAACTGCCCCCCTGCTGCGTACGGCCATGTACGTGGGAGTCAATGTTGTTCTGCTGATAAGAGCCATGACAACAATACTACAGAGTTGAACTTCGAATATCTACAATTTTGTTCTGTAAATTTTCGAAAAAGGGAAGTTGAAATCATTTTATTTTGCGAAAGGGAAGGTCCACTCCAACCAAGGACGACTTGTGGAACTTATTTTCCGAAAACTTCCTTATGCTCAAAACATGGGAAGAAAAAACAAATTTGTTGTAAGAATTCATTTTATTTTTTTCATTCATGGTTTATAAATTGGTAAATTATGGATCATTTATTATTATGATGCTATCATCAGATCCATAAGACGAAATAAAAAGACATTCGTACATGTTACGTTACAACAAAATCCGGGACAAAAATGGCCAATATTATAAGCCTATATAATATTCAACATGAATATGTGGGCTCAGCGAACCTCTGATAAGTAAATCTTCTTTCAGGGCAATGTCACTTTGTTTAAATTGAACTTTGGCACTATACAAGCCTAGATTAGATTAGTTTATTAAAGCACTAATTAGACCGAGACTAATTAACGATCAAAATTGCAAAGGAATGTCGAGTTAATAGGCTTTAATAATTCATGCGATCATACTCTTCCTGTCTGTGTTGTATTCTTTGGTATTGTAAAGGGTTTATAAGGGTTTAAGTATTCATAAAACATAAGCGCATTATGTATGAAATGGAATCATAGATAGCGGTGAATAGTCATCATGATAAGTGAATTAAATGTATAAAATGAAAAACCGAGTAAATGTTGGCTCAATTATCAACAGCCCCCCCCCCCCCCCGACTCCTTTACCGGGATCGATGCCCTGAAATGGTCATAAAAGGTGTACAGGCCCCCCATAATAACCAAACCCCGTCCTTGCCCATTTCAGAGCGGTAAAGTACAATGAGCCGAAAATCTGAGGGGGTCAAATTAACATGTGGTATATATGGGACAACATTTCTATTAAAAAAAAGTCGCGAGCGAGCGAACTGAGCAGGCATAATTTTGACATTAAATACTAAAAAACATTTTTGTGATAGATTTTTGTCTCAGTTGTGCTACATTTGGGGTCATGACCCCAATCCATCCTCCATCTATAACGCCAGTGATCCAGATTCTTGACTTCCTTTTTTTTTCATGATCTTTTTGTCATCATAATGCAAGCCGAAGATGGCGTTTTCATCGAATCACAACGACATTGATAAAGGGAGAGGGGGAAACGGGAGTAGGCCTATTAAACATGTTAAAAGAGGACTGGGCCGTATCCCGGCCGTGTCATTTTACAATTTCCCTGAAACTAAATTGAACAAAATGACGTCCTGTCCCCGCCCCTCCCCCCAGAAATGCCTTGGTGTAACCTCTTGTCACTATACAGATTAATTACACCAAACAATTGGCATCGAATTATATATAATTCGAGGTTGCACTTACATTTGCGAGTGGATACCATGCGCGACCAAAAAAACACGTATAAAGGATGTCTTTTTCAAGATAGGGCACGTTACGTACGTAATGTAATAAGGGTGTCAAAAACACTAAAATAATGAAAAAGGGTATCTATTTTCGCTAGGAAAGCTACGTGTTTAGGGTCAAATTTGCGAGGGTGTAACAAATTAAGACTAAAATGTTTTATAAAGGATGTATTTTTTGCCTCAAGAGTCAACACTTCGTATTTAGAGTATGATTTTGCGCGAGATGTGGGAGGTGCAGGTGTACAACCCAATCAGGTAAAACCGACGACAGTGCACATAACAATAAAAATATCGTTGTACTTGTTTAGGGAATACTTGCCAAGAGTATTGTTTTGTTTCCCATATTTGTTAAGGGTAGGGTTTCACACACCAATACTTCTTAAGGGGTGCATTTTCAGATTATGGAAAATACGTGTTTGGGGTGCTTTTCGAGACCCCATGGTCGCGCATGATATGGTATCCACTCGTCAATGGAAGTGCCCCCTCCCGGGAGCAGAATTCAATGTATACTGCGCTGTTGCTAGATATACCGAAGGGCGCCATCACATTCACCTTTTTACTTCTAACATGTCTAAACTGTCCTCCAGACTGTCCTTATAAAGTGATGAAGATCCTTTCATGCCATCGAGCTTTCAACATAAAGTAAAATATAAAAAAAATCATCCGAGAAAACAAAAACATTGTTTTCAAAATCAAGGGGAAAAAATCCTGAAATTCCACTGAGAAATGAAATCGGACTATATAGATCGAATTCAAAAGATTTACGAATAGTGTGGGTCAGAGGTCTATATTGGCTCTTGAGGAGATCGAGGTATTTCCTAAAATACAACAATTTAAGGAAAAAAAAAGAAGCAACACAAAAAAAGTTGTGTGTGTCTCATTCTGTATATCTATATAGCTCACTACGCAATTGCAGGCGCCAATCCAGGTCGGGGCAAAAGGGATTTTTTCCTCCCATCTAGCCTAAATCCTGCATGGTCTCGCCCCCGCTTAATGACTGCGTGGATTTAGCTTTGATTGTTAATGTTTGTTTCTTCTCATTTATATCATTTCCGCAATCTAATTGACGCAATGAAACTAATAAAGTTCGCGTGACCGAGTTCGTGAAATGATACATAATGAAATATATAAAGCCATGAAATATATACTTATGTTTTCTCTCTTTTATTATGCAGAGAAACATAATGATAATGGTATGAATGCAAAACTGTGATTGTGGAAAGTATTTGTGTTTTTTTCTGTGTAAAGTCTAAAAGAATAGCTGCCACTAACTGTACATCTCAACAATAAAATCCGCGGGGACCACGATATCTTTTAAAAGAAATTTGATTCTATTATCGTCACTTCTGCTCGAAGTCAACATAATCATGGAAATCCTCATGATTTTGTTAATATGATCGACAGAAACAGCAAAAACTTATAACCCCCCCCCCCCAAAAAAAAAAAAAAAAAAAAAAAAAAAAAAAAAAAAACTAGGGAGAGAGACTGGAAATAAGCCAATTTGGAGTTTCATTCTGCCCGTTCATATTACTGAACCAGGTCGGCCAGAAAAATACTATTCAAACAATCAATGATTTTTGATGAGCCGCGCCTTTCACGATCTTAAAACTGCCTTTAAAGGGATGGTGCGGGCTGAAAATATTTATATCTAAATAAATAGAGTAAAATTCAAAAAGCAAAATGCTGAAAATTTCATCAAAATCACGAAGTTATTGAATTTTAAAGTTTATCAATATTTTGTGAAAACAGTTATATGAACATCGTCTTGAATATTCATTAGGTGGGCTGATGATGTCATATCCCCACTTTCCCTTTTCTTATGTTATTACATGAAATCATAAATGTTTCATTTTTTCATACATTTGTAAATGATGTGTAACTATTATGACGAAATAAGTTGCGGCAATAAATAACTAATGCACTTAATCAGATTTCAATCCAATTGTTTGAGTTCTTGGTAGAAAAAATTTGAATAAACCTAATTTCATGTAATAAATACAAAAGAACAAGTGGGTATATGACATCATTATCCCACCTAATGAATATTCATGAAGACATGCCTAGAACTGTTTTACCGGAATAATACAAATCTTTAAAATTCAATAACTTCGTTATTTGTTATCCGATTTTGATAGAATTTTCAGCATTTTGCTTTGTGAATGTTACTTTATTTATTGAGATAGAAATATCTCCAGCCTGGACCATCTTTTTAAAGCAGCGCTGATCCATTTATGCATCAAAATTTTATAACTACAACATAAGACAATTTAATCATAGGCGTAAATATTCATATCTGAATGGTACGCGCCTTAAAACCCAAGATAACAACAACATGTGCGAAAGATCATAAAGAGGTCAGTCCCTAAGTGACATGGTGGTTTAATATTCAATGAGATAAGTACCAACTTTGATGTCTTGATTTGTCATATATTCTTTTGAATTTTATTTTTCATTAGATCCACAAAAAACATTAATGCATCCATTAGCGAGTGGTATTTCCCAGTTGGCCAAGCAACCGCGTAGCCAGGATTTCATTTTGGAGGGGGCGGTAATCGCACGTGAAGCGTGCCAACACTTACAGAGCGCGCGAAGCGCGCTCCCTAGGGGGTGGGTGCAGGGAGGGGGAGTTTCTCCTTCCCGCGCGAAGCGCGAAGCTTTTGGTGTTTCATAAATTAAAATGAAAAGGAGCCGTCTCTCTTGTCTCTAGTACCTATATCACCTCCAATTAAGTTGACAATATTGTGATTTTGAACCTTTTTTTCATGAACCTTGTTTTCAAAAGTGATTGTGAGCGAACGCATAAAAAGGGAATACAATGGAGGAAATTAAAATAATAACCCCGCGCGAAGTGCGGAAGCTAAAGCGTTTTTTAAATTTTTTTCTGCCATGAAAAGGGTCCCGATAAAAGGGTATTTTCAAAGATATATTGAATACTTCCCTTGGAAAGATCAGATTTGATTACAAACAATTTAGCGACAGTGCATAACTCGCAAAACAGAGGAGAAGAAGTGTATATGCCGGGAGGAAGATATTCCTCCCCGCGGGTCTAATTCGATTGATTTTCTAAGATTATTGAACTTCATTACAAGGAAAATAGTGCGCAAAAAGTTGAAACTTCTGTGATTCATTGAAATTATATAAAAAAGGATGCCTAATTTCTTTGACTTATCCTAAAGCGCTTCATTTTGAATTATAAAGAACCCTAAGTGTCATTCAAAATTTCAAACTGAGTGCGCAAAACAGGACAGGAGATGAATGTGCATGGAAATTTGATAATAAATATTGTACTTTTTTATCTAATACGACACGAATTTTATACCTTCCTCTTTCTAAATTAGGAACCTGTTTGCCCCAAAATTATGGTTGTTTAGTAATGAGCTGAAAAGCAGGAGAAGTTGACTTGATGGAGGTGACGGCAGAAATTGATATAAAGATTTTACCCGCCCAGGGCCGACCCGTCCAGAAGTTGCGCAATCAATAAAAAAAAAAGATAACTTCATATACTTCGGCCTAACCTTACTCTAATTATATGCCCTAATGTATACATTTGAACTTTAACTGGCAAGAAACACATATAGCTGAGGTGGAAAAACAGGGTTAGAGAAAGGGTGGGGGAAACAATGGAGAACTTCAATATTATCATTTAACCGCGCACCGCGCGGAAGCAAAATTCATATATAAATTTAGAGCAAGAGAGAAGGAGTTTCTCTTTTGAGAAAAAAAAATAAAGAATAAAAAGAAAAAAAAAACACAAAGCTACCTTTCTTCCCTTTCCTCCCTTCCCTTTTCCTTTTCTCCCCTCTTTTTTCCCTTCTTTTTTTTTTCTTCTTTTTGGGGACGTTTTGGGGGGGCGACCGCCCCCACCGCCCCCCCTGGCTACGCGCCTGTGGCCAAGTATCGCCATATAGCAACATGCTATAATGCATTAAAAGAAGAAGCAACAAATACCTCCAAACAGTGTTTATTGGTGTGTTTTTCTGCTCACATAATCTGCCTATCACAATGAAAGAAATGAAAGGTCATTGGACTAAAATTGCCCATGAGCATGATGAGGTAACTCCGAGCTGGTCTATAGACGTGGAGACAGCGTCTGGAACCACGAGACTAGCAGTCAATCGGCCCATCCCACTATTCGACTGGCAATAACAATCATGCCCAGTGAATTTGTACAGTGTACTTCATCATTCACTCTGTGCTTCCTACGTCCACTGTGTAGTAAGTCATCTGCTTCCGCGTACATTCTTTCAACATTTTGAGCTAAAAGTATCAGATTTAACACAAAGATGGCATCCCAAACGGTAAGTTAGCATTTCTCATACAGTTTGACAGCTTATGAATGGCTAGTGTTTCAACCAGCTTGAAATATATGTGTGTAGAATACGATGACAAGTCTGGCTTGTTTGCTGTCTGTGAACATTGTTTCCATACTTTCCTTTCCTGAAATCTCAACACACCCACTCCTGGCACGAGTGAACAGCTGATCGTTGAGCGAACCCTATTGTGCTATTCATTGATCGTGTGTCGTCTGGTTTATGTTTATGATGATAAAGATGTAAAATGGAATTGAAGTGTGAAACATTCGATATTCACACGTATGTTATGATATGGCTTGATGTACATTTTGTATTCCAAATCGTGTGTGTGTGTGTGTGAGGGGGGGGGGGGAGCGAGGATGAGAGAGGGAGGGGAGGAATGAAGATGGAGAGATTGAGATCGAGGTGTGTGTTCAGTTCTGACACTGACAGTGTTCAGTTTATCTGCATTAGGCAAGCTGGTTGAATAGGTCACACTTGATAAGGCATTTAAATCCTCATTACCAGGTCCTTTGGAGAGGACCTTAAGCCGTCGGTCCTCTGGTTATTTGCTTACAAGCATTCATGCTTTCTTACCAATCCGTAAAAAAAAAATCAGTATATGAAGTGACATCAAAGCATATTGATCATTGACCCAAACTCTTCTCTTTGTTTTGTTTGTTTATATTGGATGAGTTGTTACTTGTAATGCATAATTTTGTGTGTGTGATGCTTCGTTATATTATTCTTACCCATTATAATACTGGCTCCATGGAAGATTATAGTGCTAAGCAACAATTATAGATGTAGCTGAAAATGGGCTGCCGTACTTTGCAATCTACGAGGAAAATACTACAGCAAACAACAGGGGAAATGCTTAGTGCTATAGTTGAGCTCAAGACCCAAAATAAACGATTACGGAACAAGGAAGGAAGCAATGTGATATATTGCAGTTTCCAGCTAATGCGGTCCAGATACATTCGGGAAGTTCTTTCTGATAAGAAGTTGATTTTGATAAAGATACAAAACATATTAAAGAAGATTTAATAGAAATCCGTGAAGAATGATGGAGGTATTTAAGTTTGGATTTTGTGATATCACAGATGGGCAGCTCCTCCATATATTATGATGTGATATAAATTCCCAAACGCAATTTTTCTCAAAAATTGAAAGTGAATATGTGCAATGAATATATCAACGCACATTATCATTTAAACCATTTAAATACCCCCTTATCAAGAAGATAATTGTATTAATCTTATTTCATTAAAATTTGGAATTTATATTACATGGTAATGGGAAAGTTCCAAAGTTCCTCGCATGATGTCACAAACTTAAATATTTAAACATTCATAACTCTGATTTTTATTGGTGGATTTTATGATATTAGGGGGAGGGGTCATAACAGAGTTGATTACGAGGTTTATATACAGTAGTTATGCTGCAGTCACATTTCTCCCACGGCGCAGTATGGCGAGTCGAAAACAGCCATTATTCTCTTGTATCTCAAAGGATTAAAAATGTCGAACAGTTTCTGAGCTATTGAACTGTTTTATTTTTAATTGAAAACCTTTAATACTGTAACTAAGCCCGATTTGGATTCACTGATCCTTGAATGGGTTTTATGAATTGGCCAAAAATGCCCCCTAAAAACACCCATTCCATTTGGAAGTAGTCTTGATGCATATACCCTATCATAGATTAATCGGAATATTTTATTTATGTTGGGGAAATAGCATGGTGGTCAATCTATCTTAATTTGTGTACTTAAGGGAATATCTGGAGGATAAGTATTAACCTTATGTTTCTTAGCAAATGTTTAATACCTTAAAAAAAAGTTGTATTAAAAATTGATACCGAATAAATATTCACTGAATTAAATGAAAACGTGTTCGTTGTCTTTGTCAACTGAAACACCTACTTTCCAAAACAGGAAAAAAAAATAACACGAGACCAAGCGCTTGATCCCTCCTCAGCCCCCCCCCCCCCATTATGCACCAGCACTCTAGCATTTGATAAGATAGTATATAATTTGTAAATGTTTCCCTTAATTGCTACGCAGTCAAGCTAAGCTTATATAATTATAGTGACCCCCTACAACCTTATTAATATTAAGTCGATGTGTTGAAAATATAAATTTGTTCATTGTTTTGATTGTAAGATATTTTGTTGCGTACTCTATGTATTGCATTTTCTTTGTTAATTTGTATATCAACAAAGTTGCAGAAATCAATAAATGAAATGAAAAATGAAGTGAAGTATCTTGCAACAGGGGAAATAAAGTATAATTTCAGCAATTGGATGATAAGATTACTGTTTTATCCCGATGGTGCAAGAATCCATCCAGGGACTATTAAATTATGGTTTCGTTCAAACCAATCGTGGAATATTGGCTTTGAAAGGCCTGGAGATCAAATGTCCTACCAAACATGTCTGCTGAATTAAGGCCTCTGATAACAACTTTTAACTTCTGTTTATTTCATATACACAGTGTCAGCAACGACATCGTGTCAGACATTGTTGCTGTTCAATTATATATACTTTATCAAAGCCTGATATATTTGTTTATATAAATCATGTTGACCATTCTTAAATAGATAGATCTATAGATAGATAGAAAAATAGGGGTGGCAAAAAGGGAGAAAAAGAGGGAAAGGAGGGAAATCATGCTTAATCATTAATTTACCAGCATTAGTTTGGGAAACTGCTAGACCCAGGGTCTATGCAAAGCTGACATTTAACATGACGACAGCATTTAAATCTGATTTGGAAAATCTAGAATCTTCATTTATACCAGAATCTTGTAATTCGTAATTCGAAAATCCCTTACTTTATCTAGTGACCCGTTTCAGGATTATTGATTTAAAAGAACTACTGGCATTACCGGTGTCCTTTTTCTACATGTGTGATTCATCATCGTTTTTGTCTTTTATCCTCAATGATAAATGAGTGAACTCGTTTGCTCATGTAAGAGTGAATTTAGAGTTGTTGTTTTGTTTGTTTTCTTTTACCCATTTTGGAGGTGATTATACGAGTTAACTTAGTAATGATAGTCAACGAAAGATGATAAAAAGAAAGAAAGAAACCCCTTGAAAACATTGTTGAACAAACCAGTTTCTTCAACCTATAAGGGATTTTGTGTATTTAAAAAAAAATATTTCTTTATTTACTTATTGTTGTATTTGTTTATCTATTTATCTATATATATTCATTTATTAGTTTTATCATTATTATTTATTTATTATCACTTATTTTTTTTTTTTTTTTTTTTTTTTTGGGGGGGGCAATTTGCTTTATTTTGTTGGTGTAATCTATAATAATTCTGCATCCTTTCCTATTCACTTGTACCCGATTTATCCTGCTGAGAACCGGAATTTACGTGGCCGCATTATTGGGAGTTTTTGGTTAGGGAAACCTCGACCCCTCCCAAAACCCACTTGACTTGCGTTAACGTGAGGGGGGGGGGCAGCCAACCCTAGATCTGTGAGCTGAATAGCAATAAATATCGGAACTGCATAATACGCTGATACATTTCTATGTGCATGCATGTGTTTAGATATGAAGTCTTTTTTAGTCGGAAAATGAAAATATAGATCTTTTGATTTTTTTTTTAATGGAATAAAGAGATTTCGGAATACATGCTTGTTAATAAACATTCAATGCCACTTTTTATTTTCGCAGCCTGAGCCTATCCCCACTCTTGTTTTCCAGTAAATGTGTACACAAAATGTAAAAAATGATCATCAATTTATGATTTCCTGCTTGTTGAGCTCCCCACCCCCGCCCTCAATACCATTCTGTGGCCCTTGCTACTGTACATGTAGATCAATCATCCAGAGTATAAAAAGTGGAATTTATGAACAATTATGAAAATTGCGTGGGCTGTGTACCAGGGATCAAATATTTGCCCTCATGAAAGCAAATACAATAATCTGTCATGCTTATTATTCAATGTTATATGAACGTTAAATGGCTGATGAGCCATTTATAAAGGAAATACTTATTTATGCAAACTTATTGCCATCTTCCAATCATAATGGATATGCAGTATTCGATAATTTTTTTTTCACTATAATCCAAACGTGAACATGTTGACTTTTTTGATAAAATCCTGTAAAGTGAAGAGAAAGAAATTGTCAACGACAAATCTGGCAATTCCACTCCTACAAAAAGTTAATTTTAATTCAAAGAGAAAATTCAGACGTGCTTGACGCTGAAAATGTATGTCATCAAAATCGGGTGTCAAATTTTAGTTTCGCTTGGTTTCTGTTTCTGTGGTATTTTATTACATGTACTATGAAATGTTTCAAATTTGTTATCATTGTAAGCATGTTGGATTGCCGTTGTTGTAACCTGATGTGATTTGATGAACAGCCGCGTTTCTTTTCATATCTAAAAAAATTAAAGATTGTATTGTATAATTCAAAGTTAAAAAACAAAAGAAATAGTGAGTGACATCATCGACTCTTTTATTCGCATATCACTGTCGTAAACTGTGTTTTGCATATAACTATTTTGTGCAAAATAAGTGAAAATTTAACACTGCTGTATCTTTATAATTTTACATCCGGCTTGTTTGACGAAATTAGCAGATTTAGGCTAGTTTGAATTTTCTCTTCTTATCCAAATAAAGTTTTTATTAGGATGGACTTGACTTTTAAATATTATGGCTCATTACCGTTTATGACGGGGCGATAAAACGTCTGCATGACTTGTATGTATTAAAAAATTACATCTCGCGATACCGAGGGGAGCGTTTGGATTGGTATAAGGCCTAAGGGGAGTTGCTTCCTCCTTTGCCAAATATTGAAAGAAAAAATATCCACTTTTATGTCCTTTTTTAAGTAACAATCTGCATATAATTGTTATTTCGCACTTGCTTATTACATTTTCGGAAGATATCGAGGTAAGATTTACTTTTTACTTGATGGCACATCTTCAGAAATCTATATCCGTTCATTTATTAAATCATTTATATATCTTTATCTAAATAACCGATCGCATTTACATGATTTAGGAAACAGCCAAAGATATTAAATGTTGAAGAGATGGAGAGAATGGAAAGTAATTAATCGAAAGCTAAAAAACACATGCATGCTTACTGTTGTCATCAAGTTATGTTTCTTTGATATGAAGGAATTATATTTCGGTGTATCTTACGATATTGATACAACTATCCAATATATGAATTAAAACAAGCTACCGACTGACTGTAAACTTGATTAAGAACTCGTTTTGTATTCACGTACCATGCAATACAGGGGATCATGTAATAACTAAGCAAGATCCACAATACAAGAAGGGGTGCCGCGCAAACATCTGCCCCCCCCCCCCCCACACACTTCCCCAACCTTGGAAAATAATGGGAAAGTAATGCGCGAATTTTCAATGACAATCTTTGTCTTTTGTTGTTGGTGCTTGTTGCTCATAATAATGTTTTAATGAAAATGGTAAGTCTTTTTGTCAAATATATTTTTATGAAGATCTTGACTGACTTGGAATAACATTTTTTTTATTTCTCAGATTTTTGACATAAATTTACCCCCTTGAAATAATGGTAAAAAAAACAATGTAACGGCCATTTGGTTGTTTGTTTTTATGCGGATATCTATAATCAGAATATTGATTTTTTTTTATTCCTTGCAGCCTACCGTTGTTCCTTTCCCTCATTTTGACAAGGATGTTGATGCACAGGGTCTACGAAAAGCCATGAAGGGACTTGGTAAGTAATCAAAATCAAATTCAAACAACTGGGAATCGAGAGTTAACTGGTTGGGGGCCACAGCCCACCGGGGGGGGTGCAAATTGGCTTCCAAGTTCCGTGGCAAACAAATTAAACAAAAGATTAAAACAAAAAACTTTCCCATAAATCCCCCTCCTTCCCTCTCTCGTTCTCTTCTCTCATCAGTATAACCTCAGTCACTTTTCCCCTAAGGCGGCCGTCCGGCGAGTCGAAAACAGCAGTTTTAACATTTTTCGTAACAACATATATAAATAGGTGGTTTGAGTAAAAATAAATAAAACGGCTGTTTTCGACTCGCCGCACGGCACCGCAGGGGAATTATGTGACTGAGGTTTCAGGGGACACAAGGACGGCCAATTTTTTTCTTCCAAATTTCTGAGTGTGAAGCAAACGAAACACATGAAAGACTCCTATAAATTGTCCCTCTAACGAGGGGGGGGGGTCATCTCTCCCAATTCACCCCCAATCTTGATGCCGGCGTATAGGAGGCGGACTAATAATTTGTGTACATTTTTGAAATATATTTCATTAAAAAATCACATTATTTCCTGGGGGAGAGTCTGCATCTGCTTTCAATAGTGCTATCCGATGACATAATCATTTTTTTTAAATTCAAGTCTTTATTGATTTTCAAGACTCATAAAAATAACAAGCATGTAATCACGTAATCGAAGAATACACGAGATACAACTTCTTTGGAATTTGACACCCCTAAAAATATACATCCCAAAATCACTTGTAATTGAGATAAGCTGAGATTTTGGGTGTTTAATCGTTTATTGGTTTATTACTTTATTACTTTCATGATGCACATGACTGAAATAAAATGATGCACATGACTGAAGGAATTATTAACAGCTCTTAATCAGGTTTGATTCATATAGAGATTAGTGGCATAGTGAGCCAAAAACATTTGAGGGGGGGGGCAAGACATGGCGTATCGGGCAAACTTTATAAAAAGTTGGGAGCGAAGGAAGCGTGCGAGCAAAAATTTCGACATTTTATTGTAAAAATCCAATTGTGTGATAGATTTTGACATAACATTTAGAAAATGATATCGTATTTCGCCCTTCTCTCTTTCCTTTCTTTTCCTTTTCTCTTTTTTCCTGGTTGTGATTTTTTTTTTTGGGGGGAGGGGGAAAGCGCCCCCAACTGGAATGAAGTAAAGAGACTCTTAACAAAGGGAATGCCTATCCCTCTTGGCCAGTTAATTCTTAGTATTCAGTTTTCTTTCTTTTATCCTCTAAATCGAGGTATTTGTTCACAATAACATATACAAACATTAAATTAAGATAAATCAATTCAATTCAATAATGCAATGATTTTTTTAGTATCACATTTATTCCAATTTCCAAGCTTTGCTTTTTTGTTTACATAAACTTTCTAAATAAACAGTCATCTATAGAAATAATAATCTTGAAAATATAAAATATTAATCTTTCTGTAATCTTCGAAAACAATCGAACATGTCAACAATACAGTATGAAATGAAAAGTGGATTCAATTTCCCCACAAATGTTGCATGTGTTGTTATTTACTACATGCTACTTAAAATTATCTTTTGAGGGTGAAATCTTGTTAAAAAAATAAAATTAATTTGTCTAATTCTGTTATCTATAATTAAATGCAACTTTAAGTAAAATACATGGTTCCAATTAAAGGAAACTGGTAATGAGAAAAGACTAGACCAAAATGATACAATGGCTGGTCCTTCTCTGCACATAATATTGAATATGTCTTTCTTGTAGGTAAAGAATCTAGAGTTATTTTTTTGTTCTCCATTTTTAATGAAATTAAAGCTCCTTAACTTTTTTCAAATGGGGTAGATAATTTTTCTTAAACAACTTATTCAACCAATAGACAGGAAAATACTTTTTTTTTATTTAGCGTATTCTAAAGTTGTTTAGTCGATCTTAAGAACAGCTATAACAATGATATAATAAAATTTTATCATCATTGACGTTACTTACTATGTATATATTTTTGGGGTGGGGGACAACCCATCGATTTAAAAACCATTTCTTAGTTTGATAGCCATTCTTCTTTTACGTTAAAATAAGGAAGCAATTTCATAAAACAGACAAACATAGTTCGTTCTCTCTTCGTCTTATTTGTAACAGGTACTGATGAGAAAGCAATCATCAATATTCTTTGTTATCGTACAAACGCACAGAGACAGGACATCAAACTTCACTACAAGACGGCTTTTGGTCGGGTAAGGTTTATTTTTTAGTTAAAGCTCCTTTAACAGGATAAGCTCCTGTTAAAAATGCAAGTTCGCCGCCCCCAAATTGTCCCAATAACAAGTTGATTTGATCTAATAAAGGACGCATGAAAATAGATGATGCATGATGATGTTGATGATGATGATGGTGATGAGGATGATGATGATGATGATGTTGGTGATGATGATGATGATGATGATGATGATGATGATGATGATGATGGCGATGGTGGTGGTGATGATGATGATGATGATGATGATGGTGATGATGGTGATGATGATGATGATGATGATGATGGTGATGATGATGGTGATGATGGTGATGATGATGGTGATGATGATGATGATGGTGATGATGATGGTGATGATGATGATGATGATGATGATGATGATGATGATGATGATGGTGATGATGGTGATGATGATGATGATGATGGTGATGATGATGATGATGGTGATGATGGTGGTGGTGGTGGTGGTGGTGATGAAAGCGCAAAAACTTACCATTACCATCAGGCCTGATTACAACTACGTTTACTGTTTAAGATGTTGAACATTATGGAAGTGATACTGCGGATAATTTGGCACCAGTGAAGAGTTAAATGCGTCCTGGTTTTGATTTTCATAGCATCAACAGTTGGTAATATGCTTTGAAGTATGTATAGCCCAAAGATCCTCCATCGTACCCCGTTTCCATTTAAAATAAACCCGGACCTACCCATGGAATTATATTTCCCAATATGGATTCATTGTTCACTCGCAATTTAAGATGTAACTTTTAATACTTTATTCAAATTGTGATCTGATTTTATACTCGCACATATCGATGTAACATATTCCACGATCGATGCGGTAACAAATGAATGAAATGCTGTTGAATGTATGAGAGATGATAATAGCATTTCTTTCTTCCCTCTTCATTTCTTTGATTTAAAGGATCTATTAGATGATCTGAAGAGTGAGCTGAGTGGAGACTTTGAGGATGTGATGCTTGGCTTGATGGACACACCAGCTATGTACGATGCTAGATGCCTAAAAAAAGCTATGAAGGTAAATGATCGTGGGTGTCGATCGGTGTTCATGATTGGGGGGATGGCTGACACCAAGTTTGTTCTCTTAGAGGGATTTTTTAGGGGGCCAGACATGTTGTAAAAGGGCGAAATTTGCAACTGCAACAAAAAATTGCAAGCGAGCAAAACGAGAATATCGCTTTTTCACCGAAAAAAAAAGGTAATATACGTTATAGTTTTTGTCACATTTCATTTTTGTTTTCTTCCTAGGGTGCAGGTACTGATGAAGATGCCATCTTGGAAATCCTGTGTGCCCGTAACAATGCAGTAAGTCCACATTGCCCTTTTCTTTACTCTGCCTTATTTTCCAATTATTGAAAGGGCATTATAACGTCGTATTTTGTTTACTAAGCTATTCCTATGAATAGGAAACATTTTATAAATCTTTCTTTTTGGTACATATAACACGGCAAGTTTATCTACCCAGGCGGGGTTTTTTCTCATTGGAAAGAGGGAAGAAGGGAGGGAGGGGGGGGGGGGGTCATAGGAGGAAGCTTCATAATGGTGATTGTGGTGACTATGACACACCTTGTTGCGATGTATATTCAAACCTCTTACCATCATTGTAAGAATTATTCGGACTTTACACAAAAGTTCAACTTTAAACTTGCGACATCTAAATCGTTCCACATTTTCACTCAACAATATTTGTATTCAATGGAAGATGTGCAAATTGGCCAGACCACTGCAGTGCATGTCATCTTCAATGACACGCTCTTTGCATTTGTGCGTTCTCTTGGGTGAATATTCTCTATAAATAATCCAACGAGATCTGGGTTAGACCATACTTTCAGGAAGAACACAGGGATCCACAGTGTGTTCACAGTGTGGAACTCATTGCGAGGTCCTCTTCACACTGTTAAATTTGAGGAATGCAAAAGTGTGAATCACCCTTTTTTCACAACAGTCCACAGTGTGAACACTCTTTGAATTGAACACTCACTCTGGAGAGGTGTCCATAGAATTCTTCACACTGTTAATTTGGCGCATTTTTACAGTGTGAAATCACATTTTCATAAAGTCCAATGCATGGATACACTGTGAACCTTCACACTGTATAGAGGTATCCACAGTGTGAAATTACACACTGTTTAATCTTCACATGGTTCTCGTGTGAACACACCGTGAACATACAGTGTGACATTGTGTTCTTTGTGCGGCAGGGATTTCACAGAATGCCATTTGCTCAACCGGTGAATGGCGATCTCGCAATATGTGCTCAATGTGAACGTATCTCAAAATTGTGTTCACTTCCTTCTTAATAATTGTGATAATTTTGCAGGAAATCGCTGCTATCAAGGAGGCGTACAAGAAGGGTAAGAGAACTAGTATCAGTTCTATTATGCATTTGATTAATGTATGCATGTATATAGGAATTACGATATAATTATTTGAAAATATGATTAGGTATTATGATAGGAACAATATGAACATTTTGAAGTGTTATTGGTATGATATAAATATTGTAGAATTTTAGAAGTCGAATGTGTAATATGTTTCATTTTTGGCAATACCACTAATACTGCCTTGGTATCAAAGCACCATAATGGGAGGGGTTTCACACCTTAGTATAACGATCGCAAAAACAGTTATATTTATGTGTGAAAAATCTCCATTGTCATAAATCTATGTCTACAGTCCAATTGTAAATTGTTTCACATTTCATTTTCTCTATCTTCATAATACCCTTAATCGTTTTATAGTACTGTACATAGTAAATCCGATAAATGCATTATTCCAAAACATAGATTATGTATGCCCTATGAGATAGCCCTCTGTCGACCAGAGATGACCAAGGATTAGCGTAACATTGTATTGGAGGATTAACTCGATTCATAACGCCAATATGAATTTAATTGTAAATGAATTTATCTATACTACATCATTATTAATGTATACAACTATGAATATTTTGATTCTCCTACAGGCGGCTTTGGAAGTAAGGATTTGGAGAAGGATCTTAAAGGTGAAACAAGCGGTGATCTGAAGCGACTTCTTGTTGGCCTCTCAGTGGTATGTAGATAACATATCTTTCTTCATAGACATAGGCTTATCGCCATGTTAAAAGAGTAAATGCAAAGTAAATTCAGTTTAGATTGTCTTGCCAGCCTATCGGAATTTGAATATAGACGCAATTATTTCGGATGCCTGGGTGCACACTAAAAAAAGTTTGATATTTTACCCTTCAAGTTTAATGTCACATTGAAAACCCGCGGGCCTCAGGTTGGTGTTACTTTTAATCTTTAGAAACATAATGCCCTCAGGGGAGTAATTAGCTACATTTTCCACCATAAAGGGGGCAGAGTTGTACCTCTCTTTTAGAAAATGTACATATCACCTTTTCATTGAAAAAATAGGTGAAAATGTGTACCCTGATTTATTTTTGACAACCCTTTATATCATGAAAAAAGTGTTAATTTGAATATTATTGTTCCGCAAAAGGTATCAAAGATTATTTTTCTCACAATCAATCAATCAATCACTCACTCACTCAATCAATCAATCGACCAATCAATCAATCAATTAATCAATCAATCAATCAATCAATTTATCAATCAATCAATCAACCAACCAATAAATCAATCGACCAATCAATCAATTTTATGCACTCGTATCTTTATCAATGTTTATTCTATTTTCATAGGCACTGACATATATTTTATTTTGCAAATTTTGTTTTGATGACAGGTATTAAAGATCATAATTTTCTCTCTCAATTTGTATGCACTTGTCGTATCAGTATTAGTGTTTATTCAATTTTCATACCACTATATTTTACGTTGCGAATTTTGTTTTGAAATGATTTTTTTTTGTTTCTTGATTAAAATTTCCTGTTGCAGGGAGCTCGTGATGAGGCAGCATCATGTGACCCAACTAAAGTGCAGGCCGATGCCAAGGCACTCTATGACGTAAGCATTACATACCAACATTATTTAAAGAAATATATGATAGTTAAGCCAAAGCTCCATATATGCCTTAAACGGGATGTACAAATAATGCTATAATATTTAGTAGGATGATTATTGTGCAATGCGCACTCATCCACCTCTTTAGGTGCTCAAGGTGTTACTCGTCTATGCGACTATCTAGGCTAAGGATCTTTGTGCCCACAGCTTTTGGGGGAATTATTTCCTTCCTGCCGGTAGCCTTTTACCCCACCAGCAACGTGTGGATAATATTCGAACCCACGGCCATCAGAATGAAATGTGAGAGCCAGAACCACTAGACCGCGACGCCCCCATAGATTATTTCGTCTTCATGTACCCTCATCAATTATTGCTCGTTGAAACTAAAAGTACAATGAGATCCAACACCTACAACATTATTTTACACAACACGATTAACACCTTGCCTACTGGAACCAAGTTTTCTTTGGACAAGGTATATGGGAATTTCAGAATTCAGTAGTCAAATGGTTAAAACGATTTTAACAAATGTCTAACTAATCTTTCTAGGCTGGGGCAGGTCAGCTTGGGACCGATGAGTCCGAGTTTCAGCGGATCATCGTCGGGCGGAGCAGGAACCATCTTCGTCAAGTATTCGCTGCTTATGGATCGGTAAGAAGCTCCATCTTCATATTTGAAGTATTTGTTAAGTAGAAATGAAATAAAGTGAAGAAAGGAAATAATCAGTCATCATCCACGCTTATTTCTGTAAATATTCACTAAGATATAACTTAGAGAATAAAACACATGTGATTCTTTCTCAACATCGTATTGTTTCACAATAGACCAGAAAGATTGTGTATATGTGGTGGTGGTGGCGGCGATTTTTTTGTTTATACCTAATTGCTGAGAAAGCAGGAATGCTTGTAAACAACCAGAGAACCAAAGTGGGAATCGAACCCGGGTCACCTGAATCCGTTACCCCCGCTCTGAGCTATCACGCCCCCCCCCCTAAGTGAAGGCTATAAATATCAATCAGGCTATGATCTTTGAGAATAACAAATAAAATGTAACCATCCATGGTAATTGCTGCAAATATGTTCACTAATGTATGAATAGAAGTAATTTGATTATCTATCATTATTTTTTTTTCAGTTGACGAGTAAATCCATCGAAGATGCGATCAAGAGCGAGATGTCTGGGAACGTCGAGACTGGCTACCTCAATCTTGGTAAGGACCTAGTCCCACACCAATGGAAACTTTCTCTTTTACTTCCCCCAACAGTGTTTCCTCTCTTCGAAAAGTCATAGTGGTGGAGGCGAGGAATAATTAAATTTTCGTATTATAAAATGAAATAACTAAATTGCCAAATACGTCATTAATAAGCAAGTGAAACGGGGAGAAAACGGGGTCTCATTTCAATCATTGTCATACTTGATACTTGATGAGATAATTCCTCTTGCAGCTCCAAAAAGCTAAAACTGGAATGAACTCTGCAATATGTCGTGAAAGATTGGTGTCATAATGAAGATCTCTATTTTACAATAAAAGGAGAGTGCGATGTGCAAGTGAAAACCTGGATACATCTTAAAGAACAAGAGATCCGGTTGGAGGCTGCCGATTTCTAATAATGGGAAGCACAGCCTCTTTGTATGCTGGTAGACCTGTTTTGTATACAACTTCGCCAGGCAGGTGGTTCCATATTCGGATTGTCCTTGTGAAGAAAGAGTAGGAATCAATTGACGATTTTACAGCAAATTATCAAGTATCATCGTATTAGGGAATTCAATCATTGGTTTTGTCTGAAATAACCCATCTCTTACAATCTTTCTTGAATAGTTCGATTCATCAACAACCCCCTTGAGTACTACGTCAAGAAGCTTAACAAGGCGATGAAAGGTCTAGGCACGGATGAGGCATGTCTGGTCAGGATCTTCGTCATGCGCTGTGAGGTAAAAAAATATATATGTTTTTATCATTCCAGCAATTCCCTAAAATAATTAAGTTCTTTGTACGTTAGATGCACATTTTTCTCCGGTGTCACTTTATTTCATGGACTACTCAAACCGTGATACTTTTAGAGCATTTCAACCTTTTGAATTCACGTTTTTGAGCAATTCTGGGCCTGACATCCACTTCTGAAATGTCGCGTTATTTCGGAACTGCATACCAGGGCATTCCCCCAGTATTAGGATTAACTAACAGATAGTTGACTCGTATTTAAACCAAACTTAAGATTAAGAACAATTTTCTGTTCGCTCGCACTCGCATCCTTTTTCTTCTTTTTTTTGTTTCGGGCGGGTGTATATGGTTTTGTTCATGTTGTTGGTGCTCTGTTTCAATGACTCCAATCTCCTTTCTTTGATAATCTGCTAGGTTTTCGTTCATTGATCATGTTGATTTATTCTTTGGATTTTCTATATTTTTTTCATGTTTTCATCTTTCCTCAGCATGACCTGGGTGACATTGCTCACAGCTACCGAGCCCACCACGGCACGAGTCTGGTGGATGCCATCAAGAGCGAGGTCAGTGGAGACTTCAAGCGAGCGCTGGTGGCTCTTCTCTCTTAGATTCAATTCCTTTCTCATTCCAGGCTGATTAGATTCGTAGATAGTCGATTTTTACTCCTCAAATAATTTATCCCTTAAACCAAAGCACTGATAAAAAAAAACATAGGAAGAAGACCATGTTTGTGGCATAGCAGTGTTAGTTTTCATAATTATGCGATCATAGTGATGAGTCGGCACCCATAAAACAAAATGCACCTCTGTGTGGCGGCGACAGGTAAATATTTATGGTAGGCCCAAAGGTGCCGTGTAAGATTGCAACCAACAACCTGAAGCTATTCATCGTTGCCTTAGGGGCGCAAAGTCAATATTTTCCCTAAAATAATGTGTAGATGAGAGCAGAGCAAAAAATGTTAAGCATAATTGGTTCCCTACTCTCATCCAACTTATGCACTCGGGGGATTGATACAACAATAACACAGGGCAAATAATGGAAGTTACGTACCAGAATTGAAAATGATAATGACAATAGAATCAGTTTTCAATGTAAAAAAGTTATCTACCCGTGAACAAGTGTTCACATCTAAGGATTATTTTGTTCGAAACTGGTATTCTATTTTTATATACAGGTGGAGGTAATAGCAATATTAAATGAAATAATTATATGGTCATCATGATCGTGATTACAAAGAATGTGAACATTCAATTATTTTAGTGTTATGAAATTATAATTATATTTTATGGGGATGATTGGTTGAGGTGCACTTTAGATAGTAAACTCATGATCATGTACACAATTTCGTCGAAGGAATTAAATACTTTGTTTATTTTTGTAGAGTTAACAAGTGCCGTAAAGATGAAGTCTTTCATAATTCATGATTTTCCTTCAAGGGGGAATCCATGAAAATAAATACGAAGAAGTGTACTTACAGTGATGATGTACTGCTAAAAAATATGCATAATTATGACTGTATTTTATTTAAAAAATGTTTTCAGTTCACAGTACAGTAATCTGTCCAGCTAGTGCTCAGTGTCATTTAATATAAATAGATACAATCATTCTTACACGCAATTGATACGTTTTGACTCATTGGCCCGTATTCTGAAGTCGGGTTTAACTTAGACCATGCTAAAATTATGGGAAGTCAAACGTTTCAAAATTTTGTTTACAGTGAATGCTTCTCATGTTTACTATGGTCTTTACTAATTATTCTGTGGTGAAGACAACTGTCGTACTTATCCCTCCCAGGCAGTTAATAATATTTTGGGAGTCAAATGAGCTGATACATTGAACCTCTACTGTTTGAGATTTATGTAACAACTGGCTTTCCATAGTTAAACCACGACTTAAAACCAGAGTTTAAATTTAACCCGACTTCAGAATACGGGCCACCGTTGCCGTAGAATCCGCAGCTGCGTCCAGAATGTACAGCGCGCCGCTGAAGAGACAACAAGATAGACGGCGCTGTATCATTATTTTATTATTGATATCAATAATAAGATTGATTTTAATCATGAAATTACCATCAGACCAATGTTCATTATGTCACATGACACTGAACTTATTACATAGATAAATTATGTATATTCGTTTTCAAAACGATAAATAGGAAGAGATTATTTGTACAATTTTATAGATTCTGTTATGGTTGTAGTGGTGGCGGTTGTCCATTTTTATAATCAGATATTTTTAATATGCATATGTATTTTGTTCTACTCTATAAATTTAATTCGGAATATTAGATTGAATCAATTCATTTTCAATCCTAATGTATATATTTTTTTTGTTTAATGTTTCCTTTCGTTCTATTATTTTCACAGATGCAAATTGCAATAAAATAAGCGAGATTTATAAAACGTTCCTACATTTATCATGACTATAATTGCAAATAGAGGCTGAAAAAAAAGATAATAAATGAATTGAAACAATGGAAATTCTTGCTATTAGCCTTTTCATTTTTTTGTTAATAAACTTTCTCTCCCCCAAAGGACAAAATGGCTCCAGATAGGCTACAACTAGGAGATAAAGAAATATGAAGAACTTGAAAATTAAATCAAGGAATAAAAAAGATGACGATTGAAAAAGAGAAAGCTAGTATGAAAAAGATAAACAAACGCACGCAGAGAGGGAAGTGGATAGGGGACGAGAGACGCAATGAAGAGAGAGAGGGGGAGGATGGAGGGGGGTGACCAGAGAGAAAATGGACGAGGGAGAGAAAGATAGTGCAAGTCGAAGGAAAGACAGAAAGAAACTTATTATTATATTGATGGTGATGATGATAATGATGTTGGTGATGATGATGATGATGTTGGTGATGATAATGATGATGGTGATGATGATGGTGATGATGATGATGATGGTGATGGTGGTGATAATAATGCTGATGCTGCTACTGCTGATGAAGATGAGGGTGATGATGATGATGATGGTGATGATGGTGATGGTGGTGATGATAATAATGCTGATACTGCTACTGCTGATGAAGATGATGGTGATGATTGTGATGGTGATGATGATGAGGTGATAATGCTGATGCTGCTACTGCTGATGAAGATGATGGTGATGATGGTGATAATGATGACGGTGATGATGATGATGGTGATGATGATGATGATGGTGATGATGATGATGATGATGATGATGATGATGGTGATGATGATGATGGTGGTGGTGGTGATGATGATCATGGTGATGATGATAATCATAAGAAGATGAAGATGATGATGATGCAAGCATAATAATATTCAATTCTAGTCCCCTTCCCCCATTGCTCCCTCCAAACTCTTTTCTCTCCTTCTATGCAATTAATTCCTTTCCCCTCTTCAGACTGGTATTTCTTTCTACTTGTTTATCTTCCATCACCTCTTTTGACGGTTTTCTTTTCTATTCTCCGTGCCTGCATTTGTCACGGACGATGTTTTCCTTCCTTTTCTCTATCCCATCATCCTTTCATACTGTATATACGGTCTAGAGTGCGTGTGACCATGTCTCTTTCTGTCTAACTCCTTAGACCAATTTGCATACAGCAGTCACAGATAAAGGCATTTTCCCAAGATGCACTGCTGTCTTTCTATAGATGGATCGATAATGATATATCTGACCCCCCCCCCCCCCTCCTCCCCTCCTCTCTGTACATGCGCCACCATCCTGCCTTCACCAAAAAAACGTCATTAGAATAGCGGGACAACAGGACGGCCGCAAGCCAAACTAAAATCACCTCCGCCTTGTCCGGTTTTGAGAGTTTTCCTGTGATCATGATTTTGATGAAATGATCTATGCTTATTATCTTATTGGATCTACAAAGGAATTATTATTTCAAGGGGTAAACTTGGTATTTTAACAAAGACAAAATGGAGACATTTGCAAGGAAATCGACTTTCATGGTAAGTGTTGCCTCATGAAATCATAAAAACGGTGAAAGTAATTAAGACTTTATGACTGTACATCATGTTTTTTTTTTTTTTTTTTTATTGGGATCAGTGTTCAGATGCATTACCATGATATTATCATGTGAACATCAATAACATTTCAAAAACAAAATTTGAGGTGAAATACGACGATTTTATGCGATTATTTGTTACGATCGTGATGATGGAATATGCATGATGTGAGGAAAGTAGAAAAGGTCTTTCTTTTTTATGCCTACACATAATAAAAATTAAACTTCCTGTATCAACTTTCATTTTTTCAATCTTCATTTGTATATTGGAAAGCTGTAAACAGGTTTAAAAACAATATATTAACATTCTTACAACGATGTTCCATTTGTTGAACCATGACTATAAGAAATCTAAAACTCCTGCCTAAACTTCAAAACTTTAGTGTGAGACAAAGATGATAAACCTGATCACTTCCTAAAGTGACCAGGTTGTATAAGACTGTGTTTTTAAAGTGTATATCGTCATAAATAGATGTCAGAAATAAAGAAGACAATGCTTGAAGCATAAAATCAAAACAAAACTTTGAGGTATCCTTTTCATGTTGATATTCTGTTTGAAAAATAGAAATTACAAACTTAACTTTTAAGCTTAGACCTTATGCATATTTCTGAGTATGTTTTTGGATTCAGTTTGGATAATTATAAAACCAAACATGTGAATTCGATACAAATATTAATCATTAAATTGAGTGCGAAACAAAGATAGAACATTATCAAACCCACAAAGACCAGCTTGATCAAATCTTTAACACGATGTTATCTTACTTTTAGTCCGAGTCTATATTTTTATAATTCTACGAATTTCTGAATTTCTATATCTTAATCTTTGTTTCTTTTTGGCAAAAGAGTTTTAAAACAGTCTATGTTTTATTTCTTTCAGCTTCTTGTCTTCGTGATTTGTCTGCATACAACTTTCATAAGAGGTAAGCATCCAAGATGGCGTCGGTCATTTTCGTTTTCTAAACTTAGGCGATAACAAAGTCTATAAGGGAAAAATCAATACGATTACTCTCTCCCCTCTTTCAAAAATACAAAGGGGGCTTTTCACTCGATGTTCTCAACAGAGGGATTTTCGGATTGTAACAAAGAGATGTATCGATTTGATGAGAAAAGGGAGTTGATCAATAATTATTTAAGGTATAAGACGTCAAGACCTCGTTGCGACATCTTCCGCCATTTTGGAAAGAGATGTTTTGATAATTATTTACAAATGCCAATGGAAATAGTCTGAGTTTCACATTATGTTGTAGACCTACTATTTCTTAAACGATTATCAATGCTTTCGAAACTCTTTAAAACTGGTTCACTTTATATTGGTCTACCAATTTCTTGCATGAAGTTTCCTAGATTTTAGA
Organism: Lytechinus pictus; assembly: GCF_037042905.1. NCBI lineage: Eukaryota > Metazoa > Echinodermata > Echinoidea > Temnopleuroida > Toxopneustidae > Lytechinus > Lytechinus pictus. Next base: position 14,811,022 of record NC_087261.1, on the reverse strand, counting down.
TACACATAAATACTAATAATTTAGGGTATTTATATTGCGCACATATCCACCTTGTTAGGTGCTCAAGGCGCTCCTATATTACCCGGCTAAGCTAGGCGTTCATAGCGCACACATCTTTTTAAGGAATGACTTCCTACCGGTACCCATTTACCTCACCTGGGTTGAGTGCAGCACATTGTGGATCAGTTTCTTGCCGAAGGAAATTACGCCATGGCTGGGATTCGAACCCACGACCCTCTGTTTCAAAGTCCGAAGACTAATCCACTGGACCAAAACGCTCCACGATAAAAGCACCCGCCCATAAGCACAAACGTTCACAGCAACTTTTATGTCTCATAACTGATTTAGATGTTTTGATTATATTCATTTTATTATTTTGATGTGATATTGCCTACGTTATGTACATGCCCCTGGGAAGTGGGGGTTGCTGATATGAGGGTGCTGAAGCACCCCTAATATTTTGTGAGGGGGGGGGGGTGATGCGTGTGTTATTCTCCATAGGCAGCTCCCCCTGGAATTTTGTAGTGTATGCCATAATGTAGAAAAATAACAAAAATTATCTCCATTTTGTTGGGAAAAACTTTTTTTTCTTGCTTGTCAAATTTCTCGGGACCAAAATAACCTCATTTTATGGGGCATGCCAAATTTAAATCTGAACATCCTGTATATATAAACATCGTTCCCAGGACCCAGGTTATCTACAGAAATACGTATATCATCTTTTAAATTTTCATGGTCGAGAGATATGAAATAAATATGATTTTATTTAGAAAAAATAATTCAATGTTCTTTCTCTAGTAGGGTTAATTCCTCATTTTCACATCACATTTATCTTTTTCTGTTTCTGAATAGATGTATTTATCGATGATACATCTGTGATTTCTTAATAAATTTTGTTTTCGAGCAAATTATATACATAGCAAGCTGAATTACTCTAGCTACATGTACATTATTTTTTATTAAATCTTCAGTCTGACTACAGTTGTGTACTAATGCATAAAGACATTCCAATTCAATCATAACGCTCAATAATGTCATCTACATCAGATGTGAAAGTAGTATAGGGCCTAGCTACTTCTGGAAAATTATTTATCTTGAGAACAATCCATAAACACCTTGATCAAATCTTATAGACATTGTTATCAGCACATTATATTTGTATTCAACCTGTAAAAATATCAAAAGCAGTTTTACTTTGACTTGCTCTTGATTTTTTTTGTTTTGAATACTGTTTTTATTCTGATTTCATGAACAAATAGTTACATAACGCTTCAATTTAACATTTCAAATCACATATGATACTTTACATTTCATATTTTCACTTTTTTCACTATATATATATATATATATATATATATATATATATATATATATATATATATATATATATATATATATATATATATATATATATATATATATCCCTCTTCTCCCTTCTTTATCCATGCTCAATTTCCTTCCACTGTTATGCTTTGTATAGGCCTTTATTTATAATGATATGTATTATTTTTTATCTATCACGTTCGATAGCTGAAGACTCGACCATCCTAACCGTGACCCTGCCGGGTGATTTTACTACTGATCTCTCATCACCAAGTAATGCTGGTAAATTCAGAATTTCATTATATTATTTATAAAATAATGGGGGTATATTATCATTATCATTCTTATGTCATTAATTGTCACCATTTGTGTTATTTGTTGTGGTGATATTGATGTTGTTGTTCTTTTTCTTAATATAGTCTCGATATATTTTGTTTGCATACTGGATTAGTGGGTAGTTGAGGATTTATATGCAATTGACCACGTTCTTTTCTCTTCTCTACCAGGTTTTATTATGTATTTTTACATAGTTTGATTGAAGCTTCGATATGTCCTTTCTTCTATTCTTTCTATTTCTTTTATCTCTTCCTTCTATTCTCCTCTTCGTGTTGTTATTGTTGTCGCCGTTTTTGCTGTTGTTCTTCTCCTTATTATTTTTCTTCCTCATCTTTATCTTCCGTCTCCTTCTCCTCCTCCTCCCCTTTCTTCTTCTATTCCTCCTCCTTCTCCTTCTTTTCTTCTTCTTCGTTATATTCTTGTATATATTATCTATATATCTTATTTATTGGTAATAGTAAATTCTGATCTTTTTTCTTCATTTTTAATATGTGAATAGTATAATTTTACCATGTTATTATCTTAATTCTATATGTCGAGGACCCCACTGGAAATAAGCTTTCGAGCTTTCATGGGTCATCCTGTGCAAGCCTGTTGTTTTAATGCTACTGTATATATGTTATGGTGACTTGCCAAATAAAATCAATCAATCAATCAATTGATTTTGCATGTTTTATAACGCACACCTCCCCCTTCATCGATTCTTTGTTTTGCTATATGTTTTCCCTTTTCCGCACATGCACATTGTTAGCATGTTTTCATGAAGAATGAATGTCATTTCATGTATTAATTCGCGAATAGTCCTTTATAATTATATTCACGCCCATGAACTATTTTAATCTATCAACCTGGGGGGGCGTTTCATGAAAGGACTTGTCGGACGTTTTATCCGACATGTCCCATTTTATCCGACAGTTACCATAGTAACAGTACCTCTCAGCCAATCAACATCAGAGAAAGATGTCAGATCTGACAACTTGTCGGATGAAAATGTTGATGAAACACTCCCCAGAATTTAACTCATCATAATTGCCTGACATGCCAGTTGGAGTAATCGCAGTTCGAAAAGTTTAATTCTGCCATAATTCAATTTTAACTCAAGAAACCGGGATAAAATTATTATTATTATCATAATTATAATTATTACTATTATTATTAATATTATTATCATTATTATTTTTTAGTTATTATTAATTATCATTATTAGTATTATTGTTATTATAATTGTTGTTGTTATTGTTATTATTATCCTCATCATCAGCAGCAGCATCATCATCATTACACTCTATAAAAAGAATTTACTCAATATTGGGTAAAATGGGAACATGCATGTTTGTTGGGTAAAAAAAACCCAAATATTTTGTAAATTTTACGCCGGAATGTTGCATTGAAATTTACGCTTCAAACATGCATTTTGCCCAATATTGGAGGGGGAATTATCGAGCAAAAATGCATGTTCCCTTTTTACCCAATATTGGGTAAATTATTACTGTCTGTTTTTAGAGTGTAGCATTATTAATATATGGTTCGCCTTATTTCTCTTTCAGTTGATGGGGGATGGAGTGACTGGGGCGATTGGCATTCCTGTACCCAATCATGTGAAGGGGGGTTGACTGTTCGATTCAGGAGGTGCAACAACCCCACCCCTTCCAATGGCGGCGCCAATTGCACTGGATTCTCGATGGAGCAAGGAGCGTGCAATACCGACCCGTGTCCCGGTAAGAGACCCTAAGATTATTGTCATACTAACGAAATCGACTCCAAGTCGACGATATTGCCTTTCGAAGTAACGTAATAGCTTTGATTGATCGATCTGGAGTTGGTTGTGGGGTGTGCTTGCAGCATTATACAAAAGAGATTTCACTTCCCTGTCCAGGGGAGCGTTTCTTCAACATTTTCGTCCCGACAAGTTGTCAGGTCTGACAACTTTCCTCGATTATAATTGGCTGAGAGGCACTGTTACTATGGTAACTGTCGGATAAAACAGTGCCTGTCGGATAAAACGCCTGTCAAATCCTTTCATGAAACGCTCCCGAGATATCTACTTTTCTTCTTTAAGCGTATGAAATTTAAAAGATGTGAAAGAATGTAAACATAATGGAGGGGACTTGGACATTTAATCATGGCCGAAAGGGGAGGGGTGGGGGAAATGAGCGTGACACTGGCGTACAGATTGGATGGGGGTGTCTTGGGAGCCATGAACCCCCAAAAATTCTTCACGACCAAAAACAAAAAAGGAATAGGGGAGAAAATGATAGGTGATATATGTTTTTTCCAAATATTTTGTCAAAATCTGCTGAACAAAAAACAGTTTTAACAGAAAGAATAGACCCATATGCCAGGTCTGGCCCCTCAAAATCATTAGCTCATTTGGCCAATGGGGCGAGGAAGGAGGAAGAGAGCATTGCATTGACTGTATTGGTCACATCTTGCTCATGGGATTTGTCATTACATGCACTGTCATTATCATTGTCACTTAAGAATGATTTCTAGCTATACTTAACTCTTTGTGAAACCTTCCATAAATCTGATGGTATACCCTTGGTCCATGTCATTCTAGTTGATGGAGCCTGGAGCTCCTATTCGGACTGGGGTGATTGCTCCGTGACGTGTGGAGGCGGAAACCAAACAAGGACCAGGACCTGCTCAGATCCAGCACCAGCGTATGGTGGAGCAAACTGCACCGGGGAGGATATCGAGGTCCGAGTCTGCGGCGAGGGCATCTGCCCAAGTAAGTTATAGGCATTCCCATCCATTTTGGTAAATATGACGTTGTTGTTGACTGTTGTATTTATTTCCGTAGGATGAAAAAATGTAAACTTATTAATTGAAAATTCCCCCCCCCCCCAAAAAAAAAAGTGAAATTATGTCTGATAGCCCATTATTACCTGTGACTGTTATCGCGATAGATGTTGTTGTGTGACTACTCAACAATGTGTAATTTGGAACAAAAATTTAGCAGACACTTGGATTGATTAGTCGCAATATGATAAGTCATTGGAACATGCTGACCTTCAGAATATCAATTGGCAATGACGATGAATCGATGGCAATCGCCTAATCAATGAAAAAATGTTAAGTAATCCCTCAAGGGCACCACTTTTCTCCTATCTTATTCAGCGCACGGTGGATGGAGCGACTGGGGATCGTATTCACTTTGTAACACGGATTGTCAGAAGACTCGCTATCGAACCTGTACGAATCCAGCCCCCAAGGATGGAGGCATGGATTGTCCTGGAAGTGAGGTAGATGTTTCCTACTGCAGTGTGCTTGATTGCCCAGGTGAGGAATGATTGTATGATATTCACTTTTAACTTTTCTTTTGGTTTTTTATGGCTCGGGTTAAAACGAATTAGCAACAGGGAATGGCAGCAGCACTAACGGCATCATTATCATCATCACAACAACAGAACAGCAGAAGTAACTACTACTTTTGATTTTACTTTTATTATTACTACTACTCCTCCTAATACTACTGCTGCTACTACTACTACTACTCCTACTACTCCTACTACTCCTACTACTCCTACTACTCCTACTACTACTACTACACTACTACTCCTACTACTACTACTACTACTACTACTACTACTACTACACTACTACTCCTACTACTCCTACTACTCCTACTACTACTCCTACTACTCCTACTACTACTACTACTACTACTACTACTACTACTAATAATAATAATATACTACAACAATAACTACTACTACTACTACTACTCCTACTATTACTACTACTTTTACTGCTTCAACTACTGCTGCTGCTACGTTTATGGTAATGATATCGACGATAATCAAATCAATTTTCTTATAATTAAGTATTTATTAAGAATATAACAACATAATCATTCAACTTTGATATGAAAGTAGTTGATTTGTATACCGTGCATGTATCAAAGTTATTAACCTATATAAAAGAATAAACAAGACGATAATATATATTTTGTTAATACCTATACAGTACATTAGAAATGGCGAGTATATATATCAAATGCATTTCTCTATATGAAAAATATGAAAGAATTATATCTAATAAAAGTGGTGAATATTACATGTGCATCATCATGATCATAATGTCTTCGCCTTGTAAATTAGATAACACTTAAGAACACCCCTTTCCCTCTCCCCTCCCCCCCCCCTCTCTCTCTCTTTATTACGTCATGTCAATCATTGATTTGTCTCCAATTTCTTTAAGAAACTAAGCTTTCCTTCATTGAAGGATGGTAAAGGATCAATAAAAACTGCTTTTGAGAATAGATTATAGGTTGTTTGAATCAATATCTTTCCATTTAATGTATATGTCGAGATCTCAACTTTAGAAAATGCCTAAGCCAACATCCGACTAGAAATTAAATGAAATGTTTTCCAAGATTCAAATGATAAAATGTGAAAATTGATAAAACGCCACAGTTTAGGTATACATAACATTACTCAATATGTCTAACTTTTTTATTTTTGTAATGACTTGTGAATTTAGAGACCTTTTTCACACAAAATGAAGAGATGAAAAGAAAATGACTGTGGTTAATCATGATGACTGTAAGGAACTACATAGAAAGGGAATCCAATGGTTTAACATGTTTAATGTCATTCATTACTCCGTGTACTTAATATGTGTTTATTACGCATTTTTGTTAATTTATTTCATTGGGCTGTTCTCATATTAAGATGAGTTTTAATCATTGCAGATCTATCTGAAATGTTCGATGCAAATTCACTTCAAACGTAGACCAATTCGCAAGTCGATATGTTGTGTCAATACGCACCCGAAGCACGCGATATCTTTCTACTAACTTAAAAAAAAAAATCAGAATATAAATGAATAGGGGCAACGGAGGTGCTATGAGCTGGCATGGGGGCGTCGCCCTCATATGTAATTTTTGTTGTACTATGTTGAAAAAGGGAGAAAAGGGAACATGATCTAAGAAAGAAGACACAAATCCGTTTTCTTGCCTCCCCTACCCTTTAATTGAGGTACCGCCCCTGTAAATTCAATTCAATTCAATCATGAATGGCTTATTCAGCAATAGAATTCAATACATGATATAAAGGCAAAAGATAAAATTATTCATGTTCACAATAGCATGGGGATATGGAATTAAATGTTTAAAATAATTTTGATTATCATTTTTATAGTTAACGGAGAATGGAGCGAATGGAGTGTTAGTTCATGCGATGAGACGTGCAGAGGAAGAAAGAGTCGAGAGTGTAAAAACCCACCACCCCTAAGAGGCGGGGCAGACTGCGTGGGACCATCGCAGGAAGAGTACGGGGCGTGCACCGGATTTAAATGCGTGCAAAATGGTAAGTGGGTAAATTATAAGGACCAAAAATGGTTGTTACATTTTTTTTCAATGAATTAAAATATTAATTTGGATAGTTCACTATAAAAGAGAAGAGGATGGAAAGTGGTACCCTGGAAGATTATAGGAGTGACGTCAGCGTTTTTGTAAATGGATGAAAACGTTGGGGCCCTTTTCTATCCTTGCCGCCCTTTGTGCGTTTAGGGTGTACGTTTTAAAAGTCCTTTTTATAAAATAATCAATTCTGTATATATTTCTTGTAGTTATTCGCATTATGTAACTTGCATTCGTTTGTTTGTTTCACTTTTCATAGCCTACTCCCAATATCACCAGTGTGTTTTCAGTATACTTATAACATTTTTCTTTACCCTATAAATTATCATCCAGTCGCGAACGTGGAAAATCTCGTCAGGGGGGGGGGGGATTTCTGACAACTAAAAAAGAAAAAGAGGTCAAAGATCATGGATTTTTCCAGAAACAACCCTCATAAACATCTTACAAGCAAGAAAAAAAAGCTCCAAAATTACTGCAAAGGGTTGGGGTAGTATTATAAATTACACGGTGAGATGGAGCGCAACCCCCTATATGCTGTACATAGTTCAACCGTAAGACAAAATGTCTGACAAGCAAGGGGAAAATAAGTCATCAAAATTATATCAGGGGCCGCAGTAGCGGACCGTGACCCGGAGGAGACAAAGCATTGGAGGGGCACTGTATTGTTTGTGAACAATGCTGTGCCTCCCCCCATGCTTTGTCTCCTCCGGGTCACGGTCCGCCACTGTCAGGGGGCACTCTATACCCTCGCCCCCTCAGGTACGCTATGACCCTATATATCTTGTGATCTTTATGCTGTAATTGTATTTCAGGGGCGTGGTCGGACTGGTTACCGTGGTCGGAGTGCAGCAAGACCTGCGATCGAGGCGGTATATCGCACCGACGTCGACACTGCAACAACCCTCATCCACGGAATGGAGGTAAAGACTGCCCTGCCTCCGATCCCAACTACGAGGAGAAGAAGTGCTTCTCACATCCATGTCCGGGTAAGCCAAACATTGAATACAGGGGTGGCGCCGCAGAAGGGGGCAGAGGGCGATGAACCCCTATGATTTTACAAAAGGGCGAAACAAGAAGAAGGGGGCAAAAGGGGTGAATGAAGATAGAAGAACATAGACATGATTAAAATAGACTTGTGGGGCTGTTTAAATGCTATTTATTATTCAATTGGAAAAAAATACTATCACTTTTAAGTCGTCTGGACGGTCTTATTGCGCCCCCCCATCGGTCATACCCTAGCTGTCACCGCATGCATGTTTCTAGACCAAAAGCTTCAGTCTCTGTATTTTGGTTGTTCCGCTGAACTACGTTGGCTCCACTCACCATACATAGACTGAAGGGGATGGGGCCCCGTACCTACAGCCAACGTATAGTGAACTAGCGTTTTATAGATCGCGATTTAAAACTGTTTTTTAAGCAAAATTGAAAGTTTCATGGTTTCCATTATCAGGAAAATATAAATAAATTAAGTAATTGCATACCTTGGGCCGGAGTTATTGAAAAAAATCCTCTGGATGATTGAGAAATCTGTCATCTAAGACATTTTCACCTGACCTGACGGTTTTTCTTGCAAGTTGCCATCTTGAATGACGTCATTATCGTTATTAACTTAATGTCTCGAATCGATATATCGCGATTATAACTAGTACTAGTACTAGTATAGGCCCTAACTAGTATCGTTTATCTTCGGTTTCGTTCGCATATGGAGCAGATCGTATAATATCGAAAGCAATATCGATATCACATTCGTGATTGTTGACGTTCGCGGCGTTTGTAAATATTTTATAGTTTGGCTGCCATTTTGACCTTTTTTATCGTGTTCAACCCAATTAAACATCGGTAAAGTATATTTTTCATGCCTTTTTCATCTATATCGTTTAAAGTATTTAAATGTTGGAATATAAATAATTAAAAGTTTGTTGTTTATACATCCTTAGATTGTAAATTCGATGTGTAAAATTACATCAAACTTTGGACTGTGAATTGACAAAAGGGAGGGAATGAGAACACATGCGAGCCCACACGTACACCCTACCGTCGGTAAATGGGGATTACAGTAAAATGTCAGAAATTGTTGAATAAATCCCCAGAAACGACGGTTATTCGTGTCTAGCATGTTTCATACTTTCAACCTGCTGTTTCAATGTAAAATAATAATCTTGATTATTAAAAACAATAAATATTCTTATGATCAGATAGATCGAGCACTGACCGTATAAGTAGTTGTGCGCTTAATCACTGACATTAAGATTAAATATGGAAGGGGCTCAGGGGCAACACCCTCCCCCCCCCCCCAAAAAAAAAAAATAAATAAAAAAAAAATAAAAAATAAAAAAACGCGAACAAGGGGAGGGGAGAAAAGCCAATAAAAGGAAAATATAAAATGTGATATTATTTTCTGAATATGTATTTCGAAATCTATTACAATATCTAATTTCCATTCATTAAAAAGGTACAGATTTTCTCTCGCGACTTTTTTTTTTAAATATAAATATTGCCTCATGCACCAAGTTGCGCCCCTCAAAACGTTTTCCTCATTACAACACATTTTCCATACCAAAACTTTCCCAGCAAAAGCTAATCTATTACATTATATAGGTTATGTAGATTCGAATCAGTGATAGGTCGATACACAATCACGTGATCATAGTTGCAAGGATCTCAGATGTTATTCTATCACTTCTATTTGATTTCCAAAGTTCCTCCGGATTTCGTGAGGCACGTCAAGCACAAGACGTACAACATCAACTGGGCTCTCATCCTCTCAATACTATTTGGTATACTCGGTGTTTTGACCATTTCTCTCATCATCGGGCTATGTTTACGACAGAGACATCTCAAGATAAAGAGACAACAAATGCTTGTAAGTAACCTTTTTTAATCTTTAATCGATGAATGTATAGGCCTACGTGTATACACTTTAAAAACCTTGTTTAAAATTTTAAGCACGTTGTTTAAGCCCGTCACTCTAGCTACTTTTTAAACTGTTTAAACAACTGTGAACTTTTTGAGCAAGTTGTTTAACAAATTTAAACAATTACAAAAAGTTTAAACAACTTGCTGTTAGAGTGACAGGCTTAGACAACGTGCTATTTTTATTTTACTGTGTATTATTCCTTAATCATGAAGTTCATTCATACACCATGTGCATATTGTATTTGATAATGCTTGTAGTTTCCTGCATCAAGATATTTATTCACATTGTCTGCACTCGACCCAGGAGAGTTGAATGGGTACCCGGTTGGATTTATTCCTTGAATCCTTTAGCATATTCAGGGTCTATAATCATGGCGGCTCATCTTTACAGCTATGGTAATACTAATCATTATCAAGAGCAGTAGAATAGTAGCGGCGATATCTATATAGATCATAATACCCCAGCTTATATAGATCTCGAAGGAATTTCGAAAGTGCATAATTACAGAAATGGTAATATTGAACACCTATGATTTGTTTCAGTTATTCATTTAATAAAATCTGTTAAATATCATCATTTATCGAATGTGTTCTCTTCACGGTACACAACGCGAATTCATAATGTTGCTCTTACAAAATGGGCAAAGGCAGTTCATATGCAACAAATACAGTGGCTTAAAATCATATTGATCGCCATATCAAGGAGATCTATATAGTTTGAAGAAGGAGCAATTCTGCTAATTTTAATCAGTTAACTATTTTAGTTTCATGTTTTATTATTCATAGGAAGAACGTGAGAAGGATAAGCTGTATAAAGAAGCTGCAGAAATGAGTATCATTCCGGTAAGAGGACGATCTTAAATAAAACGATAAATAGTACATAATATACATAGTAAAAACATAGTTTGAAATTTTATACAACGCTTTTTACTATATAAAAATTTAAGGTAGTCGTTTAACACTTCAAACAACCATGTTTAATTTATTGAGAATTATCTCATTAAACATTGTTTTTCAAGATTTTAAACAATTGTTTAAACTGTTGGTAAACATATCTCTCTATGATCCATTTGATCTCAAATCATATGGTTATGAGTGTTGTAATAGGTGAATCTAGCAAAATATATCATTCCATGAGTATATGAGCAAGGTTTTGAATTCTGTAATGGACTGCATGCTGTTGCATTATGAAGTCCTCCATCATGTACATGTGTACAAACACAATGAACGCGGTTCGTGATATTGCTTTATTAGCAGCCTCAGTGAATGGAGTTTAAGTCGAAGATTTGTGCGTTGGTATCTGACATTTATTTAAGATCGACAATATTCCTTGTTGGCATTCCAATTTAATAAAAGAGCTATATTTGTCTATTTCAATCAGGATGGGAAGAAAAGCGCGGCGGAGAAACTTCGCCGTCAGAAGCTGAAAGCAAAGCTGAAGAAGAATGGAAGGTTGGATGAGACCGAGGGGCTTCTAGATGACGGGGAGGACTTTGGATTGGTGAGTTTAATAATCAAGCTATCTAAAGAAGTGTAAGCAAGAAATTAAAACATGGCGGACAATTCAATTATATTCTCATCGAACTTAGCAAAGTAGATGATTATAATAACTACTCATGTTGATTAATAACTCAAGACTTCTTAAATGACTGGACGTATGCAGTTTTTCCGAGGCTGATACATCTAGCGAGAAACTTTTGATGTTCAAGAACATGGAACGAAAAGGCAAAGCTACTAAGCTAAGAAGCCAGGGCTTCTAAACTGAGATTGAATAATCTGCTGAACACTTTGGTTGTATTCTTTTAAAATTGAAACAAAATATGTGCTTCCATATGTAAGCCTTTCCTAGTTCATCCTTTTTATCCTCGCAATTCCCGTCTTCGCATTACTAATCGACTTGAGAGGAAATATGCACATTCTGCGTGACAATATCAACATAGACACACACACAAAAAGAGTCGAATTGTATGATGATGGTTTTTAGTAAATTATGCTTTAGTAAATTATGCCTTCATATGTTTTCAGTCTTAAATGTCAAACTTATTTTCCCGATTTTTTTTTCTCCGTTTAGTTGGATGACTACTGGAAGTCGGATAGCGCTAGTTTGGCTGGAAGCTTATCTCGCTCCGGAAGTCTCCGCTCCCGTTCTGGCAGCATGCGTTCCAAGTCTGGCTCAACTGTAGACCTTAGACCTGGTACTGCAACTGATAGACCTGGAACATCCTTGGAAAGACCTGGATCGTCTGCAGAAAGGCCTGGATCTGCCTTAGAGGCTGGTCCAGACTCGGATCCTCGTGGTACATCGTGGAATCCAGATGCGACATCCTGGGAGGCCCAAGAGGACACACTCATATCGGTTCTGAAACTTTTTATTTATTTTTTTTGTATCAAGTGAAATAATTTTGATTTTCTTCCCGTTCTTAGTAGGAAGTTTTCCCTCTGTGACTAAAAACGGGTTCAAGAACACAATAAATGTATTGAGAATGCCCGTCAAATGACATTAAGCAGCTGGTAGGTCTTTGTCAAAATTGCAAATATGTCGTTTGTCCAAAGTCCAGGACAAAATTGCTTTTTGATTCACCACTTTTCGACCAAAGACTTCTTGGCTGTTCATTGTCATGAAGGGCAATTGAAAACACATTTCCTATGTCCTTGAATCCTTCGTGCATCGTAGAGCTAAAATTCCCTGTTGCTTGTGAAAACTGAAAATATGGTATTTGTATGAGCAGGTGGATTTATAATGTGCCTTCATCGACCTGTTCACTGAAATCCATTCTATAGATCACTACAGACAGGAGTCTGCTTGAGAGATGATCACTAAACAAAAGTTTTGACTACAATTTTTTTTTAAAGAGAAAATATTCCCTGTAATCTGTTAACTATTGGCATCTTTACTACGATCATGGTATCCCTGTTTTATTATTCTATAAATAATTACCCAATTTTCATTCTCTAGATGGAGGGTGAAGAAACGAACCAAGCCTTGCCTGATGGTGAGAAGAAGAGGAAGATGAGGAGGAGGAGAAGGCGAAGACCTGGTAACGTTCACCGAGTATCCGCGGTCATCGAGCAGCGTGCCGAACCATTCGAACTCGCCCAAGACGCAACCGACGAGAACCGGGTCGCGACCCCGGATATGATGCAGCACCTAATGCAGGTAAAACTTTTGGAATTCATAAAGACTTAACCGTTATTTACCTTCATAACTAGGTTATGGTTATTCAAAATGTATTTTGTTTGGGTTAAGGCATTAACATAACTGCAGTGCCGTGTCTGTCAGATATGTCACTCGTAATGCTACACCCATTATCACAACTTTATAATAAGGCGCTTTTAGGGCACCTTATAAATGGATTTATGTTATTGAAGTGTCATTAAACGTGGCATATATATAATTATTTTGTATTATATATTTTCTTTCTTTCCTGTTCGAAATAAAATTGAATTCATTTATAATTTAAATATAAATATTCCATCCTGGTAAACATTTAGGTATATACTTCAAATGGGTTTAATGTAGATTAACGAATTTCCAAAAGACATTGGTCAATATGATGTATTTACTATTGTGGTTGGACGCTCAATAATCATTGATAATCGCGGGTGGCGCCTGGCATGATTACCAATAAGAATTCGTTTTCTATTTTAGTTGGATGCTCAATTGAAGGAGATGGCTGGCCATCAGGTATCGCAGACGACCGGAGGAGTGACGGGAGGAATCGTACCGCAATTCGCTGGTCTGACTGATATCCTGGGGGCTCCACTTACAGATGTCATGCAAGGTGAGTAACCATGCGACACCGTAGTGTAGTCGTGTAAAGACCGTTGTGCCCTATGCGATCTGACTACGATCTGAGTTTCGAACAAATTGCATTTTGCAAAAAAAAAAATGAAAAGCTGTCATATTCGGAGTTCGGAATAATCCCCGGAGAAAGTATAACAAAAATATATATAGGCCTATATGGCATTTCTGCAAGATTTGTGGTCGGAGACGGAGTAAAGTCGGTTTCATATCGCAGCTGATTGCAAGCTTGTTCTTGTGTCACTATGCGATTTGGATTCGAAACCTCTTTCATTCTTATTGGGAGGCTAGCCATAGGCTAAAATTTTGATACTGTTACCACTGTTCGGAACATTGCCTGTTAAAGGTTTGGATGTGCTATTACAATATTTTCCAAAATCAGAGTTCAACGCAAACAGATAGTTTACTGTGCTAAGTGCTTTTTAGAGAAGTGAGTTGTCGTCTGTAATTATAGACGCCATTCTGTCAATCTAGATTAGCAGACAGACCTGCAAATTAAAATGATACTTTTTTTTCTCGGGATACATCAATAACAATGCTTTTTGTTTGTTAGTTTGTTTTTTATTTAGGTTGTTCCACTTGGTATGAAAATGTTATGTGTCCAACCAACATTCGGCATTTATATTCATCCAGTGTGATGAAAATTTTGCCCATTCTAAAGTAGCCTAATTGCTACTTATTTTATAACATTACTGGACAAGTTGCTTCCCGCATTGGGTAAAATACTGCCCCAAATTGGTTGGACACATAATTACCCTCGTGCTGGTTAAAATTTTACCCAATATTTTGTACAGTGTTGTTAATGCTCACATATATGGTAAAACATGTTTGTTTTCATTGCAGGTAACACCATCACTTCACCAGGAGGAAACAACAAACAAGAGAGTAAGGAATTGTATTTTTACCACAGTCCCTTCTCCCTTCTCCCGTCTCCATTTTTCTTCTAATCTTTACCCCTAATAGTGCCTGCTGAAAAGAACTCAATATCACAGTGAGTTCACAGTGTGGTACACAATATGAAATTGCCTTCAAACTATTGAATTTGAGAATTTCAACAGTGTGAACCACATTTTTACAAACTATGTGGACACACTGAGCACTCACACTGTGTGTGAATCACATATTCACACAGTCCAATGTGTAAACACACTGTGAAGACTCACACAGTCGAGGTGTCCACAGTGTGAAATTATCTCGACACTGTTGAATTTGAGCACTTTAAACAATGTGAATCCCATACACTGTGTGAACATGCTAAACACTCGCACGGTAGATGTGTCTACAGTGTAGGATTGTCTTCACACTGATAAGAAATGTCCACAGTGTGGTGTTGCCTCCACACTGTTAGATTTAAACAGTTTAACACTGTGAATTGCATTTTCAGAGAGTTCACTATGTGAACACACTGTGAAAATTCACATTGTCAGGATGTTCACAGTGTGAAATCATCTTCACACTGTTAAATTGAAGAGTTGCAGCGTGAATCCCGTTTTCACATAGCCCATTATTTGCACATACTAGCTGTGAACATGCACATTGTTGAGGTGTCCCCAGATTGAAAATATATTCATGCTGTTAAATTTGGGAATTTTCCAAGTGTGAGTCACGTTGTCATATTATGTATAAATATGAACACACTGTAGAGATATTGTGTGGCATTGTGTTCTTTCCACCCGAGATGCAAGAAAGCCGTTTCTACCGCTGTTGAAGAAACTACAGCTTTAATGTCCTTCTTGCAGGAACTATTTGAAAAAAAGAAGTCATCCCAAGACCTGAGTAAAATAAGATTATGACGAGTGAACCCGGTTATTAATTTTATTTTAGAGATACCCATTTCTCGCTTCATTCATGTCATTTCTCTATCATTCGTTTGATCACGTTTCGATAATCACGTTAAGTACTCTCCATTTGTACAGGGTTTTGTCATTATATTGTGAACTAAATACTAGTATCCGGATTATCCTCATGTTTGGTGTTTGTATGTTCTTCTTTTGTTTGGATATCGCCTTGAAAATATTACAAACTAGAGACTGCTTTAGTCATATATTTTGAGCCAATGTTTCTTATCTTGAATCTAAAAACTTCTTAATGAAATTGAATTGTTAAAAGATATGCTTGACTTTTTTGTATATATAATCAGTGCGTCATGCCAAACCACAACAACAACAACAACAAAACACGTTTCTATTGCTATTTCCCATTTCGAACAGTATGTTGATATACCTGGTTTACATCATCTCTTAATGGTTTTCTCGTTTATTGTAGCACCTTCAAGCAATGTCGGGATGAACCTCAGGCAAGCCATGAGCGGAAAGACCGCCAACGAACCCAGCGCACCGATCGCTGCTCCAAACAGAGGGGCCCCACACCAGGCAACACCGGACAAGGGTGTGGGAGCAGCGAATAAACCACAGGCAGCTGCTGGTATGAATCTCCAGCAAGCAATGGGCGGGAAAGGAGTCCAACAGATCGCTCCTCCAAGCCAACAGCCTCAAAGCGTGGGCGGCACAGGAGCCCAGCAACCGAATCTTGGCGGGATGACGATGCAACAGGCGACTGGTGGGAAGGTGAGAAGATGTGTGATATAATTTAATTAAACATGAGATTGCTCGACAGTGGAGGTAGCTAGATATTAAAAAAAAAACCGCAAAAGGTCTTATATACGGTCTATCAAAAATGTATATTAGTCTACTGGTTTAAAAGTAAAGAAAATAATATTAACAAACATATTATTTTTTTGTAGACCCTAGAGAGAATGGGATTTCAATTTTGTATACTTACCAAATATTGTGACAGAAATTACGTTGATCAGTATGTTCATGGATGGCTCAAACCGCGAATATAATGGGTAATTTCAAGTTCAGTGTTGACCTTTTGGTGCTGGTGTTAGGTCAATTTTTACACGATCATAACACCAAACATAAAATGAAGATGGTCTCGAAAAGTCACTCACTAGTTGTTGAGATGTCAATAATGTGATCTGGATCAGTTTGAAAAACTCTGGATAAATTTTGGAGCTAGGGGAAGCAGTCCAAATTCAAACACCAACACCAACATCAGACTTGAAATCGCCCAATGTATTTTTACTTCATTTTTATATTTATTTTCACATCCAATATGCTACAGAGTGCTTCAAAACAAAACAATGAACAGCCCACCGGAGGTATAACCCTATACGATGCTTTCAATGGAAAATCATCGGGCAAACCACAAGCTACACAACAAGGCCAACAGCCTTCTAGACAACAACAACTACGGCAACCACAACAGCAGCAACAACAACGCGGTGGTATGACCATGGAACAAGCAACCGGCGGAAAAACAGCGGCTCGACCGCGGTCTTCTTCGCGTGACAGCCTCACCGTACAACAGGCAGCTGGCGGCAAAACCGCAGTCCGCCCGCGGTCCTCTCCACAAGGAAGCGTTACGATTGAAAAGGAGACTGGCGTGAAAGGAGCGGCTTTACCGCGCACGCCGCAACGTGGCGGTATGACGATGCAACAGGCTACGGGCGGAAAACCGATCTCTCCGCGTGGTGGAGTTGGTTTTACATCTTCAATTCAGGCTCCACCGGTTAAGGCAGGATGGACCACCGGTAAGTTTAAGATATCGACATACTGTAAGGATGATAGGAATAGCCCTATTTTGTTTTTATTGCCTCAAGGTTTTTTAGCTTTTATAGAAGACAATCGCCAACTGGATTTCGTAATTTAATATTCATCAAGCAATTTTTGTTTAAAAGATTTTGGACAAGCCGACAAAATTGTCTCACTTGCCTAAGAAACAAATTTCACTTTAAAAATCAGACAAGCGAACAAAATACTACCGAAGAATGAAACAGGTGTTTGGTCGTCATTTTAAAGAAATAAACGATAATTTGAATTTACTTAGAACGGTGATCAATATCATTTGCATAGAGGGGAACGAGGCCAACAATGAACATCGTTATTATCAAAGGCGGGGCGGAAACATGCCCCTTTCCTCTCGCTCTCGCTCTCAGGGATCCGCGCCAACCTATATTTATTTGAGGATTGTTTTCAAATTATTTCTTGTCTTTCTTACCTCTTTTTAGGAGGTAGTATCACACTACAACAGGCAATGGGACCAAAGATAGCGCCCCCTACCGGTGTCAGCAAGAGCAGGAGCTATGACAGCATCATCCGTGAAGCCATGGGCGCCAATAAAGCGGCGATGAAACCTCGGCGCGCTTCTCTCAATGTTATTGGCTTGACGAGAGAGGTAAAAAAACCAAAAATGTATTAAAGTTTTTCTAATAAAGTTTATTTTGCCTGATGTAGCAGCAATTATGTAAATATATAAATAAAGAAATAAAGAAATGAATAAATAGATAAATAAATGAATAAATAAATAAATAAATGTGTAAAGGTAAATACATTTTTATGGTGGTAATCATTGTAATGGCTCAAACTTTTTACTTCCATCTTTCAACCTATATGATGATTCAATAACCCAATGGAAGTATGGAAGTTGTTAGGTTACAATGTCTACATTTTAATCATGAGTGCTGAAAATATAGGCATATGTACTTGCAATCCTCTGAATAATATTACAAAAATCTCACACTGTTTTAGTATCCATGGTAACATGCAACAGAACCCAACTGACCGGTTAGATAAAAATACACATTTTCTGGATTTTACTTTCTTTTTTTTGTTCGTTAAGCTCTATACACTTTCCATTTCACTCTTTCCTTCTTCCCCCTTCCACGCCTTTCGACAACAATCTTTCAATATTTCACATTCTCTCCAATTTTTCCTGACTTTAGAGGAGTGATCTAAACCAATTCAACAAGCATTATGGTGAGCTTCCTAAAGACGATATCGAGCTCGAGCAGGAGATTGCCGAAGGGGCTTATGGCTCCATCCACCGGGCTAGTGTCTGGTTGCCCGATCAGAAGGAAGATGAAGAACCAACGTCCGTCTTGATTAAAGTTCTCAATCGTAAGTTTTAGATAACAGTAATGTCGCATAGAGGGGGTGGATAATAATAACGATAAAACTTAAAACGTATATATGAAAATATAATTATCACCAATCAAGTCAAATATCGGGAATAGGATAAATACGAATCAATATCAACTCTGAGTGAGATGGGCCTTAAGATTAGATAATCAATCCATAATGACTTATTTGAATTCAATTTCAAATAAGTCAGGCAGCATGTAATCTACTTCGACATCCTTTAAAAAAGAGGTACAATAATACATACAATAATATAAACAATAAAACAGAACAATCAATACATAAATAAATTGATTGTTTTACTCGATAACGTATGATTTTTATTGAATGATTTTGTTAATGTTATTAATGATTTTGGATCTGTTTACTCTTCAAACAGGCAACGTTTCATCGGCCTCCAAAGCTGATTACATCAAGGAGATTGAGACGATGAAGAAACTCAAATCTCATCCGAATGTCATTGCTTTCGTCGGCTGCTGCACCAAATCAGGTTTGCATTCTTTAATCTCTGTTTGCTTGTACTTTCCCTCTTACACCCTATTTATTAGGATTTGAAATAAATCCAGGGAGGCTGTATTCTGAAGTTGGGTTTAACTTAAACTCAGGTTTAAAGTTGTAGTTTAAGTATGGGAAGCCAAAAGTATCAAAATTTTTATTAAGTTGTATGTTTCTTATGTTTACTGTGCTCTTTCCTGATTCATCGATAGTGAAGACAATCATCTATTTATACTTCCTATACAATTATGAATGATTTGAGAGCCGAATGAGCTGAAAGTATGATATCTCTGCTGTTAGTGATTATGTAACAATTGGCTGTCCATACTTAAACCATAACTTTAAACCTGAGTTTAAGTTAAACCCGACTTCAAAATACAGGCCAGGGAGGCTGTATATTATTGTAAATGGTCGAACATTGGATTTATATTTAATCCTGTAGATTCATTTTTAAATTTCAAAGGACTTATATCAAATTCATTTTTTAACCAAAACTTCAAATCAACAAATAAGTTTCAAAGTAAATTGCATGTTTGGCTGGTCTTTATTCACAGCCACATTTGATTTATTTTTAAATCTTTGAAATTTAGTGTGCGAATTCTATGTTAATGCCAATACCAAGCAAGATTGTATAAGAAATATATATACAAGCATAACATTTAAAATGTTATCAACCTTGGAGAATAAGATAGCTTTACGCCACTTTTGTCACTTTTGTGCTACACCTTTTTTTTTAAACAGTCCTTACGCATATAAAGCCAACGATGTAAGCACGTTTTTCTATATTCATTTCTTTATTAAGATATCAAATATTTCCATCCTTATCAATTTAATGATAAAATAGTTATTTCTTCTCGAAAGATTTGCAAGAATCGTGACGATTATTCACAGTGCAATTCATTATTGTAATCTCAACTATACAGTGCGTATAAAAAAAAGTTTACACTTAGAAAAAATCATGTAAAATTGTACATTTGTAAGATCCTGAAGATTTTTTCACATTTTAACATTGGTACAGGTCCATTTAAGCAAATGACGATATAACTGTGGAAAAATATTTCCGCTTGAGTGAGCACCACTTACTTTTGAAAAGTTAGTGAAAAATGATTTGCGCAGAACTTTGAAATAGTTATGCGAATAAAAGTAGAACTTAATCATGAGGAACGTGTGTAATTTAGCTATTAAAATTGATTTGAAGAAATCTTTGACCTTTTTTAACTTGTTTCCTTGCCCAAAACACTTCGGAGAGTGCATTGCGCCCCATCCCACTCCCCCAAACACTCAGGCCATCTTGACGATATTTGCTTTACACTGAGCTGTGATTTACATGAAATGGCTTAGGCTTGATTTTCATTTTTTTTTTATCATTGTCAAGCTTGGAAAAAGTTTGGAGAAACAAGTATTAAATGAAAAATGAAATGTAAACCCACTTTAAATGATAAAAACCTAGTGAAAAAATTCTGGAGATATCTGATATAAACTTTTGTTCAGATTCAGTTATGTCCCAGCTGGCACAAAAAGGGTAAAGTGTTGAAATTTAGATTTGGGTGGCAAAATTGTTACAAAATGCTTGAATGTATCCGTTTTATTTCAATTGACTATAAGTGCAAGTGAAATGTATGAGAAATGTTTCGCAGGGTAAGATTTATTTCGCCCTTTCCCCTTGACACAGCGTGAAAATGAGCATTTCTGCGCAAAAAGATTTCTGCGAGCTTTACAAAAATGGACAGTGCTCACTCAAGTGTAACATTATGTCAAAACTTTTACTTTCATTGAATAGATGAGACCCAAACCCAAGAATATATGTAAAATACCCACATGTCGTATATTTTTTAATTCCCAGGGCTTTTTCAAAGTGTAAACTTTTTTTTTATACCCACTGTATTTTTATGAAATTCTTATCAATTCGATAATAATATTAATAAACCCATTGCCTCCCGATGGATTTTAAATACGGGATGATTGTATAAGGAATGGTACTTCTTTTTTCACAGATCCATTCTTTATGATCTTGGAGTACGCGTCGAAGGGTCCCCTTCAGACCTTCCTTCGCCGTAACCGACCGGGAACCCCCGGCGCAAAGCCCCCACCAGCCGAAATATTCCTCCGTTTTGCCATTCACGCTGCCAAGGGAATGGCCTTCCTACAGACTCAAAAGGTAAACGCCAATATACATTACATTTACCCGATATTCGGTTAAAAGGGAACATGTATGTTTGTTACATCTATTGCAGCTGTGCAATTTTTGCCCGAAGTTGTAAGAAAATTAACTATGCCGAAAGAACGTGTATGTCCCCTTTTAGCCTAATATTGGGCAGCATTTTACCCAGCATGTTTAGAGAACATAAAAAAGACATATTGGTGATAAAGGCAAGTTAAAATAGCAGGGGCCGCGTAAACGAGGGGGGGGGGGGGCTTGTTTCCAAAACCGTATACAAAAACGTAAAAATTACCATCTGATTGTGACCTTTGCATTGTCAGCCCCCCCCCCCCCCACACTTTCAAAACCGTTCCGCGGCCCTTGAATAGGATTACAAGGTAACAGTGATATGTGTGAAAACAGACAAAATAAAAGAACTGAAAGAATTTCGACATTCAATCGAAAGTTTTAGGTTGTTTGTCAAGTGAGATCACTATTTAAATACTTTTTATTTAGTCTGGTTACAATCACAAAAATTGATATTGATAGATTATTGGACCGCTTTGCTGCCATCTCTCGAAATTTTCGAGATATGTATGATTCCGCAAATGCTATCAGAATTCTTTCATACTGACAATGATAATGATAATAATAATTATGTAACACTTATACAGTGCTGAACAGTAGCGTAGTAAGCCTGAAATTTATATTGGGCCTGATATTGCGTATCGGGCAAAATTTATGGTAAAAATTTGCGAGCGAGCGAAGTGAATGAGCAAACATTTTGACAGTTTTATTACAAAAATCAAATTTTGTGATAGATTTGACATAATATTCAGAAGACATTTCACCCTTCTCCCTTTCCTTTTCTTTCCTTTTCGGTTTTTTTTCCTTGGTCGTAAAAAAATTGGGAAGCGGCAAGTGCCCCCCCCAGCCCCCCATTTGTACGCCACTGGTGTTGGAATAATGTTTCTACTTGTTGCTTTTCTCCATTACATTACTATTACATTGAGTTTACCTTATTATAGAATTGTTTAATATTTGTGTATTATATAATAAATTATGATAAGTATGACGTTTGGAAGTGTTATCATCATCATTTATTTGCATATTCTATATAGGTTGCACACGGTGAACTGACCAGTCGCAATATTCTCCTAAACGACTATCTGAGGGCAAAGGTTTCCAACACTCATAGAATCAGAGATCCTACTGATGTAGTGAATCAGGTAAGAATATTCCTCACATCAATAAAATATTCAAAACATTTTAAAGGCATTTCATACACTCTCAGAATTGGTTTAGCCAACCTATAAGTTGGTCAAATATGAACCGACCAGCTGTAGTTGTTTAAAACAAAATCTGAGAGTGTAAGAACAAGGTTATCTCAAATCTTATTATAATCCACGCCCATACAAAAATGTGATGGTAATTAATATTCACCAGCATAAACAGCATTAAAAGAGAAAGAAAACTTGCTTGATTACAGGCCTATACGATATGTTGTTAATCGCCAGTATCTGGGGCTTTTGTTTTGGGGGTTAGATTTGTCCACTTATGAAATAAATCAGGAGAGTCAAGAGTGTCATATCTGACGGATGTGAGCACCTCATAAGAAACCACAATTTACCCTTCTTATTTTTATTATTTCATTATATATCAATTGTTCGTTGGAAAACCAAATTCTATAATGTGGGTGTAGATTCAATTATTTTTTTGTGAACAACTTAAGTATCTGAATACATGTATGTTTGAGAGTGGTGTAGTCTTTCTGACGATACATGTCTTGACTGATTAATCCTTATGATGATTGATTATCAGGGTCGCATGGGGGTGCGATGGATGAGCCCAGAGGTGCTGGCCGGTGGGTCGTACACCCCTGAGAATGACGTCTGGTCCTTTGGTATACTGCTATGGGAGCTGGTTTGTTTCGGTAAGATCAAGATTCAAGATATGATTGGTGATTTAAAAATTGCCCCTGCCATCGCCATCCTTCCCCCTTTTTCTTCAACCTCCTCCTTCCCCTCGTCGTCGTCGTCGTAGCCCTCATCCGCCTCTTTCAACTACTTCCCCCTCTTCTCCCTTTCTCCTCTTTCTCCTCTTCTCCTCCTCTCCCCCCCCCCCCTCCTTCTCTCCTCTTCCTCTTCCTCCCTGCTCTTCCCCCTCTTTCTCCTCCGAATCCGTATCATAGTTCGATCGATAATAAAGCATTATTAATCACAATTGTAATAATCTGATTTGTAACTTTTCTTGGGCACTTAAAACAGACATTTCCTCTCTTTTAGTACTACTCTATTTTGTTTCCATTTTTCATATGGCTCGATTGACTTGCTGCACAGCAGTGCAAATGGAGATTTTAATAATTATTTTTACTTTTCAAAGTAAAATCTTGTTGCCAAAATTGATGTAACTGCAGAATATTCTTGACTAAGATCACGAAGAAGATAAGTGATTTGATGGAATCGGTGGGGTAAAATGAAAAATGTCACATTACTTTTAATGGTTTATTTTGCTGGTGTGGCGTATAAAATAAAGCATTGATTTATTAGCTTATCATTTCAGTTTAGACAAATATGTATGAATCTTTTCTTATGTAAAACACAGGTGCAACACCTTACCCTGGCATGTCGTCACGTGACGTCAAAACACGTATCCCATCAGGCCTCCGTATTGAACAACCACCACACTGCCCAGATGAATCGTAAGTAAATCGTTATCCTTTTCAAAATAAATGACTTACATGTATGAAAATGCCTACATAAAACTGTGGTAAAATATATTGATTCTTCTGTAGCGTTATTTCTCTCACGACATGCTTATGTTTCAATATTAGTTATCATTTACTGTAAGGAAATACGTCATATATCAGCTATACTGTCATTGTACTTGATACTCCAAAATCTTATCTGTATTACTTGTTGTACACCTGGCGAAGGAAACCAATCAATTAATCAACTGTCCAATCAATTAAAAATCAATCGATCAATCAATCAAGCGGTCACTTAATCAATCAGTCAACTATCCATTACATCAGTCAATCAATCAATAAAATTAATAAAGTAGTCAATCAATCCAAGTGTGTTCTTTATTAATCCAACATCAGCAGTTATAAAGTTTCACTTTTTCCCCCTTCTTCATCAACATCTTCTTTTTTCTTCTTCTCCATCTTCTTCTTCCTCTACTGCTTCTTCTTCTTCTTCTCTTGTTTTTCCCCTTCTCTTTCTCTCCCCCTCTCTCTATTCCTTCTCTCTCCCGTTTCTCTTTCTTTCTCCTTCCGCCTCTCCCCTCTCTCTCTATCTCTCTCTCATAGGTATGAGATAATGAAAAGTTGTTGGCAGACTGATCCTAACCAGAGGCCATCCTTCCGAGTTCTCGTTCATGAGCTTGAGAAACTAGGACCGCAGGTAAGTAAAATTATTCCACCATACTATATTATCACATTTTTTTCGCGACAATAATAAGTGTAGAACTTGTCATACTATTGCTGTAAATTTGATGCAATTTGTAAATCAACAGCAGTAGCAAGTGATTCACCGTCATCAGTAAAACTATCATCATCAAATCACCAGCACCATCATCATCGTCATCATCATCGCCGTCATCATCATCTTCATCATCATCATTGAATCATCTTTATCATCATCATCATCACTATCATCATCACCACCGTTATCATCATCATCTACATCACTACCATCACCATCATCATCATTATTACCATCACCACCAACACCATCATCGTCTACTTCGTCGTCATCGTCATCATCTCTCATATTACCACTTATAATATGAACCTTAATTAGTTTAAAGTCTAAAGATGGATTTTTATGACAATGGCCTAATCGAACTCAACATAATATCCGTCATATTCACACGCGGAGCTTCTACCCATTCAGAGACAAAAAACATGTCTAGATTTTTATTAATAAAGTTTTGATAATGAAACCCATTTGAGACTCTGAGACACTGATCTGTAGACAGATCAGTAATTTGAGATCAGCCCTTACGCCTACAAGCTGTCTTCCCATGTGATGGCGCTGTTTATTTAGTTCGAGTTCGGGTAATTGTTTTTCTTTATCACTAATCATTATTTTTCCTCCTCTTTCTTATAACTTTGCTCTAGGACTTTATTGATGTCAGTCGATTCGTCCCTACAAGATATGAATACATGTAGACCAATACTCAACTTCAAGCACTGTGGATTTCTTGGATGATTCAGTACAACCCTAAAATCGAGAAAGAGAGAAAAGGCCACCCGACGAATAAAAAAAGAAGAAGCAGATAATCTTGTAATCAAGGAACATAATTGCCAAAATTTGTATGTAAACATTGTATCCAATAAAAATTATAATAATAAATTTTATTTTGTTGAAAGTCAAGTTTTGGTTGATTTACGAAGATGCCTTTGATCGCTATACTCTTTATCACCCCCCCCCCCCCATTCACTGTGCTTTATAGAAGCACATATATAACCTATTATCTGAGTTTGGGGCTGATTCATGACATTTAATGAGTGTTAGGAATTTTATTTACGCGTGTTGTTATTAGTTATGTAATCTTCATATTACTTTATCTGTATGATAGAAATAGATCATTGTTAAAAAAAGTTTGATGTAATGCAAACCACTTATTAATATTGCAATGGGGACCGGATCTGACCCCAAGATGGTCAATTATTACTACACTCTGACCATTTCGTGTGAAAATGATAACCAAGAATGAGGTCAAATGTTATCCTAAAAGGGGTCAAAATGACCTGGAATAAGGTGAAATGTGACCTACATTTCGGGTCGTTCTTTGACTCGGAACGGAGGGATGCAGCTCCACGCACCGATTTCCTAGTCATCCTAAACAGGGACTTCTCTATTTTCATACTTGAGATTACGGCATCCCTTTAGCTGGAACTTCAAAGTCAAGTAGTGCATATTATTGTGAGGAATCATGAAAAATTGTCCTATGTACCGTAATTTTTGAACCACCGCCTCTCTTAATCAATATTTGAATTTAACGTCAATAAATCACACGATTATAGTTCTTTTTAGTAGACTTTTTATGAACATGAGGAAATCTTAATTGCCAATTTGTGTATTGTATTTATGAAATATTGTATAATATTATATATATGTATATTGGTACAAGTTTATCTTATCTATATACGATTATATACGTTTTAGAAATTTTATTATGTAATTTTATGACGACAGTTTTGTGAAGACTGGACAGATTTATGGACATACCTATTGGTAATTTGTGTACTTTCAGTATGTAAATTTGTATTATATACAGTATGTATTTATATCTAAATATATTATGTTGCGTCTTTATATATAAATATATGATGTTTTGTAGGGTTTCGACTTCCCATACTTGCAAATATAGGTAGGGCTATCATGTTTATGTCACTAAAATATGGCGTTCAACGTAGCATTAAACGTTGGATTCTTAATAGTCATAATATTGCAGTGTTAATTTCTGTTTTAAGCGCGGATATGCGTGTTTGTGTGTTTGTTCTCAGCGATGTAATAGCGAATTCAAATGCGAAGAAAAGAAAATGAAAGAGAGAAAGAGGAAAAAGAAGAATCCCAGAGAATGAGAGAATGGGAAGACCAAGAAAGAGAGGATAATATG
Organism: Lytechinus pictus; assembly: GCF_037042905.1. Classification (NCBI taxonomy): domain Eukaryota; kingdom Metazoa; phylum Echinodermata; class Echinoidea; order Temnopleuroida; family Toxopneustidae; genus Lytechinus; species Lytechinus pictus. Next base: position 14,784,035 of record NC_087261.1, on the reverse strand, counting down.
GAAAAGAAATAAGAGAAGGGAGAAAAGAAAGTGAAGGCATGAAGGGAAAGATGACAACAAAATGGGAAATAGGCGAAATTAAGGAAATGAATAAAATAAGAAAGATACGGACAGCGGATCATTATCATCATCAAAAAGTACACGAAATAATCAAATAAGTAATCGATGCGGTGCCCTGATTTTCAAGTAATATACATGATATATCAAACTCCAAGGCGGCTCCAGGGTGTTTTTGGATGGGGGAGGGCGGGGGTATGGGCAAGTCGGCTTAAATGTGACGTCATACTTTTCTCAGCTGATCATGTTGACTGACAAGGGTAATATAATTACACAACTCAGAGCGCCCTTCCTATTTTCCATTTCCCCCTATTTTACCTACTACTTGAAAGTCATGAAGGTTGGTCACCCCCCTGCCTTGCCTCCACACTTTGGTGCTGCATCTGTCAAACTCTCATCATGGAGCTATATCTGTGTTTGATAGCTCCATGCTTTTATGTTATCCGGCTGATCAACAAATAACGCTCAAGGATTAAAATCGAACCATTTTATTTACACGTCACGTTTATTTCGATTACTCAGTAGTTCATAACCTTCGTAATTATGCAACTCCAAACATTCGGGAAAGAATCGGTCCTTCTTTCTTTTCTTCTACCGTCCCCCCCCCCCTCCCCCCCCCCCCCCATCAATGATATTTGCATCCCCCCTCTCCTAGTGACGATAGGGAGTGATCGCTTCCAAGGGGTGTTTCACAAAGATTAAAGTATGACTTTCATGACAAAAAACCAACAACCCGAAGTCTTCTTTTTTATTTGATGAATAAAAGCAGCAGTTTCGTCTTAGACTCTGAGTAAACAACATATTTGCCATTTTTCGTCAGCTCCGAAACTTAGGACGAAACTGCTGTTCATGTTCACCAATTTTCGACAAAAATCTCGTAGCTTTCTTTTGTCAATTGACGGGTATTTTCAATATATTTAATGTGTTCTTGAATCCGACATGCATCCCGGAGCAACCACTCCATATTATCTTGGATAACCCCCAGTCTTGGAAGGACAGAGAACGTTGACCTTTTACTGACCTCAACAAAATTACAATCTGATTATCGCTTTTGTTTCAAAAGAAGCGATGTTTAAACCATAGCTTCATGTTTAATCTTCGTTAATTTGTTTTAAAGATAAGGATTGCGGGGTGAAATAAATTAAAGAAGGCCGCACGGTAAACGAATCAGGTCGAATAATTCAGCAAAGGCAGACTTATTTTCCAATGGACAAGACTTTAAAAAATGTGCGAAGCAGACATCTGTCTTCTTTATGCTAGAGAAGAAGAAAAAAATAATGATGCATAGTTAATAAGGAAAAATATATGTTCGTAATGTTTCATGTAATTATATAAGAAATTAAACCTCAACATGACTGATGTAAAATATTAAAAAGACATAATTATTTAGTGACGGGCGAAGCGATCGAGTTTACCACGAAAGTTTTATTTTTTATGATTGCAATTTAAAATTTAAAAAGAAAATGAACCGGACGTACAAACTAACCGTGTAGTTTTTGTTTAAAGAAAACATGCAGAAGAAAATAAAGACTTTAAAATATTGGGAAGGGTGCAGATGCCCACTGAGCCCCCCCCCCCCCCCCCCCCCCGAGTCGAATACGACTATGAGCGAAGTGGCAATATTTCTTTAGTATGATGTTGATGATTGATTATCTTTGGGGGGTATATGCAGCGATGAAAAAGGACGATTCGTTCAGTTTATAAAGAAATAGATTAGCTATATGCTATACCATTCATTATTTGGAAGGTTGAAATCGTAATCATCATTTTTACAAATTACATTTTATTATTTTTAAAAAGACATTTACCCCTAAATCTAAACTGAAATTCTAACTTTAATAAGTTCTGCATGCGCTCTAAGAAACTCACCCCAACTCCCCCATTCTTTCGATTTTTCCCGTGCCCCCTCCCCCGAACTGAATATTTATTTAAAAATCGGAGCTATAAAAATGCATTTGATTAAAACTATCATTATCATCAACATAATCATCAGCTTCGTAGTCAATAAAAATAAGATTATCTTAGTTATAGTATTATTCATAACTACTTCTGCAACAGCCAATGCAAAAAGTGATAATCAATAGGCTAACAGAAAAGTTATTATAATAATAATAATAATACATGTATTATCATTTTCCCTTCCGTCCCTTTTCTTTCCCTTTTTTCAAACTTCCTTTCGGACCTTCTTCATCACCAGTACCATTTTCATCATCACCGTCATTCTCGTCGTCATCATCATCATCACCACCACCACCACAATCATCATCCCTATCATCATCATCATCGTTGTAATCATCATCACCGTCATTCTCGTCGTCATCATCATCATCACCACCACCACCACAATCATCATCCCTATCATCATCATCATCATCGTTGTAATCATCATCATCGTCATCATCATCATCGTTGTAATCATCACCGTCATTCTCGTCGTCATCATCATCATCACCACCACCACCACAATCATCATCCCTATCATCATTATCATCATCGTTGTAATCATCATCATCGTCATCATCATCATCATCATGACCATCATCGTCATCATGACCATCATCATCATAATCGTCGTCGTCATCACCATCATCATTAGTATCATCATCGCCGTCATCATCAACAACGTCATCAAATGATGATGCATGCTTTCTCTCCCATCTGATCTTGTTTGAAACCAATTGGTAAATCAGATAATTGCACACAAAAAACTGTTGCACAAAAATAAAGGCATATATGAAGCTGTAGTATGTGTTTTGTATAAATTATCACAAGAAAGATGGATTTATTCAATCAACATACATAATATACATATAAATCATAGACACCGTAATGCATAATACTGCGATTCAAAAAACTGAACCATATATAACATTCATAATATAAACATGACAAGAAAAGCATAAGTTATCGAGAATTCTCAATAACCAAAAACAATCAAAGAAATAGTAAGTTATCAACCGTCACAAATAATGGTGTTGAAATGGTGGATACGTTAAAACCTTGCACCTACCACAAAATACAATAAAGATAGTAAAACACATAGGCCTATGTGTTTCCAAATTATATACTGTTTCTAGAAACATTTAATAACATACATAAAATCTATTCAGCACTTACAACAAAAGATATATCATATACCTTTCACTAAATAATGTCGAAGAACACTTAACTGAAACAAAACAGATGAGAAAATCTGTGCGCTATATTCATATCATTTGCTTTTCATAGCAACCATCACGGTATTACATAATACCTACAAAATAGAGTAACTCAAGATCCACTCCGGTAAAAACTTATATATCCATCGATACACCCACTTAAGTCACATCATACAGACTGCACCATGAAAAATCAAATAATTTACGAAAAATGTATTTCCCTCTTCAAAAAGTGACATATATTATTATTTCTATACAAATATTTGCTTCTTTCAGTTTGAAATAAATCGTTAAACTATTTGATTTCTCTTTTCAGCGACAGTCATAATTATAACTATTTTAGCGCCCGCGCTCTAATCTGTTAATATACTTTTAACTTCATTTTTCTCTGGATTTATATCTATGTCCAGCAATAAACATATCGGAAGTTTCCAAAATATCCGCGCCTGCGCAGTGTTGCTACTCCCTTGCTCGAATCAAGCAATTTTTAGTATTCATTTTCTTTTTTTTAACTCATAACTAAGTTTTCCGGACGCGCGGGATGTAGGCGTATAGGCGTAACAACAAATGAAATAAACATTTATTTGCTTTGATAATACATTCCATTTCTCTTATTCACTTCTTTGGACTACTATTCCGATAAATTAATGATGCTTATGTCTCTCAACATTAACATCCTGATAAACAGTTCATAATATTCAAAAATATCTTCACATTTAGATAAAATGAAATCAGGAGAATCCCTGAAGATATAAATATCACACACTATAATATAGTCTTATCTGAAATACCCAATTTACAGGTTACCATTAATTCTCCAGCAGAGTTTATTGTGCGGCGTTCCATAATTGCATCTCAGAGATATTCATCGATGTACATCGAATCATTTGTAAATTGTATGAAACTTGCATTGTTGTAGCTAGTCTCATAATATTTTCAAAGAGAGAAACGAGTCCCAAAATAACGTTTGGAATTGAGAAAGCCGTCAAACTGCGACCTTCTGCAGACAAACATAGAACACACATTGTTCTAACTATATATTTGAAAGTGTTGAAATATTAATATAACTTGGTACGAATGTTAAGTTAATTTTTGGTCAGTACGTGTGTTGGTGAGGAATAAAAGTTTAATGAAAAGATAGCTAGAATATCGGAAAATATCACTCTTCAAAATAGAGTTCTGTTACTGGTATAGAGACGAACAGACGCTCCAAAGGAAGGAAACTCGTGCTTTCGTAACTTTATTTCAGTTTTTAATGCATCGAGATAGTCTTGTTTCTTCCAGACGTCGATATTGTTCATTTCTATCAAGAACGAACAGTCAGGCCACAGTTGTATATATCATCAGCATGCCTTTCATCATGTTCACGAGGTATTTTGCTTCATGTTTGTGAGGGCACTGCTGATGTTTAGGCGATTCGGCATCGCCGGCGACCGTAGTCGTCATCATCTTCGTAATCGTCATCATCGCTTGTCCGTTATCTGAGTTAACCATTGCCGTCATCATAGTCGATATCGCAATCCCGAACAGCCGAGTTCACACTCGCAAAACATATATGATGGGATGAGAGTATTCTGCGAACACGTCCTATCATGTTTCAAAGCAGGTCATGGATCATCAAGGGGGTCAGCGAGTCGGTCAACACGCGTCGCTTCACACCGAGGATTCGTAGTCGAGATGGACGGTGCTTTCGATTGAGGGGGGCATGAAGATCCAGCTCTCGAATGGACCCATTGCTTCGAACTCGTTGACGACCTTGGGCTTGGTCCGGGCCATGATGTAACGATCAAAAGCGAAGCATCTTTGGTAGATTGGCACCAAACAGAACAGGACAGTCGCACCGACGTAGATGCCAATACTAGCGTAGATAGCATCATCATATGATCCAGTCTTGTCGACACTCTCTCCTGCATGATGAAAAGAAGAAAAGAAAAGTTATTAATAAACATTTCCGATCTATTAGTATTTGGCAATCTACTAACTTATATACATGATCTTATGTTTATGGTACGATCACATCAAGAATACCGAGTTTGTGTATTTTATGAATTTATGTATTTTTTTTTATTTTAAAGAGGTGTGAAATAAATGAATCTAAATGTGAAATCTGACTCTAAACCAACCGATGTCATGTCAGTGAAATTATAATTATTCAGTCGGTCGTGGGTTGGTCCGGTCGAGGATATTCTCTTTTCTTAAAAAAGTAAAATATGATGGATGCCGACATTTATGACGGTGTATGAAACTAACTGACAAAAAAAAAATCAATCTTGAGTTCGACTTCTTCGATGTCGAAGGCGAGGGGACTTACCGAATAGGGACCCGAGGATGAGACCGAGACCGTTGGCTACCAGAATCACAGTGCATGCCTCCACGCTGCGAGCAGCCCCAAATACTTGGTTACAGATGGAATAAGGAAGGGCGTCAAACACCGTCATGATCAGGAATCCAGTAACTAGAGGGAAGAAAAAAAGTCCGATTATTTTACAAGTACGTGTTTAATTTAAGTATTCCCCCATTAGAAAAATAGGAGTACGAATTCTCGAACAACACAATATAAATACGTAATTGATGTTATGTCTTTGAGTCAAGTATCATCATCGAAAATTCAGAATGTCGTCTAAAATCGTCACATTAAACAAAATTCTGACACAGATGTAGCTCTTTGAGATGCTAAAAAGGTTGATATAACTTTCATATACCCCAAAATTTAACCTATTAAGATGTTTAATAAGTTCAAATATTATCAAATCACCCCCAAAATTAACTTTTTTACAAAGTTTTGAACAGTTTAAAACAGTCTAAAGTGTTCGATTCAATTCAATTCAAAGGAAAATTTGACAATTTCTTACCGACGGCAACGCACATCATGGCAGCAACAGTCTTAGCGACGAAGAGGCTGTACATGATTCCACTACCGACCACGCTGGCGGCGACGAAGAGGTAGATCTTAGGAAACGGTAGATGATCACCGAAGATAGCCAGACAAGCCTTACCACAGACCTCAGCGATGGCGACCACGGCCATGATCAGGGCGCACTTGGATTCGACGATGCCGGCGGTAGTCATGAAGTTAACCTGTAAAGTGGTGGAAAATAGAGATTCGGTTATGACACGATTGTCGAAATCGCGTAAGTAACAGACAAATGCAAAGCTGGAAATAGATATTACACATCAAACACTTTATTGATCATGATCATGAAAATCACTTCCAGACAGGCAAAAGAAACTATTAATATTTGCATATTTTTTGGCAAAAACTTCAACTCAATATTCAATATTTTTTATTTATATTTTTATTCATCCTCATTTCATCACGATTTTGACAAGGATACAATCTTGCCCTTCATGAAGTAGGTCCTAACTTTGAAAAGTTTGTACGTAATTTCTCTGTAGTATTTATGCAAACAATAACAAGATAATAAACAGACTTCCATCGTTTTATCGCAAAGGTACATCATGATGACACCTTATAACAAGGTGATATTCATGTATTTTATTATTATCTACCAGATTAATATCATATCATTCTGTTATCACATGTAAGCACGTAAAAATTGATATCATTTTTAATGTTTACATATTCATGTCATTCATGTCATTCATATGACTTCGTCACTTCATAATCTCCACACGTACAATATCAGCATTTCAAAAATGGAACATATGATAATTAAACATGCTGATAATATGAAAGTCATGACAATGATCATGACATTGGTGCATGCATTTTGAAAGAGCAAACAATACACCATTATGACAATGAAATAAATATGTTAGAACCTCGTATTGAATGACGAAATGTTATGGGGCAGGAGGTATTTAACTTTTTTGTTTACATTTCAAGTGGAATTCAGAAATGATGATGCTCGATTTATAATTCTAAATTTAATTGTATTTAACAGAAAAGGTGAATGACTAAAGGGTTGAAGGTAATGATCATAATACTACTTCGTAATATAATATTCGATGGGTTTTTCTTTCAAGATTTACTATTTTTCAAACAGGCGTCATCTATCCCAAGAACGCTAACCCTAACGCCACTCCCCACCTAAGTGAGTTATGAAATATCGGCATAGCAATTAAAAACCATTTAAAAGTTTCTCACCATCTGTCAAACGATCTGTCAAATGATAGCCAGCTTAAACCAATATCTTAAATTTTTTATTATCCTTCAACTATACTAACCCATCTATTCCCGTCCAAGTCCTGCACATACAACATCATGCGCTAAGTTCTGATTCGAGATTGAATGGTTTTACCAAACCTTATCAGTTGTTTACGAAAGTTAGGCTACTTATAGATAAAGTAGAGCTTAAGTAGGATTGTAAGTAGTTTGAATTAGGATTTATAATCGGACTTCGATACTGCGATAAGGCCATTAGTCAATATTTTCGCCAGGAGTGCGATTGTTTAGAACGAGACTTTATTGCGTTGCTGACAAGCTTATCTCGATTCCTTGATAAAGTCCTAAAAACTAGGACACATGAGATAACAATAATCACTTTATGGATATTACGAGTTACATTACTATTTATATTGATTTCTTCAGAATTTGAGATATAAGTCTTTCTTTATAGAAGGCGATAAAAGTGAATTACTCTGAGTATGGAGCTATTACAGACCTGAGGAATTGCTCGTCATAAAGAAAAAAGTGAACTTACGCAGCGTCATAGTAATTTTTGAAGAATAAAACACATATTGAAAATCTTGTAGTTACCACCATAAATATGAATGAATGTATAACTTAATCAAGTATAGATGAATAGAATATGAATGGTTTTTCACATCGATATTTCAATGGAAATGAGTTAAAGTTGGAAATAATAATGTGGATATCAAGTTTAGAAATTCGCCAAAGAAATGTGGGTTGAAGGGGGAAAAGTTCGACCAATGATGGGAAGTGAACTCAGAATGTCCGACCCTCACAAGGTCCCTGGTCTAGCTGACTGGACACCAATTATCGCCAGACAATAGCCCTTCCTATCTGACAGTACGTTAATAATTAACTCCAAACTGACAGCACGCACCATATTCGTCCGTGATTGGCTAGACCGTCGCGCCTGGATCTCATCGGTATGTGACGTCACGCAAAAACTTCAACTCTTTCTCCTCCCGTCTACGTCCGTGTTTAAGTGCATTATTTTGGTAACAATCCAACAATTTTGATGCCTTTCCTGAGCTCCGGTTTATCGAGCGGAAGCTTCATTCACCTTTACCAAAGGCAATACAATCGATCTGTCAGATCAGCTTCATAATGAAACAATCAATTTCGAATTACTCCCTAGTTTGTGGTTTGAGCAAGGTCGACATGTATTGTTTCGGATGCTGCTCACCAGAAGGTGGTAGGAAAAAAGTGATTGCGACCCAATTATCATGGGCGTGGGTATATTCAAAATATGACATTGCACTATTACCAGGAAGATAAACATTCTATCGCATGCTGACGACCACTGAACATTTTATCAAATTCTCACGAATCCGATAAAATGAATGTTTAAATTCGCACCAAATCCAATTCTTTCCTTATCCCATCACGTCATGACAAAAATGAGTCGAAGCTAATCCCCAGGGCCATGCCATGCATGATTTGTCGAAAATAGGATAAAACTATGGACCTAAACGGACAATTAGAAAAGGGTCGCGGGAATTGGAATTATGGGATAGTTTAAGTTGTAAGACGCAGAAGATGCCTTGTGACATTTTTATAGAAACCGTTATTACGATAGTATAGTGGCGTGATTTAAACCATTTATGAATTTGATGATATGATGATTATTTTTTTAATAAATGGCAAGGGATTTCTAAGATGGGGAATAAAATGAAAGCTTACCATGCTGACGTAGTAGAAGCTCATGGTCATGGCACAACCCATCAGGCCAAGGGCTAGGAACCAGAGTTCCGGGAACGTCAAGACCTTGAGCCTCTGGGTGATCCTCGCTGACCTGCAGACGGGCTTCCCTGGGATCTGAACCTTGACGTCCTGGTCGTCCATCCTCACCTCCGTGCTCTTGACTTTCGATTCAGTGGGCGACATTAGACCTTCCGCTTCGGCTTCCTTGGCCTTGGCGGCGGCGCTGACCTCGACGGCGCTGACGGGTTTCTTCTTCTCGTCCTCATCGAGCTGGGTTGGTGTCTTGGGAGGTTGGCTGTATGTTGAGATGGAGGGCACTCCTAGTGCTAGGATGATACCTGCCATGATGCGGAACATGTTACGCCATCCGACCGTGGTCACCAGGTAATAGATGAACAGGTTCATCGCCAACATCCCTGCAGAAAAAAAAATCGGATAATCATCACAAAACGGAACTATAAAATTTACTATTTTAATTACTATCAATCTACCAAAGTCTTCACTTATGCGGTGTGATAATAAATATGTGGAATAAAATGAGTCTGTTCATCAATGCTTTTATTTCCATTGTTGGTCACTTTTGTTAAATAAGATTCCACAATCAGGTAGTAAGTGGTCATTCATTATCTTTGGGGGTTGGGGGAGACGCAATGTTTATCTTTGGCATTTTTTTATCATTATCAACTTGTTTGGAAGATCATGTTATTAGTGAACTGAAGTCGGAACCTTTGAAAAAAACTTAAAATTCTGTCAAGAGGTCCCGCTCTAAATTGGGAACGTTATAAGGGACATACTGCAATGATATTAATCAAGAAGAGCCTTACCCGAAGTTGTTCCGATGAGCGCCATGCTGGTTGCCCTGGAGCAGTTCTTGTACGGGAAGTACTTGAGGATCAGGTTGATGGAGGAGATGAGGACCATGTTGATACCAAAGCCGTAGAGGGCGCTAAACGTGAAGAACATTGGCGTGATGGACGGCATGAAGGAGGTGATGAGCAGGGAAGCGAAGCACATGACGAGGCCGATGGCGGCGATCGGACGAGCTCCGAACCGAGCGATCAGAGGGTTGGAAACCAGACTTCCCAAGGTGTGGAAACCAATGGCGATCGAACCCACCCAGCCTATGAAAAGAAAAGGGGATACACATATGTTTTGCATGGATCGATCATCAAGGGCGCGCATCTGGTGGTGTTGGTAGGTGGGGTAGCTGCGGCAGGTGGGCGTGGTCGATGGTTGCCGCGGTGATTCTGGTAGTCATGGAGACGGGCTTTATCTTTCAAATAATCTACGAATGGGAAAGAAAAATATACGGCTGCCGAGACTGGGGAGAAACCAAAATGGGAGATAAAAAAAGATGGGAGAGAAAAAGAAGACGGAAACATTTGATGAGTATTGAGGCATCGAATCCTGAAAGAAACAGTACAGTACATCAAGGTGCACATCCTCCAAGAGAGATGTAAGCGAGATGCATGTTGCTGTAAAGAAGGTTCTTAAACTACGACGCCATATTGTAGACTATAAATCACAAAACAGGATGATCTACTAGATATTAGTAATCCAACAAACCTGTATCTACCCAGTTAATCGATATCACAGCGTATATGAAGATTTGTTAATAAAGTGCACATTTTCGGAAATATATATTCAAGATGGAAAGAAATGAGTTTAAATGGTTTCTATCTTGTTTACATTCATATGTGTATGGTAGACGCATTTTATGTTTCAAATGATTTTCTGCTTTTGGTGAAACCGCCCTCCCATCGAAAAGTAAGATAACACGGGAAAACTTTTTACAGAATGTTTTCCTATAACGATGTCAAAAAGGCACACTCGGGAAACTTGTTCAAAGAATTGTTTCCGCCAGAGTATCTTGCAGACTTCTACCCAATCCGATAAATTTTCGCCAATAACAATTAGGCTTCCGATCAACTTTCCCACTGGGAACACTACTCCAAACAAATTAGTCATATTATAAGAGTGATAATGAGAGGAAGTCTATCAGTCATTCGTGTTTCGCACAATCAATCTAATCTATAAGACTGTCCGGAACATAAATGTTATCGGATCTGTAAAACGTGGCAATGCGTAAATGTTGTCACTTATCGCATCGGGAAATTTGATTTGTGAAACAACCAAACCTATTTACGATAAGAAGAAAATAGACAATTACTAAACTTCGCAGATATAAATATACCACGCGGCCACTGTCAAAATTAAACCGGTTTTTGCGAGTTCTGAGTGATAAGAGTTTTGTACGGCACGGCCCACGCTCCTTTGGCGAGGAGGCGGCAAGCGCAGATGGCTGTTGCGCAACTTTCAGCCAATCGCATGTCGTAATACCACTGCGAAGTATTCTTTAGAATTTCGGTGTAGCGCCAGAGACTGGGCAAAAAAATCAATAACGGATTGCATCAATGAATTTCAATTGATTGTCAAATACAATTGACTGAATTTGTAATAATGAATAAAAACTGATTTGTCGAGAAGTATATATATTTAAAAAAAATCTTAGTAGTCTGCCATTATTTAATTTCTTGTATCCTGGAAAATTATTTCAAATGGAACCAAAATCTGCCGAGAGAGTAATAAAAATGCCCACCTAAAGTACGTAGTACTCCAAAAAAGATAACCAAAATATGAAATCTAGTTACGATCAATGCTGTATACACTGTTTCAATTATAGGTGTGCACATCCTACCGCAAATTGACTGATTAACTTGATTGGGATAACAGGTATAAACCACACGCTTTCCGCTCATTCATAATAATTCGAGAAGTCAAAAAGTCATCGATAAAAAGTACAAAAACCCTAAACATTGGCAAGCGGCATATACAGATCTCGTTAGCTATGAAGATTGTTATTTTTGCAATAGTCATTGCAGAGTTTTTCGCATCCGTTCTTCATCAATTCTGAATATTAATTCGAAATCATTTCCTTTATAATCATTAGACGACCTTCTTATATCCATGTTACAACTTGCTAAATCTATTCTTCCGTGACAGTTCTCCATGATAAATTATTTTGTTGTAGCCAGCTCCCTGAGATCAATAAATTTCACGATCGATGACTCGTTCCGATCGGCACTCACTGAAGTATAGCCAATCTCAGTACGGTATAGGTCACTTTCACGAATTGGACCTGATGCTAAGAATTAACGCTCTGTCCATAACTTGGAATCCATTGACCATATTTCAGATCTGAATTTCGACATATTCTAATAAAACCCTGAATTAATGATCTGGTCTTGAAATGTCACATTTTAACGGTTCATAATGAACTAATAAAGAACTTATGAATGAACATTACACCAAAACTGACAACAGCAATCATCCCACTCAAAAACTCATAGAATGAAAAAAAATACAATAAGTGGCCTCTTTTCATTTTAACCTTTCAAAATTTATTTATAATTGATTACAATAAGATTGAAGGCATTGCTCTGTTCAATCTACAAAGAAAGGAAGCTTAAATTAATGAGTACGATGAATCAATAGTGTATTATAACTGATAGAATATCACACATAACTTTCCAGAAACCTGTCAAGAAATGTATAAGTGATTATGATTTATGGATAATGAAACCAGGATATATTATTGTGGAGGCCATCCCGCAATCGAACTGAAAAATGACAATGGATTGTGAAACGAAATAATTAACAATAATCACTAACCAAACAATGGACTAAATCATCATATCACCCACTATTGATTAGAACATTAACAATCACACTTAGACAATATTGTATACATTATTACTATTTCATAATTGTGATCATGCAAAGTAAAAATCAATCATTGCAATAATCCAAATCATTCAAAAGCGACTTCACTGAAACATCTCATTTTCGACTCAAAGATCTCAAACCTTACATTTTGAACTTCAACTCTCTACCTTTTCCAGAAAAGGATGGTGAATATAAAATCGTGTCATCAATTACCAGAAGATTTGGTGAAATAAACTGTTTCTATAACAGCACCAAGAAGGCAAGAACAAAGAATTTTCAGGCGATCGCACTTGAATGATTTTTAGTGATGACTTGGGTAAGTCTGGAGATGGTTTTGGTGATACTTACTTGTAGGTGAAGCACTGCTCCCGAGGTCTTCCTTGAGGGCCACGAAGATGATGCCGTAGGAGTACAAGAAACCAAAGAGAGCGAAGAAGACGATGAAGGCGGAAACGGTCACCACCCATCCCCACTGTTTCCTGATGTACAGCTTGGCACCTTCCATTTTCTCCTGGATGAACGTCATGATGATAATGTAGTTTTTCTTTTCCTACTGGTAGATCTTGATGAGATAATGAGGATCTGGCGTCTGCTTGAGCTGAGGAGCTGAGATACCAAGAACAAAATTCAAGATGGATTGATGCTGGAGTATAGCAGGTAGCTGGAAATGTTCAGATGGGAGAGATGAGGCTTGTCTTCTTGTTCAGAAAGGCAGTTAAAAACCAAGAGCTAATAGCTCGGGATAGCCTGTGTCACCTGCTCGAAATCATTTGTGTTGTGGTCACTTTCTGCAGCCAACTGCTGGTTTTATACCGCCAGGGACGCTGAGGGTTAGTTTCTTCGCCTGGTAACAGCGCAGAGCGTGCCTCGCTTGACAGCTCGACTACGGCCAATACCGATCAGCTGATCGCAAATCAGCTGTTTGCGGTTTCTGACGTCACAATGAAGCAACCGAGGGCTTCCCTCGTTTTAGACGCGTGCCCAGTCGTTCGAAAACACCGCAGGAGTGCACGACAACAAAGGCACTTGAAACCCTGAATCTTTCAGGTGTCAACAAAAACGACCCTGGGCGAATATACGGGGTCTCGAACGATAAAGCGCGGTCGCACTTTTATAAAGCACTTGTTATTCCCTCGGAAATCACTGGACCTTAACATAAAAGAATTAGCCGTGCACGGTGACTTTATATACAGATTTCCCCCCCCCCCCCCTTATATTTCAAGATTCCAAATCGTTGCTCACTTTCCGACCCCCTTTCTCTCTCTCTTTCTCTTCTCTGTAACTCTTTCCTTCTTTCTTTCTTTCTTTCTTTCATTCATTCTTTCTGTATATACCCTCTCTTTCCCTCCCTCTCACTCCTTCCTACATACCCGCACTTGTTTCCCAATATATGTTTATACCCCGATTAAAGCTAAATGACAGGTTATATCGACCTTAAGAAAATTGCACAAGCATGACAATTAGTAAGACGTAGTTCCCGCATTTGGGGTCAATGCCCCCCCCCCTATATCTGCATGTCATTGCTATGAAAGATAACAAACATGTTTATAAACACCACCCCCCCCCCCCCCTCCCCACCACTCCTGTCAATATATAGCTCGCAATAACAACGGTATTATTATTTTGCAGGGGTGTTATATAACGACGTCAAACGAAGTCATAATTTCGCTCTGTAACAAATTCATCATTCTTTCCAGCATAATTAAATGCACTTGTATTTGAAACAAAGACAAGGGGCAGGGAACCTTTCAGTTCGAAAATCCAGGGACGTTTTAATGGGAAGTATAGGCCTATACGGTAACTCCTTGGTTATACCATGCATCTCCCTGACCAGGATGCATGCTTTTCTCGCTGACAAATAATTTTGCATTTGAGGAAAGGCTGTTTTCTACTTACTACCTTTTTGGTGACACGACATAATCTCCTGCGACATTTGCCCCTCTCTCAATATCTCACAGGTTTTTTTTAATTCAGAATGATGTAAAGGTTAGGATTAGGGTTTAATTAGTTTCGAAGGTTAGGTTTCCGTGCAGATTTTTCAATCGGAGCAATTGTTGCCGGAGCATTATTATGCACCATAATTAATTGACTGTGTCTATCTATATATTCACTTTATATCCTAATCATTTTCATTTTAAGTCATTCGTGATGACGATGGTGGGTGGGGACAACTGCTCATTTATTGTGTTACCATACTGTCAACATACAGTGAACTCCCCGCGCAGCTAATTATGTCGCATATTACTCAAAAAAATAATTTCGCAAAACATCCTCAAATGCGGACTCAAATACTATGTAAAAAAATACGGTTTTAGTTAATAGATCTGTAAATCATAAATTATTTTAGTTTTTCATCATCAAAAACGAATTTCAATAGAAGAGAACGATGTATGCCCTCTCAGAAAGGGAGGAATGCGACTGATTCAATTCATTCAAAGAGCCTGCAATGTGATTTATTGTTATGATTATAATCAATGTTTCTAAACAGCGAATCTTAGAATAGATTCAACTTGAAAATAATGTACAAAGGTGCTAGCTAAGGGTAAATATTATCGAATTTATCTTCTCGGGCGATGCTACACCTCGCCTACATCTGAAGAGCCATGATCTATTTATCCACCTTATGATAGCATAATAGAAGAACTCCCCTCGAGTCACTTTGCGCAGTACGGTGGGAAATGCTCTTATCGCGTCGGGTAGAAAACGACTGGGGATGAGTCCAAACTAATTACCATTGTATTCATGAGCAGGAGCTACTCGCTGCCTATGCAAGCCGAGAGTGGAGAACCGGTAGAATCTGGTTTTGCTAACTGGTTCTCGATGCAAAATTTGGATTGGCAAAATATCTTGCACAACAATGCGATATTGAATGTGGAGTTGATCGTCGCCCTATTCCGTTTCGACTTCGCCCTTTTCCGTCTATTTCAAGAGCTTGTTTTACTTGAACTGCCCGAGTTCCAGAAAAAACAATTCGGTCTTGTGACTGAAATTTGAGAAAAGGCAGCTCGATTCGTTTGGTAAATTCCGTAATTCAGTCATCTTGAACAAAGTGGGATATATTCCTCCACGAAAAATCTTAACAAAAAAGATGGATTAGGGCCTGTATCAACTACATGTATCATAATTGAAAGAACTGTATATATTTTATATGACATTGTTCGGGAATGTCTGTGCCAACTAATATCTTCAAACGGTCACCCTTCAAATCGTTCAGCATTCCCGTTTTCTTATTAAATCGAATTCACATATCTTAATGATTCCTTCCTTACAAAATCTGCGGAAACAGAACAAAGGCGAAAAGGCCATCGTTGCAATAGATTATAAAAGATAAATCAATTTTAATATTTATTCAAAAGGAGTGAAAAAAGTAAGAAATATATCATAATCAATATGTGTACAATTATTGATAGAGGGAAGAATCGAGATAAATTATAGAACAGGTAAAGACTGATAAACCCACGAATGAAGAAGATTCGAAGGGGACCGACCATTAGCACATCACCTTGAAGTTACCAGTCGTTGGAACTAGAAACAGCGAGGAAAAATAAAACGTACATGTCAAAAATTACACCTTTCAACGAAAAAAGGGGAATTAGAGGCCGCGGGATTGAGGAGGTGGCGGAGGTGGAAGATGGAAAAAAAAAGTGGAGTTATTAGTGGAAACTCAATGAAACAAGAACATTTTTGTGCATGCATGAATATCTGCGCTGACTATTTACGCCTTTGTAGAAAAAAAGAGAATAAATTATATACAATAAAAAAGGGACTAAAAGTGCATTTCTGGGAACATATGCTCATCTTCGTATATAAACCAGATACACGTAACGAAACGCGAAGTAAATGAAGAAGAATCAGACTATTTGACTAGAAACAAATAAGTCGAACATATTTTATGCTAGAGATTAGCAAGAGTATCGAATCTATCATTACTGAAGAAGGATGAGACCACCCCCCCCCCCCATACCATACAGGCATCTACTCGGTAAACATGGATTTATCAATATATATCGCATGAAATGAAGTATCACTCTGGTTCGAAATAAATCTTAACTAACAATGCATTTATTTTCTAATTCAGTACAGAATGTATTTATGCTGAACCAAAAGTCCTAACTCAAACGAAATAAACTGCAAATTTGACAGCTCGGCAAACATCTTCTATCTGTTTGATTTATTTACCCTTTTTCTTTACGGCCCGTATATCTGGACGGGCTATACACAATAGTACATTTATCTCTAAAAGTGTTATTCCCCTTTGATCACGCACTCATTTTGACTGTCATTTTAGCCTATTGTACAATCTAAAATATATATCTACGTTGCCATTGGTTTCACTGGCGTACAGAGAGGGGCGACGGCACGGACCCCAAAAATTTCACGGCCAAGTAAAATGGAATTGGGAAAAGGGTGAAATACGATTTTATTTTCTGAATTTCAATGTTGAAATCTATCAATAAATTAGATCTTTATTTGACAAAAAAGTCAAAATATTTTTGCTCGCCTGTTTCGCTGGCTCGTGTCTGCCCCTTCAGAAGATAGTGCTTTACAAAATAAAGACACTCATTTCATGTTCATTCCTGTGATTGTGATGCAAAGTTTATTCCACTATATCAAGGCAAAAATGTTTTGGAAAAATGATACAAACTAATAATGTAATTTGGATAGAATGATATTCAAAATGTGAGCAGTTTGAGTCTCTGATGCCCCGTGCTTATTTTGTAATCCTTTATTTATGCAAGACCATACATAGAAGCCATTGAAAGTGGATAGCATGGCTTATAGGGTAATGACAACAACAAAAAAGCGCGAGCGAACGGAAAAATATGCTGTAACAAATGTTGATTTAGCATTCAGAAACTAAAACCATACTTCATCATTTTTCCTTTCATCTCCTTTCCTTTTCATGGAACTTTTGTGGGGACAGAGCTCCCCCCAGACCCCATATACATGATATACGCCAGTGCATTCTTCAGTAAGTTCTAAAATAATTTCATGACACGCTGACCCTTCTTCCTATACCCATTGCATAATGGGTTGAAATTGTGAAAAAGTCGGTGTTTGGATGAAAAAATAAGTAAGCTTGAATTGCAAAACTGAACGGTCGCATGAAAGAAGAATTACTTCTATCGACAAACAAGCAAATCATTATAATTGGAAATAAATGCTATACACAGTGAACATTCCTACATGAATTCATTTATTAAATAGATACGATATTCAACAATAACTACTCGTAATTTAGCTATAAAGCTGATTAAAAATATATTAAATGAAATATGAACGAAAAATAGAATGTGCGCTTCACATTAATTCAGCATAAATAATTTTGTACTAACTTATTGAATCATAGGTTATACATTTTTTTGTAGATCATGGAGATTGAGCTCATAAATGCTCTGTATTATCATGGACCTGGTACACTGTAAAAACTGTGTTGTTAAAACTGACACCAGTTGGTGTTAATAGAGGACCACACCCCGAGGTGTTAAAATTACACCCTAGAGATAGAACATAACACCAAAGAATGTAAATGTAACAACCAAAGGTGTTGTAATAACACCTATATGTGTTAAACTAACACCATCAATTTAACACCGGAGTAAAATGACTGGTGTGGTCCTCTATGTACACCGGTTAACACCACAGTTTTTTGCTGTGTATTATCATCGCGTATATATCCCCAAGAATGGTGATTTTGTCTTTTTTATTTTAAGAGCGTAATAATGAATTATAACATTAGGTCTTCGTTCTTGTTGAAGAAACTTAAAGTAGGTTAATGAGTCGTATGATGCACTGGTGTGCACACGGAGGGGGTGGAGCTTTCCCGACCACTTTGTAAAATGAAAATTTATTTCATAAACAGTTCATCTAATCATATCTCCTATCGTTTTTTTTTTTACCAAATAGATATTAGACAAAATGGACATCATGATAGCCTTAATGGAAATTAGAAAAAATATAACATATGGGCTAAATTACTATTAGACAAAATGGTAAGTAGACGTACTGGTTATAAACGAAGTCGAATTAGAACATGTGGGATGAGACCATACGGAAAATAGACAAATTTAATGTAGAAAAAGTAGCAATTTAACATCAAAACTCAAAAGTGAATTGGCCTCATCATCACAGAAAGGGCAGACAAACTGGTAAACCATGGTAAATAGGCTGGATGATAATTAGACCAAATGGTTAGTAGACGAACTGGTTGTGGACGAACATTATTGTTCCGCTGAAAATTCCACACATTAATGGAACGACCAACTCCAGCCTTGGATTTAACACTATACCCTAACCCTCAACCTAACATAAAACCATATTGCAATCCTAAAGCCCAGAGCAATTGTCGCCGAAACAAACGTCGTGTCACCGGTGTGGACCATTTAATGCGACAGTTCCTATAGTAACAGTGCCTCTCAGCCAATCAAAATCAATGAAAGATGTCAGATCTGACAACTTGTCAGACAAAAATGTTGATGAAACGGTCCCCCGGTGGCAATTTACCATCTAAACTTTAAAGTGAACTGCATGACCATCTTTATGACAGAAAGGGCAGACAAACATGTCACATTACTGTTAAATGACAATTAGACCAAAATGATTAGTAGACGAATATTGGTATAATATTGGATTAGACCATGAGTGATAAGACCAAAATGGAAAATAGACAAAATGAGGGTAGAGCAAGTCGCAATTCACCTGCTAAACTCAGAGGTGGACTGGCCTCATTTATGACAGAAAGGGCAAACAATAGGCTAAATGGCAATTAGACCAAATGATTAGAAGAATAACTGGTTGTAGCAATCTAGGATTAGACCATGAGACCAAATGCAAAGTAGACGAAGTGGGTTAAGACCAAGTGGCAATTTACAAACTGAACTTCAAAAGTGAACTGGCCTCATTTATGACGTAAAGGGCAGACGAGGGTGGACAGACATCTCAATGTCATATATTGTGCTCTTCAAAATCCACTGTTTTTCTTTGGAAGTTTTGGCTGAAAGAAACCAATCTTTCTGGTGGTTCGATCAAAGCCGGCTTCCTTCCATTTTCTCTCTTCCCGTGAATTTCAACAATTCCCATTCACCGTCATTGTGTGTGTGTTTGGGCAGTACAAAACAAAGGTGTGTTCTTCATGAAGTACTTTTTTATGTTTTAATAGCCAATGTGCACTTTCACCCATCTCCAGCCCTTTCTTTCTTTCTTTCTTTCTAACTTTCTTTCTAACTTTCTTTCTTTCTCTTGATCTGATTTCTCTCTATCTAGTTTTATTTATTTTTCATTTTCCAAACTATTCGGTCCTTTCTGCCCTAACTCATTCCTATCCCATTATTCATCTAATTTTTTTATCCCCTACCCCCCCCCCCCCCCCCCCCAATCAAAGATGGGACATCATCAGCGAGAACCTTCCGGTAAAAATCAACCAAATTTATGATTCTAGGGCAGCTAGGCCGTTAGCACACCGTATTTTGTGGAGATGTCTCAGATGTGGGTGCACACATCTTCCATTAATTTATCAAGGTGTTGAAATTGGTGAATGCACTCATAATGTAGAAAAGGTTGATGGTCTCAAAATTTGTATTGTTCTTCTTCAATTGTGCATACAATATCTCGCCGCGTCTATGGCGCGCCATCTGTTTCATAAAGGCGATAAACTCAGTTTATCGCCGAAAAACCTAGTTTATCAATCGAAAAACCTAGTTTTTCAATTGAAAAACTTAGTTTTTCGCCGATAAACTAAGTTTATCATTTGAAAAACTAAGTTTATCAAGAAAAACTAAGTTTATCGCCGAAAAACTTAGTTTTTCGATTGAAAAACTAGGTTTTTCTTGAAAAACTTAGTTTATCAATTGAAAAACTAAGTTTATCAATGAAAAACTTAGTTTTTCACCGATAAACTTAGTTTTTCAATGAAAAACTAAGTTTATCAATGAAAAACTAGGTTTTTCAAGTGAAAAGCAGAGTTTCTTGAATAACTAAGTTTTTCGACTGATAAACTGAGTTTTTCTAGATAAACTGAGTTTTTCAATTGAAAAACCTAGTTTTTCGGCGAAAAACTAGGTTTTTCAAGTGATAAACTTAGTTTATCGGCGAAAAACTAGGTTTTTCAAGTGATAAACTTAGTTTTTCAATTCTGATAAACTAAGTTTTTCGAATCTGATAAACTGAGTTTTTTTAAGAACGCCATTTGTCCCATAAAAGCGATAAACTAGGTTTTTCAAGTGATAAACTGAGTTTATCGTAGAACGCCATTTGTCCCATAAATGCGATAAACTAGGTTTTTCGCCGATAAACTAGGTTTTTCAATTTCGATAAGCTAAGTTTTTCAATTCGAAAAACCTAGTTTATCGAAATCGAAAAACCTAGTTTATTGAAAATTGAAAAACCTAGTTTATCGCCTTTATGAAACAAATGGCGTTCTTCGATAAACTCAGTTTATCACTTGAAAAACCTAGTTTATCGCCTTTATGGGACAACTGGCGTTCTTAGAAAAACTCAGTTTATCAGATTCGAAAAACTAAGTTTATCGCCGGAATCGAAAAACTAAGTTTATCGAATCGAAAAACCTTGTTTTTCGATTCGATAAACTAGGTTTTTCGAAATTGAAAAACTTAGTTTATCACTTGAAAAACCTAGTTTATCGCCGATAAACTAAGTTTTTCAAATCTGATAAACTAAGTTTTTCGAATCTGATAAACTGAGTTTATCGAAGAACGCCATTTGTCCCATAAAGGCGATAAACTAGGTTTTTCAAGTGATAAACTGAGTTTTTCTTAGAACGCCATTTGTCCCATAAAGGCGATAAACTAGGTTTTTCAAGTGATAAACTAGGTTTTTCAATTCGATAAACTAGGTTTTTCGATTTCGATAAACTAGGTTTTTCGATTCGATAAACTAGGTTTTTCAAAATTGAAAAACTTAGTTTATCACTTGAAAAACCTAGTTTATCGCCGATAAACTAAGTTTTTCAAATCTGATAAACTAAGTTTTTTCGAATCTGATAAACTGAGTTTTTTAAAGAACGCCATTTGTCCCATAAAGGCGATAAACTAGGTTTTTCAAGTGATAAACTGAGTTTTTCTAAGAACGCCATTTGTCCCATAAAGGCGATAAACTAGGTTTTTCAAGTGATAAACTAAGTTTTTCAATTTTGAAAAACCTAGTTTATCGAAATCGAAAAACCTAGTTTATCGAAATTGAAAAACTTAGTTTATCACTTGAAAAACTTAGTTTATCAAATAACTCTGTTTATCAAATGAAAAACTTAGATTTTCGTTGATAAACTCAGTTTTTCGCCGATAAACTTAGTTTTTCAATTGAAAAACTAAGTTTATCAAAAAAAAACTATTTATCAAATGAAAAACTAAGTTTTTCGGCGATAAACTTAGTTTTTCTTGATAAACTTTGTTTTTCAATTGAAAAACTAAGTTTATCAAAAAAAACTTATTTATCAAATGAAAAACTAAGTTTTTCGGCGATAAACTTAGTTTTTCTTGATAAACTGAGTTTTTCAAGTGATAAACTTAGTTTATCGGCGAAAAACTAAGTTTATCGGCGAAAAACTAAGTTTTTCGATTGAAAAACTAGGTTTTTCGATCGAAAAACTAGGTTTTTCGGCGATAAACTGAGTTTATCGCCTTTATGAAACAGATGGCGCGCCATACGCGTCTGCACGACACCGGCCAACAAGGCAGTCGTCAAACAATTTTTGGCGAAAGGCAGCGAACAGCGACAGCAAAATCGTTAGTGCTCCCTCATCGTTCAAGGTCAAAATAGATCTTGTATTTTACCATGGATATCCACGGGTTCTAATGAAGTTTTAGCCTGTATGTGGATTTTGAGGATGACTTAGAATCAATCGCACTGCATTGATAAAAATTGTTTGGTTAAATTATATGAGAAAGGAAAAGGAGAAGAGATGGTTTCATAATAACTTTATTCACTAAAGAACTCGGCGTGGCAGATCCGTTACGTAGTCAAGATTCTTTTACTCGTTTTCTGGTTTTCGTGGTAACCAATGGCCGAAATTACAAGTAAACTTTAAAAAAAGAAATAAACTCAATTTTCACTCTTTTTTCCAACACATACCAAAGAATAACATTAATGCACATAGATAGAAGATTGAATTAAAAAAGGGAATGTACACTGCAAAAACTCCGGTGTTGATTTAACACCAGCCCAGAATCTATATATGTCCACACCAGAGAAGTATTGAAACAACACCAGTTTGGAATCAAACCGATGCTGTTTTAATACTAAGTGGTGTTGTATAAACACCTGTCTGGTGTTAGACTAATACCAAAACCGGTGTTGTTTAACAATTCTTTGGTGTGGACATATATAGATTCCGGGCAGGTGTTAAATCACAACCGGAGTTTTTGCAGTGTATGTATGAATGAATAAATAATAAATAAATTCATTCATTACATGATTAAATGCTTAATAAATAAATTAACAAACAAATAAATATATAAATTAATAAATGAATAAAAGATTGAAAGAATAAATAAATAAATAAATAGATAAATAAACCTTATTGAATGAGAGATGCCTGCAGGATGACAATTTGAAAAAGGGGAGAATAAAAAGAAAATATCACCATTACAGCTGTACAATGCATGAATTATTTTTAGAGGGATGACTTAGCGATATTGAAAATATTCTTGTAAATGGAACTTCAGCCTTAAAAAAAAAAAAATCTACTCAAATTTATGATTGGCACGAATATGACGAATCCAGTGAGAATGCAGATATCATTCAACTTTTTCTGTTTTGCATGGACTCGACTTTTCAAACTCGACTCAGAAATAATTCTTTGGACGAACATCAAAAGCAACATCACAGCCAGGTAAAGCGATAATCTGACGATTAACTGCGCTGAGAAAATGAGTAGTATATGACTCTTGTATGTGAGTTTTGGGGTGTTGAGATCATGCATCCAAGTAATTTTACTCGGATCTCGCGTTAATTGCTTGCGCGCACACGTGATACCGGCCAAATGTGCAGAGCATGAAGACTTTTCTGGTAAGTTCTACATGTCTTTTTATTTATTTTCCCCCTTTTCTTCTATAATTACTTTTCTTGACAATAATAGCTTAGACCTACATGTATGGGGCAAACATAAATGCTATTTATGGTGACAACAGGGTGCATTGATCTACATTCTCATCCATCCGAGGCTCACGCCTCTCGGTTTGGGTAACCACACACCAGCCTGTTGTTGCGCCGCTACCCCGGGGCCAGAAGAGAGTGAAGGCCAGTGTGCCGCTACGATTGCTGGAGTCATTTATGAGGAGGGCAAATAAGTGACATCGTCCATGATTTATGTAATCAGTGAGCCTCGGATGGATGAGAATGTAGATCAATGCACCCTGTTTGAGTGAAAGTACTCATCAAAGTATGTCGCTATAGTGTCAAAATTATTTTGACATTTGAGTACGATTACTAACACATGCAAGTTTCTGTTTTTTGTGTGTAGTTTCCTTCTGCAAGCAATGCACCAAGGAGCTGGAAGCTCTTTGAATGCACCCATATCTGCTGATGTGTTCATAGTGGTTGGAATTAATTCCTCGAAAGGCGAAAACATTATGAGACAGGTGCAGCTTTATGCTTTATATCATGCTGCGTAAAAAATATAATGTTGAAGAGCGCCAAGAATATCCCCTTAAATATTATGTGAGCCGTCATAAAACGCCAAACATTTAAATGTATAAATTCTATAACTCAATTCGAGTCACACATGTAATCAGTTACATCACCCTAATGATAATTATTTGTGTAACTTTAATGTGCAAATGCCAGAACAAATCTTTTGTAAAAGTTATTCTAATTCAATAAACAAACCCCTGGAGTGAAGTTGAAACAAAAGAGAGAATCGTATAAACATTGGCATGTTGACAAATAAGCTTGATTGACCCCTACGAAAGTACATCGGGTTGTAAAAAGTTGATAGGCCTATTCATGGACATGAATGTTTTTATATATCGCTAACTCATCCCTCTAAAATAAAGTTCATTCTTACATCGTACAGCTGTTCTGGTAATGATTTTCCTTCTTTTTTCTCCAAATTTAATCCTGCAGTCATCTGTATATGTTTAATAATCCTACTTGAAATAACTATCAATAAGATTACTTAATTAATCTACTTATTAATTCATGTCTGTATTAATTTATATAAATATTTAGTCATTTATTCGTTTATTTATTTATTCATTCATTCGTTTATTTACTCACTCATCTATTTATTTATTTATTTTCATTTTTTATTAATTCATGTATCTATCTATCTATCTATATATATATCTATCTATCTATCTATATATCTATTTCATTTCACTTCATTTCGCTTCATCTATTTGCTATTTCTATTATAGTTATTGGTATTTTATTGGGAAAAAAAACTCGGCCTGAAGTCTCTTTCATCGATATGACTATGGCATAAGAATCAAATTGCCTGGTCCTACATGTTTCTGCGTACAGAAAGTCGAGTTTCCTGCGTGTACGGCCATGCCAAAAGAATTATCATACTTGAATCGTATTCTTCTTCTCAAGTGGTACATATCGTATAATGCGGATGGATCTACTATATACTGGCCCCTATATACTTCACAAATAATACTCCTTAGCGCACTCTTAAAAATGTTGGGCAACATACGGTCCACACAACAATTGGTTAAAACTTTATCCAATTCTGGGTAGTTTTACACCAATAATGTGTGCTTTGGGTGAAAACTACACAGTATTGGTTGAAAACTACCCAGAGTTGGATAAAGTTTTAACCAATTGTTGTGTGGACCGTATGTTGCCCAACATTTTTAAGAGTGCGGTCAAGTTGAATAAACATCTCAAGGTTGGGTAAATTTGCCTTCACGCTGATATATCAAGATGAGCCATGACCTTCACATTCATATAAAAGGGCTTTGACCCCTACCTATAAAAGGAAGCATTCGAGTTTTCCCCTTCTAATATTCATTTGCACAAGTAAAAGAGTAAAAAGCACGTTCTCGAATTCAGCGAGGGGGGGCGGGGTACTGGGGAAACAACATTGCAATATTGTAGCTGCATACTCATGCTATAAGCACAATATGTTTGTTGGTCAAATTCATACCATATTTGTGTATTTCCATTACAATGCTTTCTCTCTTGTAGAGAGTAGGCCTACCCCAAGAGGCCTGGGAACGATTTTGGAAGAGGGGGGTGCTGGTTTTTAGTGGGGGTGACAAGCCCCCCAAAAATTATAATAATAAATAAATGAATGAATAAAAAATACATAAATAAATATGTAAATGAATAAATGAATGAATAAATAAATAAATGAATGAATGAATAAATAAAGAAAAGGTTTTTCACTACAAAATGAAGAATAATTTTGTCAGAATGAAATTGGAAGTGATTTTGTTAAAGTATCTAATTTTTTTAGCGTTCTAACCTGATTTCGGGGGTGCTGTCTATGGTGTATTACATACACAGCTGACCCCCGCTTCCCATAGAATACGTTCTACCATTCTACACAAAACCAGATGACTAGGCGTTACGATACCTGACCTGAGACATCCAAGAAACATCCTAACTACCTAACACCCAAACCAAAAATTTTAAAATAATTTTCACTTGTGGGATTTCTTTTTTTATATATGGGCTGTGGTGGTAACTGATCAATAGCCATATTTCTATGTGTTATAGCCCGGATTAACAAGAAAGTGAAAACATTTACAAGGGGAGGCCCCCCCCCCCACCACTCCCCCTTTATTTTGAAAAACATAATATGTTACTTATATTTTTGTTACATACATCCACCCAGACATCCACCTCATAGAAATGCTTGGTATGCATGCAACAACGCCCTCGTGATTAGTTTAATCGCTTCGCTCCCTCGGTTTCATTAATATTTTGAACAATCCTCATCCTCCCCCCCCCCCCCTTCCCCCTTTTATGAAAAAAAATCATATATGTTGCCATGCTGACAATAAACAATAAGCCAGAGACGAGTTATTAATGTCAATTTTCACTTCCGTATATTGTTATCCTATAACTATAATCTCCACAAAAGCAGATAATGTTTCAATAACAGGTAATATCATGACAGTGATACGTCACACCAGCGAAAAAAATTTCACCACGACCAAAGCTATTACGTTATTTCCAATGAGATATCATCGGTCCGTTTGGAGCCGGTTTAGTTTGTGTGCGTGTAGCATAAGCACAGCGGTTCGTAAAACGAAAGCCGTTCCAACATTGCGAAATTGTGAGTCAATGGACGAAATTTATAGGAGCGTCGAAACGGACGATGGGTATACCGGTTTTAGCCTGATTGAGATTCTGGTCCTGGACTTCGAAGTCCCCGTGATTCATTCTTGGAATATGAGCATGACGTGACAAGAGAGAAAGAGATGACAATGAAAGACGGGGAATTCGTAGGGAACGTCTTCGAGGGGATTCCGTGTTCATGGTGTTTACTCAATAGATTAAATAGAACGTGATGATACACCTAAATTGGTTGACATTTATGTTGCACATTTGTCTTTGAAAAACTATTTGACTGATAAGTATGTACTGTTCTAATGAAAATCGATCTGCATTCGTTTATTCAGAATTGTATTTTAAGCCTTTGACTTGCACAAGATCATGCACTTGAGAGAATTAAAACGAATTTATATTGTGGTAAGAATAGTCCGTTGATCGAGATGTTTGTATATGAGATGAAAATTAAGTGAGCCATTATTTTCGTTATTTCCATGTTGTGCAACTTTACTGTATACTTTTTTGTGTGTTCTATTATTAACGCTTCGTTACTTTTTATCTGGTCAAGAATATTTACTTCAATTTATGATATTATTTTTGTGGTAAATAATTGACAAATTTTTCGATTTTAAGAAATATGACTGTGATGATGGTCATGGCCATGCGCACAAAATTTTCCCGGTGGGTGGGGGGACGTGTAAAAATTTCGTAAAAACTCGAGACTGAGTGAGCGAAGCGACCAAGCTTGTCATGGGGCGCTTTTGTATTTTCTAATAAAAGTGAAAATGAAGGATTTCGTACAAAATTTGGGTGAATGTTGTGAAAATTTTCAGTAAAGGATTTAAGTTTTTAAATTTCTGGGGGACAACTGCCCACCTACCCCCCCCCCCCCCACTGACTAAATTGACTCGAAGGAAACAAAGGGTCACCTATATACCTATGCATCTTTAGACGCAACCCAATGTCACATCTTCAAGGTAAAAAGGGTGGCTAAAAGGTGTTACTTTGAACAGTTTCCAATCTTTCTAGAAAACATCCGAATTATGTCAATATAAGTGAAAGTCATGTTCGTTATGGAATTGGATGCGCATGGGTGTGCCAACACTTATGTAATCATTGACACTTTGCCAATAAAAGTTATCATCGATTTATCATGTGTTATCGGTGACTAAACTTCGTAGTTCGAGGAAAAAACATTGCTGATTTAAAAAAAACATCTACAAGGGGCGGATTCAGAAGGGGCGGAACCCCAGCTCCTGAACAATACGTAAATGCAATTACAATACATGAGAAACTCATGGGCCCCCGCCCCCTGTGTCTGAGATTAAATTGTTATGATCCCTTTATTAGGCCCAATTGTCAGATTTAAAAAAATATATTAATGCCTTTTTTAAAAAAAATCCTTGTATTTTTTTCAGCGACAACGACGTTAATTTTTGCCAATGGGAACTTTTTTCAACAACCAACAAAAATGACAAAGAAAACGGAAAATTTTTTAGGTTCCGTATATTAAATCTTTGACAACTACTGAAATAGTTTGATTTTATAAACTATCAACTTGTTTGAATATCGGATCAAAGAGTAAAGTAACTGGCAGGACTAACTGTCTTTATTCAAAACATTTTCTCTTTTTCATTTTAGATATCTACTTTTATTTATTGGGTCATATCAAAATCTAAAACAAGATAAATGCACTTCTAAGACAAACATAAGATTGAGAAATAGTGAAAGAAAGAGAGGGGGCGAAAATCAGCTGTGTCATGTTTCAAGTCTTTTTTTAATTTCTCAACAATAAGAACTAAGCAAATTATTCCATATTAAACAAGTTGGCAATACAGATAAATATCCAATACATTATAAAGTTCATTTGTTGCCCGAAAGTAATTCACTACCCCGACATTCTCATGTCCATCCGGTTAAAATAGGATCATTGTTAAGGTAATTTTTAATCCACCGAAAACCCAATTATCGCCAATATTTTGGTGATAAGCTGTCTAAGCTGTCCTCAAAATAGGGATACAGATTGCATATTTTATTTTATCAGTAGTTCATAAGCTAGATTTTCTTTCGATTTCTTACTCATATTCCTTTGAGATAAAAAAATGAATTGGAGATGAAAGAATTGTCGTTCAATGCTTGTATGCCTTTATCAAACAATTTGGGAAGTTATAAGACAGTGACAATTTTATATGAAATAATTGTCGTTTAATGAGTGTTAATCCTTATTGCCATTGATTTCAAAAGACAGAGACGAAATATGGAAGAATTCTCGTTCAGATATAGTTTTATATTTCATATTTTATCTAAGTCGATGTTAAAAAGGCATGTAATGACACTAAAAAGAGTAATTTAGTTAATTGAAGCAGTTTTTATTTTATAAAAACCTCTTCACCCTCACTTTATGTTCATCGCCGTACTCAGAATTTTGCGGGGGAGGGGCAAGACGCGTTACGAAATTAAAGAAACTTGAAAGCGAAGGAGCAAAGCGACCGAGCTTGTCATGGTGAGCTTTTACATTTTTTAAATAAAGGGAAATTGAAGGATTTCGTGCACACTGTTAATGAATTTTGTGAAGCAAAAAATCAGTAAAAATCGTAAGTTTCTGGGGGCAACCCCCCCCCCCCCCCATCGCTGCATATGGTTATATTTGTTTTTTAACTATCATTAACAATAATGTATATTATTTAGGGAATTGTGCACTATGCAAATTAAAATTAACGAATGTGGAACAATAAGAAGATACTAGGCCTGTACTATTTCTTTTGTTCCCTCGTCATTTTTTAAATCACATTCAATATGTCTGCGGTAGGCACTGGCGTAATGAGGGGGGGGGGGCTTGTGGCTATAGACCATCCCACCCCCTCCCAAATCAAACAAAACAAAAATACAACCAAGAAAAAAAACAAGAATAGGAATGAGAAAAGGGTGACATCTGACAAGGGTGACATTTTTGTGATTATTATGTCAAAATCTCTCACACAATTACATTTTTTGTATCAAAAAGGTTTTTTAAAAAATACAAATTTTGCCCGATACGCCATATCTAGCCCCCTAAAAGTTTTTAGCCCATTATGCCACCGGCGGTGGGCCGAATGCCGGTATATAAATTAAAATGTTGCAGTCGCATCAACGAAACCGACTCAAAACTGACAACACTCTGTGCAGTTTTTGTCGGTCTGCGCGCCGATGATCAGATATTCTATCATATTTAGTATACTCCTCAAACTTTTTTTTCTGAAAATAAAATCAATCAATCAACGCTACTTTGTATCGTAATATTTCACTAGCGCTAAATTGAGATTACGTCTAAACGGGTCCATTAACCTACTTCAAGAACCAGTTCTGTCCAGATCCAGTATTACCCAAGACGTGCAACACGATTCGAACAGGTAGCATTCTTAGGTGTAAAGTCCGCGGGACGGTGTTGACTTTGATATCTTACAATTGATAACCTTATGGTTTAATAGCTTGTTTTTATTCAAAAATAGAAACAATGTATCGTAAAATTGTGGTTGATTATGATACTTGTTGAAGATTTATTCTTCATTGGTAAATGGCTGGTAATAAAAAGTGATTTGTTTTCATAATTAGGAAGTATGGCACTGTTAACCTACCTCAGTATAGTAGGCCTATAGCGCTATGAGCCAACAAAGTGGTGTGTGGGGAAATTTCAACAAAGCCGGGAGCGAGAGAAAAAGTTTTCTAAGTCCAATGCGATATATTTTGACAATTTTTTTCTTGATCGTAGAAGTTTTTGTGGGTCCAGTTCTCCATATCCTCTTGTTGAGGCCCTGGCGCCTGCTTCCCGAGCGAAGCGAGGGATGTCCTAATTCGCAAAGCGAATTTGGCCTGGCGAGCGAGCACGCCAGGAGCTCGCAGCGAAGCTTCTTTGATTGTTTGTACTTAATTCAACTTTAAACATGTTAAATTTTTGCCCTCTTCTCCGTCCTTCCTTAAATATTTATTCTTGGATGTCTCCGCTGCAGCCTATATAGCAGCTTTGTAACTTAATCGAACTTCACTCTACCGGTATTTTTTAACTCAATTGTAATAAAATAACATTAATGTTTAATAAACAACATCACTTTTGCCCCTTTTTGCCCTGGAAGCGCGGGGCTCGGAGCAGGTGCCCACATCCCTCTCATGAAGGAATGAAAAGGAGAATGGGTCAAGAAGGGCAGACAATAATTAGCATCGGATTTATGGCCTACATTAAAGAACCGACAAATGAAATAATAATAAAGTTCTATATGCACAGGGTACTTCATTAATAAACGTATTTGACATTGCCTGTAAAAAAATATAATTATCCCATGCACGATAATACATTATTATCATGATCATTTCTCTCGTTAAAAAAATCCTGGGTTTTTAAATTGGTTTCCATGCATGGGACCTCCTTATCCCTGCCACACTTAACTAAGGCCTACTTCACTGTGATGGCATGGATGGACAGGTGCGGTAAAGGTGTGGTTACTTCCCTAATGTAAATGGCTGAGCGCCTCTTTTTATAATTTTTTGCAGGATTTTCTGCATTTATTGGAATAAAATCCAAAACAAATTTACAATGCGTGAGACATAATCATATGATGGCATAAAGTACATATAACCAAGTGATCATCTTATAGTGACTGGAGAAAGACATAAATACAATTTAGAAAAAAAAAATTAGTGGGGAAAATGCAGAGGCAAACTATATAAACAAATATGCTTGAAGCATAGCAGCCAAAAAAGGGGAGGGCTTCATGGAAACCTATGAAATAAGTTGTGTCTGTAAGAAAAAAAATTAATGTCACGAATCATAAAAGAAAGGGAAAAAAGTAGAAATTGACAAATGAAATGTGTGCGTTGCTTGAAGAATGAAGGCAGATAATCGTGGCAGAAAGGCCCATTCCTAAAGATCTTTGGTCATTTGGTATATGACGAGACGGTACCAATGACCGCTAGTTCATTAGACGGGTGTACATCACCAGTCAGAAACTAGTCATAAGGAATGGCCTCCACATCGTGATAAGAATTGCTTAAAGGATCTTAAATCAAGGGCGGCCACTCACCCTTTTTTTAATCTCAAAGCAAACCTATCGTGTAAGGCCCAGGGGGCCGTTTCATAAAGCTGTTCGTAGGTAAAGAGCGACTTTAAGAACGAATTTTACTTTATATAATTTTTTTTTCAAAGAAAACAACGTGAATAATACAAAATTTATGATGGCGAAAATAGTCAAATTGACTGGTTGCCAAATAAAAAGAAGAACCCCCCCCCCCCGCGCGCTAAACCATGTCCAGTAAATATATCATTTCCCACAAGAAAGGATCACCAGTCGTTCTTAAAGTCGTTCTTAACTTACGAACAGCTTTATGAAACACCCACCAGGTCACAGACACCAACACATGACCGCTGAAATAGGTGTGACGTAGTGTGACGTAGTGTGACGTATATAATTATTCAAATTGGCGGATGAGAGAAAGGGATAGAGAGAGTGGTACTCAGACATCGAGAGAGGGGTGTGAGAGGAGGGGTACTCGTTCTTCCAGCATGTATGCCGAACGCAGCGCGGGGAGCAGAATTTTTTAAAAATTACACTTTTTTACTGAAATTTTTATGAAAATTCACTAAAAGGATGCACGCAGGAAATTCTTCAACTTTACTCTAAAAATGCAAAAGCATCCCCATGACAAGCTCGGTCGCTTCGTTCCTGTTTTATTTATTTCTTTTTTTTTATATAGTTTATTCGAAATTTTTACTCCCCCCCGGCCATGCTATGAAAAACCACACACATCTAATCAGTAATTGCTTGATTTGATGTTAAAGTGAGATTAATTCGTTCATTCATTCATTCAATCATCCATTCATTCACGCATGCATGCATTCATTCATTCTATCATTATTGATAATGATTCATTCCCTTTCAATCAATTCATTCACGAGTTCTTGGTTTTCATATCATGCTCCATATTGTAAAAAGCATCAACCTATACAAGTCACACAAGCATGGCAATAGCGTACTCTACATCTTCACCTTGTGCCTTTCGTGAGCTATTGGCTTACAGTCAATTTCAAAAGCTAATTGATACCTTCCAGGGGGAAATAAATAATATTACTAACACCCGTTTTACATTGGATAGGTATCCACGGTTCAATGACTGTTTATGTAAAGAATAGAAAGTGTCATCAACGGCATTACGACAGGTAATAACGAATTTTAGGCATAGTCACGCTTTAAGGTTCAATGACATTTTGCTCGGCGACAATTGCTGGGATGGAAAATCTGCACGTCTAGTCAAACATAAAAACGAACCTCCAAAACTAAATGAAACCTTATCCTTATTTACACTGTTCTAAACCAAAAACTGTATTACAATCCTAACTCTATAACCCTATGCTCTCTTACCGGAGTAAATGTCGCCAGAGCAAATGTCGTGTCACCTGTTGGTTGACTGATGATCATGGTGATACTTAGGCCTAGCATACTGTTTGGTCTCATTAAAGGACAAGTCCACCCAAACAAAAAGTTGGTTTGAACTAAAAGAGAAAAAATCAAACAAGCACAAGACCAAAAATTTCATCAAAATCGGATGTAAAATTAGAAAAAATATGACATTTCAAAGTTTCGCTTAATTTCACAAAATATATATTTACATCCGGGTTGGAATGCTAATGAAGAGACTGATGACATCATCAAATCAATGTTTCTTTTGTATTTCATTACATAGAATGTGAAATATTATAATTTTCTCCTCAGTCATGTGAAACAAAGTTTTATTCTCCCTGAACATGTGTAATTATTTGTTTTAACATCTTGTGGTTCAAAGAAGAGGGTCCTTAATGTCAAATTGGTAAAATTTGAAATATCGTATAATTCAAACGATAAAAAACAAAAAGAAATAGTGAGTGAGGGATATTATCGACTCTCTCATTTGCTTATCACTGAGATGTGCATATAACTGTTTTGTGAAAAAATAAGCGAAAATTTTAAATGTAATAAATTTCTTATTTTATATCCGATTTTGATGAAATTTTCAGTGTTATGCTCGTTTGATTTTTCTCTTTATATCTAATTCAACATTTTCTGGGGTGGACAAAGCCTCCTGTTGAGACCCTGTCGGCTGCTTCCCGAGCGAAGCGAGCTTACGCTTTATCCAACTCTATGGGGATATCCTATTTAGCGAAGCGAATTCAGGCTGCGCTCGCTAGGCATAATCCCTCGCTTCGCTCGGGAAGCAGCCGCCAGGGCCTCGACAAGAGGCTAGGGTGGACATGATGTTTCTAACATATTCAGGCTATATTAATACATAGGCCTACGTATCAGGTAAGGCATAGGCCATCTGGGCAAATAACATAGGTATCGAGTGAGTGGTCCTGATCTTGAACTTGCAATGTAATAAAGATCACGATATTAACCTCTCATACAAGTAACCCTGCAATAGAGTGGCCTAAATATTTCATTAATTAATCATTGTTTAGAAAGGAGCAGTTGACCTAGTTTCTCTGTCCCTCACTCAGACTATCCCTCTCTCTCTCTCTCTCTCTCTCCCGTTCTCTTTTTTTCTCTTACTTTTAGTCATGTTTAATATCAGATTAATCCTACTCCGCTTCCCAAATACTAATTTCTTAGAGGAAAATGCGTCCTACATTTTGAGGTCATTATCAGTCATTATTTATGTAGGTCAATGTCAGACTCAATTCCGGGCCATATTGTTAGTATTAAGGAAAAACGAAAACGAGCCATCAACCAATATTCCTCAAAATCATCAAACAGCGCAGTCAGCCATCTCTTTCGCACACTAGGCAAGGTTTCTCTTCCCTGATCTGTAGTTGATTTCATCAAGACGTACCCCCTCCCCTTCTTGTTCACAGAATAATTAATCTCCGTTGCAAAGGCAAAAAGACATAAGAAATAAAACATTGTGGTATGTATTTGTCATCATTATGGTCCAAGAACATAAACTTCAACAGCTCTTAAAAATTACGATTATGAAGCAGAAGAGATCATCCTCCTCCTCCCCCTCCTCATCGTCGTCACCTTTGAACAGCAAAGAAACTTGGTCAGGCACGCCTTTGACGATGGGGGCGCTATAGCTTGTCATTTGCCGTACTTGCACAAATAATAATTAGCGCCAATATAGGACTGACCGTGTAATAAACCCACGTAATGTCGCAACATGCACACCAACATGACCAATGAAACCAACTTCAGACCGATAAAGATACTACATTAATCCTGGTTGAATCGTATACCATTTTGTCGTTTTGGATTCATTCTGTGGGTGTTACTGCCACCATGGAGGTTTCTTTATTCTACCTCCATGGTGGCACACACAAACAAAGAAACTTTTAAAAATGTTGGGCAACATAATGTCCACTGTGTTGGGTAATGTATGTTGGTAAAACAATATATATATATATATATATATATATATATATATATATTGTGTGAAAGAAATGGATGAAGAGAACAATGGTAGGCGTAGCTTAAATCAAGGTTCCCCAGAGCTATCTACCCTTTTTGGAAAAATTGGTGATGCCGAAAAAATGTCTCTGCCGGGAATCGAACCCGGGCCCCCAGCTTTGAACGCCGGTGCCTTAACCACTAGACCACAGAGACGGGTTAGTGGCTAGGGCGACCCCGATCCAATTGACCGTCAGATAGACAGATTTTCGACACCATACCAATTATAATTTCCTTTGTCGGGTGAAGGTGGGTTTTGAACAATGACAAGCCGCCATGCCTCAGCTGGATCAAAGCTATTGCTTTGATACAGTACACGTATGGGAGAAAGTATACAAATGTGTGAAGTTATACATGTACTACAGCTTTGGCAACTCTTTTATATTTAAATATTGTGTGAAAGAAATGGATGAAGAGAACAATGGTAGGCGTAGCTTAAATCATGGACCTATGAAGAGATGGACATTCATCGCTTAGATAATGAATTCACTAACAGGTGACGGTAATTGTCATCTGAATAACATTCTCTTCATACTAGTCTTCTTTGGTCCTATGATCGTCACCGTGAGAAGGGACTGAATTAGTTCGTTATTGGACATTTATATTTCACAAATTATATGCGCAGTTGATAGAAAATCAATGAAATAATGTATAATCGATGTGCAGTTTTTGTTTACCTTTGTAAATCTTAGTTCCATGTGTTTTATTTGGGGAAATGTCTGCATACTTTAATATAGAGGCAATATTGTGATTGATTGTTTACCATTTAAAATTCAATTTTCCAAAGTTTCTCCATAATATTCCAGATATACGTGGCACATAACATGTGTAGATCGTGTATCTTTCAATGTTATTGAGGTCCTTATGTGTGAGCGGTAGTTAGCGGATCGAATAATATCATATTTTATATCATAAAAATCGTCTGCTTCTCAAGTTTGCTGATCCATATATGAAGCAAATTGACTGAAAGGCACATACTGAAACAGGGGATCAGCCAACAAAAGTCAAGACCGGGAAACTGTTCCGTCTTTGAGTGATCAGATACCCTTGGTAGTCATGGTGATTGATATTGTTACAACACCTGTATGTTCTCATTAAGATGCGCATAACCAGGTGACGGTGACTATCATTGGGTCAAAGAAATGCTCGCGTTAATCGTCCATCTTTTCATAGGTCCATGCTTAAATCAAGGTTCCCCAGAGCTATCTACCCTTTTTGGAAAAATTGGTGATGCCGAAAAAATGTCTCTGCCGGGAATCGAACCCGGGCCCCCAGCTTTGAACGCCGGTGCCTTAACCACTAGACCACAGAGACGGGTTAGTGGCTAGGGCGACCCCGATCCAATTGACCGTCAGATAGACAGATTTTCGACACCATACCAATTATAATTTCCTTTGTCGGGTGAAGGTGGGTTTTGAACAATGACAAGCTTGCTTTGATACAGTACACGTATGGGAGAAAGTATACAAATGTGTGAAGTTATACATGTACTACAGCTTTGGCAACTATATATATATAAATTATTATCCAATTGAGCAAATTTATTACCCAATTATTAGTTTTTATTCCCCAATTTGGACAGATTTTAACCAATAGTCGTATGGACAGTAATGGTTAAAAACTGGGCCTTTTTTGCCCAACCTTTTTAAGAGTGTACAAACTGACTGGAACAATCGAAGGGATCAAAGTTGTGTAGGTGACAGAAACACCACAGTCAAAGTTATTATAAACTTGTGTAACAATGTAGGTTAACTATGTCAAAAGGTCGGAATATGAATGGCCGGACGATCGCAATAGAGGCCATGCACGAAATGAATCGGTACTCCTGGTACTTATATGCTACTAGTCACACCAACGAATCCGATTCAAAACCGACCGATAATAATGCCATTGGAAATAACGTAATAGATTTGATCGGTTTAGAATCGGTTTCGTTGGCGGGTGTAACTGCATGTCCCAAAATCTTCCACGGAATGCCAGAATTTCATAACGGCTATGTAGACCGAAAGTATGTAATTGAGGGCGAAGTTAGATCAGTTTAGAGCAGTTTCCGAGAAATTAGTCAATTCAAAGTTATCCCCATATTGAAATTGACAAAACAAAAGTATTAAATGAGACATCATAATTAAAATGATACGAAAATGGACAACCCGCATTCGATATACGTCAGGCGTTCGTCGGCATTGGTCATATACAGATCATGCAGATAGTGTGCATTTGAACTTCAGGGGAAAATGGGAGGAAGGGCGTGATACGATCAAAGCACTTTTCAACAGCAAAATCTTGATACCATTCCCATGAAATAATACAGACTAGGACACACAAGGACAAATTAAGTGGGGTTTTCGATGGGGAATATCTATAGAGGGGCGTTAAAGTGCCCCATAATGTTCAGCGAAGATTAATCAGATTGGCATATAGGGGCGGACGGGAAAGTATGAATATGTTGTTGGTCAGTTTGTAACGAAGTGATTGACTTGTTGCCCTTATCCCAAAGTGAAAGGGGGGGGGGGGCGATTACAGCTCAGTTGGTATAAGAGCGTCGATCACCCAATCAAGGCTGGTTCGAAATTTAAGTTAACTCTCTCTTTTCAAGGTATGAACAGTCATTATTATAACAGATCACTTGGAGAGGAGGAGCAGCTTACGGTCCATGCGTGTTTACTATTAAAAACAGCCATTCGTGTTTTTTTTTTTTTTTTTGTGTTTTTTTTAGATAGCACCACCACCGTAAGCCCCCTCATCCGTCCACCTGGATATTAGAGTGGGGGGGGGGGTGCCCCCTTACAGAATGTTGATAACACTCTTTTTTCTTTGTTGTCTGAAACTATTTCCCCCTCCTGAAGACGTATTCCAGGCTGCCCCCCCCCCCCCCCTCCTTTGACATGATCATGTTGATCCACTTCGAAAATAGGATAATGTCCTCCACATTAAAGTATTGGCTTTTTAGTCTTGTTGCCCCTGTCATGCCTGTGTAAATGTCCTCTTAAATTAAAAAAATATGTATATATGTAGTGCATATGGGTTAAGGCCCCGTCCCGCCCCTTGAAACACATGAAAAAGGTCACGAGCAATAATCGGAATAATACGATAGAGAAGTAATCTGATAAAGTAAAAAGCGGGCACCATGTTGTGAGTAGACGCTAGTAGGATGAACTCGTATATATCAGAAAACAAAGTTAATGGGCTAATCAAGTTTATATCTTCGAAATACTTTGAGAAACATTTTCATTGTATTCAAAATTTTAAACGAAAACATGATCTCAGCACGAAGCAGCATTACATTTACCATGTTTACTTTACATTTCGTGGATAATATTGCTTGCTTTCCTACCCTCTTAACATGGGCAGGACTAGTGCTCAAAAAGAAATATTCTGAAGATTTTCCAAAGTATAACATCTTGACCTTTTAACATTAATCTATCTTATATGTATTAATATCACTTCTTTCTGCAGAGCTGATTTAATTACACTTTTACAATAATTTTTTTGTTATTATTCGTTTTCATTTTTTAACACTTCAATTTTAGGTCCATTTGATTGTTACAATTTTATTTTAATGAGCTTTCTCCAATCAATTGCAATCCTTAGAACTTGCCAGAAGAGTAAACAGCACAATATGACCTTATAATGTATCTCGATTGATAGTCTAGCATTGTTATTTTAATGTCATTTTATTAATTCTATTTATTGTATTGTTTAATTATATACATGTACATTGTTTTTACTTTATAAATATGATATTATGAGTCTGCGGATTTTTGTCCGAATAAAACAATAAAACCAGAATTGAATTGAATTGAAAAAGTTAGAAAGGGTGGATTGAAAGGGGACGTTCAGAAGGCCCGTAGCTACTTTCCCCGTCAAAATATTCTGACTAGCAAGCAAGCAAGCAAAAAAGAAAGAAAAATCATCAACACTTTGTCTGGGGCACTCCACAGCCTCTGCCCCCCCCCCCTCTGCCCCGCTCAAATACGCTACTGCATGTTACAAATACATAATCATGATTATCATGTATCGGATCTCCAAATCATATCACATACGATACAGTCGACAAATTGAAAATAAATCAACAAATCATGTAAAAAAAATATGTAGAATGCTGCAAGGACAAAATAGACCAAAAATCCGTTTAAGCGTTGGGATCATGGCGAAGTCATTGTACTTTATTTCTATTGCAGGTCTCTGTGTCACACGACTTGTTTATAAATACATGTAGACCAGTTTGAAAATAATAATGATCTATTGAAATGCCCATATCCCATCGTTTTGATTGAGAGTTTATTGTTTCAATCCGATGTAAATAAAAATGTAACAATTGTAACTTGGATCGGGGGCCCTGTATAAACATGGCCATGCAATGAAAATTATAGGAAGATAAATCTTTTAACAAAATATCCTAATTGATATACATACAGTACATGGACGTATATATGTGACATTTCGTCTCCCTCTTTTTATACTGCTACTACTGTACATGGTAAACGCTGTATATGTTTTAACAACGCTGTTTGCGAATGAACTTAACAGTAACTGTTGTTAAACAGATTTAACAGGTGTTTAAATCGTAAAAAACAAATTCGATTTTTTAAATATCATATTCAACGAATTAGTCAACATGACAACTGTAAAGTTCACCTACAGTAAGCATTCATGTATAAATATATATATATAAACGGCGATTTTACAGACAGGTGTATGTTTGTGAAATGTTTAATAACTTTTTTTATTCCGCGTTCGAATTATTCCATCTTTATTTATTTTCAGTGATATGCTCATTTGATTATTTTTTATTTATTTTATTTAATTGTAGGCAGGGTAAACTGGGGCTCTAATAATCCCAGGTAGGCCTAACCTCTCCGCCCCTTGTATGTAAACAGCTGATGACTTCGACATTATGGCCCGTATTCTGAAGTCAGGTTTAACTTAGACCATGGTCTAACTCTGTGCTAAAGTTATGGGAAGCCAAAAGTGTCAAAATTTTTATCAAGTTGTATGTTTCTTATCTTATGTTTACTGTGCTCTTTCCTGATTCATCGATGGTGAAGACAATCATCTATTTATACTTCCTAATCCTAGACAATTATGAATGACTTGAGAGCCAAATGAGCTGAAATATGATATCTCTACTGTTAGTGATTTATGAAACAAGTGGCTATCCATACTTAAACCACAACTTTAAACCTGAGTTTAAGTTAAACCCGACTTCAGAATACGGGCCTTTATCTTTAACTATCGCAAGATAGGGTGACATATAAAATCCAGACTATAAGTGTAATAATATCTAATCAATTACTATTTAACCATCATTTACCATTTAACCACATACACAAATACAAAAGTGACCAAATCAATTGACATGGAAGTCGTGGTTTAACTGGCTTTGCAACCATTTGGGATATCTTTCTTTTTTTATTATTTGTCCATGATTGTTTTGTGCAAGAGCTGGCTGTTTTCAGCATGGTGTAAATAAAATAGAAGCATAGTATATTAATCAATGAAATACGACATGTTTCATGTTACAAAATTGTAATAGGTCCATTAATATTTTCTTGGAGTTAATAGGACTTAGATCGATTACCGATTATTTAGTTTTGTCATTTTTATTTCATGGGCTCTCTCATTGTATGCGCCGACATGCGCTGAAATTTAAAATGCGTAACAAAGTAACAATGACCCATGAGGCGTATTTTATTGTGAACAATATATGGGGGTCATAGAACTATAAAATCGTATAATATACATGTCCTAACTAGAGAATAAATATATCGGAGTTATTGCACTCTAAAAACCCATGTTTACCCATTATTGGGTAAAATGGGAACATGCTTGTTCGCTGGGTACAAATACATTGTAAATTTTACGCAATGTTGCGTTGAAAGTTACCCTTAAAACATGCATTTTGCCAATATGGGGGAAAATTACCCAACGAACATGCATGTTCCCTTTCTACCCAATATTGGGTAAATTTTTACTCAATCTTGTTTAGAGTGTGGAAAAGATAGAGTTCATACACGAGGTGCTGTCATGAAAATGACTGTCGGGGGGGGGGTGGAAGGGGCGTATTTTTAGTATAAAATGGGGGAGGGGGGTCATTCATCTCAGCTCTTGCGGATTAGGCCTACTCAGACGATATGGATATATACCCAACTTTGTTAGACGGGTTTCTTTCTAATCCCTTGGTACTATCTCATGTCCACTCTATAATACAAAATTACACATTACATTTTTTTATATTTGATACAGAGCCCCTTCGCGACTGCTTATGACTTGGCATGACTTTCATAGTGATTTTCAGAGTTTAAAAGTAAATCAGGTGTGTCCCGATCCGTGTAAGGTTCGAGAGGAGATAGAGAGTTATTAAATGGAAGTCACCCAGTCATGTAGGGCGGTCCATCGACTCTTATATCAACATCAACATGATCAGCACAGCTGGGAGAATTCACTCGCCTTTCAATGCACAATAATGCTCAAGGAATTGTCAAGGACATCGCGTCTATTGTCAAAGTCAAACTGGTCTGTAGCTCTACAACGACTTAATCACAAGCACGTGATCAAAGTTCACCCTTTACAAAAAGTCGAAAAAGAATAGTTACCACGGCAACTCTCCAAATTCACGAAAATAATGACAATGCTTAACGTGCAGGCAAAACATGATGATCCTCATTTTCAATTAGCAGTATGTTTATAATGGTTTATACCACGGCAATTATAGGCCTACCATTAAGAGTTATCCTATCCAGGATTTCATGAACGGGGGGGGGGGGGGGGGGGGGTCGAAATTGATTTTGTTTTGTAGATTTTTTTAGAGAAAGTAAATTTATTTGCTGAATATTTTGAAGAATAATAGAAAGAGAAAAGAAGTAACCCTATACCGGTGCGTTGGCTCATTATTTTGGTAAAGCGTTTTTACGTCCTGGTCGCGTCAGACCAAAATACCCTAAAAGATGGGAGTTGCTACCTGATTGGCGTTCAACAATATTCAGGGGATGGCGATCTGGTGCTGCATAGTGGCTCCTAGGCCCACGATCAATGGGCAAGATTAATTTTCGGAGTAGTTCTAGATGTCAGATATTTATTTCGAACAATAACAATAAAATATGGATTTTATTTTTTTTTTTTTTTCATTATTAAAGGACATAATTCCTCTCCCACAAAAGGGGGTAGAAGAAAAAAAATACAATTCTCGTTCCGAAAGTATCAAGGCCAGATAAATATGTCGCGTATACTCTTCTATGTCCGCACTTTCTCGCAAGTTGAACTCGAGATACACCCCCCTTTCAATAGTTGCCCTTCATGGCAAATTCAGGATGTTTTCTCTTTGCTTTGATTTGACAGTGAGACTTCCCATTAAATTCACTGTCTGTCATGACCTTTGCACAGGAAGAGGAAGTCGTGGTTTCCAAGAGGGAAGGGAAGACCATAGAACATGAATTGTTCTTTGGCAAAGTGGTTAAGAGACAAGAGCTGTATCATGTACACGCCCTGATATAAATATTATTGTATACATTGTTTTACGACATACGAAAAACAATAGGGATCTTTTACAAACGAACATAGTTACGTACTTCCCAAAATGATCGAAAAGGCCGTCACTTATATTTTCCATACTAATTTCCAGCCAAGGAAAATATATCCTTAAGAAAGTGGAACTACTCCAAAACAAATATTATTATGGAGCAAACTTACTTGAATCAAGGGCAGACTATATCCGGTGATTGAAAATACAGCCGTGTGATAACGCGGATACCCGTATGATAATACGGATTATCGAAGAATAATACGCCGGATAACCGAATAACAATACGGATAATCGAAAGCTAATATTGAAAAGGATATCACCATGGGTAATAGCAGAAGTGGACCCCCCCCCCCGAGAGCTATCAAAAAAGTTTTAGTGGAAAATGTCTTGCATAATATGTGAGTGATGCAAGTGAAGATCTTTTTTCTATGTTTTTTGTTGTTGTCATTATTCCCCCTGAAAAATGATGCCCCCGTGCCCTCCTGGGAAAATCCGAGATCCGCCCTGATAAAAGTACAGATTAAATGATTAACAGGAAAAATGCGACTATAATACATAATAGATAAGAAATAATGCAAATGGATTTACAAATTGATTGATACACATTGAAAGGTTTTTAACCTTACATTTTTATGAAGGATGTATAGGCCTACATGCACGCATATATGGGATTTCGTTCCATTGTGAGTATGAGGTGTCGTGGCCGATTCGTTTGAGGCGCCTGGCTATACATGTAAAGTCCGGGGTTCGATCCCCGGCCGCGGCACCTATATATGCCAGTGAGCAAGGCATTTAATCGCCAATGCTCTTTTATCCTGCTTTCAAATAAATGGAAATGCTATTTGCATTATTGGTAACTAGGTGTGCACTTGTTTAAATAAAAATTATGAGAGAAACGTCACTCCGTCGCCACAAAGTAACAAATTGACGTTTTTTGTTTTTGAAAGTTTAAAAGAATTACAAACCAGTTCATTTTCATGCTTGTTTGACTGACTTCAAAGACTTGGGAATTATTAGATATCTACATGAGTAAAGGGGACTAATCCTATATGGGCAAACCATCCCCTAGATTAAACCCAACAACTATTGTTGATTACATTGAAATATAAGTAAAAACTGTAGTAATCCACAATGAATTATTTACACAGGACAAGAGACATAAGATCCCCCCAGAAATTATGAAAAAGTAAGAAACATTGTTGCATATTCAATCCGCCCTTGCGCCCCAACATTTTCTTATGCCCTCCACTTGCCCCCCCCCCCCCCACACTTTGAAAACCCTGGTGCCGCTATCGGAAACACGAGAGAGCAATATTGAAGCCAATGCATGAAAGTCGTCTCCATAAGATCACCATGACAACGAAAAAAATAAATAAAAGGTATTCACATATTCCGCAACAGATGGCGCTAACCCTTTCTTGACTGTTGATCTGTTCACATAGATAGTAGGTCCATGCTCTCATCATGGACCTTCTAAAACCGTGCTCTCATAGAGATTTAATGCTATTATTTATGTTGAGGTTATAT
The DNA here is from genome assembly GCF_037042905.1 of Lytechinus pictus. NCBI lineage: Eukaryota > Metazoa > Echinodermata > Echinoidea > Temnopleuroida > Toxopneustidae > Lytechinus > Lytechinus pictus. The sequence goes on along the minus strand of NC_087261.1, from coordinate 14,739,506 downwards.
AGCATGTAGTAGGTCCATGGTTATAAAAAACCTTGGTCTGTGTGTGAGGGTGTGTGTGTGTGTAATTGGGTTTTGTCAGACGTGTATCAATCAGATATGATTATTTACGTCTGGGACCGACCTTAAACGTCACCACCCGATAGACGTGACCGGGGTTCGAACCTCAAACCTCTGCATCAATCTGTAACTTTCCACACCAAGCTCGGATTACAGGTGCGCGCCACTTGGGACGCCCAGTTATCTGGACCCGTGGAAGGGTATTTTGTACATGCGATGGATCGGGGATCCAATGATTCCTTCAACGTTACGACACACTTCATTGAGCAAGGCATTCAAGTTCAGTGTTCTGTTATCATAATAGCACACAATGTGGTCGGTCTTTTTTTAAACAAAAGCCTGCTTCTCAATTTGTCGACGTACCAGCCATAACGAATTGCAAAATTATTTGACCTCTTATTTAAGCCGTGTTTATATAGCTCCATGGTCTAGATGATGTAGCCATATAGGCCTATATAATGACAAAAAATAGGCTTACAAGATATCACAATTGAGAAAACACATTGCTATTTTGATTGTCTGCCTTTATAAATAATAATGTTTTAACTAATAACAAACTTGATTGGAATTGAAATGGGATAATTTGCAGGTTAAGTGACACATTTTGTTTCTGCTTCAATATGATTGACTGCCAAAGGAAATTGGCAGCTTTATTTTTCGCTGCATTAACGCCAGGCTGGTACGATCAATTAGATACATGGCATTGGAAACATTTTACATCTAAGTTAATCTGTCAAAATGGCTGAATGTTTAAACAACATAAATTACTCTTGGGTCTTTTTGGTTAAAGTGGAGACGATAGCGAGTTTTCGCAACCACTAAACAGACGCTTTCATGGCACGTTGAAAATCTATTGAAAATGCCCGTCAAAACAATGAACGGCTTAGAAGTCATTGTCGAAAAATAGTGAACCGGAACAGCGGATCATCCTGAGATTCGGAGCTGATGAAAAACTGCAAAGATGTCGTTTGTCCAGAGTCCAGGACGACACTGCTGTTTTGGTTCAACAACTTTCGACAAAGACTGCTTTGTAATGAACGGCTTTTAACAATAGATTCTCAACGTTCCAGAAAGCGTCTGTGTAGTATTTGCGAAAACTCCCTCCTGGCTGAGCGGGGATTCGAACTCACAACCTCACAGTCACGAGTCCAATGCTCTAATCACTAGACCACATGACTTGACTGTGAAACTGACGACGTTGGCACGTTGGCGAACTATGTGCCGTTTGGTTGATATTTTGACAAACACAGCCGTGAATTTTAACCAGAAAAACGATAAGTGTGAGATTAGGAATTGCACGTTGCAAAGTTCGTATTTTAAATCGTCAGATTGGCGATCAAAGTTCCAAATCTCGTGACGAAGCAGTCTACTAAACGACGAATTCAACAATATTCTGAGAGCTGGTCAAACAGTTAACTAAGAACGGACCCTCCCCCCCCCCAAAAAAAAAAAAAAAAAAAAAAAAAATCATACAGCCAAGGATCATTTTAAGAATAATTGAAAAATGAAGGATATTTGAAAAACATAATGTAACTTACCCCAATTCTCTTAGATTGAAGAGAGACTGTTTCACTGCAAATTCTATAAATCAGGTATCTGGATTACGCACCACACGGTAAATAATTATAAACGAGTCTTTAACAGGCAAGATTGAGCAGATCTATTTCAGTAATACAGCTTTTCAGTTGCAGCATGTGAAATTGAATTCTCGGCATCATCGTTAGATAGATAGACGAGCATTGAAATAAAGTATGATAGTACTAAGAAGATGGGCAAACACGAGGAAGAGAAGGAGGACGATGAAAAAGAAAAGGAGAGATGAGAAGGTGAAGAAAGATATGGAAACCACGAAAGGGATGACGATGGAGAGACATTTGAAAATGAAAGGGATACTCTTGATTAGGAGTGGAATGTAAGGTAGAAAGTGTTTTAAGAGTGACGTCCCAATGCGTGCCGAGTGTGTGAGGTACGCGTATATTGATGAAAGCGTTTTGATGGAAGGGAGATAAGGGGTGGAAGAAAGGATGGATGATAGCATAGATAATGATACTGAGTAGAGAACGGGTAGCACGGCTTTGAAAGATGCCATGAGCGGGGAGAGGACAAAGGCAAGTTGTATTGTGTAGTATTTGATGGTCGATGTCCAGGATGGTGCCAATGACGATGCCAGGAATGGCAACCATGACGGTTTTGATGATGACTTCGCCCAGAATCTTATAAATGATGACGTCGACGACGATAATGATGAAAGTGATGCTGTTATTTTCGTGTAAGTCGATCTCGCTGGCAATGGAGTCGATAAGGACTTCAACGACGCCGGTAGTGAATATGGCATAATTGAGTGCAACCTTGATGACCATGAAGACGTAAACGAGCTAGCTGTTGATGACGGCTTGATAGGACCACATGATAAATGAAGAGCGGGAAGCGTATAGGGTGAAATAATTGATGACAGCAACGATGTCCTCAGTGATGTAAATGACGTATTTATGGGCAGAATCAATGGAAGTACGGAAGCTATTAGAGTGACGCAACGTTTCAGTGACGAAAACGACATCCATGATGGCACAGGTGATGATGCACGCTCGTGAATGATGAATGATGACGAAGACTGTGTGAACAGTGACGTCATCGTAGGAACACGGATTCTGATCGAGAATAGCCACAGACAAAATGGTAGAAAGTGACGACTGAACGAAAAGACGCAAAATACAAGGAGAATTGTGAGGAAAGTTATTATAATCGAAGCGAAAATAAATGAAAACATGATGCTGAACATGAAAAAAGATGAAAACAAAACAGAAAAGGTAATTGTCAGGAGATTACCAAGCACAACCATAGAAAAAAGAAACATTGATAGGCGACACGATGTCAGGGCCACGTGGATACAGCAAGATGAAAACGCAGTGACATACGAATGTACTTTACGACATAAAAATGAGACGCATCTGAATGGGAAGGAAAAGAGCAACGGTCTTACAAGAAAATGAATACATAGAACTACGCAAGATTGGAGAGGTTTTGAGGATGAGATGGATGGAGGGTGAGATGGGGATGGCAGTCGAGTGACACGTGTAACCTTGGCAACGCGTCGATGACGGACACGTTGACATGATCGTGGTGACGAAATTGACGCGTTATTGAGAGTGGAACGACGGGTGGGGGAAGAAGCTGTAACATGCTTGACGGATATGTATGATGGTGACGACGACGACGATGATGATGATGTCGATCGTGACGGTGATGGTGACTTCGACAAAAGCAATTCTCGCTCAACCTGCCGAGGGCTTCGAAATCGACCCAAAGCCTTGCCTTGAATTCTGACAGATTTGAAAGGTTTCCAGCTCCATTTCGTTTTTAAATACCCTGCAGCCTTGAGCATTAAAGAATATGCCCTTTGAAATGAAAGACCACGGCCATGACGGCGGATAACCGACAGGAATGCTTGAAATGTGAAATAGGGTAGCGAAATTGCTATGATCAACGCAGAGAGAAGCACCGTCGACAATGCGATGAAAGCGGAAGTAAGGGTGTAAAACGCAAAATGAAATAATATCTGTGTTATGCAAAAGAATAAAGGGAAAGCGAGCGGAAAGAAAGACAGAAGGAGAGAACGAAACATGATGACCGATCTAAGAGAATGACCCAGATGAAAAGGATATATTTCATAAGGGCGAATGACGAAAGACAGAAAAAAAAAGTTACGTAACTTTATATCGGGAAGCTCAAAATCACGACATCGCATTCGATCTGGGTACAAGGTTGTTATTATCTTTTTGTCATTCAAAGACAAATTATTCATAGTAACTATAATCCCTATAGGTTGGACACACGGACCCATGCATGGATATTTTACAAAGTCATCGCCTTAATTTTCATTTAACTATACTGGTTACATATGTAGCACAGGTCTTGTTAAAAGAATACTGAGCCTTGAACTTGACATGCTTGATATGTGTTGTAATTGGCATTGTTCATAAATTATGTGGAGGAAAACATAGGTAGAGTAAGATCACATTCACGCAAATACTTTCAAAATGACTGACAAAATCATATTAAAGGGATATTCCAGGCTTAAAATAATATGGTCTGTACAGATAAAGAAAAATCAGATAAACAGAACACTGAAGTTCATCAAAACCGGACAAGGAATAACAAAGTTATGACATTTTGAAGATTTACATTATTTCGACGAATCAGTCAATCTGTGCATGTCTTTATCATTATTCAATCAGCAAATTCATGATGTCAAATCCCCACTTTTTTATTATAGGAAATTACTTTTACTCAAATGTTTTCCTCCGAGAATGGATTGACAACTGATTTAATGTATTAGATATTAATTGCGGCAAATTATTTCATTATAAATGAAACGTATCATATACACACATGTATGAACATATGAAATAAGTTCTATTTCGTTTAATAAGATTAAGATCTAACAACTACATACTTATTCCTCTTTGTACAAAAGGATCATAATTTGAAGTTATAACCTACCATTTTCACAAAAAAAGCATGGTTAAAAGTCTCGGCAAGAGTTCCATATGCACGTACCGCCCAAGCAAGCAAACAAATTCACGACGAAATTGCCGACGAAATTCGCGACGTCGTGAAAAATTCACGAAGAAATTGGCGACGAAATTCATGATGTCGTGAATTTCGTCGTGAAAATCGTCGCGAATTTCACGACGGAATTGGCGACGTCGCGAATTTCGTCGTCAATATTCGCGATTTGGTCTATTTGCGATGTCCCTTCAGGGCAACCATACGTGACAACCCGATGACTCAAGCCATTTCTTTCATCTGCCTAAAAAATAATGACCATGACGGAGAGGGGTCTGTATCTGAGAGATAAATTATATCTTATCTTCCAGTCAATGGGATCATGATCAGTTACACCAATGAAACGGACTCAAACATTGACTAAAGCCATGCCTTCAGTCGGGTCGGAGTCGGCATCGTCGTTCCGACTGGGGCAGAAGAAGAAGATTGAGGGCTCATTTTATCGTCTGGTCAAACTGAGATACGTACAGGCGGGCTACATCGGAAGATTAGGAAGGAAATGCTACGCTGAATACTGTTCCAATAACGATAACTACCCGTTGTTTTCATTTTATTTCGTTGCCATTTATACATTTGATTACTGAAAGCCGCGACAAAAATAATTTGGTTTATAACAAAAATGATCCTACTAAAACTTATCAAAGAAATCACCTCAAATTACTTTTGTGATTTTTTTAAATAAATAAGTTGCAATTTGCATTTCAGATGTGCAGTGCACGACTCAATGGATCAATTAATTCATTTGTTCAAACTTGCCCATGAGCATGATGGGGTAACTCCAAACTGATCTGTTATAGATAGCTCCTTGCATGACTACTGACTGGAATTCTACCCAGGAAGTGGAGGATGTTCTCATCAGGCCATCAGATAAAAACCGATCGTGACCGGGGTAATCATAATTGTACCATTAATCCCCGGGGGCCACTTCCATTGACGAGTGCATGACGAGTGGATGCGCGACAATGGGGTCTCGAAAAGCACCCTAAACAAGTAATTTCCATATTCTGAAAATGCACCCCTTAACAAGTATTGGCGTGTGAAACCCTACCCTTAACAAGTATAGGAAACAGAACGATACTCTTGGCAAGTATTCCCTGAATTGAACCCCTAAACAAGTACAGCGATATTTTAATTGTTGTCATCACGGACGTCGGTTTTTTACTTTTACCTACAACTTTGGGTTTAGTACGACCCCACCTCCCACACCTCGCCTAAATCGTACTCTAAACACGTAGCAATGACTGTTAGGGCAAAAAGTACATCCTTTATAAGACATTTTAGTCTTATTTTTTTATACCCTCGCAAATTTGACCCTAAACACATAGCTTTCCTAGCGAAATAGATACCCTTTTTTTCATAATCTTAGTGTTTCTGACACCCTTATTACGTTACGTACGTAACGTGCCCTATCTTGAAAAAGACATCCTTTTTACGTGTTTTTTTTTTGGTCGCGCATGGTATCCACTCGTCAATGTAAATGCCCCCCCCCCCGGGCATTAATCTAAATCTCAAGCACCTTGATGATTATGTTAAACGATATCTGTATCATAAAGTGAACATTTTAAACATATTATTACATTTAAATGGCACGTTTTGATATCACGAGAACTTTATAAATCAAGGGGCACTTAATTATCTGATTATAACAAAAACACGCACTATCGCAAAAGGCGCTTACAATGGGGGCCTCCATCCATAATTCGTATGAATAGGGGCTTTTCCTCTGGTGGCGGGGTACTTTATCAGCAGTTGCCCCAATGCGACAAACAGTTTGTTGGTGTAGAGTTTTAAATGCGAGTGAAGCGAGCGAGCCTAAAATATCGACAATTGTGAAATTATTATTTTATTTTGCAATATTTTTTTTCGAAAAGAAAAGTCTTATTGGCCAGATTCGATGAAAATTATTATCATTGTACCATTAAATGGAATTTCTTCAGAAAATTAAAAACCTTTTACCCGTTCATTCAGTATATCATCGAAACAATCACAATAGATATGAGTAAAACATCAAGTCTGTAGAACCACGATACAAAATGGGAATTTATTGATTGAAATTTCTCTGCATAGCAAATGGGGCAGCTGCTTTCACTATAGACATCACAAAATCAAAATTGTGACACTAAATTGAATTTATAAAGAGGGGGAAATGATGGCCTATAGATCATTAAAATAAAAATAGGTCTACAATGCTAAAATGGGACGTAATTATAGGATTGAAAAGACGAAAGAGATGATATATCCTGACATTGATTTTTTCAATTCGACATTCTATATAAATTTCAAGGATTTTCAAACAAATTCAGATTGGCTATATGAATTGTGAACAGCCGAACATTGGAATTATTTTCAATCTAAAGGATTAACTTTTGAATCGCAAAAGATATAAATTCAAATCGTCCAGCTTTATATTTAAATCCACAAGGTTTAAATCTTAATCTGATTTTAGGCTGATCACTGTTCACAGCAGATCAGGGTCCCGCAACAAAAAGGTTAGCGATCAATCAAACATTGATTGTAATAGTTTAGTCAATGCAATCAATCGTAACAAAATATTCTAACTAAGCTTTGTATTACGGGCCCCTGAATTTGTATTAAATCCTTAGAATTATGATTCATATTTCAACATGTTTGTCTCTTAATAACTTTTACGTAGTAGTGAGAAAACCTAGCATTTTATTAATGCTTATGAGATCTTGGTAAAACATGATCATCAAATATTAAAATCCCTACAATTGCAATTCTATTTCTCCAACCCTTGGACTCGCCGACGATTACGTGTGTCACCATGTGCTGCTATAAGCACGTTATTTTTCACGAAAACACAAGATTAAACTGACACGAGTATTTGTTTAATATGTTTGTATTGATATTAAGGGGATGATAAATTATTTTAAAAGCAATTATCTGAAGTGCACAATGCTATAATACATCCCACTTAAGATTATAACAATACTGATGTCACATGACGAATGTATATAGTTATTATTGTTAAAGGTCAAGTCCACCCCAGAAAAATGTTGATTTGAATCAATAGAGAAAAATCTAACAAGCATAATGCTGAAAATTTCATCGAAATCGGATGTAAAATAAGAAAACTATGACATTTTAAAGTTTCGCTTATTTTTCACAAAACAGTTATATGCACAACTCATTGACATGCAAATGAGAGAGACGGTGATGTCCATCACTCACTATTTCTTTTGTTTTTTATTGTTTGAATTATACAATATTTCAATTTTTACCAATTTGACATTAAGGACCAACTTGACTGAACCATAAGATGTTATAACAATGGTAATACCACATGTTCAGGGAGGAATAAAACTTTGTCTCACAGGACAATGAGAAGAAAATTAGAATAATTCATATTTCATATAATAAAATACAAAAGAAATAGTGAGTGAGTGATGTCATCAATCCCCTCATTTGCATACAGACCAGGATGTGCATATAACTGTTTTGTGAAATTAAGCAAAACTTAAAAATGTTATAACTTTCTTATTTTACGTCCGATTTTGATAAAATTTTCGGTGTTATGCTTGTTAGATTTTTCTTTTATTATTCAAATAAACTTTTTGCTTGGGTGGACTTGTCCTTTAAACATTAAGTTAGATTGCAAATTCATCAAAAACCGAAAAATAAAAAAATGGGGGCGGTGATACATATGCTATTTTTTTTACATTTCACGTGATTTTGCTTTGAAATTGAGAAGTTCTCGTTGGAGGGGGATAGGAGAAAGGTCGTGTTAGTTTGAACTAAGAACTTATACTGACTGACCCGTTATATGCCACGAGATGAAGGACTAAGCATGCCCAAAATAATGATGGCCTTGAGGAGTGGGGGACTTTTCTGACGGCCCCATGGTAATGCAATTTTTCTCAAAGTTTTACTCAAAGTGCAGTGCATCAGAACCTTCAACAATTTCATGAAAAAAAACCCGCCTTCCCCCGTCGCTTCCCCTCTTTACGTGTTCACCCCTTCCCCCTCCCCCGTGAAATGATAAGTTTACACGAAGGTCTACTCCAAGTGAATTACACTAGTCGAATTCTAACATTTTGGCCCGGCATTTTGGTAACCATGCAAACTGTCTATAAATCTTCACTACTAAATCCAAATATCTTTCAATGCTTGATCTTTCTTTCTAAGTGTTAATTGCCAATCACGATGATCATAATGTAAATGAAATAAAACTGTCTTACATGTATACAAAAAAATGATAAGCCAAATTTGACATGATTGACAGCCGGTAGGGATGAGCACGAGGAGGGTGATTATGCCTATCTAGCGCATGTGTCAAGAGTTTTTTTTTTGGTCCTCGTGGGCAAAGTCCCCGCCAAAATATATACAATGTAAAGTCGGGGCTCCAGGGGCGAGGGCAGGGGGGGGGTGGGACCGCCCCTGTGATTTTTCAAGTGGAGAATTGAAAAAAAAGAGTAAGATTTTGCACTGCATGCCCCAGTCAGCTGTATGGGGGTTCTTGTCAATGTAATACAGATGATGATGATGATAACAATAAGAATAATAATAATAATGATAAATGATAATAATAATGATAATAATAATAATGGTCATAATAATAATAGTAATAATAATAATAATAATGATAATGATAATAATAATAATAATAATAATGGTAATAATATTAATATTAATAATGATGATGATAATAATAATAATAATGATAATAATAATAATAACAATAATAATAATAATAATAATAATGATAATAATAATAATGAATTATCTGTGTTACGCCCCTGATAAATTGGCAATCCATACATGGAAATGTGGACCTTGAAACATAGCTGTGAATATGTGACGTATTACATGTACATTTTAAGTCACATGCATAATTATCATGTTTGCAAATATTGTGAAGACTATGTAGGGATTAAAGGACAAAGAGAGAGAGAGAGAGGGGGGGGGAGAAAAATTGAAATTGGGGGAGGGGCCAAGGATTGGGAAGGACGGTAGAGGAAAAAACAAATGAAATATCAGCAGTTTAAAGTCAAGTTCGAAATTGAAGGATGGTACTTAAAAATTTGCCCACCTCCATGATAACTTCCTTTTGCATCACTCTATTGCATTTACCCCAATTAAATCAGATAGATTGAACGAAAAACGAGGTAATTTCTAAGGGAAGTGAAGATGATAGGTTAAAAGTAGCGCGGTCAATATTGATACAAAATCATGATATCAGAAGCATAAAAAGGAAATAAGTGGATAGAATTAAGCAGAAAAGGACACAAGAGGGAGGGTACAACAGCCAGCTAGACCAACATATATCTAAGAGAGAATAACAACAACCATATTGCACCTTTCCTCTCTATCCCTTCGATCATCTCCTTTTTTGAAGGATAACTATGATATCCTTCACCTCTTTTCCCTCTCCATGTTTTACTTTGCCCCCCCCCCTCCGGATTTTTTTTTCTGCTTCAGCTAGTTTATCCTCTTTAATTCGATGTTTTCGCTTTCCTTGATATAAAATTCAGTCAGCCTAATGGATAAGTATATTGTTGTTGTTGTTGTTGTTGCGTGTTTATCATTAATTTTGAAACAACAACACTAACAACATAATCCTTTGTTGCCTCTGATCATGATTATTGTCAATAATTATTATTCTTTTTAAAGTAAGTTGGGTCGGCCGTTTAATAAGGATATTTTTTTCCTCTTTGGCTGCTTCCCTCTCAATGCTTTTTTGTAAACTTTTATGTATTTGATGTTATCTATTCTTTGTTCCCATGTATTTTATCACAATTAATAATATGTTCATTATTATGCATAGAGCAAAATAAACTTGAATTGAAAGTTAAGAGAGTATTTCACATTGACAAGTAGATTAATATGTAAACTTCCATTTGATGGACAATTAGATAAAAATATATAATCAATAAAGAATCGTTTATTTTCCTTTCAAGGAGTCCCCCTTTCTATTTCATTCGGTATTATAGGTATACTTGCGGCATGCATGTATAGTAACAGAAATGAATACAGAATATTGCAAAATTGCTTAACAAACTTTAAATGTTTGACGTGCAAGAATGAGCTATATACTTATTAACCCCGACATCACTTAAAGGGGTCACAAGTCTAAAAATAGTCCCATAACTGCTGTCAAGCAAAGGTTGATGGGAAAGCTAAGCAAATATACTAATAAACTGTAAGAACGTTTTGGCAGTACAGTGCCATGTCGGCATAGGCGGCGGAAGCGGGGGGGGGGACCGGGGGGACCTGTACCCCCTAAATATGAGGTGGGGGGGGGGGACGATCCCCCTTAAAAAAAATGGATAACCTTTTTTTTTTTTGCTTGTCAAAAAAAAATTCTGGCCCCCCCTAAATTTTTGGGATTCCGCCGCCAATACATGTCGGGACTTAAAACCTTGGCGGGTCCAGGATTTTATATATATTTTTTTTTACTTGTGAGGGGGGGTGTGTTGGACGTCGAGCATCTCGCAATGAATTTCTGAATACGTCAACAACTGGAGCTTTGTAGAGGGGGCAAGGGGCTGACCCCATCTACCGATGCATTTACAATTGAGTAAAAAAAAAAGGGAGAAAAATTAGGGGGGAAAATCAGTAGTTTGGGGCATAGGTAAATAGTGTGCATAATGATTGTCCTTGGTCCCGTCTTACAAAGAGTTCCGATTGATTCGGTCAACCTCAAGTCCTCAACTGTATGGATATCCATCATTGTCATAATTTTCCTTAAAAATATTTTGCACGAAGTTGTTTTGTGAACAAAGAGGAGCACATCAAATTGTCAAGACAATGATGAATGTATGAGTGTACATCATATTTAGAAAACATATTGAACAAGCATGCACTTTAGATGTGGGCGTTGCTGGCTTTCCATATAGTTGCGGTTGATCATCATCAGTCGCAAATCTTTGTAAGACAGGCCCCAGAGATGCTTTCTTATGCCAATGATAAATTAGAAAAAAATTACTCTCGAATCAATCAATCAATCAATGAATAAATGAATCAATCAATCAGGTATTCAGTCAATCAATCAATCAATCAATCAACCAACCAATCAATCAATCGCAACTCTTTGTAAGACAGGCCCCAGAGATGCCTTATGTCCAAAATAAATTAGAAAAAAATTACTCTCCAATCTCATCAAGTAATCAATCAATCAATCAGTCAATCAATCAATCAATCGATCATGCATTCAGTCAGTCAATCAATCAATCAATCAATCAGTCAATCAGTCAGTCAATCAATCAATCAATCAGTCAGTCAATCAATCAATCAATCGAAAAATCATTCATCAATCAATCATCTGGGAATGAACAATAAATGAAGAAAATCACTCGCCAATATCATTCATCAATATTAATCAACAAGGAATGAAATCAATTCAGAACTCATTCATCAATCAATCATCTGGGAATGAACAATAAGTTAAGAAAATCACTCGTCAGTATCATTCATCAATATTAATCAACAAGGAATTAAATCAATTCAGAACTCATTCATCAATCAATCAATTTGGAATGAACAATCAATTGAGAAAATCACTCGCCAATATCATTTATCAATATTAATCAACAAGAAATTAAATCAATTCAGAAACCAATCAGGCCTAAATGAGAATGAGGGTAACCACTATTGGACAGACATCCCAACATAAACACGGAACAAGGGGCACTTTGCAGTAACACTGTCCATCAAAAAAACGTGAACATAAACACAAATAGTGTTACTGAAACGGTCCCTTGCAGCAAAAAAGGACGTAAAGACTACACAGTAATAAAATGGCACATGTTTAAGTTTGTCAATCTAAACTTTTAAACAAGTTGTTTAAACTGTTTTTGTAATTGTTAAAACTTTTTAAACAACTTGTTTAAAAGTTTAAATTGTTGTTTAAAAATTTTTAAACAATAGTTGTCAGAGATAACGGGCTTGAACAACGTGCTTAAAATTTTAAACAGCATTTTTACAGTGTATCGACTGTGGGCTAATGATGATGAAAGTCTGTCCAACCACATTTTGGGGGGAGAACCAAGGAATTTAAAGCACACTGACAAATAAGGCAAAAACAAGACATTTTGTTTTCCTCATAAAAGGCTTTTCTTTTTTCCCCAGATGCCTGGCTTCATCGCTTAAGTACAAGAAAAAGATGACAATCATAGATATAACAAGTAATACCCATTTCAGTTCAGAATCTGATCAGGATCGATATTTAGAAAAATAGCAATAAAACAAGCTGCTGCAAAAAGACTAAATGAAAAAAAAAATAGCTACATGAACAAAATAAAACAGTTAAAAAGGGTTCTCAAAACTTCAATGTGGAGTGGTGATTAATTCTACTCAATGTTGATACTGGCGATTGTTAGTATACCTGCATAGTGGAATCTAAATTTCTACACATTATCAGCTTTCTAATGGCCAATTTGCAAGTGTCTCGGTTTGAAATACATTCACATTTAAGTTGGGCCGACTTTCAAACAAAAACAAAAATAGATGACTTGTGAAACCGTATATATTAAATGTGCTTCAATAGACCATTTTTCGAAAAAATTTCCAACACATGTTAAATGTCGTATCATCATACAGCAATATTCAACAATTGTGAATAGCATACCATGGGCGATGCATGGGTAGGTGAGCATTTTTTAATATATTCATAATGACCCTGAATGCATGCAATATAGCTTTCTGGCCAGTGAAATGCAATTACATGTGTATAAGGTGATTGAAATCATATGTAGCTAGGTACATGTAGCTTATATGTAGTAATACAATAAGTAAAATGGTGTATTGTTTTGATATAAAAGGGTTTGACTCGATAGATCTCAATTCAGCTTTCTGTGTAGTCGGGAATGGTTGCATGAATATATCCAAACAGATGCTCTGCTAAGGCCAGGGTTATCGTTTTGCACCATCGGTAATGTTTACAGACTTCTTATTAAAAGTCAATTTCACCCCAGGAAAATGTTGATTTGAATCAATAGAGAAAAATAAAACAAACATGCTAAAAATTTCATCAAAGTCGGATGTAAAATAAGAAAGTTACAATATTTTTAATTTTCGCTTATTTCTCACAAAAAGATTATATGCACAACTCGGTGACATGCAAATGAGAGAGTCGATGATGTTCCTCACTATTTCTTTTATTTATTATTTGAGCTGTACAATATTCAAATTTATTCAGATTGGACAATAAGGACCAACATGACTGAACCATAAAATGTTAATAATGGTAATTCCACATATTCAGGGGAAACAAAATTTTGTTTCACATGACAATGAAAAGAAAATTTGATATTTCGTATGATCAAATCCAAAGAAATAATAGTGGGTGACGTCATCAGTCCCCGCATTTGCATACCAACGACGATGTGCATATAACTGTTCTGTGAAAGTAAGCAAAACTTATAAATGTCGTAACTTTCTTATTTTACATCCGATTTGATGAAATTTTCTGTGTTATGCTTGTTGGACTTTTCTCTTTTATTCAAATCCACTTTTTGTTTGGTTGGACTTGTCCTTTAAAAAAGTGTTATAGTGCTATAAATTATAATAATCTATAAAGCAAGATGATTTTATGTTTTGCGGCATAGCTGGACTATAGGTCACACATATCAGGTTTAAATTCCTGCCTTTTCCAAGGCAACAATATATATTTGCCACACTCAACCCAGGTAAGGTAAATGGGTAACCAGCAATAATTTGTTCCTTGAAATACTGAAGTGCTATGTTGGCATTCATGCTCGATTCGGGGTAACAATAAGCAGTGCTTAGAAACATTTGAATAAAGTGCTCTTAAAATGTTGCATATTACCAATAGCATTTGTAGGCGACATGCAACTGACTTTGTCTGAATGTACTCTCCTTATCCATTCAATTGGGTTTGCAGACAATAGGAACATTCACAAGCAGTAAAAAGGTGTGATTTGAAAACCACCTCTGAAGTATGATCCAAAGATCGTCATTTGTTTTTTAACATGTGATCCCTAAAAGCTATAAATCATTAACAGTGATTAAAATCCATCACTATTTGGTCAATGAGAATGAGACTAAATATAAATTGGAAAATGATCTACATGAATTGTAAGGGGAGCCAGAAATAGTCTGTACTGTATTCTGCATTATACTTACAAAGTGGAGACATTATTTATTTGGTCATTTTAAGGCTTATATGCATCACTTCCATCACAAAATTCTACATAATTTATGTTCAGATGCTCTGTTTTGAATATTTCACCTACAAGTGAGATTCACTTATCAATTTAACGATTTCCACCAGGGACAATTGTGCAGGTACGTCATTAGAAAGGCAATTGTCAAATTGATAGTTAAATAAAGCGACAACGAACTGGATATCTTGTTTTTTTCTTAAGATATTTTAAGATTTTAGCTTATTGATATATTGTATATGACATAACTGCAGTAGTTTCCCCGATTTCTTGAGCCCATTCTCACCTAACTTTTAAATTCAGTATTTGGCAAATTGAAGCACATGAAAAAAAAATGAACACAAAACTAAATCATGAAAACAACTGAAGTTTAAATTCAAGAAAAATGATTGTATGCCAAAATACTGGCTCATACAGCCACCTTGAAAGTCTTTCATAAGCAATATATTTTTACTTTTAAAAAATGCCATAATTCCCCCCAATTCATGCACTTATACACACATTTGAACTCTATAATACATTTTGATACAAAGTACAAGTCATCAAATATATATATATCAGAAATTTGCATACAATTGAATATGATTAAAATTGAAGAATATATATTGGAACATTTAAAATACAATCAAATGCATCAATCTTCATTTAATTCTGGACAAGCAATAGTAGAAACATTCTTCAAAATGATTTATCTTAAAAACCTCTTAAATATATTAACATCCTAATCTAAAGTCTTAACCTTGGCCATCCTTTAAAAATCCACAATATTCCTTTGCCTGGAGGTAAGGGGAGGGGGGATACTAATTCAGCTATCACATGGTAGTTGTTACAATGCCACTTCATGTGTCATAATGCAACCTTTATGTGAAACAGGGGCAACACTAACTTACTATTACATGTATTATCATTATAAGAACAATATACCAATCATGCAAAATATGGAAAAGTTCGCACAAACAAGCACCTATCAAATTTTATTCTTATCTTAGAATGGTACATGAACTATGTCCAGGGACACACATAGCAGCTAAATGTTGAATTTTTTTTAGAACAATGGTTGTTTCCTCTTTAGTCATTTACCCCAAATTTATTATAGTGCTGCAATAAACGAATGAACATGAAAATGGCTTATCATGAACAAGAGTTTAAATTGTGGCCAATTTGAGGAATACTATTAAACTCATTTATTCAGGCTTTCGGAAAACCGCGAGTTGCAAAATTTGGTATGGTATCCCCCATTTGACAAAAAATACACAACATGATCATCTGTGGTGTCCTTAAAAATTTGCACAATGTAAAATTTCAAAATTATCTGCTAAATATCTAACTTTCAATGCAATTTAATATCACATCAAGACTCTGGAAATAGCTTTGTGAAAATAAATAAATTCAAAATTTTGAGAGATGGAAGCCTCCCCACGCATTTCTGATATAAACATTATTTTTACGAGGCAAACTTAATACCCTCAGATAGTATCAGAGGTATTAATCTTCACTAAGTGACAACCCGATAAATGGAAGCATCTTATGACCATTATTGGAAAATAAAGAAAATACAAACATAAAAAACAAAATGCAAACTGAGTTATTTCAAAATAAGAAAATATGATTTCAAAGCAACGAAAAACACACAACACCGGCAGAAATAGCGATCTATTGCTACACTCATTGTAAGAAAAAGCAAGTATACATGTATGTAAATTCAGTCTAGGTCCGTCGAAGCTCATAAATAGAATATGCAAATCTGAATAATACACTGCAGAGATGCCCGCTAAATATACACATAAGGCTGTTAACGAGCAAGATTATATATACGCTTTATGTCAACTATCTACGAATACAAAGAATAATAAGAAAGGCTGCCGTATCCATACATTCGTGAGGCAGCATGTCATATTCTCTCATTTTGATCACACTTGCAATAGTATGTTTCGACAAAGAACATGATAAATCACCAATGATGCCCTTATTAACGCCTACATACATACACTACTTTGGTTCCATATATGGGTGCTAAAATGTAAATTTCTAAAGATAAAGTTACCAAGGGTAGGTCGATAATATCAAAACCATCAACAATCAAGTCTGCATATGTCGACCCTCTTAAAGTCAAATAAATGCCCAAGTCAAAATATTTTTTTACAGACCGGGGGGGGGGGGGGGGGGGGAGGGGGGGTCACAGGTGTTTCACAAAGAGTTCAGTGCGACTTCAAATCATGCATAAATGCGAACGCACGTATAATATGGAACATATAAGCTCATTGATGAATACACCGTAGTGCATGATTTGACCCAATTTAAGGACACAACTCAAATTTAACTGCGACTTTCAATCCTACTTAAATCCTCGTGAAACACCTCCAGTTTGTGTAAAACCTCATGTTAAATATTTAACTCTTCTCCATTAAATTTCATCTTCATGTTAAGTGTTCCCCTATCCCCAAAATTATTAGAGATTCAAATGGCATATGGGCCAATCCTAAAATGAAAAATGAGATGCTAGAACATGTGAAGTATGATGAAGTGAAAAACACACAGGCACAGAGAGGATGAAAACATGGATCCAAACATGTACAGCATGGTGCACAGTACACAATCCGTTTTTTATCAAATACAAAAAAAAATTACAATTGATATGAATATTCTAAGCTATAAAATCATAATTGAATACTAAAGCTGAAATTCAAGTCTATTTCGAGCCTCCATGTAGGGATAAAAGCAAATTCAATTCTAAATGGTTAATGACTTGAAGCTAATTTGGAGTTTATTCCATCCACAGACTTTCAGCAAAGTAGAATTTGATTTTAGTATTCCTAGCTTTTATGCTGAAATTCAAGTGAGATCATTTTACTGTTGCAGTAAAGCAGAATTCTGATTATAGTATTCCTAGCATTATGCTTCAACTTCAAATGAGATCATTTTACTTCGATGAATTTTCTTACAGCAAAATGCGATTTGTTAAAGAAATCAAGTCCTAGTCAGATCGTATATTGTGCAGCGGGCTTGGACT
Organism: Lytechinus pictus; assembly: GCF_037042905.1. NCBI lineage: Eukaryota > Metazoa > Echinodermata > Echinoidea > Temnopleuroida > Toxopneustidae > Lytechinus > Lytechinus pictus. The sequence goes on along the minus strand of NC_087261.1, from coordinate 14,721,731 downwards.
TAAGACAGGATAGAAGCACATCAATATCAGATAAGAAGGTGATGTATGCCGCAAGTCAGGGATCATTCGAGAACCGATATCCTTTGGGAAGGCATTGATCTGTATACATCGCACCCAACCCAGGCCGAGGCAAACTGGAGGTACAAATAATTTTTAATGCTAGAAAATAGGCCTACCTCTTTAATAACAGCTTGTTAAAGCTGCTACAATGAGTTTGGTTTTAATACTGAAAGAGTCAATAACATTTACAGGGATGGAATCAGGAGCAGGAAGTGCCCAGTCACAAGGCTAACATTTATAGAGAAAACTTTCTCCCATAGGATTAGCATAGTGACTCCACCTGTTGCTAGTCTGCAGGCACAGACCCTTGGTTTTCGCAATTCGCACACAGTGCATAATGCAGAGTCTGAAGTAGTGAGACTAGATTCACTATGTACTGTGGCTGGCTCTTATTTGACACAGAGAGTCTTTTGAGTCTAGTCTTTACTCTAGACCTGTTATTGGTTAAAGTATCAAATATGAGTCTGTGGCTTGCAGACTAACATGATGCCAAGGCCAAGGTCGGCAAAATGTGGCCTCCGGATGACCTTGATTCTATCCCTGAGTGTTGGTTATGTTTTCCTTTTTTTATGGAATGAAGTGATTTTGTGCTGTAATTTGGAACTGATCAAAAATAGTGGGATATTATCAGAAAAGGGGTTTTAAGTTGAATAGGAAATAATGAAGTGAAATGAATAATAAAGTGGAGTGGGCAGTGATGAAAGGAAGAGAGAGAGAAGAATCAAAGAAATAATAGAAGGGGACACAGCATTGCGACTGGTACACACATGAGAGGGCAACGATTAAGAGGAAAGAGAAGTGACGGGTTCGAGAAAGAACTTGCACAATGAAAGCTAACAAATACAAAAACAGACATCAACAGGATACCTATATCATAACAAAGCCACACACATATTCCAAAAAGCACATATAACCTAAATTATGAAAATGGATGGACTACACATAGTATGTATTATATATATCTATGTAACCAAGAAAAATTCTTCAACACAAAAATATACAATCTGTTTTATACAAACACTTGCACATTAAAGGACGGTGGCTGAAAAAACATATAGTTACTCTCATGAATGGTTGCTAATTTCTTCAGAAGAGATTCTTTCAAAAGTCTTTCATTGTATTTGCCTGGAAGTGGGCTTTCAAATTATTCAACTTGAAGTTAGATTCAAGATGTTCTGTCCTTAAAGTAATACTGTACGAAGCTGATGGCAACAAAGACACTGACAAAATGGCCTCGGGCCCGACCCAATTTATTACATTATATCCAATGGCATACCATCGGTGAGTTGGGATCACCGAGTATCAAGATTATTGGCCAACTTATACATAATTGAGTGTGTAATATTTCTTCACTTGTCAACTCCTACAATTTCTATGAATTTATTGATTTCATTTTCTGTGTTGCATAAGTTATGCGTCCGTATCGACAAGATATGTGCGCTATATAAATCTTAAATTATTTTAGTTATTATGACATGTATATATCTAAGAATTGTATTTATTGTAAGAAATGAAAGACATTCAATTCAGTTTTGGGAGATAAAATCACTTTTAAAATCAATACTTCATGATCGAAATACAAGACGTATGGAAAGGTGAATAGCAGATTTTAAGCAGGGAGGCAAACCAATTCAAGATGAATTCGGCATAGTATTCCTCCAAACATTTGATATTTGTAAAGCATTTCGTCGCGCGGCTGGCAGAAGGGCGTTGATGCGGCGCGCCAGCCCTGGAGAGTAGGTTTTTAGTAAATCATCTCACAGCAAGTGCTTGTGCCCTTTTACAACCCGTGATTACATCATTATTACGTCATTGCAGGCAATTACAGTTTTACCAAATGAAAGAGCTATAATCTCTATCATACAGCACTGAAAAACAAAAAAAAAAGATTTTTCAGTAGAAAATCAAGCCCTTCTGCCAGCCGTGCAACACTATTTTAATTCATTGGATTTCATTACCTTCAAAAAGCTAGTGTAAATGTGCATTGGATCCTGAAACACAAGGAATGAGCCAATAACAAAAGTTATACAAATCACGCAATTTGATTTGCAGAGGAAGAATTTTTAATAGAATTTGAGCAATCGTTCCAAGAAACAAAATTAAATGAAGGGACTTTCTATTTTTTGTTGAAGGCAACTTGGGGAAAAACCATGTAACAAAAACAATGACATTGGGAGCACCATATACAAGACCCTACAAAAAATACAGCACATGACATCAATAAAAGAAGAAATAATTAGCCAGGTAAAGATGAAACATTTAACACGTACATATTTTAGCATGCATATTGAGATAATATTTGTTAAGAATTAGTGTAAATATGTAAATTCACCCCCACCCCCTCCCTTACTAAACCCTTTAAATAAAAAGATTATGCAGGAAAGAAAAGGGAACTATGAACATGTTTGCTTTGCTTCATTACTTTCCTACGAGAAGGTCTCAAGGCCTTCTTCCAGTAAAATTGTATTCTTATAAAAACCAAGACAACAGGTCATCTCTAGTCAAGGATGTTCAATGTGAACAAAAATGGTGAACATGAAAAGTTAATAAAGTTAACTCAAACATTATCAAATGATTGTTCAATGCTCATGATTATAATAAACTTGAATTTCATGTTAAAGATCTTAATGATCTACCTGCCTCAGCCTCGAGGAAACTAATGTGGCCTTGGACCCTTGGCACCAAAGAGTCGGTCTTTAGCCTGAAGTCCTTGGACACTTTGGCCTTGGCCCAAAGTGATTGGCCTTGGACACTTGGCCTAAAGCAGTCAGTACTTGACCTGGGCCTGAAATCCTTGGAGCAAGGCAAGTTCTTGGTCTCGTCCTTGGCCTCAGCTAGGCAACCTCATGAACAGCACTGGTCTGGTACCCAGTGTGAACAAGAACCTGAAATCTGAATATCAATTCAAATAGCACTTGGTGAGAATAGTTACGATCCAATCAATCGTAACTCTATGGAAATCCATCAGTGTCATAATTTTTTCTTCAGGAAATTTGCAAAATGTCCTTTGTAAACAAAGGAAAACACTCCAATTGTCAAGAAATCAATGAATGTATGGATTTATACATTCATATGTAGATAATTTTTTGGCAAACATGCAGTTCATATGTTGACTTTGCTGGCTTTCCATAGTTGCAATTGATTGGATCAATCACAACTCTTTGTTGTAAGACGGGGGCCCATGATCTTTATAAGTAACTTCTCTGCTGCACCACATGCAAGATGAGGCGGCCATTTTTCTCTTTCTTTTATAAAATGGAACAAGACAGATGCTGATTGAGAATATCCCTAATTGCGATAATACATAGTCCTATCTCATTCATTAGTTCATTGTATACTGGAGTAATTGGAAATTTTATTCATTTTAAAAAAGTCACTATTTTTACAATTCTTATTTTCACACTGTTGAATTCTACTCTACCATACAAAATGTTCGTAAGCAGCGTGCAGGTTGTACAGAACTGCATTCAGCACTGGATTAAAAACATTTTACACACATTTTTTTTTTCCATCAAATTTGTACATTCCATCTCATCGCTGGCGAGCATCCAATTCTTTGTTCAATCTGCGACTGTCTCTGCTTCCACGGCTTTGAGGACTCGGCAAATGTCTCATAAAATGTTTGTTGGTCTCTCCCGATCTCACACACAATGCATAAACGCGCAAATAAACCCCACACGCATAAAAACAAATACTTGGTCTGATCCAATGGCATCATCGTTATAATCCTCACTTCAACCAATCACAGACGACATTGTAGAAGGCATCTCAATTCAAGCAGGGCTTTTATCCGATCAGAAGCCATTTGAGTTTATCCCTGCTTGTTTTTGAGTTGCAACTGCTGCTCCCACACTGTACCAATCACACGTCGTGTACTAAAGCCCGAGGATGCTTATGGGACCAATCACAGGTAGTGTACTATAGCCCCGAGGCATCACATTATGGTCCAATCATGAATGGTGTCATACCTTGTACAGTTCAATGACACACATACATGTATGAGTCTGTTCTTGATCAAGGGGCTAAGGTCTATGAAACCTATATAGGGTGAGAACAAATACACAGAATTGGGAAGAGGAAAACATAAGAGAATAATCATATGAAAACATAATAGTCGAAAGCATATAAGATTGTCAATTTTAGTAATGTGACTCAATTTGATCAAATATCATGAGAATAATAATTTATTTAAAGGAATGGTCCGGGCTGGAAGTATTTATAGCTAAATAAATAGAGTAGAATTCACTGAGCAAAATGCCAAAAATTTCATCAAAATCGGATAACAAATAACAAAGTTATTGAATTTTAAAGTTTAGCAATATTTTGTGCAAACAGTCGTCATGAATATTCATTAGGTGGGCTGATGATGTCGCATCCCCACTTGTTCTTTTGTATTTTATTATATGAAATTAGGTTTATTCAAATTTTTTCCTCCAAGATCTAGAAAAATTGGATTGACAACTGATTTAGTGCATTAGATATTTATTACTGCAACTTATTTCATAATATAAGGGAGACATATTATTCATACAAGTATGTAATAATGGAAAAAATTATGATTTTATGTAAAAACATAAGAAAACGGAAAGTGGGGATGTGACATCATCAGCCCACCTAATAAATATTCATGACGACTGTTTTCACAAAATATTGCTAAACTTTAAACTTCAATAACTTTATTATTTGTTATCCGATTTTGATGAAATTTTCGGCATTTTGCTCAGTGAATTCTACTCTATATATTAAGATATGAATATTTTCAGCCTGGACCATCCCTTTAACTATAAACTGCTAATCTTCCAGCAGGTCTTGCATGACATACCAAAAATCCTTACCCTTCTCCATTCTATTACGTCGAACAAAAGGTCCCATTTTTAAAGTCTTTTAGACTTAGTATGGAAGCAATGACCTCATCTTCATACAGTCGACGGTCTACCACTGAGCCACTAAGCTCGAATCATCTACATGTATTTCCAGATACATGTATCTTGTCCAAAATAGTAGTTTTCTATGTCTGGAAATGAGATGCGAGGTACAATCAGTGTAATAGACTTTGGCATGAAATCATGTTCACTGCATGACCCACGATTCATGTTGTAATTATAAGCACAAAATCAGGGGCCCGTAACATGAAGCCTAGCGATTGATGGTATGGCCGATTTCTACGATTGATTGCATTGATTATTGTGTATGATCAAGTGTAGGAACCAGCCCCGTGATCGCTCATTATGTAATGGGGCCCCAGGTTGAACCATGGCCCTTGGAAGCGGGGGTGCTCCTTGGGAGTGCTGAGTGTATTATTTTCCACAGGCAGCACCCCCTGGAGTTCTGGAAGGTGTGAGAAAACGGAGAAATGTAACAAAAAAGACCTACATTTTGTACAGAAACTTTTTTTTTTGCTTGTCAAATTCACATCAGCACCCCCAGTCAAAAAATCGTTCCCAGGGCCCTGGGTTGAACTAAGCTCAATTCTAGCCCGATTATGATCAAGGGGGCTGATGCAGAAAGAGCTGCAACTCACAAAATCAAATGCAACTTGATTTTTAACCAATCAAAAGCACACATTCTGGACATTCTGATCAATTTCTAAAAGTTTGCATTTGAACGGAAACTCTTTCTGCGATGGGCGCAATAATGGTGACACAACATTTGCTCCTGCGACATTTGCTCCAGTTTTAATAACTCGGAGGGGATAAGATTAGAGTTAGGATTGCAATAGTGTTCTGGGCTAAGGATAATGTCAAGATAAGGATTAGGGCTTATTTTGTTTTGGTGGATAGGTTTTATGGATTGTAATATACATGTAGTTCTTGGTTCAGAATGATGTAAAGATAAGGTTTAGGGTCTATTTAGTTTTGGAGGTTCGTTTTTATGTTTGGCTTAATGTGCAGATTTTCTATCAGAGCAATTGTCGCCAGAGCAAATGTCATGGAAACCCCCGTAACTACATCCCATCATAGATTACCTGGTGAATTTTTTACTATCTTCATGTACGTTCATCTCAGTACTCTTGAAGTCGTTCAGCTCCTTACGAATGTAGGCCTACATGAAAAGAAAAGAAAGCATTTTCAAATACAGGTAAACTTGCATAAGTTGAAATTCTGTGCGCTAAAAATCTATCCCAGTCAAAGAAATTTTCTTTAAAACCAGACAATGCAAGACATGTGTTATATTCCTCTCCTAAGTTGAATTTCTCCTAGGCAAAACAGATATTTGTGTTCCCAAAAGAATTGGCTAAGGCAAAGGAGTTATATGTAGGCTAAATAACAATGTTATCATAGAGAATGGAAAAATGAAAATCAAAACTATCACGGATGAAAATACATTTCAAGTTTACATGATATTGACTTAAAAGGGTAACTCTCCTGAGTAAAGGTAGCCAAATTTGTCAAACCCTTGTCAATAATTTCGGCATTTCATCCATGTGGCTAAATGCACAACTTGAGGAAAATTCATCAATATGAAATGTTATAGCAGTTGAAAAAATAAACAATGTCTTATACTTTTTTGCATTGTTGGCTGGTTTTTATTTCTGTGGGATCTTCTGGAATTCTCAGTCTGTATTTTTAGAACTCCTCAAAATTTGTAATGCTCTCAAATGATCACGACTTGAGTGATTCATGAGGTGAAATAAGAATGAAGAAAACCATGGCCCTTTCTTACAAAGAGTTACTATTGATCGAATCAATCTCAACTGCAAGGAAATCCATCCATATCATAAATTTTTCTACAGGAAATTATCTCAATCTCCTTCGTAAACAGAATGATAAATGTATGAGTATAAATCATATCTAGAAAATATTTTGAACAAATCTGAATTTTAGATATTGACGTTGCTGGTCATCCATAGTTGTGATTGATCTGATCAATCGCAACTCTTTGTAAGACGGGGCCCAGGTGTCTGAATTATAAAAAGGTGATTATTTTATGGCATTTCACATTTAGTTACTGACCTTGTCTTGCGGCGTTAACCTCGTCCATGGCTTATCTGCTTTCCTATCGTAATCTACTGCTTCTATCACTTCTACATACTCGTTGAAGTTGATGATATTACGTTTCCTAAGCTCATCTACCGTTGGTCGTAAGCTCAACTAGAGAGGATGATGAATAAAGAGGGAGATGTTTAAATGGTTTAATGCATGGACATTATACACAGTGAAACCGAATCTAAAGACAGCCATGGGAGACAAGTTGACAGGTTCCTGTAAAATATATTTAAAAGAGGGCAAACAATTTGAGGGAAACCAAAGTCTTTCTAGTATGTGTCGCAAAATAAGTAGATTTGAGTGTAAGACATCGAGTGCTAGGGCCGAGTCATAACGTTTTTTTTTTTTACTGGGGAGCAACACAGATTTTTTGGCAGGGCCTCGTGGAACAATGAAATAGTGAAAAAAAATGCATAGAACTTCAGTGATGAAACACATTTTAAAATCAACCAGTTTAAGATAAATATTTCATTATCTAGATCTACATATCAAAACTTTTTAATGATATAATCTTCTGCAATCAACCAGTAGAACTGTGGAAAAAAGAGAACCGAGCAGGATTTCTTTATTCTCTTGCTTTAATTTATTGCTCCGTAACATCATACACGTAATTCTTGTGCATGGGAGAGGCCATTTTGTTATGTCTCCTCCCACAATGCATACCTTTCTTGTGAGTGTCCTCTTTTTCTCCTCCCTCTCGGCTTTGGCTGCATCAATTTGTGATTGTTCTGGGATTTAAAAAAAATAACAAGATGAGGGAAAAAGATCATATTATAAAAGAGAACATACAGGCATTAAAACAAAACAAAAATCATAATTAACTTATTCCTACCAAGGGATGCCAGTCAATTCTGCTCACCGAGCCTGAGAATAATCCAAAATATTTGAATCCCCCCCGCCCCTAATACCTGCTGTATAATACAAAGCCTGAAATGGGAAGATGCGGGTTGTCGTGGTCTAGTGGTTATGACTATCGCCTTTCAATCTGAGGAATGTGGGTTTGATTCCAAGTCATGTCGTGTTCTCCTTCAGCAAGAAATTTACCCACACTGTGCTGCACTCAACCCAGGTGAGGTGAATGTTTACCCGATAGGAAGAAATTCCTCGAATGCTTGAGTGCCTCGGAAGCCCCAAAAAAGCTGGGGTAAGAAAATTAGAAGGGCCGGCGGGGAGAACAGTTTTTTAACTGAAGTGGCTACCCTAGATAGATATGCTGTTATTATTTTTTATCTCTAGCTTACCTCTGTAAATATTTCTTTGTTCGAGCTCTTCTTGTGTTGGTCTTTGACTCAGCCTCCTGTGAACAGAAAACAAAATTAAAAGGGGAAAGGTAATCAATAATTGCAGCTCTTTCTTTCCTTCAGAGATGCCCATTGCATCACTTATAATTGATTTATATAAAGAACATGTAAAGTTTGCAGAAGTTTAGTTGTAGGGGAGATACATGTATCACTATAAAAAAAAAAACACACACTTACATGCACATACTTCATCAAATGAGTGAGAACAGAAGTAGGCCTATATCCTGTTTAAAAAAATATTCATATTATATTGAATTGCTCAGAATGGGATATCAGTGATATTCCAGGAGTTAGGGCCAATGTTGCATAAGATGAAGATGAGTGCAATGTTGGTCTTAACAAGTAGAAAATGTCACATATATGTACATTGTATTCCATTAAAGAAAGCTATACAATATAATCATTATTATCTATCCCCAAAAAAATCATGATCAATTCTCGCTACCCCAAATAGGAACAAAAATCTCATAATGCGCGAGACGAGATAATTTTCACTCCGTCGAGTCGTCATCACCACTTCCGGTTCAGAGTCATGCTCGCGCGAGGTTCACGAAACTGAGTTTTCCACCACGCTGAAATCGATGCCAATCAGCGTAATATGTACAGATTGTAATACTTTTTATTTAATTTGGTCAGTTTTGATTCCATTTGAATTATAAATAAAAATATATTTCACGTGAAAATAATTTGTATTCATGTTTTTATTTGGTTATAAAAAAATAAAACAAAAATTGAATATCTTAAAATTTTGCATTTAGCGACCGGTCTGACATCACGATCGTATTCGACTAGACGCTAAATATATACACTGCAGCATTCATTCCGTTGAATTTTTCGTCAACCACAAAATGGATAAAAAAATCAGTTTCGGAACTTAAAAAGATCTTAACAGACAGAGGAATACCGTGCAATGGAAAGCGTCGGGCAGAATTAGTGACTTTAGCAGAAAAGGCCGTTAAACTGTATCGTGAAAGAGAGGGTTGTGATCACGAACTTTCCGAGCGAAAGCGACGTTGTGTTGTTGTGGATGACGGCACTGTTGATCTGAATGGCAAAACAGTGCATTGGACTTCCGAACAGGAAGTTGTAATACCGAAATAATGCAATGCGCGTTACAGGGATTTTTCCCGGATCTCGGCGAAATCGCTATTTGGGGTAGCGAGAATTGCTATGGCCCCACTTCATAAAAAGTTGTGATCAGAGAAATGTGACATAATTTAGCTCTATATGATGTTGCATGGTATCATTGCGCATGGCATTGCAGTGATTATTGCACGTGTTGTCTATTCCACGCACTTGACCGTGCAATATGCTACCATATTGAACAGCAAGCTTTTATGCAGTAGCCTATGGGATATTTGTCAGATTTTGGTAATTCGTGCAACATACCCTTATAATGCACAGACAAATAACGCAGACCTGAATACGCGACCATTATTCTTTTACCGGGGCATCGATCCAAACTTTCCCACTCTTGACTTACCGTACTAGTGCAGCACCAATCTTATCTTTGTCCATCTTCTTGTCATCATCCGATTTTCTTGGGATGATGTTTCTCTCTTCTAGATGCTTACGACTCGGTCTGTTTTCAAGCTTGATGGCAAGTGAGTTATTCCTCTTAACTTTGGCTGCGAGAGAAGCTGAAATGAAAAAAAAACATGAATGAGTTACAACAATTACGAAAGGACACCCTCCTCCACAAGCAAAGCAAAACACAATCAAGCATGAAAGATTGAATCCTTACTAAATGTGTTTGTGTCCGTCTGTATTTTTGAACTGACTTTTTTTCTATTAAATGGGCCGTCACACCTGGTGGGTGTTTCATAAAGCTGTTCGTAAGTTAAGAGCGACTTTAACAATGCCTGGTGAACCTTCCTTACACGCAAAATAACCAGCAATGAACATTTAATGGTGAATATCATTTACCACAAGAAAAGATCACCAGTCTTTCTTAAAGTCATTCTTAACTTATGAACAGCTTTATGATATGGCCCTCCCAAATGCCTTAGCCAGTGTGTGCAGACATACACATATATATAGGCAAAGCCACTTTATCATTTAACACTACATCTTGATATAAAAAGATCAAATTTTTGATATTGAGAATTGCCACTTGTTAACCACACATATTTATTTTTTTATATCAAGAAATTAACTATGGATATCAAGAATTCTATTCTTTGGTATCAATTCTTGATGTCAACAAATAAGATTAAGATACTAAGCCGGCATGCAATGGCTAATCCCCAGGGGCCTATTTCATTACACTTGATATTATAACACATTTGCAATAACAGTTAAAAGCTACCAATATCCTTCAATCTGATTGGCTGATCTTAAATTTGTTATTGAAATTGTACATTTGTTATTATAACAAGTCTTTGTGAAACAGGGTCCAGGTATGACAGCCCTTTAATTCACGTAATCACAGAACCTCTTTTAATGTTCTAATCTTTTCATCAATGCAAATTTAGTGTGTTGTGCAAGTTTTTACGAGGCTGATTGTATTTGGTTGTAAACCGAGCACTTAAAACCATTACACCAACAGAGAGAGAGAGAAAAAAAAATAGAGTAGAGCAGAGCAGAGCCAAAGAAATCAGAGCCCCCATCTTACAAAGAGTTACAAAAGATCAGGGGCCCGTTGCAGAAAGAGATGCGTTTAAACGCAAGTTAAAAAACTCAATCACAAGTCCCAAATGCGCGCTGTTGATTGGTTGAAAATCAAGTTGCGCATGATTTTTAGAGTTGCGATTGATTGCAACTCTTTCTGCAACGGGCCACTGATCATCTTAAACTGTATGGAAATGCATCAACATTACAATTTTTTCTACAGGAAGTTTGCAAAATATCCTTTTTAAACAAAGGCGAACACACCAAATTGTCAAGAAAACGATGAATGCATGAATATACATATTTAGAAATTATTTTGGAACAAACATGCATTTTAGATGTGGGCGTTGCTGGCTGTCCATAGTTGAGGTTGATCGGATCAATCGCAACTCTTTGTAAGACAGAGCCCAGATAAAACTTCTGTGGCTTATGGTAACGAGTAGTGTCAGAGCATTATCAGCTTGCTTATTATGTTTGCTAGTAAATGAGTGCAGTGATTGACTTATAGCAATAGCAGGATATGCTGTAAACAAGAGCTAGTTTTCTAGGGGTAATGGCTCAACCTAATATCCCAGGCACGCTTGTGGAATGGATCATTACTCGTCCATTTCCAGTAACTATTAACAATCAAGTTGTGTGGTGGATAATAATTGGGAGTAACAAATAATCAAACTTGTTTGTAAGTCTGGATAATAGCTTGCAAATCTTTAATATCATCAAGCTGAAGCATTAAGTGTAGATGGAAAAGTGAGCCAAACTGCAAAATGTACATGTACATTATAAAATTGAAAAAGAACCCTTTCATGCCCACTGATTGAAGTAGATATTGACTAATGTATAATTTGGAAACAGTAATTAAAAAAAATGATTCTTCTTCTTTACCATTATCTTTCCAATGATACATGTAGTTGTTTTGGCTTTAAATTTTGTTTTCAAAAGGCAAGTACACCCCAACAAAAAGTGAATTTGAATAATATAAAATCATCAAGCATTTACATGTAGATGGAAAAGTAAGCCAAACTGCAAAATGTAGGTTATACAATTGGAAGAGAACCATTCAACAACCAACTGATTGAAGTAGATATTAACTAAAATATGACTTGGAAACAGTCATTTCTAAAAATCTATTCTACTTCTTTATCATTATCTTTCCAATGAAACATGTAGTTGTTTTGTTTTGGCTTACAATTTGGTTTTTAAAGGGCAAGTCCACCCCAACAACAAGTGAATTTGAATAATATAAATAACTCAAACAAGCCTAATGGTGAGATTTTCATTAACCCTAATAAAACTTGGGGGGGGGGGGGCTGATTCAGCCCCCCCCCCGACATTTTTTGCATTAAATCCACCACGCAAATATTTTTTACTGCGTCGCTCGCTGTCTTTTTACTTTCTTTTACTTTTTACTTTCAAGTCTCGAGCAACTTTTGAGACCAAAATTGTGACCCCCAGGTACACGGTTCCAAAATTACGCAACACGGTTCGTAAGTGCATGCAGACTCAAAATTGCTCAAAAATGTAAATTCATGTACAAATCCAATTCAAATAGTGTTTTTAGCAAAACTTAATAAATGTATCATTATTTTTAGTTTTACTGATTAAAATCAATTAATTTCATCCTGTTTATGGTCAAAATAAAGTCCCTGAGATCATACGAGGGAGGGGGCTGAATCAGCCCCCTCTCCCACCTTCTTAGGCATCAACATAGCCCAGTCTATTTAGGGTTAAAACCAGATGAAAAATAAGAAAGTTTACACTTTTGCTTCTTTTCACAGTCAATGTCACACACTCGCATTAATTTAGTGCTTTGTTACATGAAAAATAGAATAATAATAAAGGTTGCAAGTCGCAAATATTTCGCATTTCATATCATAAAATACAAAGAAATAGTAAGTGGGTGATGTCATTGGCTCCCTTATTTGCAAACCAACCAGGATCTGCATAAAAGAGAAACTTTGAAAATTTCATAACTTTTTTATTTCCCATCCAAGTTTGACGGAATTTTCACTGTTGTACTTTAAGTTCATTGATTTTTTTTTCACTATTTGTTGGGTTGATTTGTCCTTTGGGATTACTTACTGCAGTACTCCTCCTCGATATCACTATCATCATCATCATCCTGCCTGGCGTTGTTATCATAGTCGCTAGTTGAACTACTGTCGTGCGATATGTCCCCATTACACCGGGATGGAATGCTTTCTGCTCCTCTGTACAATATTGAAAAAAAAATAATGAAATACAAAATTAATAATATAATGTAGAAAATACAAATAAAGAGATTATTGGAGGAATAGTTATTTTTTCTGACAATTATGACATACCAATACCTATTTCTTGTATTCATAACAAAAATCATGTTTTCTTTCAAATGTCTGAATTGTTTACAGTCTTTTAAGTGTACACTATTAGAACTAATTCATTTATGAGCAGAATACTTCAGGTTCAGGCAATGCGATACAGACCTTAAAATGAAATGTATTTAATATAAAAAAGTAGTTTCATTTTGTTTTTAAAGTTTTAGAGCACTCAGAGAATTATAACATTTGGTCAAATGTCAGAAATGTGTTCCGCTAATTTTTGCATAAATGAAACCTACATGTGCTTTTGTTAAATGACAATTTCAAAATAGGCTTGCATGATTTCATTATGGCAACAATTGGCATATTCTAATACTATAATCAGCGAAATACGTTTGGTCCATGTTATCTATAATTTTAATACAATCAACAAATGAAATTGATTAATTACAATTAAGAATAAATGTGTAATATATTTGAAATTGAATTTACGTGTCAAAGTTGAGCTTCTTTGGAGCGACGGCTGGTGCGTTTTTAGGCCCTCGGCCTCGTACAGCAGGCGGTGTTCCTTTGGCTTTATTATCTGCAAGAATTACAGAAATACACCAGGGGCCCATTTCATAAATTGCTATCATAGCAAGTTGGTATTTATGAAAGCAACTCTGGTAGAATAGCAGCTTTTACTTGCTATGCTAGCAACTTTGCATTTCATAAAAGTACATTCGCTGGAAAGTCAGCTTGACTTTCCAGCGAATTATTTGAATAGTCATGTACGAGGCTGATTAGGGGGAAATCCCCTTTCTCTCCAGGTTTTTTTTTAAATTCAAGTCACAAGTTTAGGTAGAAAGCACTGGTGGATCCGGGGGGTTTTGGGACTTGACGCTGTACCTTTATAAAATGGGCCCAAGATTCTTCAAATTAGTATTATTAAAAGGTTTAGCCTGAAATCAATGGGATATAATCATTATGGTAAAAATAGAAAATAAGTGAAGGTGAAGTATTAAACACCCCCCTCCCCCACAAAAAATATGAAAAAGGATGTGAATACATAAAAGGATGGCAGAAGTTGATAGGGGGAGCTACAGTGTACATGAACAGTTAAGAGAGAAAGAGAGAGAAAAGCAAGAAAGAAACATGGAGATTGACGAAGGGAAAATAGGGAGGGGGAGGAGGAGGAAGAGGAGGAGAAAGGGGGAAGGAGGTAGTCTGCAAGCACAGACTCATATTTTACAGTTTAACCAATAACGGGTCTAGAGTAAAGACTAGATGCCAAAGACTCTGTGTCAAATAAGAGAGCCAGCCACAGTACATAGTGAATCCAGTCTCACTACCCCAGACTCTACATTATGCACTATGTGCGAATTGCGAAAACCAAGGGTCTGTGCCTGCAGACTAGGAAGGGGGAGGAAGGGGGAAGGAGGAGAGGGGAGGAGAATGAGAGGGAAGCAGGTACATAGAAGAAAAAGAAGCGGTGGAGGAGAAGGTGGAGGCACATGTAGGGAAAAGTGAAAGAAATAAAAGTTGGAGAATGAGGAGGAGAAGGAGAAGGGGAGAAGGCAAAGAAAGAGGTAGAGAAAGAGCAGGCTGAGATGAATCTCCTACATGTACCTGGGGGGCCGTTTCATAAAGCTGTTCGTAAGTTAAGAGCAACTTTGAGAACGACTGGTGGACCTTTCTTATGCACTTAACCATCGCCAATCAATATACAATTTACCACAAGAAAGGATCACCAGTCATTCTTAAAGTCGCTCTTAACTTAGAAACAGCTTTATGAAACACCCACCTGGTAACAAACACAAGAAACAGAGAGTTTTATATTACATATCAATATAGGTAACTGCAGTGCACATCTAGGCCAACAATTATTTGATTATTCTTGATTCTTGATTTTCGCTCCATTTATCACAGAAAATAAAAAAGGTTTGACCCTACAAAGCAAAAATAACTTTCTAACTGCAATTATTAATCACTCAAACAGCTGCCTATTACAGGAGATTAAAGTGAAAGTGGTTATTTGCCCCCAAATTGGATCCCTCTTGGCAAGCACATTCTATTTTTCATTTAAGTGTTTTTTTCACCAGGTTTATGGAAGTCTTCAATTTGGAACTTCCGTCTTGGGATGACATGATCACATGGGCATCCCTGGAAAGAGAATATTTCCTTCCCATCGGTCACGCATCCCTCATATAAACTCCAATAAAACTGTGCTTAAAAACATGAATCGGGTACAGGAGGGGGTGTGTCATGCGCCCCTCTAAATCTCCGGTAATACTGCTCTTAAAGGGGTACCCCAGGCTGAAAATTATGATTATGTGAAATAAAAAGTATTTTGCATGTTCATACAGAACCAGGAAGAAATTTATATTTTATGAAAATACAAGGGTGAAAGTGAAAACCTATTGAAACTTGCTCAATAACCAAAACTGAGAGTGACAGAATTAGCATATTTTGTGCTGTATCCTTGTCTGAGTTGGGGGAATTGAAATGTTTATTAATGTTGCTTGACTGACTTTTGTTATTAAAGAAAAGCAAAGCAGTTTTAAGACTGTCTCTTTCATCTCAACTTGATTAATGACCCATATTCAGAAAGTCACACAATCTATAACCACGGTTTCCATCAGTGATTCATGTTTACATACACCTATCTACATGTACATGTACATGTATAGTAAAATAATCATATTGTGGTTTCTGAATTTCCAAACAAATCTGAAAATAATTGGCGTTGTCAAAATTAATCCTGCTGAATCCGAATCGATTCAGATTTATTTAAAAGATTTGGGAAACTCCCATGTTTTAGATGTCAAACATCACATCGAAATAATTAATCTTTCTCTTGGGACCTTTATAATTGAGAGATGAGCAGAGATGAAAGGATCAGCATTGATATAATTTACATTCTGAAATTATGATATTCACCTTCCGTCGCAACAGGTCAATGTCACTAAATTACACAAGGGCAGAAGTTGTATGGCAAGTTAAAGATCAGACATCTCAAATCCTAACCATGTGCAAAAGTAATGGTGTAGATTTAAATAAAAACATGATTTGGCACCAATTTTCCATTCATGCACAGAAACACTTGAATGGTGATTCTTGTTGGATCTTGGAGTGTGTTTGAATTTATTTCAATATCATAATAAGACTGGGTAGGTAGCTCAGTGGTTGAGCATCCACCTTGTGAATGGGAAAACGTGGATTTGATCCCCGCCGAGTCACACCAAAATATGGTTCAGATTTCTGCCTACTTTTCAGGTGGTTGACGTATTAGAATGGAGAAGGGTAATGACATTAAGGTTTTGCAGGGCCCGCTGGGAGATCACACGTGAATCTTGAATCATCATTGTATTGATGATTGCAATCCATCTTTAGAATCATCAGACCTTTCACAGGCTCACTCGAAAACTGTGATTTTAATTCGAATTCCCGAGCGAAGGCGGTATGTGTCCTTGGTGACTTGTCAATCAAAGCACTGCATCGATACGATGAGTGCATGACAATTGTATTATCTACGGAAGTGCTTGAAAGGACACATAACTCCGCCCCCCAAAAGACGTTTTGGAGGTCAAGCCTTTCACACGTAAATTTCGTACCGAAATTTGAGTGAAACTTAACTGGAATTTACCTCCGGAGTAGAATTTGTGATTGTGATTAGCGTTTGAGATTGTGATTCTAGTTTGGTTTTACACGTGCAAAAAATTCGTCATTAGCTCCGGAGTAGAATTTGTGATTGTGATTAGCGTTTGAGATTGTGATTCTAGTTTGGTTTTACACGTGCAAAATATTCGTCATTAGCTTTATTTTTCACTAGAATCATCATTACGATTTTTTTTACTGTATGAAAGGGCGGCCAGTGGTTCCCCAAGGTATTTCATTATTTTAAAAGCCCTAAATGAAAAATTACCTGGCGTTTTAATCATTGGTTTGCCTTTCTTTGTTGGTAACGATGGTGAACTCTTTCCTTTTGGATGCACACCGGGTAAAACCTTAGCACCTTTAAACTTGGAAGGGGTACCAGCGGCTCTGGCGTCTCCATCACCAGATGCGGTTACCCTGGCGACGGGTTGGCCACCCGCCTTGGTTGGGTCTGGCGCTACGTCGTTGTTAATTTCAGCCTGAGTGACACCAGGATTGGATGCATCGTCACCACCTCCATCTATTAACAAGACAAAAATCAAAGAGAAAATAAAAGTAAAGTAGAGTAAATCTCTATTAAAACACAATAATGAGTTTAGAATGTTTAACTCGAGCAAATAATACCTACATAGATGATGTTAAAGGGACTGCACTTAAACATATTTCATTGCTTTATAGTTCCTGCTTATTATCTGCAAAAGTAACACTATTTTTTGCTAATGTGAATATTTGTTTTGCATGTTGAAAAAAATAAAAGAAACAAATAAAATAAAATGGCCTGTAAACAGATTTAGGTAAAGGTCAAGCGAAAAGTGCTGGTTATTGAGGAAAAACAAGATTTATTATGAAGTGTTTAATTGTCCATGGGATCCTTCAGAGCACAGCACCTAATTAAGAGTGGAAGTGGAACTGTAGATGCAGAGGGGTAACAAAGTTTGTGAAACTTTATGCCTAGTTTCTGGGTATGACTTCCAAGGTATGGTCAATTTGTCATATTCTAAGAATATTTAGGCAAAATATGTTCATACAAAAATCGAAAGTTATCTTGACACAACCCTTACTTTAATACCTGAACTGTAGACTTGATTACTTACAAGTATTACATTGGTTCGTTATAACACCAAAGTACGCTTGATTTGCGAATTGGGGGAAAAACATATATCCACATTTTGACAATGAAATATATATATGATGATGTAAATACCACATCAAAGTATTAGCACTTTGGTGGGCAAGTTTTTTCAAGAATCATTTTTGTAAACTTTATCAACTTTATAGGTTTTGAAGCTGGGGAAGGCAACTTGAATATCTGAACTGTGCTTCAAACACCGAACATAAAACCACAGCCTATGAATGGAGAGTTAATCGATTTCAATCTCTGAAGTATTAACGTCAAAATGTCCTTATCAAACTTGAATGAAAAACTACATATTGCTGCTGGCGTTTAAAACCGTGTACAGATGTATTTCAAGTTAAGATTTTGTTGAGGACAGATCATAAAAAGCTGATTTTAGCATCAGACATACTGTATTAATGGCAAGAATGTCTTGCCTAGAGAGTTCTACTGGAATTAAGAGGCTGTTTTCAGACAATATGATGTTTCCACCATTTTGCTATATTTTTTTTAAATAAGCTTTTCCCCAGCTGCCCTCAAAATTTTATTTTTTTTTATTTTGAGGTACACTGTACAAGGATTTAAACAGCCAAGCAATGACACAAGTAGACCTTCCACGAACACATGCACTATTTAGAAATCTCTGTTTTCGTGTTACCTTTCCACATCCACTTCTTAGAATCCTGAACCAACTTGCCAGGGTACGCCACGACAGTTCGTAGTTTATCCCACCAAGACATGACGGCCTTTCAATCCTCAACCACAATCACTGATGACTGAGCTCAGTTTTCTTATAAAGCAGAATTGTTTGTCTTCACAGTTTTATGTTCAATGATAACTACTGAGCAGTTCCAGGCTCATACATGTACATCGATAGACCAGGTTCACTGTCAAGTGTATTGAATTCACCTAAAAAACATACTCGGTACATGTTCCAGGCTGATCTACATACATGTAGGTACATGAACCTATAAAGCAGAAGTCCACCCCAAAGAAAAATTTGTTGTAAAAATAAAAGAAAAAATTAAAAATATATTGGTGAAGGTTTGAGGAAAATCTGTTAAAGATTAAGAAAGTTATTAGAATTTTAAGTTTTGGATTTGTGACGTCATAAACGAGCAGCTGCCCCAAAATGTATATGAATATCATTTTTTAACTGTTCCTGATGACTTACTTTTGCTTTCTTTTCATGATCGGGTGTGAAATGATTTGTCTACTGATATTTATGCAAAAGGTACATTAAAAACCATTTTCAATTTTCTGAAAAAATGACATTTAATTGAATGTTTCCCATTCGCTATGTAGGAATACTGCTTGCATGTGACGTCACAAATCAAATAATAAAAATTCTAATGACTTTTCAATGCTTTGATGGATTTTTCTCAAAACTTCGGCAATATTTTTTCTGCTATTTTCACGATAAATTTTTTGTCAGGGTGAACTTCCCCTTTAAATTCTTCGGCTGGTAATATAAGGTTTCCCTACAAACAATGTTCAACACACACTGCAGTTTCCAATTAACAATACTGTGACCAAAGGATCAGATTCCTGCGGGCGAAGTGTAATTTATGACACAACAGTTCATCTCTACAGTTTTTTTATGTCCAATTATCCATCCAGTACTACTGAGCAGTTCGTGGCTCATACATCAGTTCTGAGACTGTCTGAACTCAGCGCCAAGGGCAAATCACATTGAAATGGAACCTATAATCAATGTCTTTCACAGAATGAAGAAAAATCACAAGAAACAAGGGAAAATGAAGCTAACATGCTGGGAAAAATGTTCACTTCAAAATGAAAAATCAAAGATACCATCCGAGATGAAAATGACAAAAATGTATCACGGCAAGGGATGTCAAACCAAGAGGGGGGAAAGAGCGAACCCCAGTCACTTTTCCTCACTTCAAATCATGTATTGTTAGTTCGATACAGTGAATCAATTTCAGGCCAACTGTAGTTGTGTTGCGGCTCAGTGGAAATACGTTTCTAGACTTTGAACCAAAAGGTTCGCAGTTCAAATCCTAGCGCTCATGTCCATTGGTAAGGTGTTCATCTATACATGTATTTGCCACGATTCATGCGGGTGTAGTTACATGTACAGTAATGGGAACCCTGTTGGAAGAAATTCCTTGAATGCATCAAGCACCTGATCATGGTAGCCATGCTAACCATGGGCGGAAATCCCAGGGGGGACGTCTCCCCCCTACCCAAAATAGTAGGGGGACACAATTTTTTGTCTTTTATGATAGAAAGAAATTACATCATTCAAAATCAAAATAAAACATGTATTATCGGTCTTTTATGATGGAAAGAAATACATCAATCAAACTAAAAATAAAACATGTATATTGGACGAGATGACCTTACTTTTTGGGTGTTAACTTTTTTTTTCTTGTCAAATTTATCAAGGTCGAAATGACCTGACGTTTGGGGTGATAACATCCTTTTTTTTGCTTGTCTAATTTTTCAGCCCCTGGTCCCCCTACCTTTGGGGAGAGATTTCCGCCCTTGATGCTAACATTATGTTTCCCTGCATAAAACCTACTTGTACTGCTTTTTAACTTGGCATCTCTGCTATTCACCAAAGGCTTGAAATGACAACCAATCTCCGTAATTATCGACAAATATCTACAAAAGAAGGGAAAATATTGTTTTCCCGGTAAAATACACAAATGTTTCTGAAAGAAGTAAATTATGCCAGTGAAGGTATTTCAAGTTTACATAAGGTGGTTTCAGACCGCCTCGAAGTTCGTCAGTTCCAGGTATTCTCTGATCGGGAAAGTTACCCCGATCAGAAAATACCAGGTATTTTGGTAATGTGAAAGCAAACTACGCATAATTTCCCCGAAAGAAAATACCCGCTAAATAGTAGGTACTTGGCGAAATTACGAGAACTTTCGCGGGGATTTTTCCAAGGTCGCAGGTATTTTGGCAATGTGAAAGCAATTTACGGGAACTATTAGCCCAGCGTGTCGTTGGGCGCGGGCGCCGTGGGTGGCTGCTGGGCTAGTGGTTTTGAATCTCGCGCCTTGCCTGCTTATTAGACTATACTGCGCATGCTCCAAACTTCAGGAATTTATCCCGAAGTGTATGTTTCGGGGCGGTCTGAATGCAGGAATAATTAATGGGTATTTTTTAGCCTAAAAATGTTCTCGTAATTTAACGGGGATTCTTGTGATCGAGGCAGTTTGAAACCACCTATACAGACAAAAAATGAAGAATGGTGAAAGACAAACTCTGGATGGTAATGTATATAATAGAAAGCTACACTATGTACAAGAATCAAATCTTAGGGGACCTTTTAAGACAGTTGAAGTCATCCAAAATCAAAATACATGAAATGCTTAAAGCGGTCTGCATGAGTTGCATTGCTAAGTAATGGTGAGTCACCATGATGAAGATGTACATGTATATCGGGGATGTACATCCACAATTCTACATGTATTTGTGCATAATTCTCTCCTTTTTTCTGAATGGATACATGATATGTGTCAGCCATCATAATGGGATATGTCAGTCGATTTTACTTTATACTGTGCCTTAAACAGAAGCCTGGGGCCTAGTCTTACAAAGAGTTACGATTGATCCAATCAATCGTAACTCTGTGGAAATCCATCAGTGTCATAAATTTTTCTACAGGAAATCTGCACAATGTCCTTTGTAAACAAAGAGAAGCACAGTGAATTTTTAAGAAAACAATTAATAATGCATGAATATACTGTACATCATAGCTAGAAAATATTTTGAACAAACATGCATAATACATGTTGACGTTGCTGGCTGTCCATAGTTGTGATTGATTGGATGAATCGCAACTCTTTGGAAGACAGGGCCCAGGACATAATGCAGCACCGCATATATATCAAACTGTTCAATATATACGCTATTCAAGGCCTTCGAGAGCTTTCAATGGGAAGTTCTCAGGGACTGAAATCTGACAAAATTCTCAAGCCTAGCCTTCAATCATTTGTCACATTTTGAGTCAGGGTTATGACTTCAATTTCATCTCCATCTTTTATATACACTAGGAAAAGTTACACTATTCCTATCTGATCATTTGAAACTCACCTTGTACTATTAATTCCATTATCATTATTTTGTTTTTTAATTTTGTCAAATTTGGCCTACCCTTTAATAGTGAAGCAGTATTATTCAAAATAATCATCTTCATTCAATGGGAAGTTCTCCAGGGGGCCGTTTCATAAAGCTGTTCGTATAAAGTTAAGAGCGACTTTAAGAACGACTGGTGATCCTTTCTTACGCGCTAAACCATCGCCAATGAATATACCATTTACCACAAGAAAGGATCACCAGTCGTTCTTAAAGTCGCTCTAATCTTACGAACAGCTTTATGAAACACCCACCAGGACTGAAATCAGACAAAAGCCTCAAGACTAGCCTTCAATCATTTGTCCATTTTGAGTCAGGTTATGACTTCAATTTCATCTCCAGCTTTTATATACACTAGGAAAAGTTACACTATTCCTATCTGATCATTAGAAACTCACCTTGTATTATTAATTCCATTATCATTATTTTGTTTTTTAATTTTGTCAAATTTGGCCTACCCTTTAATAGTGAAGCAGTATTTTTCAAAATAACCATCTTCATTCTGGGAAGTTCTCCAGGGGGCCGTTTCCATAAAGCTGTTCGTAAGTTAAGAGCGACTTTAAGAATGACTGGTGATCCTTTCTTACGCGCTAAACCATCGCCAATGAATATACCATTTACCACAAGAAAGGATCACCAGTCGTTCTTAAAGTCGCTCTTATCTTACGAACAGCTTCATGAAACACCCACCAGGACTGAAATCAGACAAAAGCCTCAAGACTAGCCTTCAATCATTTGTCGCATTTTGAGTCAGGGTTATGACTTCAATTTCATCTCCAGCTTTGATATATACTAGAAAAAGTTACACTATTCCTATCTGATCATTTGAAACTCACCTTGTATTATTAATTCCATTATCATTATTTTGTTTTTTAATTTTGTCAAATTTGGCCTACCCTTTAATAGTGAAGCACTATTTTTCAAAATAACCATCTTCATCAAAACATGTTTGTGAACTGTTTACAATGAAACAAAGCCACAATTAAAGTCACTTTAATCTTAATAATCCATGGCTGGATATCCGTGAAGGTGTGTTTCAAGGAAATGCAATCATTACACGATGCCTGATGAGCAACCTCCAAACAAGATCATTCACACCGCACCAAAAAAAAAGCCATTACAGATTTGACACAGCTGCAGAGTAGGATACATGCATGGTGGTCCTAAAGCTGCGCACCATTATCGCGCATGCAATGCGCACTCTATGTGTGGAACTGTGACTGCAGAGTGACGAACGATTCCTATTCAATTTTTCTAAAGAGGCTGCAATAAAGCAGTAAATGCAGAGAAAACCAGCAACTGTTTGAAATTTTGGGGTTATATTCATTTTAATTTTCTATAATAATACATGTATGAACATATTTTAGAAATTGAGGCACAGGAAATACTATTCTTTTGCATGATAAATCAAGTGCGTAATTAGGGCCCCTTCTACATTTGGCGGCTAAATCAAGAGTTATTCGAAAAACAGTGCGGGATTTTCGTATTTGTGAATTTTCGATATTTTCTTCTTGGATAATGATCTTTAGAATATTTACCACTATTTTAATAGTGAAAGATAATTTGTACAAGTATTGAAATTGGCATAGTTTTTATCATTTGTAAACAAGATGCGTAGCTTTAGGCCCCCCTAATAATACATGTACATGTAGCATGTACGCATTTCACACGGTGCAAGCCAGGATCATTTTGTAGTGAAACGTTAGACTGTTTTGATGTTGTTCAGTACCGTAATGGAAATTATACATGTAATTCACAGTGAACAAGCCCTCTTCTGTGACTCAATATGGATTCTTCCTCTCTTTCTCTCCTTTTTTTTGGAGAAGCCTGGAAGAAGAAACTGAATTACGGACTAGATAGTTTGTAGCTGTAAAGTCTTCCTTGACATATTAAAGAAATTAGAAATAAAAAATATGAAATACATGTAGATCATGGTAAAAACAAACATTGGAATAGTCATAAAGGATCATATGAAATGATCCCATTCAGACTGGATTTTCATTAGGGCCTCTGTATGCCAATGTGAGAAGTGACCACTTCTATCAAAGAGTTTAAATGACATTTCAGTTTCCTGGAAGGAAAACGCTTTTCCACTTTTCAAGGATCAGGGTTGACAATTAGATGGCTTTAATTCAGGGAAATGCAAGTGTCAAATACTACAAGTACAAAGAGGGAAATCCTTATAGGGACTACACGTTCCTACAAGTTTTATGTGAAAAGCTTTTTAATATTTTATTAGTCCTAAATATTCATTTTACAGAAAATGTAGGGTTACACACAAAAAATTTACTTTGCAGTTTATCAAGGCACGTGTACATGTATGTAATTCAATTTTCATTTTATTAATTTTTCAAAAGAGATAAGAGGTTAAGCACCTGCCTGGAGAATGGCAAGGATGGATAAGTGCCTTGCTAAAGGATACTTGTGTCAGGTGAGATTCGAGCCCTCAACCCATCAGGCTTGTATTCTGATTTCTGAAGTCTGGTTTAACTTCTAGGTATTACCCAGTCCGTGTTATTAAAAGCTCCATGGTCTAACTCTGTGCTAAATTTATGGGAAGCTGAATATGTCAGACCTTTGTGCACTTCTGATGTTTATTTATTCTTTTTTATAAGCTTTAATATTGAAGAATATTATCTTTAATTAATATTCATCATTCCCAAAGAGCTATGATAAAAGTGAGCACCCAATATTTTCTGTTTGAGATCTCTAACACAATCGGCTACCCATAATAAGACCAAATCTTTGGACCAGTGTTTGAATTAGACCCAAGTTCAAAATATGAGCCTCAGAATCTAAGTAAGATTGAGATTCAATTAACCACTGAACCAATACAGTGTACACCACCGACACATCGCCTCCACGTTCACCCCGAATATCAAAGCAACATGTGAGAAAAATCAGTTCAACCTGCGTCATCCATCAGACAACTCCATGTTGCGACACTAAGCAGTCTGGTATGCTACTTGATGAAAGCCAAGATGGGGAAGATGAAACCAGATTCTATTCACCACAGCAGGGAGAACGGACCACTGGTGAGACATGACCTGCCGTTAAACACACAGGATGATACAGCACAGCAGGGCCCAAGTTACACAAAGCTTAGCACTTGATTGTTGGGCTGATTCCTATGATGGATTCCATTGATTATTGTGTGTGATCAATCCTATAATTAGCCCTGTACGATCGATCGCTAAGCTTCAAGTTACCGGGTCCAGGTGGGTGTTTACTTTAAGAACGACTGGTGATCCTTTCTTGTGGGAAATGGTTTACACCAAAATGTTCATTGGCTATGGTTTACCGCGCAAGAAAGGATCACCAGTCATTCTTACAGTCGCTCTTAACTTACAAACAGCTTTATGAAACAAACCCCAGGTCATGGTTCATAACACAGTGCAGCTTAGGCAAGGTCAATTTAAGGTGTATGATGAATGATGAAGTCTTCTTGGAATACATATGGAGTTGTGCTTCCGTTATGGAAAGGTTGATTTTCAATTACTTCTGTCAAGGAAATTTTATTTTTGAGGCATCACAAATTTGCTATGTGTGAAACCTGTCTAAAGCTTTGGATTGACTCAATATTGGAAATTCATAACATTAGAATCTCACAAGAGAGCACAGACTACTCAATCTTTTTTACCAATTGAATCTCTAAGAAAGTTAGAATTTAAATTGGGAGGATATTTGGCACCCTCTATAAAGCTGTGCACTGATTTTTTTTTTAAACTAAAGGTCTTTCTTTGAACAAGTAGGCATTTTTTAAACAATTTTACGAGGCAACCCCATATGTAGCAAAAAGCTCAAAACAAAGATTATATCCTGAATACTATGTTTTGGAACATGCTTTGGAATATGCGAATTATGTTTTTTTGGTTTTTAAATAATAGTTGACAGGGAGATTGAGAAAAGGTGTGTGTGTGTGGGGGGGGGGGGGGGGGTCACATGCAGGCTGCCTACACTACTACATGTACCGGTATGTGTAAAGTAGATTCGGAAAATGTGTGAGTAAAAATACCACAGTGTAAGAAGCGGTCTGCATCCTAAATGTCAATCCCCTCAACACCATCTGCATAATGAATGACCAATCTTCGAAAATAGATCATTCAGAATAGAAGGAAATATCTGAAAGCACTATTTTTTATCTTATGACAGGGTTCATTCCATTGCTAATGCATGTAGGTGTTCGCATCCATGCAAAGCACCAAGTGTGCCCCCAGGTCAATTATGTTCACCAAATCAAGAAATATTTCATTGTCTAAAGCATGATGCCACATGTGAAGCATTATATTCTGAGGGCTGAAAAAAAAACATTTTGGGTGAAAAACAGAATGCAGCCATATTCTGTAATTTAATGCACCAGTACCTTGTGCAGTATATCCTATATAAACTACACAACATTATGCTCAAAGAGATTTGGGAAGGGGGGGGCGGTAGCAAAGAAAGAACATGAGAAGGCACTGCAACAAGTAATCCTGGCCATTTGTAGGCAAAGAAAGAAAATATATTTTTGGTGTTAGGTTAAAACTGGTAGAAAATGCAAACAGAGCCCCCCCCCCCCCCCCCAGAGACCTACACAAATTAATATAGGAGGCAAATTTCAAATATGTACATGTACATGTACATAAGGTCACCCCTCTAACTTTCTTGCAGGCACTTCAAAAATTCTGCACCATGTCTATCTGCAGGAATCACACTACATATATATGTTAAAGTGCTATACGACTGGTGGCTTTTCTGCATTCACTAGTCGTCTTGTCTATGAGGCCGTTCTCATTACGCTTTTTAAAACTAATACTGGAAAATGGTTCAGGAAACCAGTTTGGAAGATCGCTTTACTAGCGTTCCCACTTGATCACATAAAAGTGGTTTTCAAAATCACTTCACGTAAAGCGATCTTGTTGCTATGGAAATGCTCTCAGTGGGGTGACACATTTCACGCGAAATTCGAAACCGCAGCATAGGCACTCTATACCTGTCGCGTGGAGTAACGCGCTCAAAATGTGCCAAAATCGCTTCCCGAAAAACGATTGTGTCCTCACTTACGCTAAAACCAGTTTAACGAGGCAAAGCAGTCTTGAAAACTACATCGCGAGGTGGTTTTCTGAACCGGTTTGGAAGATCACTTCCAGGATCGCTTCGACGTTCTCACTACACGTTAAACTAGTTTCCACTATTAAAACTAGTTTCCAGTAAACTAGTTTTCGGAGGGTAGTGATCTGTCTTACATGTATTTGAACATTCTAAGACACAAAAGACAATTCCTGCATTAACGACAGGGCCCTACCTTTTGTTAATTGGAAACTAAATGAAATACATGCAAAGCATAGATATGGAGGATACTTCTTGCATGAATATCAACACCAGATAAATAAACAAATTTCTCCATCAATATTTAACAAAACTGTGAACGCTTCTCCAGACAAGGCAAATAGCCATTGTTTCAATGTGGCTCCTCAAAATGAATGCCTAAACAGCAAAATAAAACAAGCATCCCGCAGCATAGGTCTCCTCATATAAAATCGGTCATCCTCTCTCGAAAGCAGTATCTTGCAATGAAAGATGATTTTAAGATGCCTTCAATATGAAAACAATGTAAAAAACTTGCTCAAATCCTCCCCGAGTAATTGAAGTCTTCCTCATAACAATAAATCATCACAAACTAGGCAGCATCCGTGCTCTTATCCAAATCTCAATCCGTATGGTTACTAAGGACCAAGTTCAAGTACATGTAAAGTAACAGATGCAATGCACAGATGCTTTTCAATGCTACATCTGTATGATGACATTACAGATGAAATCCCTAATTGCTCTTTGCCTCCTGTAGAACTGTATTATTATGTATGACGGATATATCACAGGCCAGACCCCACCATGCCATCATACTTGTGGCATGCAAGATTTGTAAAGTTAGAACCCCTCATGTTGATGGAGAGTTCATCCCTGTTCACACGTAGCCCAGTGACGATTGACAGAATGAATTGAATAACGTCTGAAAGCGAACACCTTCAATTTGTAATACCTTAATTATTCTTTATCAGATTTTGATGAAAAGGATAGCCCAGGCACATGTGTTTCAAACAGAAAAATCAGAAGAAAAAAATCTCATGAAAAATTGATGGAAAAAAGGTTTGCATTGCTGTAGATGCATATACTCATGAATGAGAAATGAGTGACATTATGATGTCATCACCCCACTTTGTACAATTTTGAAATCATGTTTATTCATCTTTTTAATCTGTTTAATATTCAGATATCATAAATTTAGGACTGGGATGTCCCTTTAATCTTAAAAAGCAGTTTTGTTGGTTGAATATTACTTTATGTATTTCGATAGATACCTAATATTTTTTAAGGTTGGAGTACTATACTAATTTTTAAACATGATTCCATGTATACATGGATCGAAAAATTCAAAAAAAAATTCTAGTTCTTGATGTACTACTCTTAATTCCATTATATTAAAGACTGAATACAGAATAAATTTTCTAATACCTTGCCAATGCATGCATGAACTTGTATGACATCATATCATGCAATATTGAATTAGCCTTGGGTAATGATATTGATGGATTAATGATGCATGGTTTGGGCTTCATGAAACTAAAATGTGTAGTACACTGTACTTTGCCCAAATGCCTTTATCAAGGTCTCCGCCAAAACATCTATTTATCAATTTTAGTAAGCGTATTTTCTGAATTAATTTATCTCTGCCATGTTTAATTGAATTACCAAGAAATGCTGTATTTTCCCCACAACTACTGTACACGTATCCGATCAAGGGCACTGCCAACAAAATCTATTTTTGCAGGTTTTTTTTTTTAGACTTTAAAATCAGTTGTTGATTGACTTAATATGGGCCCATAGTTTTCACATAAACGCTTAATTTACAAATTTAAAATCTAAACCCAACTCGATAAGGTGGGAGGAAATACAGAATTGCTGAGCGCCATAGGAACTGTGTAGTCTGCTGTGCAAACCCAAAGGGTCTGAATTGCAGCCTACTCATGCCTTGTGTACTGAAGACCCTCTCGCTCAGGCCAGCAAGTTTTGTATGTGCTAGTCTTTGCCAGTCAGACGGCAGGTCCCAAGAAAGTGGCTTCTTTCATCCAAGTGATATTCATGACTTGAGATGTTTTGCATATTTAATGAGCTTGATGCGGACCGAAACACCTCTTTTCATTCGGTCATTGCTGCTCTAATTGTGCATCGAATTTCATGAATTTGGTATCATTGTAAATAAGAAGAATAATTCTTTCAGATCATGTGTTTGAATTTATTCAAAGATTTTGTAATATAGGTTAAAATTTTGATCTAAAATATGCTACAAAATAATTATTTTCACCTGACAAAAGCTGCTATTTTCACACTTTATTTTTGTTTGAGCCCAAATGATTTTTATATCATGATAAAGCTGAATATGTATGCTTTAAAATGATATAGGTTTCAAAATAAGAATTGGTTTAAATGGGTCAAGATCACACTTTTCATTTGCCAAGTACATAAAGCAGCTTGAAAACAAGAATACTGCACTCTGATTGGTCAAAGAGACCACACACTGGCAAATTGCAAGGTTCCAGTGCCTGGGTTCATGGGAAGGTCACACTTCCTCTGTGGTAATCTCCTCAAATACCCCGCGCCTGTTGTTCTGTGAACCTTATCCAGCCAATCAGAACTCTGGATTTCATGCAAGTACAAAATTTCAGAAATCTCGTCTTGTACCTTGGTGGGAAAAGTGTGATCTTGACCAGATTAAAAGGTGCCGCATATCAAGAGTGGCATTGTGAGAAAGTGCAGAAGTTCAGCTTAATGGTGATATAGATACCCGGTATCATTGAGGCTCAAAATAAAAAGTTTTGCACAATTTGCAAAAGAAAACAGAGGAAGAAAATTCAATTTTGAGGCACATTTTCAGGTCAGAAATTTACTTATTTAACAAAATATTGTATACAAAATAAATGACCAATATGAAAGAGTAACATTTACTCTATCTGATGGTGCAATAATATTTCATTTAACTTGAGGTTAAAACAGGTAAATTCTTAGAGAAAGAAAATCTCACGAATCACGAGATTTTGCAAGGAGGAGGATTCAGCCACGAGATGATTTGGATGAATCTGGCCTTTTTGCTCATTAGCATAGGGACCTGCGGTCTGACTGTTGCGTGGAGACACACTTGTTGATCAAAGTTTCAATCAGGGTCTGTGCTGCAGACTAGGAACTGTGCTCCTCAGACAATCCAAAATTCCAAATCAAAGAAAATTGTCAGATGAAAAAAGATAAATGCCAGTTGTGGTAACGATTTCAAAAGTGTGTTCGAACAAAATCCAATAAAATGACCAATCCAATAAAAAGTGTCCGTTTGCATGAAAAAAAATGTGCCAAAAGATTCTGGAAGGAATTGTGTAATTGCTGAGAAATTGGCAAATTAGGGCGGGTTCAAGCAAAATTGACGGGTCTTTTTTCAAGCAATAATATTTCACTGTCCCACATGTGCTAATCTGTGTTGGCCACCTACATGTACATGTACTAAATGATTGGATTTTTCCAACTTAGATTTCATTTCACAAAGTTCAGTTTATTTAACTGTACCAGATCTGGGGCCCGTAACACAAAGCTTTAATAGCAATGATCATAGACACATTTTTCCACGATTGATTCCATTGACTACAATGTACAATCAGTCGTAAAAATGAAGTGTACGATCAATCGCTAACTTTGTGTTACGCGAACCTCGGATCCACGATGATCAAGTGACATTTGATCTTGAATACAGACTTTCTTGCGAAATCAGTGTTTACTGCAAACACTTTTGTTCATCCATAATGAAATACTTCCCAGGTAAGTTTTTCTGGATGAAACCATTGTAGACTACATGTATCATGGCAACCCAACCTTGAGGCCAGACCTTTGAAAAATGACCTAACCAATCTCAATGTCGTTATTAGTTTTAGTGGCTCATGGCAATTCAGATGACATAATCAATGCTAAATCAATAAAGCGATGGCAGTTCATAAACATCACTCGGGAATAACCAATACAAAGTGATTGTGTTCTATAAACAGCAGGTACCTCAACAGTGTATGGTAGGCCTACAGACTTCACTAAAAATTAACACTGAACATTCCTTACAGAAATTTAAGTGTGCTGGAAATTGGTAACCTAGGTAACCAGCTAGTGCCAAGCTGATGGCTGACTATATAGTTATTAGCAAGCAATTAAAAACTAGCAAACAGTACATGCTTGGAAAAAAATATGTTCACTACATGTAGGTTGACAAGAGCTACTTGCCGGCCTTGTTACTAGCTATCAGCAAGCTTGAAGTTTCTGTGAGGGATCTACACTATGTTTGGTTATTGGTGATTTGCCTCATTTGAAATGTCAGTTAAGGTCAAAAATTTAAAAAAGGGGTTTAATCGATGAGATAATGAACATTGAATTGAATTTTTACAATTATTGAATTTGATGCATCGATCTGTTTGTGCTCCTATGAATGCCAAAACTCAGAAGCACAAGAAGGTAGATCAGGGCATTTACAGAAGGAATGCATGAAAAGGTTTCTTTAAAGGCAGTTACTACACATTTTCATCATCTAGGTCAAGTAGGCCTAGTCAGTTATTCACAAACATATGTAGATGACATGATTCTGTAAGATGTTCTCTGCTTTGTGTTGCATTCATGAGCACTGCTGGGGCTGCACTAGGCCACCCTAGCCATCTGGTTTGGGGTTCTCTCAGCTGTATGGCAAAGTTCCATTCATCACTTTTTGTATTATGAAGGGTATCAAATCTATCAATGTCTTCCATTTCATCTAAAAATGCTCAAGTTTTGTTGAACTTTTATGTATCATTGCACCTTATTTACAAGGAAGAGATACAGTATAGTGTCATTCAATCAGAAGCAAACCTTCATACTCTTTTTTTAAACAAAGTTATCCCCTTTTAAAGGAATCATACATATACCAGCCTTAATTCATTGCATGTCCATTGCCTCTTTCATATTCCTTATGAAACAAATTAATGAATATGAATTCACTGACAGGATTACCCTGGGTAAGCTAAATTAATAAATAGATGAATAGATAGATAGATAAATAAATAAACATATTTTAAATAAATTAATAAATAAATGAAATAAATTTACAAATACATAAATAGACAAGAAAGTAAACAATAAATAAATAGAAAGACAGACAGACAGACAGACAGACAGACAGATAGATAGATAGGTAGATAGATCTATACTATAGATAGATAGATAGATAGTTTAGACAAAGTAAATAAATAAATAAATCAATCAATTAATTTGTACATGAATACATTTTATATCAGTGTGCACATAAACATGGCTGCCGAAAAGGAGAATAAAATAAGAGACACAGAGTGTAAACTAGAACTGACTAAAGGGACATATATGTGATATACATGTAGCCGCCATAGAGCATTCCAAACAGGTCACACCAAGGTTTAGTTTCTCTATCCTCCTACATGTATCAAAGCACTGATTGAC
Organism: Lytechinus pictus; assembly: GCF_037042905.1. Lineage (NCBI taxonomy): Eukaryota > Metazoa > Echinodermata > Echinoidea > Temnopleuroida > Toxopneustidae > Lytechinus > Lytechinus pictus. The sequence continues at coordinate 14,689,111 of NC_087261.1, read as the reverse complement.
ATACGGAATATTAACAAGCATAGCTGAACAGAAAAGAAAGAAGGGGAAGGGTCCTTTCCTATTTGCATCCCAAAACACAGAAACATAATATAGTCATCCGTGTGTTCACACTATGGTGCATCCACAACAGTCTGATCATCAAAAAAACATATAGGCCCATATTCTGAACTCAGAACTTTATTTAAACTCTGGTCTAAAATTGTGGTTTCACTATGGAAAGCCAACTGCAGCACAAATACCTAAAATGTACAGAGCTCATCTGTCACTCCATGGACCTAGGTCCATGGTCACTCAGATCATTTATAACTGTCTGGGAATAACTGAATAAGTTTTCTTCACCATAATAGCATGATATAAAAAAACAGTGAACATATGAAACATATAATATCAATACAAATTTTCACATTTTGGCTACCCATAATTTCAGCACAGAGTTAGACCCTGGCCTATAAAGTTTTACCAGCCTTCAGAATGCGGGTCATAATGTACAGTTATATAATAAACAATACATGCTCTTGTAATTCAAGAGTGAGTCAACTTGGTTGGATAAATAACCACCTAGTATCGCAGGGGTACTCTCGGCTGTACTCCAAGCAATGATTCAATTGCAAAATTTGCAATCAATTTTTGAGTCTGTGACAAATTTAAGTAATTTATCACATCATGGACCTACATGTAAACTGTACTCACATTCACCATTGATTGCCTAGGGACTATAGTCTAGATTGTTGGCACGTGACTCCTGCATACATAGTACACTCCGACGTTTTTTTATTTCCAATTCGTCTAATGCCAATTTGTCCAACTGCCAACTCGTCTACTATCATTCGGTCTACCAACAGACAGGCATCAGTTCGGCCACTATCCACATGGTCTAATTGCCAATTTGTCCATTCACCATTTCGTCTAATAACCAGGTCCAATAGCCAAAGTCCATATACCATTTCGCCTAATAGGACTAAGTGTTAATTGTGCAAAATGGATGAAAATGATATTAGACCAACTGGTTATAAGACTAAATAGTCATAGACGATATGGTGATTAGACGAAGTGATGATTGGACCAAATGGTAATTGGATCAAAGGGTTGTTAGAAAAAATGTTGATGGACAGAATGGCATAATTATAGACTATAAAATGAAAGTAGACTATGTGGTGAGTGGACAAGTTGGCAGTAGACAAACTAACAATTTACCTACATAAACCACTTCTATTTTAATAGATAAACTGTCACTTAACCTGTGGAATGGCAAGCATGGAAAAACCTTTTTTGAGATTTATTGAATTTTACTAGAATCACTTGTCAATGACTTGTAATACATAAATAGCCCTAGGGCCCATCGCAGAAAGAGTTGCATTTGATCGCATTCATCTACAAAAAAATATTCAAGCGCAAGTCCCTAAAAAGCGCTTTTGATTGTAACCTTTCTTCATTTTGCAGATTTAGCAGTACCTTGCGAAAAGTAGTCCCCTATGATTTTTTTAAATGCCTGCCCTAGAGAGAGAGAGAGAGTATCCAGGATTTTTAATAGAGAAGCATTTTTTGTAAATTGTAATATGCATCTATGTTCGATGGGTAAATCTCAAAATGTAGAGGGGGGGGGTGCGTTCCTTGTGCCCCCTCCTGGATCTGCCGCTGAGGTAGGTGGGGTAGGGTGAAATCTGGGGCCTGTCTTACAAAGAGTTATTATTGATCCGATCAATCGCAACTATGGAAAGCCAGCAAAGTCAACATATAAAATGCATGTTTGTTCAAAAGATTTTCTAGATATGAATGTACATCCATGAATTCATTGATTTCTCGACAATTTGGTGTGTTCTCCTTTGTTTACAAACGACATTTTGCAAATTTCATGTAGAAAAAATAGGGCACTGATGGATTTCCATAGAGCTACGACTGATTGGATCAATCGTAACTCTTTGTAAGACGGGGCCCTGGAGTACAGGAACAAGACATTACACACAAGTGTATGGCTTAACCATGGCTCTCCGGAATCGCCTGGAAGCTGAACAAGCCATCCTTTTACAAACTGCATTTGTCAATTTCACCCTTACATGTATTTCCCAATAGCATTCCCCATATTAAACACACTAATGTCATTTACAGGCCGTCTAAGCCTTCGTTTCATCCCTAACATGTTGGATGTTTCTCCGTGTAGAGCATATCTCCTCTCCACCTTGTTTTAAATGAACATTTCTGTGCAAGCACACAAGTCCTTCATAGTTCATGCCATCTCTTTTGAGACAGTTTACAGGGGAGACAGAGATTCGCTTTGCCTCGTTTCAATGCAAATTTTTTCAATTCAGGGGAAATGCTCTTTTGCTAATGATTGTACTGCACGTTTATGTACTTGTGCAAAATTTGGCATATTTTCCTGCATCCTTTTTGGTAATTATTTTACTGAAGTATAAGTACAGTACGGAGTACCTTATTAATTGTTTAGGACAGCCTAATAATGCAGGCCGTCATACTCGGAAGTTTTAGCCAGCATTTGCCGACATAAATAAGGCAAGCCATTTGCTCCTTTAATGCAATTTTTTCTTTCAATATCAAGAATTACTTTTTATTTATCAAGAAATCAGTTTGTGATTTTACAAGTTCACAAAAGAGGCGATTTCTTGACAAATACAAAAACACAGGCGTGACAAAAACACTTGCATGTTGGCTCAGTTGGTAGAGCGTCTGTCTCAAAACCTTGAGGTCGGGAGTTCAAGCCTCTGCTGCATCAGACCAAAAGACATTCAAAGATCAGAGATGCTGCTACCCTGTTTGGCATTCAACGATTATAAGAGATGGAAAAACAGTGGCTGCCGGGCCCACAATCAATTGGGCAAAATGAACGTTCAGAGTTTTTCTATTTCAGATTCTATTTCGAACAATAAAATATGGATTTTCATTTAGAGAAAAAAAAATTTGCTTGCTATAAAAGCATGTCAGCGGCATATGCTTCCTAAAACCTCTGGGGGGCCGTTTCATAAAGCTGTTCGTATTAAGAGCGACTTCAAGAATGACTGGTGATCCTTTCTTATACTCGCTATAACCATTGCCAATGAATATACCATTTACCACAAGAAAGGATCACCAGTCGTTAAAGTCGCTCTTAACTTACAAACAGCTTTATGAAACACCAACCAGGTCCCTGTAACATAAAGCTTAGTAATTGATCGTAGGGGTAATTTTTACAATTGATTCCATAGACTCTTATGCATGATCGATCACAGAAATCACCACGATCAATCGCTATAAAAAGCTTTATGAAACAGGCTCTGGTGGGTGTTTCATAAAGCTATTCGTAAGTTAAGAGCGACTTTAAGAACGACTGGTGATCCTTTCTTACGCGCTTAACCATCGCCAATGAATAAACCATCCACAAGAAAGGATCACCAGTCGTTCTTAAAATCGCTCTTAACTTACGGACAGCTTTATGAAACACCCATCAGGTCCCTGTGCACATAAAGCTTAATAAGTGATCATGGGGTAATTTCTACAATTGATTCCATAGACTCTTATGCATGATCGATCATAGGAAATCAGCCCTATGATCAATCGCTAAAAGATTTATGAAACAGGCTCAGGTGTGAACAGGAACATGTATAGTCTAAATTACAAATTTAAAGCAGCTCAAAACCATAGAGAAACCACAAACCAACCCATAGAATGGACCCATAGGCCTACATGTACTGTACACATTGCAGACAAATACATGTACGTGTAGGAACTGCTTGGTGAAAACAGACGGACAGCACATACAAGCTGTACACATTCTCATTTTGAACCTGAAAATCTCAAAGTATATAAAAAGAGAATGCCGCCCCTTGAAGGAAAACATACTGATTAAACATTACTTAGGATTAATTACTATAATTCGGGAACAGGAGAATATTGGATGCACTGTGATGTGTCTCGGAGTTACATTATGCACACCTGTTACAATCTGGGGAGCATTTCATAAAACGAAGATTCAAAGATTGTGTTATAAGCTACTGTAATCCTTGCATTTGATTGGCTCTGATATATTTTTTTTCAGTGAAAATTACTGGTCATTTGTTTCATGAAACACTACCCATAAATTGAAAGAATGAACTGAAGAAGGATGCGAAGGAAGAAAGGGGGGGGGGGAGAAGACCAAGAGGATGAAGAATGATGAGAGAAGAATATATTAAAAAGGATGAAGATGAAGAAGGGAAGAGGAGGAAGGTAGAGCAGTAATATGGAGGTGGAGAAGATGATAGTGAAGGAGACCATCATATGAAAATGGAGAAACAAGAAGGAGGAAGAGGACAAAGAGTTGGAAGACACAAAGAAGGAGATGAAGAAGGATGGGAAGAGGAAGGAAGAGCAACAAGTTGGAGGTGGAGAAAATGATGATGATGAAGGAGGTGGAGGAGGCCATAAGATGAAGATGGAGGAGGAAGAGTTGGAACTTGGAAGAGACAAAGAAGGAGATGATGAAGGATGGGAAGAGGAGGAAGGAAGAACATCTAGTTGAAGGTGGAGGAGAAGATGATGAAGGAGTTGGAGGAGACCATAAGGTAAAGATGGAGGAGGAGGAAGAGTTGGAACTTGGAAGAGACAAAGAAGGAGATGAAGAAGGATGGGAAGAGGAGGAAGGAAGAACAAGTTGGAGGTTTAGAAGATGATGATGAAGGACGGTGCTGAGGATGAAGAGGGGCAGACGAGAAGGAAGAGCAGGGGACTCATCAACACATCACAAGAACCAATGAGGGTGTATTTTCCATCCATACCAATTAAAGAAATGGCTGTTAATTCCTAAAAGCTTTCCAATTCCAGCTGAAATTCTATTCTGCATTCCAACGATCCACGATGGCATGCTGATGAAGCCTACCAAACACTGCATCACCTTCACCATGAATAGTTTCATGAAAGTCAACGATTATGGAAATGAATGAAAAACTCTATCTACATGTACACACATCAAGGACAAGCAGTCAACCCGCAAAGCTTTGAATAATTTCTACTCGAGCCATGAGAACAAAATAGCAATAAGCATCCATTAAAGAGGAAATTTTCTATGCAACCAGAATAAAGGGTAAAGCATTTTTCTTAAAATATAAATATAAAATAAATGTCAGTAGAAATCTAGATATCAACCTCTCCCACTTCCCTCTTTCTGAGTGTGAAGTTATGCATGTAATGTACATGTATGTATCATAACAAAAATGATGTAAAATCGGGCACCACAGAGGAGAATAACCGAGCAATGATCTTCACAAACACATCAAGAACACACTATCGATGAAATAAGTCAATCAGGAAGCAATGATTTTTTTTTTCCAATGAATTTGACTTCAACGAAAACCAAACAGTGCATCTTCTCTCAAAATGCAGCTCTCATTTGGAGAAAAAAAAGAGAAGAATTCTTACCAAGTTTTATTTCACTTTAATTCTAGAAATGCAAAATGTGAGATTTTTCATAGAAAATATACATGTAAGAAAGACAAAAAAAAGTTTGTTGAAAATTGTTCTATATCATCTTGATGTCTACAGTATCTGTTGAGACTTGGGACTATTTTCATATACTTGTACATACTGTATACATGTACAGTTTAGGTTGACTTGCGCATCTATGACTAATACCTTGGTCACATTTGTTCTACGGCGGCCGTACGGCGAGTCGAAAACAGCCGTTTTAACATTTGTTTGTACCAGCTACATATAAGTGGTTTGAGTAAAAATGAATAAAACGGCTGTTTTCGACTAGCCGTACGGCCGCCGTAGAGCAAATGTGACCATGGTATTACTGTCAAGACTGAGGAATCCAACTCAAGTGGAAAGTTAAAAAGATAAAAATTCAGAAGCAAAATTGGACAAACAACACATTACACTTTATTCAATACTATAGTGCCAAACACCAAGATTGTGTGGTATTTTTTTTTAGTTAATTATCACTGTACACCCTACATGTACAGGTAAATCATACTCTAAGATCTGTTAGTCAAATTTAGCTGGCCTTTGAAATTCTCTATCAAGGGATTTATATTCAAAGGAGACTATTCATAAAGCTGTCAGTAAGTCGTGCATGACTTTACAGATCAATGGCGACCATTTCTTGTGCTACATTAAATTAGATTCCCATATTTCCATCAGCAATACTTAAACTCCAATTTTTGAGATTACAATTCTTGTTGGACATACATGTACATATAATCAGTTTATTTGTCAATTTATTTATCATAATTATAGAAAGTTTACTCCTATTATTATAACAGGGATTTGTGGTATCTCAATTACTTATAGCACAAGAAAGGGTCAGCAGTCTGTATTAAAGTCCTGCATAACTTACAAGTATGAACAAGTATGAAAGCTATCACGTCTTACCGCCTTGTAGTCTTTCTGCTCCTCCGTTTTCTCCAGGAACTACTGAAAAAAAATCACAAGAAAAAAAAATAGATTTATGATTTCTGATAATAGTCTCAAAGTATGTACATGTCAATTGTTACAGGCATTGATTAATCAATTGAGATAGGCTTATCCTATTTTAAGGGACTGCTTGTGGAACTTTTTTTAAAGGAATTCTCATTGATAATTCTTGCAAATTTGTCAGTGAAAGTCAATATAAAAAACACAATCTAGGGAGTTTGATTTTTCTTTCATTTCTGTATATTTTTATAGTATAGCAAGATTGATAGGTTAACTTTAATCCTTTTTGTTATCACAAAACATATTTCCCCTCAGTATTCCATAAAATCCAATAAGAAATAATTAACTGTCAGGAAATAAACACCAACGTATACTATAAAGCAGGCATCTCTGCGGAGAAAGCTCCATAAATTTCCAAGAGTAGGCCCTAGTTATTTTCTCTCTGAAAATGATCAATTTAAAGAACTTTTTTTTCCATTTTACCAACAAAGAATACAGATTATTCATGAAAAATTAATGAAGATATTTTGAAGGTCCCGTGATCACTTACTGTGATTTTCTGTTTCAGTCACACCTGTTTGTTTCCCATCATCTATGAGGTAGAAAGAAAGAGTAGGAAAGAAAATGTATGGAATTAAAGCTAAATTACAGTAGTTGCAGTAAAACACAAATTTCGTGAGAAAGTCTGTAAAACCAAGGTTAAGTATGACTATATCATCGTGGATCTAGATCTGGTACAGTTACATAAACTGAACTTTGTGAAATCATAAAATCTAAGCTGAAATACGATCACACTGAAGATCGCCAACACAGATAGGCACACGTGGGACAGTGTATTATTATTGCTGGAATAAAGACCCGACGGAAGTGACCGAATAAGCGCTTATTTTGCTTATTTCTCAGCAATTACACAATTTCTTTTAGAATCCTTTGGCACATATTTTTTATTCATAAAAACAGACACTTGGGTGGTCATTATATTAGATTCTGTAAAAAGTCATTTTGAGATCGTTACCAGAACTGGAATTTACCTTTAATGGGTGATAAGTAAAAGCAGGACCAGAAGGAGAAGAAGCAGGATGAAAAAAAAACAGAAAAACAACAACAAAGGAAGAAGAAGAGTAACAAAAAACAAGAAACAAACTGGGAAAAATATAAACTTATTTATTATTGTGTCGCCTGACATGTATACCCCATTCTCATTATTGCTTCTGAGAACTAACGTGTACTGAGAACTAACGTGTAATGAGAACGCTCGTAGCGGTCCTGGAGGCGATCTTCCAAACAGGTTTGAAAACCCACCACCCGATGTACATGTAGTTCAATATCGCTTTGCCTCATTAAACTGGCTGGTTTTAGCGTAAGTGAGGACACAACCGTTTTTCTGGAAGTGATCTTCGCACATTTTGAGTGCGCTACTCAACATACTGTGTGTAGATTGTCTATGCTGCGGTTTCAAATTTTGTGCGAACATATGACCCCACCGAGAGCGTTCCCGTAACAACAAGACCACTTTTGAAGGGGTTTTGTACACCACTTTCGGGTGATCTAGCGGGAACGCTAGCAAAGCGATCTTCCCAACTTGTTTCCTGAACCGGTTTCTCCAGTAACGAGTTTTAGAAAGTAGAATGAGAACGGTATCTTAGACCCTATTCTCATCTATTTCCTAAAACTTTTATTAGTTGAAACCAATTTAGAATGTAATGGGAATGCTCGAAGCGGTCTTGGACGCAATTTAAAGTGGTCTTCCGAATCAGTTTGGAAATCCACCGCACAATGTGGTTTTCAAGACCGCTTTGCCTTTTAAGCTGGTTTAATAGCGCAGGTGGGAACACAATCGGTCTTCCGGAAGCCATTTCCACGCAAAATACAGTGTTCAATAGCTGTGCATATTGGGCGCTCCACTCGCTGCATGCGGTGTGAAGAACACCGATGATTGTGCCTATGCTGCAGTTTCAATTTTAGGAGAAACATGTGACCTCACTGATGTTGTTTCCATAGCAACAAGACCACTCTACGTGTTATAAGTACATGTAGTTCTGGAAACCAGTTCACAAGATGGTCATTAGACTGCTCGCGAAGGAACAAAACTGGTTTAAGGAAAACTCGTTCAAGAGAGTATGAGAATCGAGTCTTCTTTACATTGGACTTTAGAATAAACTGAATGTTTTAACTTGATGGTCTCTCTATATATACATGTATATCTAAACAAGAAATGACAAACAACAAAAAGAAAATGAAACCAAGATCTATTATTAAAAGGATGTCATACAAACACATAGATTGCAGATTTCTCTCATTATATCCACTTTACATTGTCATAGAGGTAGTCATATAAACACAGGAACTGTACACAATGAAATGTTGTGCTCACTTCCTCATTGTTAATTGGGTATGCAGTTCAAAAAGGGGTTATATTGGGAGATTAATTAGACAGATCCCTGATTTAAAGGGAGAAGTCAAGCTTGATATTAAATTGGGATGGGAGGAGATCTCAATCAGCAGGGAGATGTGCATAACCATAGCAATGTGCTTGGTGTGGAATTGAACAGTGTACAGTGTATGTCAAGTTTTATATTGGACAAGCCCTTTTCATATTGCTGATGTGCACATGAACTTGTCTACATACAAGATTTACAACCATAAATTTAACTTGTTAAAATCATGTTTTACAAGAAACTTAATTTGATCACATAAAACACCACAGGAGTGCTTTATGAAGAACCTTTATCAGTGATTTTCACTGATGACTACAGGTATTGACTATTAACATTCTGAGCCAATCAGATGCAAGGATTTCAATAGCTTATAACAGTTGCCAGAGAAATCACTTGTTTCATAAAAATGTTCCCCACCTTTTAATTTCTTAATGCACTTCCATCGAGCCCCCATACGTGCCTTTTTCAGATGTCTACTTTAATAAAAAGCCTTTCAAGAAAATTTCTTCTAACCTTTCAAGAATCATTTTAAGGCAACGCTGTTAGGAAATATCCTTCTGCGTTGCCATGGCAATGCAGGACTGTCTCCTTTTTGGGTCGATTATTTCACATTAGTGCTGTACCGCAGAGTGAATGCTCTGCCAGTGCCAGTACTTTCCCATTTTCCCCTCTTGGGCAGTACATATATACATACAGTATGTAATGGAACAGTTACAACAACAAAACCAAATCAAAGATAGACCGACGGCACATGTCATTATGTGTTTTCAGATCGCCTTGATTACCAGAGTACTCGTTAAATTACGAGAACTTGCTGAGGCCTTAACATACTTGATAATTAAATTCCACATTCAGACCTACCCGAAGCAGACCCTTTCGACGGCAAGTTCTCGAAGTTATGAGCATGCGCTGTACGGTCTGATAAGCAGGCAGCAAGGCGCGAGATTCAAAATCGCCAGCTCAGCAGCCAGCCACCGTGCCCAACTACACGCAGGGCTAAGAAAGTTCATATTATTTAGCTTTCACACTGCCAAAATAACTGCGACCTTGGAAAATCACCACAAAAGTTCTTGTAACTTGGACAAGTTCCTACTATTTCATAGCAGGTCTTTCGGGGATATCACGCGTAAAAATATACACTGCCAAAATCAACTGATATTTTATAATCAGCGTAGAATTGAGCAAATTTTCTAATCACAAAATACCTGGAACTGACGAACTGTGAGGGGGTCTGTACTCTGTAAACACAGATTGGTATTTAATGTAATAGCTTTTGTCAGTTCTTTTTATAATGTAAATATATCAGGTATAAGGTCATCTCTAGTGGCAAAGAAAATCAACTAATTGCATTTGGCTTGCGTACATCCATCCATTGGATAGGAAGGTTACACCATTCATATAAAATTAACTTGTGTTGAATACATGTATGTAGAGATGTGTACTAAGGTTCACTATAAATACATTGTAGTATCCTGTAAATCATGTCTCTATGGATGGATTGGTTCGAGATGAAACTGTTCCTGATCATTGTTCTTTCCTCCGAATTTTTTTATTTCAAATGACCTTGAATATTCAAAAAAGGAAAAACAAATCATACAATGTATAATAGTGATTTTACACAATAGAAGTAACCAAACAAACACATTTTAAAAGCACAGGGGAAAAATGCAGTGGCTCTGGGCAATTTATCCCCCAAAAGCCCTGGAAAATCCCCATTAATTGCAATGTAAAAGCTTATCCAATGTTGCAGAATTAGAAAGTAAATTGTGAAAGAAGCCCCCCCCCCCCCAAAGAAAAAAAAAAGAAAAGAAAAAATTCTCCCTGCCAAATCATGAATTTCTCTTTCATTCATGATCATAATCATAACCCATTGACAGTACTTTTGTTCTTAAAACTTTCAGAGGCCCCATACCAATTACATGAACAAAATAGGCCTACAATGTAACCTTCATACATGTACATTACAATGCTCTGAAGCTGGTTATATGTTCAGATTCATTTTGAAGTGTGAATAGGGTCTCTCGTGATTTGTCCATCACATGTAGAAGGGCGCGTTGATTGGAAGCCCCGTGACCATGTGAAGATTGAAGTCCTAATTACAAATTTGTCAGTGATTATTTGCTCTAACAGAGGGGAAGGGAACTTCCTTTTTCATTCCTCTGCAATATATTTTTAATCAATACCAAGTGTTGTCGTGGAAGGAGGGGGGGGGGTGGTATTTCATTCTACACTCTCATTCTCTGTAGGCTCTACATGTACATGTCTCCCTTACACGTACTTGACACATTCATTAGCTTGTGATTCCATGGAGATAAATTGTGCCGCTTTTTTACATTGGAAGGGAAGAAAACTTTATATAGGAAGAGAAAATTAAAGGCAAAAGGCCCCCCCCCCCCCAAAAAAAAAGAATAAATAAAATAAATAAATGAAAGAAAGAACGAATGAATAAATAAAATAAAAAAAATAATAATAATAAATAAATATATAAATAAATAAATAGATAAATAAATACATGTAAATACATAAAAAAATAAATAGAAACAAATAACCAAAAAGAAAGAAAATATTCATAACGGCAAAAGAAATGCATTGTATGATGTAAGATGAGGGAAAAGTGGCTTCAAGAAAGGCATAATTGGAGAGATTCATTGGTTTTACTTTCCTGCATATGTACATGTAGGGGGTCAGAATAGTGGGGAGGGGGGGGGGGGTTAACCCATGGTTATTACAGAGAGAAAGCAGTTTGCAGGTGGAGTCACTAGCATGTTTAGAATTTGAATATGAATTTCAATAAAGTCAAACTCAATGAACAGTATTGGGACAGAGTTTTAGGTTTTGTTACACATTACATTATATTCTGCATTTAGACTTTTACCGTATTTACACGTGCATCGGCTTGCGGTTCAGAACCAAAAGCCGATGCAGGATCGGCTTTTGGTTTTATCTTGCATCACATTGACATGCTGTCACAGCTCGCTGTGCAGAATCGGTTCGCGTGACAAAAACCTTAAATGATCCGCGCAGCAACAATATACGTCATAATAAAGACAACGCTGGATCCGTGCGCTTACAAGTACGTCATAATGAAATGCACGCCAATTGCCGATGCAGAATCGGCTTTCTGTTTACACGTAGAAAAAAAGCCAATTCTGCATCGGCTCGCCGTTCTGATGATGATGATGCACAGCATTTGTATAGTGCCATATATCTGTCAAAGACATTCAAAGGCATATTGGAGGAGCCAGCCAATCTGGGTCGCCTACAAGGGCGCGCACACAGAACTGTGACCCGCAGGTCTCTCCTCCCGATAACTGGTTGAGGGAATGCAGGGCTTCCATTTAACGTCCTATCCGAGGGACGGAGTGTTTTCCACTTTAACATAGCCTGCATCTATGAATGAGGGGAGAGACGTTTACACACAACGCACTGGCTTCAGTCATCCGCCCGGGATGGACTCGAACCCACGATCTTTGGTTCGACAGGCAGACGCTTTACCGACTGAGCCAACTTCGCTCTCTGAACCTACTACTTTGGTGGTGCAAAATTGCTGATTCTGAACCGAGAGCCGATGCAAGTTAATCGCGTTAATACACGCAACAAAAAAGCAGATGCAGCGTGTAAACACGGTATTAAAGTGTGTACCATGAGCTTGGGCTTTTGTGTATCAACGTAGGGGATGAGGAGGATGTTTCATAAACACTTCATTCTGACTAAATTCTATTCTATGCTTGCTTACCAACACACACATGACATTTCACGCATGATCTCATTGATGACACAGTAGTGCCTGGCCCCTGCGCATGATACAGCGAAGTGTTATACCACACACAGCTGGGAATTCAGTGTAACTTTGGATACTTTCCAAGATTCACATAATTATAGTGCCGTTGCATGGGCCACCGAACGGCTTTGAAAGTAGGGCCTGAGCCGAAAGTTGGGGGCTGACCATGAAAAAATCACAATCAGATGGTCATTTTTATGTTTTTGTACAAGCCCCCCCCCCCCAGTTCCGCGGCCCCTGCGGTGGAAAGGATTTGAATCCTATGCTTCCATGTGGTAGTCAGATGCCTGGACCACGCAACCACAACACCTCAAAATATACTCGATAGTTTATTTGCAAGTATCAGTCTTACCTCCAGACTTCCTCTTCTTTCTCCACTTCCAGGGTCTAAACAGCTTTGATAACGACATCTTCTTTGACTTCTTGTCAGCGGGGGACGCCGTCACTGTGATCTTTTCGCTGGTCTTTCCATCTTCATCCTTCATAGTCTCTGCACTGTACATAATCTGACTGTCATCACAAGCAGCTAAAACAAGATCAACCAAAAGAGGAAAACAAAGAAAGAATAAAACAATAAGCAGGCCTACAACCAACCAAAGTGTACTGAGCCCCCCCCCCCCCCAAGTAATTGAGGTTCAGAACATGATATAATGGAGAAATTTGAAATTTATTGCGAACAAGCCGAAAAAAAAGAAAAACTTTATATCATAAATTCTAATTTAGTGAGAATTCTATGCAATATGCAGAAAATAAATTCATAGTTAGTTTACCCTCAAACTTGGTTGTTGAAGTATTTTTTTCTACCCCCCCCCCTGTATGCCAGTGACAAAAGGACATGCATACTTTAAGTATAAATAAAATTAGTATATAATGTGGATATTTTACTTTATAGCCATCAATGCAAAATTTTATATTGGATCTTTCAATTGTCTTTCAGACAAACATAATTTCATAATTGAAACAATAAAATGAACAATACATTCATGTATTACAATAATCAGTGCTTTAATAACAATAAATAATTTGCATGCAGGCTGATTTTAATATGCGATGGATAAAATAATTTAAGTGAAAGTTAAGCATTATGCATATACATGTACATGTACTGTACATACTGTTTGCATGACATATTACGCTCTGTATGGCAACACTGTTGCATTTGCCAGTCCCAGGTTTTCTGAAATCATCTTTATACTCATTTATCTCAGCACAATTAAGAGACGGAGAGGAAGAAATATATATATTTTCACCAAAGTACAAAATATGTCAAAAAGATCTCCAATACAGCAAACCATTACGAATGCTTGACATTGACAGTATACATCACTTTTACCTGGAAAAAAAATTACATCACTGCAGTGCCCAGTGCAAAATACTTACTCCATACGAATTCAAATTCTTACATATAATTGCTTGAATGAGTGTATTCGATTTCCAATGAACTTCAAATAATTTGAGCAAGACAAAACATGCATTAAGAATGCAAATTTATGCAAGTGTTTTTATTACATGTATGTACACATTAAAAATCTGGGCAGCATAGCACAATTATTCATGATCAATTGCAATCTTTTAAACAACGGTTTTGATTGGTTTATGGGAGGGTATGCTGAACAATGCAGACATGCAACTGGGATCCTGATTGGTGAATGTCATTTAGCAATTGATTCCAAATTTTTTGTGCTATGGCACCCTAGAAGAATAGTGCAAGATGAACATTTCATGAATTCACTTGATAGTGTATTAAGTGAGCAAAAGTGAATTTCAAGGTGCAATGTGTTAATATGGAATTAGTAAAAGTGAATGCCAAACAGTATTTTTTAAATCATTTTTTAGCAATAAAACACATTCAGATTACTGTAGAAATCTCACAAGCCTACAAAGAGCTATTAGTCCATTTTAACCCACAAAATTGAATAATTCATTGAAACTACAAAGGGCAAAACAGCAAAAGTCTTCTTAAAATTTTACTACATGAGGCAGAGGAGAAGATAGGGAAAATAAAGATAAATAAGAATAAAAAGCAGAATTTCATGCCTTGAAATTATAATTTTTGCCAGATTAATTATTTTAGATCTTGTAAAGGAATGAATACAAGGAATGTAGAATGAGAATACAAAGGAAATAGAATATGGATACAGTAAAACAGAAAATGACAAAGGAAAGGTCTGACCGACTGAAAGAAGAACAAGAACAAGAACAAGAAACGCAAGTGGAAGAAGGAGGAGGAGGAGGAGGAGAGGGAAAAAGAAAAAGAAGTGATAACAAAGAAGAGATACAAAAGGATACATATTAGTGCCACAATGTAAAAAACAATGAAAGGAAGATATATGCAGAAAACAAGAAAAAGCCCAGATATAAAAATGTGAAAATACTTCAAGCCTTCTTTATAGCACTTTGAGAGGTTCTTCGATAGAAGTCTGTATTAAAAAGCTACTGATCAAATCAAGCTCTAATGATTAGAGTAGCACATCACATCCATACAACAACTTTAATCAAATCATTCGAAACAGCAAACAGATTTATTGCACATACATGTATATATCCTGTAAACAAGAGATTTGTGTGTTCTTATACATTTGTACTCAGAATCATGGTTGTACTTTTATACTGTACTTAAGATTTTTTATTTGAAAAAAAAAATCAATTATTTTTTTTTTCCAGTTTTTTTTTTTTTTTTTTTTTTTTTTTTTTTTGGGGGGGGGGGGGTGGCTTTTATTTCCAGAAACATACCCCTTTGTTCTGATTTGTGCATGATACCTCAGCCAGGATATTTAATACTAATAATGACAATAATGATGATGATAATAATAATAATGAACATGATGATGATGATGATAATAATTATAATAACAATAATAATAGTAATAAAAATAAGAATAAAAAATAATGATAATAATAATATCAATAATAATAATAAGAAGAAGAATATTAAACTGCATAGTTCAGCTAATATAGTCAACTGCAATTTATTTCAACTCCTAACAAATCAACAAAAACAAACTTTATAATTTGCATGTTTTCACTAGTCTTAATATAATCATTAATGGCAGGTATCTGATGTCAATTTTTTTCAAAATTTCCAAACTACTATTCTAGCAAGTCTAATAAAAAATAAATCATACTCACATGAGACAGAAATGCAGTAGTTGCAATATTCAAGAATTTTTTTTTTTAATATGGAAGTACCTATTAATCCAAAGAGCTGGAATCCATTCTTTTAAGATTAATCATAATGATCTGTACATCTGAAGAAAAAGCTTCTTTAGAAATTATTACTGTATGTTCAGAAGCTACTGGAATCCAATAACCATTTCTCCTGGATTGACTTAAAATAATAGAATGCCGAGAGGATTGCAATGGAAAAGGAATGATGTCTGTGTTTGGAGTTGAAAGTGCGAGCTTGACTGAAAGTGGTTGAAAGCAAAGAGTAAAAATAGGTTTTAATCCCAACATGATAATCTAGTGTTCATCATTAAAATGTGTAGATCGTGTGTTTGATACTGTGTGCAGTGTGTGGTGAGATACGGAGGATGCATCGTGTTGGAGTAGTGTGTGTACTCAATAGATGTGAGTGTATGAGAAAAGGTACATAAACCTGGAGGGGTAATTAATGAGAAAATCCAGTCGAACTTCCCCTTGGCCATTGATTAAGAAGACTGGCTGCCCAAGGGAGATAGAGGGAGCTAGACACATTGAAGGCTGACTCTAGAATGTACTTGGACAGTGTTCAACTCCTGGAAACCAAATAACCCACTGCCATGTGAAAGATCTTCTCCCATTTACCCACAATTTTTTTTCATAATCAAATCATTACGATATTACAAAGTATATTAAGTCATTTCTATTATTAAAAAATAAAAACTTATAAATACAATGTAATCAATTATAAAATGTTCAGATTTTTAAGGATACCAAGTAAGAAATACATGTAATTATACAGGTCTAAAATCTGCATTTTACAGATAAAAATGAAGAACTCATCATGAACCTATTAAAGAGTATTACATAAATCCCAAAAGATTAGGGGCCTATTATTGTCCTAAATAATTTGATAAATTTTTGTGTGGTATACTTGTAGGAAGGTAGGGTCAATAATTACTTAATTAGTATCATCTATACCATCCAAAATCAGATATTGTTCATCTTTATTAAAACCATTACAGTAATTATGTTGCACTAAATATTTTAAATATGTTCCATTTTCTTTACCATGAGTCAATGGCTGATGAATTTTATTCAGACTGAAATTTCAGAGGATATTGCCATACATATTCCCCTGTACACAAAGCTTTTCTCTGATTCCCCAAAGTGCATTCCACTTTCCCAAATCATTATAAGATTGTGTGGGTCCTAAAACATGATATAAGTTAAGATATGAAAGATCTAATTGTTTTAATGGATAAATTTACAGATTTTACATTCAAAAAATTATTTTGATTGGGTGCGTGATCAAAATAAAATATCTGCATATTTTTGTCTTGTTTAATTATATACGTGTACAGTGTAAAACCCCTACTCATGCATGGGCTGAAAACTTCAGAATATTCTACTGTTGCTCTCAAATTACTATATTACTACAAGTGCTCAAAATGGTGTTTTTAAAGTAAAATAAAACAAAACATTACAGAGAGAGCGCTAAATGCCATATTCAAATTCAAAGAGCTGACATATACGACAAATTTGAATTCTATCGAAATTGTGAAATTATTAAGCGAAACTATAAAATGTCATAACTTTCTTATTTTACATCCGATTTTGATGAAAATTTCAGTGTTATGCTTGTTGGATTTTTCTCTTAATATTCAAATCAACTTTTTGTTGGGGTGGACTTGTCCTTTAAAGTGGCATAAATCTCTAACCGTGGAATTTCAATGTATCACTCAGCTCATTTTTCTCTCAAACTATTCTTAACTGTTTCTGTGGGAGAAATAAGATTGCTTCCTTTACCATTCACGAGTTAGGAAAGAACCCAGTAAACATAAAGAATGATACAATGTAAGGAAAGTTTTGACATTTTTGGCTTTCCATAATTTTAGCACAGAGTTTGACAATGGTCTTTTAAGTTAAACCTGACTTCAGAATACGGGCATTTGATTGCAAATCTGTTAAAACATTTCATGATACATGTATACTCTCGTCTTCGCCTTCTGAAAGAAGCATCATTTTTAATACAATAACAAGTCTCATCACAGGGTCCATTCGGACTTGCCAATGCTTGACTACATGTACATTAGCATTCGCGGCAGCACCAAAAGTACTGAATTGAGGCACCAGAGTGTTTTGATAATGATTCTTCTTCAGCTTGAAGCATTCCACGCCTTCTCCTACTAACAAGCGACAATCCGAGGCCCTATGGGTGTGTAGTCAAAGGCTGCTGAATCAATACGGCTACACCTACAGATTTATTGCATGCTGGGGATAGCATCAAGCTATCCAGTATTCCATGCATAATGGCAAAATTGGGTTTGGTTTTAATACTTTTATAGGCCTAATTATCAGACATTATATGCAAAAAGAAAAGAAAAAAATGGGTATTGATTGATTGATTGGTGGGGATTTTTTACCTGATTGCTAAGAAAGCATGAATGCTTGTAAGCAAACAACCAGAGGACCGACGGCTTAAGGTCCTCTCTGAAGGACCTGGTAATATTTAAGGCCTAATAATCAGACACATATACATGTGGGCCTATATGCAAAGAAAATAAATAGATTGTCAAATTTCCTCGAGTTAACTATTGAACTCACATATCAAACATTCATTGAAATTTGAAATCACTGAAATTTATTACTGGTAATAAAAAGGAATTATTTTAGGTAATAAAAAAATAAGATAAAATAGAAAAAATCAATAAAAATAAAAAACATGGACAATACTGATAAAATGGATGTTACAATTTTCAGAATCCGCTTCTGATCAGAGAAATACATGTACAGTATACATGTAGGCGATAAGGCGGCACACATGCTTTGAAACATATGCCTGTGAATGTGTATGTGGTTTACGCAGCTGTATCCGTCTCAACCCTGAATGGGTGGTTAAAAAACTGTTTAGTCACTTTAAAGGAAATGTTTGATTGAAGTGAATTAATTTGTGATTTTGTTAAGCCACAATGATTTTTTTTTTACTTTAAATAACATTTGACCTGTAGACATAAATACATTCTTTCGAAATAAAGTAATGAAACTTTTGAAAAATTTAATTTTTTTTAACCAGAATCATTTGGCAAAAAATGTGTTAATTTCTTTTACTTCAAAGTTCAATTAAAATGTGATCATTGCATACCATAACTAAATGTTAATAGAGATTGTTTTTTTTTTAAGAATGGGTCTACTAATTTAAGCAGTCATTGCTGTTTCCTGTTTATTGGAAGGTTGATACAACCATGTATGGTCTGACTCACCATCTTGCTATTTATAATTATACAGACTAGGAGTTATTTCCATCTCATACAGACCCTGTTTAGAATATCATGTACGTATGCCTACATGTACCACTCAGAACAATGCATCATTCAAATTCAAAACCCGGCAAAATCATTGGAAACGGCCAAGGGCCAATTAATCTAACATCCCAACAATGCGAGTGTATTGGCTCCTGATTTTTTTTTCCAGGCTCCTTTTTTTTAAATTGAATTGTTAATTTCTTGATAGTTGATATCTAGCAGACTAGCACCCCCTCAGTACTTTTTAACTGTTATTATTTATTTAATTACGCATAGTTCAGCCATGGACCTACAGGTCCATGGCTGAAGCACCCATTTCACATTACATGTAGGCCAAGATCATATCCAGAAATATCCAGTGGTTTTACATATTTGGACATTTTGACAATTTTATCCAAATAATACTAGTAGGCCTATAAAAGAAAAAAACAAAACAATAACAACAGAAATGGGATCAAATTGCATATCGAACAAAAAAGGATTAATTTTCGTATTGATCTGACAGAAATTTATGAAGTTAGATAAAAATTAATCTCCATATTTTTTAAAATTGAACTAGTACATCTGTACTTTGTACATGAAGGCAAATTATAGCTATCCTACAGAGAACATCACACATACTTTAGGCTATAAATGGAGAAACAGGAAGGGACCTACAGTCTGTACAAAGAATTTTTTGCCAATTTCATTTTCGTTACTCACACGAAAAGTACATGTACAACAGGCTAGCTGAAAATGAAACCCACTAGCATATGACCTCAATGTTATTCCACCCGAAGGTTTGATAAACAACCATCTCGTCAACTGATATTTACTTCCACCATCAATCACTGTGGGAATCCCTTATTAAATGAAACATAAATAAGCTGGTACCTTTCGCATGCAAACTATTCAAAACATCAACATGAGCAAGAACCCTCCCATGATCATTAAAATTCACTTGATGACAATGAATACATTTTTTCCCCATTTTTTTTTCTACTAGCAGTGAGTATCAAACTGTCTGTGTAGTATGCAACCACGTAATACAATGTAGGTCCATGATGCAACCAAGTTGAGAGCTTGCGAGTATGAGAGCTTCAGAATTTAATTTAGTGTCTCGGAGAATAGAACATTTTTAATCAAGGTTAATACAGGGTGCTACATAAATTTTTAGAAGCACTTTCCCGGTTGGGCAAGAAAATTTTTAAATAGTTGGAATATACTTGCCCAAAAAAATCCTTGAAAAAAAAGTTTTAACTATTCAAAAGAAAGTATTGTTGTTTCATAAACCATTGAACTTCTTTTCTCTCTTTTGACATGAACTGATGTACCTTGTTATTGCATGACTTTTTCCAAAGTGATTTTATCTTGCCCACTATGACCGAAATTAGGGACGATATCATATCAAAAATATTGACCCTAATTTTGGTCATTCCACTGTGAGAATTTTGCTTTCTCAATTCGGGCAAGTAGTTTTGGTCTTGATTTCAAAACACTTGCCCGACTGTAACTTTTACTTGCCCTGGGCAATCGGGCAAGTGCTTACATGTATGTAGCACCCTGGTTAATACAGTATCTAAAAAGCATCACAACAGTACACTACTAGAAGTTTTAGAACCCTATAGAAATTGCAGGAGAGCCATCACCACACCACATCTAGGAGTATTTCCTGTAAAATTTGTGTTTAGTATGTTTCACCGAAAACAAATTATTGGGGTTAAACATTTTACCACATTACCAACCACCAGATATTTCAATTTTCAAGAGCTTTTTTTTAAGGTGTGCACAATGACATAAATGCTAGGACATGAAAAACAAAGACAACAGATGGAGAAGGAGATGCACATTGAAGAAGCAAGATAAACTGTGAAGACTAGAGGAAAGGGGTGCAGGGCCCCATGTTACAAAATGTTGAGAATAATCTAAATTTGTGTGTTATAAATGATAGGAATTTCAAAATCAATCAATGTTTTATTGAGATCATGTGCAACTATTTGTAAAACAGAGTCTAGTACAAGTACATGTATGCTAGCGTGCTAACATGTTTTTGTACTTGTCACTTGTTAGAGACTGAGTGTAACTACATGTATACAGTTGAAGCAAACTATGTTTTCAAGACAGTTGAAAACATGTACAGTACATCTAGGCTTGATGAAAATACATGCAGATGGATCTGAATGATGTTTAAAGGAGAATGAAACTCTTGGAGCAAGTTAGCTTTTGTGAAAGCAGAAAAATCAAAGAATAAGATCAACAAAAGTTTGAGTAAAATAGGACTAGCAATAGAAGAGTTATGAGCATTTGAATGTCGAGATCACTAATGCTATGGAGATCCTCCCATTGGCAATGCGACCAAGATCTATGATGTCACAGATGAACAACTCTCCCCTTTTAGACGCTGAAAATATACCCCAAAACATCTCTTTTTGCTCATTCTAATCATATGACAAACGATTCATCAATGATATAATGTTGTGAAACCTCTGTACTTGTCCTCTCATAAAGAGAACACATCACCTTGTGATAGACTCTATAAAAGTGAGAATATAAGTGAAATAAGTACTAAAGTAATGAGGGAGTTGTACGTGTGTGACATCACAGATCTTGGTCGCATTGCCAATAGGAGGATCTACATGGCATTAGTGATCTCAATATTTAAATGCTCATAACTTTCTTATTATTCATTCAATCTTCCTCAAACTTTCAACAATATGTTTCTTTGATTTTTCTCTTCGATATGGATTCAGCTGGTTTCAAGGGTTTCATTCTCCTTTAACTTTCATAGAATTCTAGATCTACACTTTGTGCTGTAGGCCCTATAGATGTATGCTCAGTCAGTATGGAGAATAAATGCATGTACATGAAGTACATAGAGAATTCAACATTGTACAGGTGATTGAATATATTTTGTGGGTGAAAATGCAAGCAAGTGTAGCAACTACATGTACATGTAGCAAGATATTTGAAGTGATTTAAACAAACAAAGGAAAATAAAAATATCTGTATATACTTGAAGGTTGTTGCTCTTTGTTCTTGTTTTTCTTCCTCATAGACTTTCGCCATGACCTGAAGGTCCACCGCGACCTACTTCTATCCTTGACCTCGGCCATGATAACCTGGAGAAGAGCAGGGGATTCCCCTACTGTGGGGTCAAAGTTCAAAACTAAAAAATAGATGGAGATAGCTGCAGGGGAAAAGATGTGGAAGAAGGAAAACAAAAAGAAGATATGCCAAAATAACATTGATCATGCAAAATGGGCAGAATAACAACGCAACATGCAAAAGTAATGGATGTAAATTTAACAACTTACAGCTAGGTACATTTACATGTACATATTAACATTTGTTGACAGAACACTATACATGTATATTACATAACACTATATACATGTATGTACATGACATGAATACACACATTGTTGAATGATTGATAACTGTACACTGTAAAGTATGACAAATGAATTTCATCGTGGCTGCTCGGAAAGGAGAACCTTTATGTTCTTTTAAAAGCCCTGGACAAGGTACATGAAGGCAGACTTCGGTACAGTGCATGAACATACATGTACATGAAGGGATTGTAGGCCTACACACAGCATTTAAAGAACATTGATGACATGGACATTTTATTGAAATATGGCAGGGATATACACTAATCCCTATTATTAAATTGTACATGTGTAAATGTCAGTTCAGGGTGTATTCTCAACAACAACAAAACACACAGATAAGTATTACAGTATGTTTATGTATGTACCACATCTGACAGAATATGAAGAAAAGGCTACTTAGAAGTTAGATAAAAATAGAATTGTCAAAGTTGAATTTCATCAATTTTGTGAAAAACCTGTACACACAATTCATGTTCCAAGATAAAAAAAAATAAAAATAAAGTACAGTTGTGCTCAAAAACTGAACCCCACCACAAAATGCATTCCTTCATGCTGATTGCCAAGTGTTGATATACATGTACATGTAGGCAACACTATACAATGTTCGGTGAGCCCAGAGAAACAAACTGTTTCAATGTTGTAATATTTTATCACCTGACTTCACAATTTAACGTCTAAAACATGGCAAAACTCAACACTGTTCATTTTCTGGTGGGGTTCACTATTCAACTATTGGGCACCACTGTACATGTACATAAATAGTTTGCTTGGTGAGCATGCTAACAAAATCAAAATCTTGGTAGTCACAATGAAGTTCAAATTACACTATCCATTTTACTAGCTTATTTTCACAAATTATTGAAAAACATACTATAAAAAGAAATGAAAATGAAGGAGCTCATGATGTCTGATTGTCTGTCCAATCTATCCTTTGGATCTAATTAATTTTGAATTTTTCCTCCAATACTTTCGGAATCGATTCCTCATTTAACCTCAATCATCAAGACAGTTTTACTGCGAATCAGTGACAAGTTACTTCTTCACCTGATGAAGGCGTGTTCATACATGTACATACATGTATGTAAAAGTAACTTTTGCAATCGTGACAACTCCATGTGTACATGTATAGTAACAGGGCTCAGCAGTCTATCACAATTTAACCCTTTGCACGCTGATGTGCAATTTTTGCCCATTCGTACAATTAAATTCAACAATTGTAATGATTAGTTTTTTCCCTAACTTCATAATGTTCAAAATGAAATCTTGATTCAAATGAAATAATATGGAAAAAATTGTCACTATTTTCCCCAAAAAATTGTCACTATTTTTCCCCAAAAATTAATTCAGCGTGCAAAGAGTTAAGGTTTCCATGTACCTATATGTTTTATTGCACAGTGAGGAATTATCATTTGATGTATTATAACTTTTTATTTTATTTTCTTTATTTAAAACTATTTTTGGGGGAGGGCCCAGCCCAGAGGCGTGAATTCTTATAAATGAACATGTCTGTTGATCAGGGAATAATTTTCCTGGTATCGCATCGCAATTTGCTCCACATTTTTGAAAGACTGCTATGCTGTGCATAAAGTCTTTTGTATAGCATATTTTTTACATACAGTACATGTCGGACAGTACGTTACTTAGTTGAGAGGTTTTCTCTTATGACCAAAAATGCTATTCAAATTTGTAGAGCAAAATTATTCCCTGGTAGATGGATCAAAATCAAACTGATTTGAATTTGAATTCAAACCTAGCAAATGAATTTAAAGATGGCAGCATTATAATTACGAGCAAGCTTTTAAAAGATTTTAACTTTTCTCTAAACCACATAACATTGCAACTTGACAGGGCTGAGAGGGCTCTCACTTAAAGGGGAAGTTCACCCTGAAAAAAAAATTGTTGTAAAGATAGCAGAAAAAGTACTAAAAAATATTGGTGAAGGTTTGAGGCAAATCCATGTTAAAGATTAAGAAAGTTATTAGAATCTTAAATTTTGGATTTGTGACGTCATATTAACGAGCAGCCACCCCACACGTTATGTAATATAAATTTCAATTTTGTAATGGTTCCTGATGACTTATTTTTGTTTTCTCTTTAAAGGACAAGTCCACCCCAACAAAAAATTGATTTGAATAAAAAGAGAAAAATCCAACAAACATAACACTGAAAATTTCATCAAAATCGGATGTAAAATAAGAAAGTTATGACATTTTCAAATTTCGCCTAATTTCGCATAACAGTTATTTGCACATCCTGGTTGGTATGCAAATGAGGAGACTGATGATGTCATCCACTCACTATTTCTTTTGTATTTTATTATATGAAATATGAAATATTCTAATTTTCTCCTCATTGTCAAGTGAAACAGTGATTAATTCCTCCCTGAACATGTGGAATTAGCATTGTTTATTTCTACATGATTCAGTTGAGTCGGTCCCTATGGTCAAATCTGTAAAAAATTAAATGTTATATAATTCAAACAATAAAAAACAAAAGAAATAGTGAGTGATGGACATCATCGATTGACTCATTTACATGTCACTGAGTTGTGCATATCACTGTTGTGTGAAAAATAAGCGAAACTTTAAAATGCCATAACTTTCTTATTTTACGTCCGATTTTAATGAAATTTTCAGTATTATACTAGTTAGATTTTTCTCTATTTACTCAAATACACATTTTGCTGGGGTGGACTTGACCTTTAAGAATGGGTGTGAAACAATTTGTCTATTGATACTGTATACTGAAGGTACTGTACAGTAAAAATCCATTTTCAATTTTCTGAAAAATTACATGTACATTTCATTGATTTTTACCACATGATACGTGATCACATGCATGTACATGTAGGAAAGCTGCTCGCATACATGTATGACATCACAAATCAAATAATTAAAATTCTAATAACTATGTTATTCTTTGATGGATTTTTCTCAAACCTTCGACAATATTTTTTTTCCATTTTTTTTTGCAATTTTCACAACAAATTGTTTGTTGGGTGTGAACTTCCCCTTAAACATTTTTCTATGGTTGTTGGCTGGGCAATCTATAATGCACAAGTAGTGAACTACATGTATCTATGTTGTAGGTTGCCTGGCTGGCAACCAATGGAGAACATTTTTCTTCAGTTGCCGGCCAGGCAACCTTTACAGTACACTGTATTATAGGTTGCCTGGCCAGCAACAAGGAAAAAGTTAAAGGACAAGTCCATCCCAACAAAAAGTTGATTTGAATTAAAAGAGAAAAATCCAACAAGCATAACACTGAAAATTTCATAAAAATCAGATGTAAAATAAGAAAGTTATGACATTTTAAAGTTTTGCTTAATTTCACAAAAAGTTATATACGGTAATGCACATCCTGGTCGGTATGCAAATGAGGAGACTGATGACGTCATCCACTCACTATTTCTTTTGTGTTTTATTACACTGTACAGTACATGATATATGAAATAATCTAAATTTCTCCTCAATGTCAAAGGAGACAATGATTAATTCCTCCTGAACATGTGGAATTAGCATTGTTTAATACTACATGTATATGGTTCAGTCAAGTTGGTCCTTATTGTCAAATCTGCAAAACAGGAAATATTTTATAATTCAAACAATAAAAAAAAATATAGTGAGTGAGGGACATCATCGACTGTCTCATTTGAGTTGTGCATATCACTGTTTTGTGAAAAATAAGCCAAACTTTAAAATGTCATAACTTTCTTATTTCACATCAGATCTTGATGAAATATTCAGCGTTTCAGGCTGTATGCTAGCTTGATTTTTCTCTATATTCATTATTTTTCTGGGGTGGATTTGACCTTTAAGTAAGCTAGCCCTAAGACCCTCAATATTCTTCATCTACAGTATGTACAGTTCACATCTGGCATAATGGATATTACATACACTGTGTAGACCAGGTGAATACTACAAGTTTACAAGACATAGAGGTGTACATACATGTACAATAAGTGCTTGTAATTTCAATTTTCATGTACCTGTAGACAAATACAGTAGGCCTACATGTACCACGCATAACCAGAATTCACAGCAATATTAAAACATTAGTTTTGAGGAACATCTACAACTATTCATTCAACTGTCAATTTTATGTTAATTTTACATTACTGTATATCATCATTTATAAGGTGCACAAAGTAGAAAAAAATATAGAAATCTAAATTCAATCAAATACAAATTTAAAAAAAATAATTAAACAAAGAAATATCATGCTTGAAATCAATTGAATTACAAGACAAACACATACAAAACAATAGCAAAATAAAATCTAAAAAATAATAATTTGCAATCCCAGAACACTTTTCAACCAACAAGCTTGCATGATGCATCATCTTGACTCACATGTCGTCGAGAGCCTTGCGTTGCTGCGATTGTTCTCGTAAACAATATTCCCGTCAGAGGCCGCCCGATTTCTTATCGCTTCCATGAGTTTTGTTAAATCCATTGTATTTAATTATCCACAAATCCAATATTTCAAATCCAGTCTAGTGATTCCTTGTTACACACTTACACACAAAGAATAAATGACGACAAATCCAGTGACTAATGACTTTGGCTCAGCTGAATCTGGACCTATATTTAGCCAAAGGTCAAAACCGTTGATGAAATATTTCCACGATAAGGTGTCAATGTGTCCAGCCTTGATGCAAATTATTTCAGGCGCTCAAACAATCTTGATCATCACAACTCTGGAGTCAAAATGTACATTTTCATTTCAAGAATTACATGTACATGTAGGCATGAATCTTGTTCTTGGTCACATCATTCTTTAATTCATCATACTTTCTTAGCCTTTTAGATGGGACAACAAAAAATAAATTGATCTAAAATGAGCCGCTTGGACAAAAACTGGACGTGGCCAGTTTTTCTGTCTCTGAGATTGAGCTTAGCACTTTTCATTTCATTTGCCTCTCACCTGGCTAAAATCAGTTGTAAACTTGTATTTGAGTTGAAACAACCACGTCTCGGTGATGCATATCGAGATTAATGTTGGAGGTGCTGCACAGTGCTGGTGACTTTTTGTTCTCACAATCTAACTTAGATTGATAGATAAGATATTTCTCATTTGCTCTGTTGAGTTTACCTGGACCGAGTTCAGCACGTCAGTCAATTTGTTTCAAAGCCGCGGGCATGAGATTATTACAAACACTGACAAAAAATTAAAGGCATCATATGATCATTGAAACTAGACAACATGTTGAATGTTCTCGAGGCCTAGATCTATACTATACGTCATTTTCTTGTGATTGTGAATGATTGTTTACAAGTCAGTATCTTTCAGGCTTAGCTGAGACCGAGGCTGAACCAAACTAAAAACTGAGGCCGAGCGAGGCTGGCTGCTCAGATAATCAGATCGATCAGACCTCAGCTGTGTGCTCCGCTGCAACAGGGGATTGCACGCCATAACAAACCGGGACAACTCCCAGGAGCCGTGTGTGCATAGTGCCTTAGCTAGTAGATGTTCGCTCCTCTACAGTCAAACCCGGAAGTTCGTTTACGTAGGAATTTGCTATTCGAAAATAGGTAAAAACATTTCTAAAACAATTTGATCATTCTTTTTATTTTAGGATTAAACATCATGAAAACATACTTCAAATAATTTGAGTCATAATTAAAAACAAATCATATGTATATCATACTGTTTTAGATTATTTGAACATGATAATTAACAATTAATAGTACATTTGCAATTGATGATTGACGGCTTACCCTTTCTTTGCAATGGAACAGTCTACGGCTGATTAACGCAAGCCCTGGAATGGAAATAGATTTATGGAAATTGAGAATGACTCATCTGTTGAATGACCTATAACGTCTATCTGTTCATGTTGACATCCGACGAGTAATCCACGACTTTGCTTGAAATTCTACACAACAAACTGTATCACTGTCAGTTGCAGCAACAATTTACATTTTAAGAAATTTAACAGTAAAAATATATTTCGTGACAGAGCAGTAGATGGGTCAACGTTCCTATGACTTCCCTGTCAAGTGTTTTTATTGGATAAGCTTTGGTCACATGACCAATGTTGCACCTGCACTTTGACCTATCTCGTAATTGCGCAAGCGCACATCAATCAAATTACCGGAAATTTGAACGTGTATGTTCGGTGTGGAGAGAAGAATCCTAATTTTACAGGTACGAACCTTGCGACAAAGCTTAAATCGTTTTATGTCGGAAAGTAATGTTGGTGTATGAATGAGTTAATGCTTTATTTCATAATTTGATTGCATTTTTGTTATCGAGTCATTCGACTGTGTAATCCTAACTAAATAATGGCAAATGCACGTCGTCTGCGCGGCAGTCGGCGAGCTGCTTGGGCCTGGCGCTGGGTTAACGCACGGGTCATGCACCGGACGCGGACCCCATTCATGCACTGCTCCGTAGGCCGTACCCGCCTCGTCGGGCGCGGTCGGTACGCGGGTGTCGGGGTTCTTCGACGACAGACCAAGAACTACTCTCTAGCCTAGGACGTAGCCAGGAGGTTCCTGGAGATTAATGTCATATCATATTACGTCAAGGCTCCACAATAAGTGGGTGGCACGTTCGGGCCACCAAAAAACAGTTAGGCCTATAAATATATGATATTTTTTGGTGGCCGATAAGGCGATATTAAATTTTGGTGGCCCGAAAATATTTGTAAAAAACATTAAAAATAAAAAGAAAGCAAACTTCTAAAATATTAATTCTGCAGCCACGACCATTAGTTATTTCATTTTGTACATCTTGAATGTAAGCCTTTTATTATATTTTGCAAATAAATTGTGTTAAAATACGAATTGTAATGTTGTAAATCGGATCAAAAATCAGATCGAAAATCGGATCGGCAGTTAAGCTTCTAAAATCGAAATCGAATCGAAAATCGAATCGGCGATGTTTAAAAACAAAGGAATACATCAAAATGTTGTTCGCGGTCGCGCGCATCTTCCTGACAAAGTCACAAAGACGAATGCATCGGAATGGAAGTCGCCAACATGCGCGATCGTTTGGAACATGTTTTAAAGCCAGGGTTTTGAGGTGTTATTGCTTTAAAATAAACCGAGTGATTTTTATTAGAAAGATAAACGAAAGACGCATCTTCCGAACAAAGGCGCAAAGGAAAATAAAATGAAAATATTTCTCATAGATCACAGGTTAATGAACGATCGGCGGGACATCTTTTAGAAGTATTTTTAGGTGCTAGCGATTTAGAATTATTGGAATGATCTCTTACGACGCATCATCTTAAAGTCGCAAGTGCAATTAAAATGAAGTAGACGACGCAAGCACGCACGATGATTTGAAATATGTTATTAAAATGTTTTGGGTAGCTAGCGTTTTCAAATCAATTTGAAGTTCACGGCGGGGTCCGCTATCACCACGAGGTTGAAAATAAAATGTAAATCATCATAAACGATGTAAGAGAGTAACGCAATAAGCTCCGTCAATAGTACAGTCTTTAAAAGTTTCTGGCGGGGTCCGCTATCACCACGAGGTTGAAAATAAAATGTAAATCATCATAAACGATGTAAGAGAGTAACGCAGTGAGCTCCGTCGGTAATACGACCTTTCAAAGTTCACGGCGGGGTCCGCTATCACCACGAGGTTGAAAATAAAATGTAAATCATCATAAACGATGTAAGAGAGTAACGCAGTGAGCTCCGTCGGTAATACGACCTTTCAAAGTTCACGGCGGCATCCGCTATCACCACGAGATTGAAAATAAAATGTATATCATCATAAACGATGTAAGAGAGTAACGCAATAAGCTCCGTCAGTAGCACGATCTTTAAAAGTTCACGGCGGGGTCCGCTATCACCACGAGGTTGAAAATAAAATGTAAATCATCATAAACGATGTAAGAGAGTAACGCAATGAGCTCCGTCAATAGTACGACTTTTCAAAGTTCACGGCGGCATCCGCTATCACCACGAGGTTGAAAATAAAATGTATATCATCATAAACGATGTAAGAGAGTAACGCAGTGAGCTCCGTCGGTAATACGACCTTTCAAAGTTCACGGCGGCTTCCGCTATCACCACGAGGTTGAAAATAAAATGAATATCATCATAAATGATGTAAGAGAGTAACGCAATAAGCTCCGTCAATAGTACAGTCTTTAAAAGTTTCTGGCGGGGTCCGCTATCACCACGAGGTTGAAGAGAAGATTTATATCATTATAAACGATGTAAGAGAGAAGCGCAGTGAGCTCCGTCGGTAATACGACCTTTCAAAGTTCACGGCGGCTTCCGCTATCACCACGAGGTTGAAAATAAAATGAATATCATCATAAACGATGTAAGAGAGCAACGCAATAAGCTCCGTCAATAGTACAGTCTTTAAAAGTTAATGGCGGGGTCCGCTATCACCACGAGGTTGAAGAGAAGATTTATATCATTATAAAGGGGGTAAGAGAGTAGCGCAGTGAGCTCCGTCGGTAATACGACCTTTCAAAGTTCACGGCGGCATCCGCTATCACCACGAGGTTGAAAATAAAATGTAAATCATCATAAACGATGTAAGAGAGTAACGCAATAAGCTCCGTCAGTAGCACGATCTTTAAAAGTTCACGGCGGGGTCCGCTATCACCACGAGGTTGAAAATAAAATGTAAATCATCATAAACGATGTAAGAGAGTAACGCAATGAGCTCCGTCAATAGTACGACCTTTCAAAGTTCACGGCGGCATCCGCTATCACCACGAGGTTGAAAATAAAATGTATATCATCATAAACGATGTAAGAGAGTAACGCAATAAGCTCCGTCAATAGTACAGTCTTTAAAAGTTTCTGGCGGGGTCCGCTATCACCACGAGGTTGAAGAGAAGATTTATATCATTATAAACGATGTAAGAGAGTAGCGCAGTGAGCTCCGTCGGTAATACGACCTTTCAAAGTTCACGGCGGCTTCCGCTATCACCACGAGGTTGAAAATAAAATGAATATCATCATAAACGATGTAAGAGAGTAACGCAATAAGCTCCGTCAATAGTACAGTCTTTAAAAGTTTCTGGCGGGGTCCGCTATCACCACGAGGTTGAAGAGAAGATTTATATCATTATAAACGATGTAAGAGAGTAGCGCAGTGAGCTCCGTCGGTAATACGACCTTTCAAAGTTCACGGCGGCATCTGCTATCACCACGAGGTTGAAAATAAAATGAATATCATCATAAACGATGTAAGAGAGCAACGCAATAAGCTCCGTCAATAGTACAGTCTTTAAAAGTTAATGGCGGGGTCCGCTATCACCACGAGGTTGAAGAGAAGATTTATATCATTATAAAGGGGGTAAGAGAGTAGCGCAGTGAGCTCCGTCGGTAATACGACCTTTCAAAGTTCACGGCGGCATCTGCTATCACCACGAGGTTGAAAATAAAATGTATATAATCATAAACGATGTAAGAGAGTAACGCAGTGAGCTCCGTCGGTAATACGACCTTTCAAAGTTCACGGCGGCATCCGCTATCACCATGAGTTGGAAGAGAAGATATCTATCCCCGTAAACATTGCCATAGATAATACCGCGACTTTCTCCCTGAATAATGCGACCTCTAAATAGCTAGCACCTCAAAAACAATCTTGAAATATGTTCTGAGCGATCACGCACTGTAACCAGATCTACGCCGATTTTTTATTTTCGATTTTTTCCTTCAAGGGGCATGATCGAAGATCGGCAAGTGATTGCCGATTGTGGTGAAATCGAATGGAATCGGTTGCCGATTGCAAAATCGGTTACAAGCTTAGTTTTATCATTGATTGTAATTTGTATGACATGGTTGAAAGAGAATAAATGAATTGTAATTATTGTTTCCAGGTTGTGTGGACTTTTCTTTGATCTACATCATGTACATATACATAGACACACACTCAAAGTAAATAAGTTAAATATCAAACTCGGATACAAAACAATAATTTTCCCTTCCTCTTTGAATCCCAGGCATAACCTAGAATATGCAGGCCCGAAATCCAGTTTAATTTTGTTTTCTCCGTTGCAGCATATTATAGCAGGAGAAAAATCACAGAAAATATGCTGCAAAATCTACAGTGTATTAAAGGGGAATCCAGCCTTGGCCATAAAATGTTGTGCTGGGAAGGAGAAAAATAAATTAAACAGAAAGTCAGAATGGTGAAAATTTGAAAGAAATCCAACAAGTAATAAAGTTATAGCTGCTTTAAAATTGAGATCACTAATACTATGTAGATTTCAAATTGGCAACTGGGTAAGTAAATTATGACAAGGGGCAAGGACAACTTTCCCATAGGCCATGTACTTTATTATCAGGGATTTGTGGTTTTCTTCTAAGTACCCATTTCCCTGGGGCAGTAATCTAAATATAACCCAGGTAGTATATCATTTAATGTCCTCATGAAAGAAAAGTATAATTTGAAATAAAACTTTTGAGAAAAATGACATTTTAGCCATAATATGTATTGGAGTACATGGAAGAGTAGTCCTTGCCTTACATCACAAAGACATCCCATATGCGGCCAATTTGAAGTCTCCATGGGTATAGTGATTACCAATATTTACAACTTTTAAAAATTCATAACTTTCTTATTGCTTGTCCAATATTGTTCAAACTTTCACCTATCAACTTGTCTGATTTTTCTTTTCCTTATAAAAACAAGTTTTTATTTGGGTTGGATTCCCCTTTAAGGGGGGGGAACAAAAAATAATAATTTTCATATGAAATAAATACCAAAAGCAATAAAAAAAATTATTAAGGAAAGAAGAGAAATAAAAGAAAAGAAAAAAAATAAAAAAAAGAACAGGAAAAAGAAAAACAAAAGAATATAAAAGAAAAATGAATAAAACAGAATGAAAAGAAAAATGGTTGGAAAAGAAAGGGGGAAATCTCAAGAAGCCATTACAAATATTTTGTAATAGCTGTGGCAAAAGTCCATTCTGACTGGAATGCAATAAAAAACCAAGCAAATAATATTCACTTGCCTTTTGGGAATGGGACATTTCTATTTTATATCCTTTAGTTTGTATTATTTTTTTGTCAGTAGCAACATGTTTTTTAATCAGGCAAAGTCAATGGGAAGGGGTATAGATAGTTTAACCAAATTGTAAAAAAAATTATGATAAGTAGGAAACAGAGCAGATATAGTCTATCTGGATAAAAAAGTGTGAGAAAAGTCTTTCCCTATATATATGTCTGCCAAAATATCAGAAAAATCCACATTTCATATCAATGAAATGCCTAGTAGTCGGGGGCCTTAGCAAAATTTTTGGGACAGAATTTACAAAAGCGCCATTTTTTGCATGTGGGTCCCTGGTATCAAAAGCATTAATTCTAGACAGGGTTCCCCGAAATCAGTGAAGGGCACCCTATTTTAAAATGCTAATTTATGCAAATTTTATGCAAAAAAACTCATAATTCACCATATCTCACTAAAAATAATTTTCAAATGCCCAATTTTTGTGTATTTGGGTCTTCTTTGGCTAAATATTCAACTGCAGGTAGATTTTTATAAAATTGGTGAGTATGAAACAATTTTTAAGGTTAATTTATGCAAATTATATGTAAAAACACATATTTTATCATATTTCGACATATAGAATTGTTAAAATCACAATTATTTTTCCACATGTGTCACTGGTACCAAAAGCATTAATTCTTGATAGGACGCCTCGATGTGAATGACTGGAATCATAATTTCATAGTGCTAATTTATGCGAAATTATGCAAAATCACACTACACTATTCACCGTAAATTGTGGTATATGTATAGTACAGACCTAAACTTTTTGAGAAGCCTATTTTTTTTTGGGGGGGGGTATTTGGGATTTATTTTGATGGGGCATCAAATCTAGATTGATTTCTGCACAGTTCCCGAATAAGAATCAATTTCCAATGTTAATTAATGCAAATTTCTGCAAATATGTGTTAAACACATCAACTATCATATTTATTTCGAGGTTTTAAGCCGAGGGACGAGCACAACACTATGCATATGAGACACTGTTACACAATTCATTCATTATGGTGACTTTCCATGCGACCAGAGGGGGGTATCATGCTTACAATGCAAATTTATGCAAATTATAA
The DNA here is from genome assembly GCF_037042905.1 of Lytechinus pictus. Classification (NCBI taxonomy): domain Eukaryota; kingdom Metazoa; phylum Echinodermata; class Echinoidea; order Temnopleuroida; family Toxopneustidae; genus Lytechinus; species Lytechinus pictus. The sequence continues at coordinate 14,654,647 of NC_087261.1, read as the reverse complement.
ATCCTGTGCATACCCCTTTCACATTAAAAAAACCCCAAATCATATGGAAAAGATAAACCAGTATTTTATCTTTTTTTTCAAAGCAATTCGAGAGGTCAGATTTCTTTCCCAAGTAGAGTTTCCCCTGTCAGAAAGAGGAGGGTATATTTATGGATGGTTCTCATGTCAGAAAAAGCTGTCCATGTCTGCCCCTCTGACAACTATGTACATTATTTAGAACAGGGACACATCAGATTAATTGAGCAAAGAGACCTGATCCTTCTTCTTTTTCTGTCGTCCCTTGGTTGACGGTGACCTGAATAATTTCAGTGATTTTTCTTTATTGGCTTATGAATTGATCTCTATCACTAAAACTAGGGTAACACCAAAACCAAATTCTCCCAATCAATTGCAGACCGAATCAGAGTCGAATCGGTCTGGAATAGGCCCGTTTCGGGTACACGTGTACACGCATGGTCAAGTCAGTGCACGTGTACTAAATTCCATCACCGTGTACACGGTAGCATCTGCATAAAGCTTGCATGGGACTGTAAAGTCAGTGAACAAGCTCACAGCCTCACATTAATTCTTAGTTCTCAGACACTGCACATGTTTTAATCACTAATATGTCAATATATTTCAATTAACCTAGAGTGAGTTTACTTCCAAAATCGCCCATTTAATCCACATTCATTCTGGAGACTCGAGTTTTTGTACCACGAAATGGGTCTGCTCCGGTCTCGAAAGCTCGAAAGCGTTGCTCAATCACACTCAGAGCCAATTTGATAATCACCAACTGCGACAGCGATCATTGCTACAGTAATTAATATACGATCGTGTACACGTGCTACAAGCCTACGAACAAACGCTCCTCAAATTGGCAATAAAATAATGAAAATCAATTGATAACTTCAGTTACACTTAATTCTGCAGCGATCTGTGCATGCATGTACGGTACAATATGCAAAATGCGCATCCAACGAACATCGGCGCTAGCTAGGGCCTTGCACTGATTTTCTTTTGCATTCTTCATTAATATAATGCGCTGCTAAGCTGAGTAAACTTTTTAATTGCACCAATTTTTGTGGATTGATACTTCTAACTTCTCATGTTAGCTTTAAAACCGTGACTTAGGCTATATACATGTAGACCCCTTTTTATGTTACATTGACATGTTGATGTCAATGTTGTTGATGGTTTTAAACATTTTAAAACTAGCAGAATCCCTCCACGAATGTTCCTGAATGTTCTCGTATATGGGGAGGGAGAACAGAATAGTCCCGGATCCTTCCGAATTGATTCTGGGAGCTTCCCGAATCGGAGACGAATAAGTACCGAATCCAGGCCATTTGAGGCAGAATTGGTCCGAATTTGGATTTGGTGTATGCTAGGGTTAGAACAGAACCGAATCAGCTGCGAATCCATCCATATACACGTATTCGGGTGGTTTCAGGAATATTCTGTTTTGCCTTCGTAAATGCGAGAAAATTCGGGAACATTCGCTGAGGAATTCAGCTCATTTTGAAATGTTCAAAACCAGCCGAATACCCTACAGAATATTCCCGAATGTGACCACAACAAATTTCATTCGGGCCACATTTGGGTTGTATTCGGTGACATTCGGTTGGATTAGGGGAGGCATTTGGAGTTTTCTGGGCAGATTCGGACCTATTTGTATCATTCTGGGCATAACTGTCCAGAACCGTCCGAGCTCGGCGCATTCGTTCTGATTCGGGTCCACATTCAGGCCATCGTTCGGCTGTAATCAGATATATCGGGTCACATTCGGCTGGATTCTGGACATGCTTGGGTCAATTCTTGCCACTATTCGTGTTGGCATTCTGCTTTTTGGGGGATGGCCAAAATTGATTTGGTCAATTCTTGGCGATTCTGCGCTGAATTTGGACATATTCCGGACCCATTCTTCTCTATTTGGGGGAACTCCCCTTATCCATCTGAATCAGGCCATATTCGGGCAGAATCAGTCCGAATTTATTCGGGAGAATTTGATTTTGGTGTAATCCTAGCTTAAACCAGGACTGACGTGATGTATTCTTGCGACTGTACTTTGGTTATCCTCTGAATGTTTTGCAGAGTGTTTACCACAGTTGCATCCTATTCTGGCTTGTCGTCAAGAAACAATTTGCCTACTTAAAACATGGATTGCACCGGAACCAAATCAGCTGCAAATCCATCCGAATACACATACGGATGGATTCTGGAGCACTCTGTTCTCCCCTCCCGAATGCAGGAAAATTCAGGAGGGATTAGGGAACATTCTTGGAGGAATTCGGCTCGTTATGAAAATGTTCAAAACCAGCCGAATACCTCCAAAATACTCCCGAGTGTGGCTACGACAAATTTCATTCAGGCCACATTCGGGATGTATTCCGATGGAATTCGGTTGGATTTTGGGAGGCATTTGGGGTATTCTGGGAAGATTAAGACCTATTTGTACCAGTCATAGAGTGCCTCCCCATATCATACGAATCATTCCTCGAATACAGAGAAGAATATAGACGAGTGAGACGAATTGGCCAGAAAATAGAAAAATTGCATCTGAATAGCTGCCAAATCGGTCAAGTATAGCCCATTCCGAAAGAGTCTGGCGTATTTTCTGGAAATTTGGTGGCGTACTTGGCGAATTCGCGCATAATCGTTCCGATTCTGGTCGTTTTTTAGGTCATCATTTGGCGATAATCGGAGGATTCGGGCTAAATTCAGCTCGATTCTGACCACCTTTGGCTCGATTTTTGCTACTGTCCGGGTTGGCATACGGCTTTATTCGGGACAGTCAATATTGATTCGGGTAAATTCTTGGGGATTCTGCTCTGATACGGGACGTATTCCAGACCTATGAGCACCCCGAATCAGAGACGAATAGGTTGCACATCCACCAAATTCATCCGAATCAGGCCATATTCGGGCAGAATCAGTCCAAATTTATGAGGGAGAATTCGGTTCTCGTGTAACCCTGGTTGAAGTATAGTCTCGATCAGACGCATTGCCTGCTGCTTGAATTATATCTTGGTCTACAATCCCTCCTCACGGTGAAGCTGCAGATTTTGATATTTACTGAAAATCATTACTTTACATCCCGACAAATTAATTACAATATAGGATAGGTCTCTAACCGAAAGCAGATAGTAATAATGTACAGATTTAAAGAATATCCCTCCGTATACATTGCCCATGATAAGATTATACACAACTTCAAAGAGATTTTTGGACACCATTTTGTTTCCCAACGACTGAAAAGTTGCTTAACTGTGATCCATATATACATGTACTTTATAGCTATTGAGAAAATCAGCCTTTACATGTACAGTAACTGACAGATAGTTCATGGCTATATACCTCCGTATACATAGCCTTTGGTGTGGGGGTGTCTCCAAAGTTTTGAATTTTCCTTTCAATATATTGCTCACCCCCCCCCCCCCTCCCTACTGCTCCGACCGGATTTACAGCAATGTGTAGGGAGTGAGAATGAGGGACAGGATTTAAAATGGACACCCGTTCTGGTTCAAAGAGGGTTTTGTTTCCCGTAAGATGAATTTGCATCTAATTTGCTTCAATAAGTAGCACTTATTATTTATGCAGAATTACTTCCATTAAATAATAAGCATATGATAATTAGCAAAATAGCATATGTTTTTAAATGAATTTGTTATCGATAGCATACATATTTTGTGGGAAAGATGCAGGCTTTCTTCCAAATTTCGGCTTCTTTTCTCTGTAATATTTGCTTAGTCATTGGAATACAGCTTCATACATAAATTATTGTTAATTTACATAATATAACACACTTTTGCATGGAAACAGGATTTTCTATAGCATGTTTTGCTGGTAAAATTGAAGCTTTTGAGCTGATAGAGGTACTTCAAACGTTTGGCCCCTTTTCCACTGTTAATACCCATTGGAATGGGACTAATTTATACATATAGAATAATTGCTAATTTACATAAATTAGCATATTTTGCACGAAGACAGGATTTTAAAGGGGTGGTCCAGGCCAGCTCCAAAAAATATTTAGCCCGTAGTAAATAATTACAGGAGCCATTTCAAAAAGTATTATCTCCTTACTCGACTTTGGAGATTTTTAAGAGCATTTCTTGTAACGGTTATTTGGGGCAAAAAGAATTAAATTTCGCGCACATGTAGCGAGATCGGTCACGTGACTGTGACGTACCATCTCCACTTTGGTTTCGCAACAATCCAGCGCGCGACGTCTCACAGCTGCAATATGCCTATGTGTCAGGCATACGGCTGCTCGGTTCGGCCGGGAGAAAATAACCATAAAAGTGCGTTTTCTATACCAAATCTGATCCGAGATCGAGAGAGATGTGCCCAGTGGCTTCACAATATTGGGACTGACAAGTTTGACATAAAAACATACAAATATAACGCGAGTAGAGTCGTTTGCGAGGACCAAATGCTCTCTCTGGCCGTCGGCATCACCGGGCAGTTAATTCCCGCACCTGCACCGACACCAGTCATTTCTCCCCACTCGATCGGCCGCTGGCTGCGGTACGATCGGATCTTCCTCCACCTCTTCTTCTTCTATTCTTCCGCATTCCACCTTCAATTCTTGCCACTATTCGTGTTGGCATTCTGCTTTTTGGGGGATGGCCAAAATTGATTTGGTCAATTCTTGGCGATTCTGCGCTGAATTTGGACATATTCCGGACCCATTCTTCTCTATTTGGGGGAACTCCCCTTATCCATCTGAATCAGGCCATATTCGGGCAGAATCAGTCCGAATTTATTCGGGAGAATTTGATTTTGGTGTAATCCTAGCTTAAACCAGGACTGACGTGATGTATTCTTGCGACTGTACTTTGGTTATCCTCTGAATGTTTTGCAGAGTGTTTACCACAGTTGCATCCTATTCTGGCTTGTCGTCAAGAAACAATTTGCCTACTTAAAACATGGATTGCACCGGAACCAAATCAGCTGCAAATCCATCCGAATACACATACGGATGGATTCTGGAGCACTCTGTTCTCCCCTCCCGAATGCAGGAAAATTCAGGAGGGATTAGGGAACATTCTTGGAGGAATTCGGCTCGTTATGAAAATGTTCAAAACCAGCCGAATACCTCCAAAATACTCCCGAGTGTGGCTACGACAAATTTCATTCAGGCCACATTCGGGATGTATTCCGATGGAATTCGGTTGGATTTTGGGAGGCATTTGGGGTATTCTGGGAAGATTAAGACCTATTTGTACCAGTCATAGAGTGCCTCCCCATATCATACGAATCATTCCTCGAATACAGAGAAGAATATAGACGAGTGAGACGAATTGGCCAGAAAATAGAAAAATTGCATCTGAATAGCTGCCAAATCGGTCAAGTATAGCCCATTCCGAAAGAGTCTGGCGTATTTTCTGGAAATTTGGTGGCGTACTTGGCGAATTCGCGCATAATCGTTCCGATTCTGGTCGTTTTTTAGGTCATCATTTGGCGATAATCGGAGGATTCGGGCTAAATTCAGCTCGATTCTGACCACCTTTGGCTCGATTTTTGCTACTGTCCGGGTTGGCATACGGCTTTATTCGGGACAGTCAATATTGATTCGGGTAAATTCTTGGGGATTCTGCTCTGATACGGGACGTATTCCAGACCTATGAGCACCCCGAATCAGAGACGAATAGGTTGCACATCCACCAAATTCATCCGAATCAGGCCATATTCGGGCAGAATCAGTCCAAATTTATGAGGGAGAATTCGGTTCTCGTGTAACCCTGGTTGAAGTATAGTCTCGATCAGACGCATTGCCTGCTGCTTGAATTATATCTTGGTCTACAATCCCTCCTCACGGTGAAGCTGCAGATTTTGATATTTACTGAAAATCATTACTTTACATCCCGACAAATTAATTACAATATAGGATAGGTCTCTAACCGAAAGCAGATAGTAATAATGTACAGATTTAAAGAATATCCCTCCGTATACATTGCCCATGATAAGATTATACACAACTTCAAAGAGATTTTTGGACACCATTTTGTTTCCCAACGACTGAAAAGTTGCTTAACTGTGATCCATATATACATGTACTTTATAGCTATTGAGAAAATCAGCCTTTACATGTACAGTAACTGACAGATAGTTCATGGCTATATACCTCCGTATACATAGCCTTTGGTGTGGGGGTGTCTCCAAAGTTTTGAATTTTCCTTTCAATATATTGCTCACCCCCCCCCCCCCTCCCTACTGCTCCGACCGGATTTACAGCAATGTGTAGGGAGTGAGAATGAGGGACAGGATTTAAAATGGACACCCGTTCTGGTTCAAAGAGGGTTTTGTTTCCCGTAAGATGAATTTGCATCTAATTTGCTTCAATAAGTAGCACTTATTATTTATGCAGAATTACTTCCATTAAATAATAAGCATATGATAATTAGCAAAATAGCATATGTTTTTAAATGAATTTGTTATCGATAGCATACATATTTTGTGGGAAAGATGCAGGCTTTCTTCCAAATTTCGGCTTCTTTTCTCTGTAATATTTGCTTAGTCATTGGAATACAGCTTCATACATAAATTATTGTTAATTTACATAATATAACACACTTTTGCATGGAAACAGGATTTTCTATAGCATGTTTTGCTGGTAAAATTGAAGCTTTTGAGCTGATAGAGGTACTTCAAACGTTTGGCCCCTTTTCCACTGTTAATACCCATTGGAATGGGACTAATTTATACATATAGAATAATTGCTAATTTACATAAATTAGCATATTTTGCACGAAGACAGGATTTTAAAGGGGTGGTCCAGGCCAGCTCCAAAAAATATTTAGCCCGTAGTAAATAATTACAGGAGCCATTTCAAAAAGTATTATCTCCTTACTCGACTTTGGAGATTTTTAAGAGCATTTCTTGTAACGGTTATTTGGGGCAAAAAGAATTAAATTTCGCGCACATGTAGCGAGATCGGTCACGTGACTGTGACGTACCATCTCCACTTTGGTTTCGCAACAATCCAGCGCGCGACGTCTCACAGCTGCAATATGCCTATGTGTCAGGCATACGGCTGCTCGGTTCGGCCGGGAGAAAATAACCATAAAAGTGCGTTTTCTATACCAAATCTGATCCGAGATCGAGAGAGATGTGCCCAGTGGCTTCACAATATTGGGACTGACAAGTTTGACATAAAAACATACAAATATAACGCGAGTAGAGTCGTTTGCGAGGACCAAATGCTCTCTCTGGCCGTCGGCATCACCGGGCAGTTAATTCCCGCACCTGCACCGACACCAGTCATTTCTCCCCACTCGATCGGCCGCTGGCTGCGGTACGATCGGATCTTCCTCCACCTCTTCTTCTTCTATTCTTCCGCATTCCACCTTGGTTGGAATGCATATCCCGCAGGACCCGACATATTAATTGTTCAAATAATGAAATAAACGGCGAGAAACAAACAAATTGTGAATTACATGTAGCTAATACCGTACGTATGCGGCCGGCGCTGATGATCTATACGCATACGTGCGAGCGATAGCTAGCTAGGTAGCTAGCTCGCTCGCGCTCGTAGCAGCAGCCAGCGAAGCCAAAGTGGAGATGCTACGTCACAGAAAAAGCTGCGCATTGCATTCTGGGATCGTACAGACTCGTGCCAGAATATGATTTTGGCAAAATTGAAAATTCAATAAAAAATAACTGTGCCTCTTATTTCTGAAAAAAAATATAGTATAGGAAAGAGAAGGTTTTTGTCTATCTAGTGGATATAAATTAAACCTGGCCTGGACCACCCCTTTAAATAGCACGTTTGATAGGGAAAATTAAAGCTATCGATCTGTTAGAGATTTTCTCTAAGTTTGGTTTCTTTTTATTCCTTTTTACTAATTTTTACTATTCATGCATAAATTAACTGCTAATTTACATAGATTAACATATTTTTGCATGAAGACACAATTTTCGATATCATGTTTGATAAGGAAATTTAAAGCTATTGACCCGAAAGAGACTTTCCTAAAGTTTGGTATCTCTTTATTTACTTTTATTAATTAATTCCTATTGGCATATATGGCTTCATGCATAAATTACAGCTAATTTACATAAATTAGCATATTTTTTGCATGAAAATGCAATTTTCAACACCATGTTTTATGGGAAAATTAAAGCTATTGACCTAATAGTGACATAGGGAAAGTTAGGTGCTTTTGTAAACTCTGTCCCCAAAACTTCAAATTATGGGCCTAAGGCCCCTGACTATAGAAAAGACACAGCTTCGAAAGAAACCAAGTATCAACACACATAAAAATGCATACTCACGTATGTGTTTTTGTATGCATTAATTCATTTGGAAGTCGATCTTTTTTATTCAAAAGAGAGGTCACAATTCCTACTTTCAATGCTTGCAAATAGTCAGGGTACACCTTCATTGGTGTAAAATGTGACTTTAACTTTAATAGATTTTCAAAGTTCTGTGGAAGATCTCTTTATAGCAGCAACATTTTGTATCTAGCTCCCTGCGTACCTGGCCAGCTGCAATGGCTCATGCCGGCTGGATAGCTACATGTATATAAAGCGGTACCAGTGGTACTGTCATGACTATGCATATTATGTGTAGATTGAAGAAAATGTTGCAAAATGAACTGGTGTGCAATTTGAACTGTGGTAAGTTGATAAATGCATGAAAAATCGGGAGAAAAATTGCGCTGCTTTTAAAATTATTAGTTGCCCGATTCAGGCCACCAAAACTAAGCATTTTTCAATAATGGTTGCCCGAGTTAAATTTCTGGTGGCCCCTGGCCACTGCTAATGTCGAGCTTTGCTGAGGTGCTTAATCTCCATGGAGCCAGGGACGGGATGCCATTGCTCTACGCGCACCGAGTATTATGGCAACAATAATCATGATAATGTTGCTCCAAAATACTCATTTTCTTTAGGGTTTTGAGCCCAAACTTAATGGGCTACAATATATGATTTGGACCATTTTGAAACTAAAGGGTCATAGTTTTGAATAATATTAATTATAAAAAAATTGAAAATATTTTAAGTAGAGGAGCGTTTACTCTGTTATCGTAATATCATGAGCAGTGCTAACCAAACTTAGATTTAAGAAAAATACTTGCATCGGCTGATAAATATCATGAATCGTACCACGACGAAAGTGAAATCGGGGAGAAATTGCATTAAATTCTCATCGTGCAGAATGCCAATGCTTTAATCAATTCAAGAATTGGACAGAGTAAACATTGTATTCCCCAAACAGAGTTCGGAGGATACTATGGATTTGGCCTCGTCGCGCCGCATACGCCACCACAGAGATTTTCTTGTGAGCGCTCTATCAGCTGCATTTCTTCTCCGACCATCTTCAAACTTGGCATGAAGGTAGAGTATGGTATAGCGAAGCCGCCTATCGATTTTGGTGTGGGCGGAGACATCGTTGCCATGGTAACAATGTGGAAATAGCAGAGATGTCCTTGTGAGCGCTCTACCAGCTGCATTTCTTCTCCGATCATTTTCAAATGTGGCATGAAGGTCCATTATGGTAAAGCAAAGCCGCCTATTTATTTGGTGTGGGCGGAGACATCGTTGCCATGGTAACAAGTTTTTGTGGAAATAGCAGAGATGTTCTTGTGAGCGCTCTACCAGCTGCATTACTTCCCCGATCATCTTCAAAAGTTACCTTGAGGTTACCTTGAAGTTACCTTGAAGTTACCTTGATGGCCACATCTCACTGTCTTCATGACGAGGGTGTACAGAGGCTTATTATAATCACTGGGGTCGCGTTCGCGTTCGAAATCACTCGGGTCGCGTTCGAAATCACTCGGGTTTTTGATTTTTGGCGATTTTTTTTTATTTCGATGCGATTTTTTTCTAACGGTGTCTTCAATGGGACAAACACGCTGGGCAAATAAAATGAAATTGAAATTCTAGTTTCGTTTTAAGCCAGCAAATGCCTTAAATAAAATGCATCATCTTAAAGGCGCAAGTGCAATTAAAATGTAATAGAAGTCGCAAGCACGCGCGATGATTCGGAACATGTTATTAAAATGCTTTGGGGAGCTAACGTTTTCAAATCAATTTATTACTATCTTCAGAAATTAACTTTTGATAGCCAAGAACAAATATAAAAGAAGCGGGGTCCGCTATCACCACGAGGTTGAAGAGAAGTGTCTATCATCATAAAGGAGGTAAGAGAGTAGTGCAGTGATGTCCGTCGGTAATACGACCTTTAAAAGTTCACGGCGGCGTCCGCTATCACCACGAGGTTGAAGAGAAGATATCTATCCTCGTAAACATCGTCAGAGATAATACTGCGTCTTTCTCCCTGATTAATGCGACCTCTAAATAGCTAGCACCTCAAAAAAATCTTGAAATATGTTCTGAACGATCACGCACTGTAACTAGATCCAGAGCTGCCAACCATTACGTTTTTGCCGTAATCATTACGTTTTTTCATTCAAATTACGGCATTATGGTTTTTCTTTTCAAATTACGTTTTTTGACAATTTTGATAATGTGTGTACATAATTGTATGTATGTGGAGTGCGTGTTGAGCCCACTGAACTAGAAATACGTATTTCTAGTTCAGTGGTTGAGCCCGAGATGAGCCTGGTATTTGCGCGTGCAAAGTCGCCCGCCGGCCGGTTTTCCAACGCACTTTAATAATTTGATAGCGTGCACGTACATATACGTTAGTTGAATATGCGAGCGGCATGCATGGTACGAATCGCGATGTATAGCGACTGGTAAATACGTCTGTAAGGATGATGACGTCATCCAAGATGGCAACTTACGATGACAAACGAAAGGATCGAGGATGATTATGTTTTGATCATCATTTGAAAGGAAATAACAGTAACTGCGGTCTAAGGTACGATATTTCTGAATTTTATATATTTTATCTTAAATTTGCATGTAATTTCTTTCCTATAAAGTGATGTTTTATGTACAAAAAAACGATCCGAAAATCAGATTTCAGAATTTAGATCTAACGTTACTGCTAATACGTTGTCTTTACGCACGGGCCAACACTCTTTAGGTGATCGAGCCAACGTTTGTTCTTGCAGCGCAGAGCGAGGAGTACGATGAATTGGGTAGGGTAATTCCCAAATGTAGTAAGAGAAGAGTCCATTTGTAATGGAGGGGGATTTGGAGGTTTGAGGGAAATTATAATTCCATTTGCAAAATTTTACAAAAATACTCATCATATATATTAAAGATTGAATCATCAAAAGATATTTTTCATATACTTTAAAATTTATTGTTGTGATAAAGAAATGAAATTTTGAGGCTATTTTCTTGAATTGATTAATATCAATTCCCTTCGGATAACGGTACTGTCTGGTTAATTTTCATCAACTCGTAATCGTATCAAACAAATACGATGAATTCGGCTTTGAAAAGACCTGGAAAGCTCTTCATTGTCCCTTGAAGTAATAATTCTGGGTGATATTCAACATTTATTGATAGTTTCACATGATTTATACTAGAGAGATGTCCTACTGCCTTTGGAATTCATTAAAAAAGTCGGCACTTTAGCATTCAGTTTAGCAGGAATGGGAAGATTTCTTCCCCGGTTCTGGCGGCCTAGATGTCTGCTCTATAGTGCCGTCACTGCTGGGGATGATTGAGTGTGCGTGCAGTGTGATTGAGGCTGAGCTGTGCACATCGTGAAGTGATTTACGATGGGACTTTTGTGGAATGATTTCAACTTCTTATCTATAGATCTATTTGAATTTTAGATTAGATTGATTTATGAATGTTACATGTACACTTCCATTTTATGACACTTTAATTTTAAAGGGTACTGTTTGGCAAAAACAATGTTACTTGGGAAGAGAAGTCTGAATTGATGTCAACTTTTTTTTTATATTTCTCTTAGTCTACAATTTGGTAGTTTTGTCAGGAAACTCAACATAAAACAATTAATTATTTTAGAAGTGGAAAGGAAGCCCCAGAAAAATGGGGCCCTAAAAATGTTCACCAGAACTGATTTTGGTGCCCCTGAAAGAATTTTTTCTCGACAGATCTTCACTTTGATAAGTGCCGGAGTAGGTTGCACTACAAAATGAAAGGCCTACTTGTCATTTTTAGAAAAATTTGCCTAGGTGCCCAATTGACTAGAATAAAAGTGGCCTTCATGTCCTTTAGAATGGCCTTGATACCCCTTGAAATTTTGGGGCATCCAAGGCCACTTTGCCGGTTGCCCCAAGCTGAAAGTGCCCATTTGAAAATGGCCTTGCCCCTCTCAATTCTTAATTCAAGCCCTGCTACTGACTTAATTAAAATAAGGGTCCAATTTGTAACGCTCCGTTACTTAGCCCAGACTAGGCCTAGAGATTAACTTTTTTTTAATTGTTCACTGCATACATACTTTTTGCATTGGATGTTTGTCGCATGTCGTTTTAAGGTTCGTTTTAACACATTCCTTTTTTTTGTTGGAAATTCCTTTTTTTGGCCATAATGATTCCTTTTTTTGCTTGCACAAGGTTGGCAGCTCTGTAGATCTACGCCGATATTTTATATCCGATTTTTCCTTCAAGGGGCATGATCGAAGATTGGCAGGTGATCGCGCCGATTGTGGTAAAATTGGGTAAAATCGGGAGCCGATTTTAAAATCGGTTAATTAGAACAGGTACAATTACGATTTTAAAATTAATTTAAAATCGATTTCCAAAATCAATTTTAAAATCGATCTAAGATCAATTTTAGATCAGTTTTAGTATTAGTTTTTAAAAGCCCATTCACATTTTTACTGATGCTGACGAAAAGTTAGTTTGGTTGTCAGAGCATTATTTCTCCTGCGTCTAAATAACTATGTCCGATCGAAGGACCGTTTTAATTTCGGAAAGGTAGGAGAGACAGAGAGAGAGACTGATCCCCGTTCAGCTCAACGTATACGTTTGGCACGCGAGCACGAAGAAGATCAATTAAGCACATCACCTAATGCATGGTTTCGAGAATTTAGGTAGGGAATTTTTTAGGTCTCCAGTTACTTAAAACATGATATGGCGATTTTATCTATAAAATAAGACAAATTTTATGAGAAATGGACAATAGTTAAGAGCAGAATTTTAAAATGCCTATCGGAAAGATCGTCCTCAAAGCTCATTACGTATTAGACAGCTGGCAGCCGTCTGTTTCGAGTTTTTTAACATTTTTATTTCTCCTCGTACACAGACGGCTCGCTATGGTGCAACCATCATTACGGGGTTAACAATGCAAAATCCCCCAGACAGCGCTCATCGATTTTTGTCTTTATTTCATAAAAATATATGGAAAGAACTGTATCAAATAAATATTATTATTCCGTTTTGTCCTAAAATGCACCAAAAAAAGAGAAAATAAACTTAAAAGGGGAAAAACAGTAACTAATTGCTTCGGCTGTCGCGCAACTTCACTTCCCCGTTTTATTGGAACTTAATGCATAAACATATGGCCATTGAGTCCCTGTACAGATCGAGCTAGAACTTCGGTCTCTGTATTGGTGAGTGGAGCTAATGGAGTTCAGCGGAACAACGAACATTACAGACTGGAGACCGAAGCTTTTGGTCTAACTGCGTATATATGCATTAAACCACGGATGGCTGGCTATGCATACCGCTGAATAAAATACTTTCGGACGAGCTGCAGACTGACTGGCACTGTAACGTGGGATCTAACTCGGCTGGACTCACGTTACCTTGCTCCATGCTACCGATGCACGCCGTGTCCGACCGTGGCCGGGTCCCGCCTTGGGGCCATTGCATGCAGGCATACATGTCCGTACATGGGAATGACGATGTAATATCGATGTGGCAGATATGGCAAGTTCCGACTCGGAGTCCTCGTATAAAAACAGTAGAAGTCTGGATGTATTCTAGGATAGTTGAGCCACATGGCTGATTTTCTTGTTTGTTATGTTAAGCAGTAGGCGAGTGCCTTTTTTTTAGGGCACTTGCCGGCTTAAAACGAAACTAGAATTTGAATTTCATTTTATTTTCCCAGCGTGTTTGTCCCATTGAAGACACCGTTAGAAAAAAAAAATCGCATCGAAATAAAAAAAATCGCCAAAAATCCAAAACCCGAGTGATTTCGAACGCGAACGCGACCCGAGTGATTATAACAAGCCTGTACAGATGAGTGTGGCAGGGTTAAGGAGGCTCTAAGAGCCCATTTAAAAACCCAATTTTGATAATTGTATCTTAAATTGCAGGAGTGTTGGTGCATTAACTGTGGACTGTGGGAGTTTATTCCATTGATTGACAACCCTTTGGCTAAAGAAGTGTTTCCGTATATCCAGTCTAGATCGTTGCTTGGAAAATTTAAGAGAGTGTCCACTTGTTCTGGCACACTCTACTCTCTGGAAATAATTGTCCGGGTTTGATTTGTCCATTTGTGTCATGATTGGGTATGTTTGAATGAGGTCTCCCCTTTCTCTCCTCCTTTCTAACGTAGTGAGGTTTAATCTGGCAAGCCTGTCTTCATAGGATAGATCATGGATATCAGGGATCATTTTTGTAGCTCTTGCTTGGACCTTCTCCAGTATTTGTTTGTCCTTTGCTAGACCTATGGATTCCAAGTCTGCATTGCATAGTCCAAGTGTGGACGTACCAGCGATTTGTACAGTTTCAGGATCACTTGTCTGTTTTTAAATGTAAAGTTGCGTTTGATCATCCCTAGTACCATATTGCCTCTCTTGGCCGCTGCTGCACATTGGGAAGCAACTTTTAGTGATTTATTGACAAGAATCCCGAGATCTTTCTCTTCGACTGTTTCTTTTATTGCAGAGCCATTCAGTGAATACACTTGGTGAGGGTTGTTGGATCCAAAATGTAAACTGCACACTTGTCTATGTTGAATCTCATCAGCCATTTTGCTGCCCATCTATCGAGGTGATTGATCGACTGTTGCATACCTTGTATGTCTTCGTCAGTTTGTACGGCATGTATAAGCTTGGTATCATCTGCAAATTTGCTGATTTTTGAGCCATTTTTTATTCCAATATCCATATCATTTACATACATCAAAAAACAGAGTGGGCCCAGCACAGAGCCTTGAACAACGGGGCTGGTAACTTCCCTCCAATCAGATTCTGCTCGCTGTGTACTAACTCTTTGTTTACGATCACTGAGCCAACATTTGATCCATTGTAGTAACTTACCACCAATCCCATATGCTTCAATTTTCCTGATTAGTCTTTTGTGTGGTACGGTGTCAAACGCTTTTGCTAGATCGAGGTATACGACATCAACTGGCGTACCCTCGTTGACTCTTTGTGATGATTTTGAGATACTCCAGCAAATTCGTTGTTGTTGACCTTCCTTTGGTGAAGCCATATTGAGTGTCATAGATAAGGTTGTGTTTCTCAACGTGCTCAGTAATCTTGTCTCTAACTATGCTTTCCATAACTTTCCCAGCTGTTGAAGTTAGGCTGATTGGTCTATAGTTGTTAGGCTTAGACCTTGATCCTTTTTTAAAGATTGGGATAACACGGGCAAGTTTCCAATCTGGAGGCACTATTCCTTCTTTTAAGGATTTGTTGAATATGTAGGCTAGGGGTACACATAGTTGGCTTGCCATAGTCGTGAGAACGACTGGAGGTATCTCATCTGGTCCAGCAGCCTTTGTTGGATCAAGCGCTTCCAATTTCTTTCTGACACATTCATCGGTTATCGAGAAGTCTTTGAGAAACATGTCATTAGGTCCTTGAAATATTGTTTCAGGAAAGGGTGCTTCATTTTTCTCATCTGCAAACACCGTCACAAAATAGTTGTTGAGGGCGTTAGCTGTATCAACTCCTGGGTTAATTGTTTTGCCAGCTTCATTCTTAAGAGGCCCGACGGAATCCTTTACCTTCTGTTTCGTCCTCACATATGCATAGAAGCTTTTAGTATCTTCCTTTATATTCTCAGCTAGTCTTTTCTCAAAGCTTCTTTTGGCTACTTCTACTTCATGCTTTGCCTCTTTCTGGCACTGCTTATAGTGCTCAAATCTTTGAGTTGTCTTCTGGGATTTATATCGCTTCCATGCTCTGTGTTTGCGACGAATCAATTTCTGTGCTCTCCTCGTGAGCCACAGCGTCTTCTTCTTTTTGCGTTGTTGTTTTGTAGGTACATAGTCATATATTAGCCGATGAAGCACAGCCTTAGTTTCATTCCATGCCTGATCAGCTGATTTGTTGTTTAGTTTGTTATTCCAATCAATCTCTTCTAATTTACATCTGATTGCATCAAAGTTGGCAGATTTGAAGTCTCGTTTAGGTACAGTGTCATTCTGATTTACGTAGTAGTTTGTATCCCATCGTAGCATATTATGGTCACTATTTCCCAAGTGTGCTATGATTTCAACTTCATGGATTGCACAAGGGTTTGATATAATCACAAGGTCCAGGAGTGATTCTTGTCTCGTCGGTGCGGACACATGTTGAGTCCACAGGTTGTCCATAATAACATCCAAAAAAGCTTCTGACTTGCCTGAGCCTGCTTGCATCGTTTCCCAATTAATATCACGATAATTAAAGTCGCCCATAATCAAGATGTCTTTCTGTACTTTATTTAGCAGGCATAAGGCTTTGTTTAAGTTGTCGTTCTCTTCATTTGTATTGTTGGGGCTTCTGTACACAATACCAATTAACAAATCTAGTTCTGTGCCTTGGCTAGTGATATCACACCATAGTGCTTCGTCGTAGATATTTAGCTCAGAATCTGTCCTTTGTTGTACTTCTATTCCTTCCTTGGTGTACAATAGAACACCTCCATGTGGTCTGTTTTGCCTATCTAGTCGAGTGGCTTGATAACCGGGAATTTGTATCTCAGCATCTGATATCTTACTATTTAGCCATGTCTCTACAATGCTTATTATATCTGGCTCTTCTTGGTATACAGTACTCTGTAGTTCGTCTCTTTTGTTGACGATGCTTTGGGCATTTGTTAATATGCATTTCAACTTCTTTCTAGTGACATTTCCTTTAATGTTTGGTTTACTGTAATACTTGCTTTATTTTGGGAGTTATGATCCATGTCATTATAAAAGTTCTTGTGCTTTTCTGGTTGGTTGTCTTTGATTGCTTCTTGTTTCCTTGAGAACTTGGATAACTCATAATCTAGTGGATCCTCTCCATGGTGGTTTACCTCTGAAGTTCTTGGATCAATTAAAAAATTTGCTTCATTGTGCTTTAATGGTGCGCTATATACAGTGGTGCTTAGTATTGAAGTGTTTACTTCAGTTCCTTTACTGGAGGGGGGTCTATTTCCATGATTTTCCCCTCACTATCCTCAGATTCCTCTCTCCCATTTCCCTCCGACGCTTCAGTTCTAGTCTTAATTTGGCTTCTTTGCATCGCTGTTTGTAAGTCAGGTCTGGCTTCAGGTATACATTTTTTGACACCTCATCGTGTTGCAGGAGTTTTGCATTAGAGAGTGCCGTTTTCTTAGCTTTTAAGTTTTTCATCTGTACCTTTACTAGAACTCCTTTTTCTGTGACAATGGTTTCGGCTTTCTCAATATCACTAGAGCTTACTTGGAGTTTGCCTTGAAATAGGTCTTTGGTGGCTTTCAATACAGCTTTCTGCGTACTTGTAGCCGTGACATCAGCCATATTGGTAAATACAATATTCTTCTGTCTTTTATCTTGTTCCATTACTTCCTTTACGGCGCTATAGAGGTTTGGGTCATCTTCACTCACCACTGTTGGCCCGAGTTCGCCAACACTTTTCAGCTTTTCTTTGACTTGATTGAATTCTCTTTCTAACAAATCTTGCCTTCTTTTTAAATCAATCATCTCATCAAACATCACTTGAGCATACTTCTTACAGATCGAACAATGCCATGGTATGTCTCGAGTGCCCTGCGTGCCAAATTTGCTGATGATCTCAAAAATTTCATCTGATAGGCCACTGCATTGTCGATGATAATAAGTTTTACATACATCACAAATCACCGATAGAGGATGGCCCTGTTCTTTATCAATACCAGAATCATCAGGGTCAGGTAGGAAAAGTGGCATGAAGGTCCATTATGGTAAAGCAAAGCCGCCTATTGATTTTAGTGTGGGCGGAGACATCGTTGCCATGGTAACAAGTTTTTGTGGAAATAGCAGAGATGTCCTTGTGAGCGCTCTACCAGCTGCATTTCTTCTCCGATCATCGTCAAATGTGGCATGAAGGTCCATTATGGTAAAGCAAAGCCGCCTATTGATTTTAGTGTGGGCGGAGACATCGTTGCCATGGTAACGAGTTTTTGTGGAAATAGCAGAGATGTCCTTGTGAGCGCTCTACCAGCTGCATTTCTTCTCCGATCATCTTCAAATGTGGCATGAAGGTCCATAAAGCAAAGCTGCCTATTGATTTTGGTGTGGGCAGAGACATCGTTGCCATGGTAAACATATTTTTAGAAAGTCAAAAGGGGCCTAAGCTTTCGATCCTAGCAGAATCTTTGTCGGAGGCAAAATGACAAACATATAAAGTGGAACAACCATAATATAGACCACAGACAAGCTACAGCAACACTAGAAACAAGGAGACAAAAGGGGCATTAGCGAGTAGAGAAGACCAATCAGGTTAGTGAAGGGGATGAAAGAAAAGGAGAAACATATTTTTGTGGAAAATTTGGTAAAACCTGTAAATGATCTGCTTTTTTCCAGTTTGTCATAACAGTTGGCACACAGGGGCAATATTAGAAGGTGAAGCGAAGATGCCTATCATTTTTGGTGGGGGTCTTAGGGTTAGGTTTACTAAATATATCCAGATTACTCTATAATTGTATTCCCCAACAGGTGATACTGGACAATACTTTAGGTTCTGCAGAGTCACGCTGCTACGTCATATTATTGTCATCAAATTTGGTACCCACAGGCAAAATGTGGGCAGGGTCATTGTCGCCATGATGATTGTATTTATTTGTCAAATTTCTGTGTGAGCTCTATATATCGCAATGACGGATGACGTGGGGGATACATGTGCTCGGCTGCGCCACCCGCCGAGCATCTCTAGTTATTTATCAAAATATGATGCTCAAATGATTTGTACTCATATTTCTGTAAAAGCTAATTTTACAGGGATGTTTCATCGTGTTCGCCGCCTGTTTCGCTAGCTCGAGATTGCCAACACCGAACTTGAAATCACGATTTTCCCAATCCCTGGAGGTTGGTGTTGGTAAATGGGGAAATTACACGTAGATCGTCAACACCAGCCTTCAACACGAACTGCCAGAAATACATCATTTTTTCCGAGGTCAATCCCAACACCAGCTTGATTTCAAGTACGTTGTTGTGGCTGGTGTTGGTGTTGTCACAACACCCACCCCAGATTTCAACACCATACTTGAAATCATCCATGGAGGCCAGTCTAGGACATCCAACTGATCCAAGGACATGCCTTGGGTGGTCCTGGATATTGAGCATTGCTGTTTCCATTTCTTTTGGCACTTATGTGTGCTTCCAGTCCTTCCATTATGAATTTATGTTTCAACCACGGAATGTTATACATTACAATTTTTGTGAGCCTTCCCTCTCTTATACCATTAACGGAGAGGAAAAAGAATCAAAATACTTCATGTGAGTGTAGTTGAAAATGACACCTGTTTACCTCTTACATTGTAGTATGTCTTTGCAGGGAATAATTTTCCTGGTATCGCATTGCTATTTGCTCCACATTTTTGAAAGACTGCTATGTATTAAGTCTTTTGTATAGCATATTTAATACATGGGACTGTACATTACTTTATTAGCTGAGAGCTTTTCTCTTTTGACCAAAAATGCTATTCAGATTTGTAAGGCAAAATTATTTTCTGCTTTGTAACCTCTTCTTCGTCTTGTTTTTTTTTTTGCAGACCTGTGATTAATTTGTTCATACAAAATGGCTGTCAATGTTATATCAACATCAGTGACTACTGAAAACATCAGCAGACATGATATGGTTAGATGGGTCAATGACAGTTTGCAAATGAACATCTCAAAGGTGGAGAATCTCTGTAATGGTAAGTGTTAACTTGTACAGCTTTTTAATGTCAACATTAATATATTTTCATCAATAATAAAATGTATATATAAGATTAATTTGGCACAATTGAATTAAAGTGATGACATCAGAGACTAAATATATTCAATTAAGCAAAGAATAGTCCAATAACATAGAGAGAAAATAACAATATTACATAGTTGTATGTGTTACAGACTTGATTCTATTCAAAATGAATTCATTTCAATCTTATCTCTCCCATCTCATTTACAGGGGCTGCGTATTGCCAGTTCATGGACATGCTTTTTGAGAACTGTGTCGCATTGAAGAAAGTGAGGTTTGATGCAAAGCAGGAGCATCAGTTTATTGAAAACTTCAAGATGCTACAGAAAGCTTTCAAGAAATGCGGGGTAGACAAGGTAAGACCAAGGTCCCATTGCATAAAAGTTGTTATTGATAAAAAGTTCGCCATTCAATGGTAACTACCACGTGGTAACACTGATCAACGGCCAATCAAAATCAAGGCTTCCGTGCACGTTACGATTGCATGACAAAGTTACCATGATGATATTACTTTTATGCAACTGGGCCCAGACATTTTCTTTTTATTTTCTGTCATTAGAGATCCTGGCTAGTATCATGGAGTCTGATTAAAATAGGCCATACTGTTAAAATGATGGGAAGTCAAAATGTCAACATTTTGTTAACATTGTATGTTTCTTATGATTACAATGCTCTTTGATCATGCTGCAATGGTGAAGAAAACTGATTTTAGTTATTATTCCCAGACAGTTATGAATGACCTGAGTAAGAGTTGAGCTGATGACTCAAACCTGGTTGGTGTTTCATAAAGCTGTTCTTAAAGGAGAATGAAACTCTTGGAGCAAGTTAGCTTTTGTGAAAGCAGAAAACTCAAAGAATAAGATCAACAAAAGTTTGAGTAAAATAGGACTAGCAATAGAAGAGTTATGAGCATTTGAATGTCGAGATCACTAATGCTATGGAGATCCTCCCATTGGCAATGCGACCAAGATCTATGATGTCACAGATGAACAACTCTCCCCTTTTGGACACTGAAAATATACCCCAAAACATCTCTTTTTGCTCATTCTAATCATATGACAAACAATTCATCAATGATATAATGTTGTGAAACCTCTGTACTTGTCCTCTCATAAAGAGAACACCTCACCTTGTGATAGACTCTATAAAAGTGAGAATATAAGTGAAATAAGTACTAAAGTAATGAGGGAGTTGTACGTGTGTGACATCACAGATCTTGGTCGCATTGCCAATGGGAGGATCTACATGGCATTAGTGATCTCAATATTCAAATGATCATAACTTTCTTATTATTCATTCAATCTTCCTCAAACTTTCAACAATATGTTTCTTTGATTTTTCTCTTTGATATGGATTCAGCTGGTTTCAAGGGTTTCATTCTCCTTTAAGTTAAGAGCGACTTTAAGAATGACTGGTCAGTGGTGAACCTTACGCGCTTAACCATCGCCAATGAATATACCATTTACCACAAGAAAGGATCACCAGTCGTTCTTAAAGTCACTCTTAAATTACGAACAGCTTTATGAAATATCCACCTGGGTCCCGTAACGCAAAGCTTAGCAATGATCGTACAACAATTTTCTATGATTGATTGCGTTGACTACAATGTACAATGAATCGTGAAAATCAAGCGTACAAATAATCGCTAACCTTTGTGTTACGGGACCCAGGTGGGTGTTTCATAATGCCGTTCGTAAGTTACAAATAACTTTACACACAGCTGGTGATCCTTTCATTGGTTAAAAATCAACACGAATGAAAACCTGGTGGATACCATTTACCACAAGAAAGGATCATCAGTCGTTTGTAAAGTCACTCGTAACTTTAATATGAACAGCTTTATGAAACACCCACCTGTACTGTTAAAAGATTTGTGTCAAAATTGACTGTCCATAATTGAACCACAACTTTAGATCAAGGTTTAAATTCAACCTGAGTTCTGAATATATGCCCCTGCGTGCATTTCCTGGGCTCCTCTAAAATACCGTAGATGGTGTTGATTTTAATAGAGGGGAAGTTCACCCTGACAAATAGTTTATTGTAAAAATAGCAGAAAAAAATAATTGAAAATATTGCTGAATGTTCAGGAAAATCCATCAAAGAATTTAAATTTTTGATTTGCTACGTCATATGCAAGCAGCTCCCCATGTATCTTGACTTTAAAAATCAATGATATGTCTTTTTCTCAAAGAAATGAAAATTATTTCACTCCTTATCCTGAATGAAGAAATTTTTTAGTAATGAACCATTAAAAGATTGAAATTCATGCATATTGAAATAACTGCTGTTCGTACATGTATGTGACATCACTAATAAAAAATTCAAAATCCTAATAATTTTGTTAATCTTTGATGGATTTTCCTCGAACCTTCACTAATATTTTTGATTTTTTTTTTCTGGTATTTTTACAACAAATTTTTCATCAGGGTGAAATTCCCCTATTGGTCTTGAGTAGTGATGTTTCTGAAGGAAAACTCTGGTTCCACATCCGCCGTCCGGGCCAAATTTCGGTTTTCTTATCAGAATCCCTGCTCGTCTTGTCCCAGAAAGGAACTCTATGGGGCTGTCCAGTTCTCCTGGATCGTATACAACCGCTGTCTCTGGTGTTGTCTTGGTTCCCAAAATGAACTATTAGTGGGCCGTCTACAACTCCTGGGGGCCGTTTCATAAAGCTGCTCGTAAGTTAAGAGCGACTTTAAGAACTACTGGTGATCCTTTCTTGTGGTAAATGATATTCACAATTAAATGTTCATTGGTGATTATTTAGCATGCAAAAAAGGTTCACCAGTCGCTCTTAAAGTTGCTCTTAACTTGCGAACAGCTTTATGAAACACCCACCCGGACTGGACATTGCCACCACCTCTGGTGGCATCCTGTTTCCTAAAGTGAACTCTGTGTGCTCTCTACAACTCCAAGATTGGACACCAAATCTGCCTTGAAAATACTATAAAAATACAGACATTATTTCTACTCCAATTCAACTTGAACCAGGTTTCTTAATGGGAAATACTCATAATGCTCATCCCTACCCACTATTATATTTCCCCGTATCAATTCTGTTTTAGTCTTCCTCTTAATTTAGCTAAAAAAAGTTTTATTAGAACATTAATTGACAATGTTTGACTAAGAATGATCTACATGTACATCCAAATAAGCAATATCGTGATGCTGTAGTCTTATGTGTGATCCTCTTTCCTATTTCTGTTTTCAGGTAATTCCTATACAAAAGCTTGTCAATGGGAAGTTTCAAGACAACTTTGAATTTGCGCAGTGGTTCAAGAAGTTCTTCGATGCGAATTACAGCGGTCAGGAGTATGATGCGGCAGCAGCAAGGGGAGGAGCATCGGTCGGAGGAACAGGAGGTCCAAAGAAAACCGCTCCAGGTTAGTATAGGCCACTATTACCACTTGACCTACTTCTCAGATAGTGTAATGCCACATTTGTTTGAAGTATTATCCATCTAGTCTTAGTCAGTTGATTAATTTCCATTTAGTCTATACTACACTTTTGTTATAAGGGAGACTGATCATACACACATGACATATGAAAAAAAAGGAAAGTGGGATTATAACTTTTTCAGGCATCCTATTGCAGTTTCATAATGGTGTACATTTAACTGTTTTCACAAAATATTGCTTTGAAATTCAATAATTCAGTTACTTATATTAGATTTTGATGAATTTTCCAACGTTTTGCTCAGTGAATTTTACTCTATTCATTTATGTATTACACCTGTATTATTTTCAGCCTGGAGTGCACCATGATTGATTAACACGTTGCATGTCTTGTTGGTTGTATTTCTGGGAATCGATCTTGCATTTGGGCATGCTGGAAAATCTCATTACAAGATTTACACGAGTTGCATTGGTAATTCTTGAGCCACAGTCACACGGGCAGAACCAACTGCAAGGGAGCGTTTCATCAACATTTTCGCCCGACAAGTTGTCAGGTCTGACATCTTTCCTTGATTTTGATTGGCTCAGAGGCACTGTTACTGTAGTGTAACTCTCTGATAAAACAGGACTTGTCGGAAAAAACGTCCGACAAGTCCTCCCCTAGAACGCTCCTCAGACCAACCAAAGCAATAACGAGATTTCCAGCTGTAGACACATTATTCGGTTTGGAGTCGGTTTCGTTTGTGTGACTGTTAATGCCCTCGCTGATCTGCAGGGCCCCGTCTTACAAAGAGTTACGATTGATCCGATCAATCTCAAGTATATGGAAATCCATCAACGTCATATTATTTTCTTAGGGAAATTTGCTCAATGTCCTTTGGAAACAAAGAGAAGCATACTGAATTGTCAAGAAAACAGTGAATGTATGACTACACATCATTTCTAGAAAATATGTATTTTAGATGTTGATTTTTGCTGGCTTTCCATAGTTGCGATTGATCGGATCAATCGTAACTCTTTGTAAGACCGGGCCCTGAAAACACTCATGCTTCCTGAAACTCTAATTATGAATTCAATTGATTTGAAATGATCACCCCCCCCCCCCCTTCCCCTCCAGTGATGAAAGCCAAAACAGCTCCAGCAGCACAACCCACCAGAAAACCAGCAGCATCGAAACCAGCACCCTCAAAACCAGCTGCATCAAGTAAAGCTGGAGCAGCAGTAACAAATGCACAGGTCACAGATCTTCAGTTACAGGTCAGTTATACTGATTGACTTGTTTTTGTCTATATTTTATTTGTTGTTAATGTCACCATTAGACAAATGGTTGTAAATGTAAATATTTTTTACAGTTCTCGATGAAATCATCCGATGTTATGATGATGATGATGATGATGATGATGATGAAGAAGAAGATGATGATGATGTTGATGAAGGTGGTGGTGGTGGTGGTGGTGGTGGTGGTGGTGATGGTGATGGTGATGATGATGATGATGATGATGATGATGATGATGATGATGATGATGATGATGATGATGATGATGGTGGTGATGATGATGATGATGATGATGATGATGATGATGATGATGATGATGATGATGATGATGGTGATGATGATGATGATGATGATGATGATGATGATGATGATGATGATGATGATGATGATGATGATGGTGATGGTGGCGGTGATGATGATGATGATGATAGTGACAGTGATGAAGATAACGAGGATGATGATAGTGATGGGTAATGGTGGTAGTGCCGATGATGATGGTGTTGATGGTACTGGTAGGGGTGGTAGTGGGGGTGGTGGTGAATAGATGGTGATGATGATAATGACAATGATGACTATGATATTGGCACTATTGGTGATGCCAGCAGCATGGCGCTCTGTAATAACAATTCTGTAAATACTCCTCTTTATTTATAGCTTGATGAATCATTAGTGACGATAACTGGGCTAGAAAAGGAGAGAGATTTCTACTTTGGAAAGTTACGAGATATCGAAGTCATCTGCTCAGAATTTGAAGACCAACCACACAGTGGCATCTCAAGAATATTGGAAGTTTTATATGCAACAGAGGTAATACTTGATATCAATCAATTCTGTTTTAGTTGCCACCAGTATTGAAAGTCTTACATGCAACAGAGGTGATAAGTCAAACCCTTTTATGGCCACCAGAATAAAATGCCAGAATTTTTTCCCTTTGTTAACAAAGCAATCAATTGAAATTACTCACTTGCATCTAGGATTTTTTTTTTTTGGGGGGGGGCAGGGTGGTACATGTATGTATTGTACACTTCCCCATTAA
The DNA here is from genome assembly GCF_037042905.1 of Lytechinus pictus. Classification (NCBI taxonomy): domain Eukaryota; kingdom Metazoa; phylum Echinodermata; class Echinoidea; order Temnopleuroida; family Toxopneustidae; genus Lytechinus; species Lytechinus pictus. The sequence goes on along the minus strand of NC_087261.1, from coordinate 14,629,004 downwards.
TAATTCCATTCCAAATTACATTTTGTCTTGAACCTCGTATTGATTTATGGGGGCCTTTTTTCCCTCCAATTTACGAAGTCCATTACATTTCTGGGGAAAATGGCATTTTGTGCAGCTTTCATTCGCTGGTCAGTGGTTCATAATTCATCCACAGAGCCCTTGGCTTAATCATACCAAATATGTGAGTTTGCTGTTGATTGTACCCACTGCTTGGTTCCGGGGATTGATATTATCTAGATATAAATACTGCTACCAAAAGAGCGTGTTGTAATGGAGCTAAACAGCCCTTTTAGCTCCAAGTTTGTAAGCAAAAGATTTGAAATTAAAAACCAGTCATCCATTTGATGCTTTGTGGGGGATGAGAGAAAACACTTTGATGCAGATATTAACAGGAATTCGTCAGAAAACTTTGTGCCAAAAGACTTTTAGAATAAAGACTTATCAGGCAGAATATAGCCCTGTCAGTCCTGGTTGAAATACCATAAAGAAGATGTAACATGCAACAAGCCTTGCCTTTTTGAATTTGAAGTTATAAATAGGATTTTGATTATTATTCTAATTTTTTAACATTGATAAATAAAATAGGCACGCAAAGAGAGTATTCATTTTAGATATACATGTATGTTATTACATCGATTCACGCCTTGCTTTCATTCATTACTGCTTCATAAACATGTAACACAATTTTGAATGCTTCATTTGCATCCCTTACATTATGGCATTCCGTCCAAAGGAGGGTGTGTTCGAAGACTTCACACCTCAGCAGGAGGAATCTAATTGGATTTTGATGCACCCTGGTGCCAAACAGCAAGGACAGGAACCGCCCAAGACCCCCTTCTCTGTTCCAGGAGCCTCACACTTTGTCCCAGTGGTGGCTGACACTACCCCAGGGAATCCTGGGCCTGTCCCCGAGATAGTCCGTCCCGTTCCGGGAAAGGCCGAGTCCACCCCAGGGAAGGTTGGGGGTATCCCAAGGGCACCACCCCCTAAGACGGGAAAATCCATCCCAGAGACCCCTGGCCCTATTCCCGGGATTGAAGACCCTGTCTACAGGACTGTTGACTATGATTCTGGAACTTTCAAGACGGCTACTGCCAAGCAGAGCTCTACTTCCAAAACTGCCAAAAAGCCCTTGAAGGAAAAACCTCCCCGAGCATCCCTCAAACAGAATCGTAATCCAAGCAACAAAGATCTTCCTTCTGGGTCCTCTAGTAGTTCTAGTCGGATTTCAAAAACCATAGGGAAGATTGATGTTCATGCAAGTCCAAGGCCCATTTCTCCAATCCCTGACAGGGCCGTTGACGCTTCGTCATTTTATCATTCAAACCCGGCCCCTCTTGAATCTGTGACGGATACCCTTAGCAATGACAAATATAGAGATGTATCCTTGATAAGAGGTAGAGCTGGGAACCTGGTTGAAGCTGTGTATTACAAGCCTGATGACCTGGGAAATCCCCCAAATATAGATAGAGTAAGCCCCGAGACTGCCCCCATGGCTGTTGATCACCCCCAACAAGAAAGTCAGACACTTAGTCCAGAAATTTCTAGAATTAGCCCTGGGGTGGGGACACAGCAATTTTCCCGGGAAAACACCGTAGACTTTATAGAAGACCCCACTACGACTGCCCTTGTCTCAGACGCTCCTCAGGGTGACTCCGAAGAACATTGCTTTGCAGTTGAGATCGACAAAGCATTTGAGGATATCGGAATCTCTCACAAGGTGGCCTGTGACTCATGATTTTTATCCCCTTTTTTTCCTGGTTAGCCCTGGCTGATGGTGGAGGATCATGATGGTGGTGTTGTTTCCAGCTTGCATGCAGCATGATAAATAAAAGTGGAAAGGAGATTCCTATGCCCAGACTGCCTTGGCCCACACTGTAGACTTCTTTTCTTGGTCCCTTTAGATGGGCATCACACCTCCAATCCTTGGTGTATATTTTTCTCTTATGACTTCTTTGTTTAGGACCCTTACCTCAATACTGAGTGGCTTGTTTCCATCACTCATATCTACCACTTATTTATACATGTTCATTGGAAACTTAGTGTAAAGAGATGACCATTCCTTGACAGGTGTTTCTAAACCTAGTATCTGTCATCATATCAGTTTCAATTCCTTGTAAAAATTTGCAGCAGCTTTAACAAAAAAATCTTCAGTTCCATGCACATGCTACTCAAATGCTATTAGCCAATAAGAATAATTATTAGAAATCTATGATAAATTGTGATTTATTGCACTATGGGCCTGGAGTAATTTGAATGATCCTAAAATGCTCATTTTACCAAGTTTCCAATGCACTTGTGTTCCGGGTATGAAGAGGAGTTCACGTCACGCAAATAAATACTGTTCAAATGACTATGAGATAAATCATTGATTTTGCTTTAATAGCGCCCTTTCTTTCCATCCCTAATATCTTGCTCCTCTTGCTTCGTGGGAATACGTAGGATGGCTTTGCGGTTCCTGAGGACTTTGGGGCGACGGATTCAGACCCAGGCAGCCTGGACGATCTTGATGATCGTACCTCAGACCAATACTAGGGTAGAGAAATATATCCATTGGTGTCCAGTCCGTCATGAAGCTCTTTGAAATTTCTGTCCTTGAAAACTTTATGTTTTGCTATCATCTTTGTTGCCCTTTATTCCATATTTTAAAATGTGTTTTGCTTTTGTTGCTTTCTTGTCTTCTCTTCTCTGTTCTCTTCTTCTTTCTTTGCATCACTTCGCATCTTTTCTCTTCTACATTATTTTAGCTTCTCTTTGTTTCTCTTTTCTTTGCTCCTCTCCTCTCTTATCCCTGCTCATCACATTTCCTCCCCTCCTCTTTTCTCCTCTCCTTTCACTCTTGAAATATATGTTAAAATGCTATTATTCCACTATCCTTTATGCTCTATTTTACTTACTTTCCTCAATTCCAGTTTTGGTAAAATCTCAAAATAGTTTGATTTTCTTCACTTTGTAGTAGGAAGTCAACAATGTAAGCAAGATTACGATGCTATGAAGGTTTTTCTTCATCACCATGATAAAGATTTTAAACGCAAATATCTGAGCAGCGTCTTCGATGCGCCAATACCACAAGTTTCTTCCAGTTCTAATTCTCACTTCCATCGACAAAACAGTGGTGAAAATTGAAAGGCTACCGTGAGAGATGCTTGATAGAATTTTTACAGAGCTGCCAATTACATGTAGTAGGATGTTGTCCTATTTAGTAGGAGGGGAAAGTGACACAGCATTTTTGAAACTTGTAATAATGATGATTTTTTTTTGTATACATGTTTTTCAATGTTTTATAGAAAAATATTATTTTAGGATTGAAAATAGGATAAAAAGAAATTATAGACTTTTTCTCAAATATGGTAGGTAGCTCTGCTTTTGGCAGCATTTAGGGGGTGCTTAGTGTCTTTCACCTGCAGTAGTTTTACCACATACATTCCCCATTGCTTTGTCTGTGACTTATGTGAGAATTAGTGGTGAAAAGATGCTTGGGATTCCTGCATAAATTGCCTTTTTAAGGATGAATTCCCTGTAGCCAAAAAGGCATAGCAATTTATCTTTAATAACTCTAACATACGCTCTGCATAGAACTTAGGCGGGGGTAGTGCCGCGGGGGTTTAGATTTCCCCAAGTATGGCTAAAGAGTGATTGTTATCTACATAGCATGTATTGCATCCATTTGAAGAATGCGCTGCTATTCTTAATCTTGCAATGTATGTGTTTGTTCAAGATGTATAATGTGACACTGCTATCAGTTTCTGATACGAGCAATAGTAGTTCAATATTCTACTAAAACTGGATTTGAGCTTTGAATTAGTTTCTATATATCATTATCAACATTTTTTTTTCCTTGTCAGACTTTCCCTTTCCTATTAATTTGATACCAAGTTTTTTTTTCATTAATTTTGATGGAAATGACTGTAAATTATTTGAACTTTGTCACCTTTCCTCCTTCATTATTTCTTTTACAGTAATATTGTTGCTAGTACTTTGTCATGCACAATTTTCCACCAGTGATAATTGACATTTTCTTAATGGCTATTGGTGCATAATTGTGTAATGGGAATGGTTAATTTTTAATTCTATTTTTTTTTATCTTTTGAGGACATGCATTTCAAACTTAGCCAAAATGTGGATCCTCACACAACTCTTTTATAGTGCACTTTAGTGCATCAATGTACTCATCGATACAAGAGTGTACTTTATTTAAAAGGAAATATCCTGAGGATGTAAAGAATGACAAAAAATGAGGCAAATGTTCCCATTTCATGAGTGAAAATGTCTGAATATTGACGACCCACAAAAACTTTATTTTCAACATCCATGTCCTTTTTTTATCTGTCCATTACTTGCCTTATTTTCGCTGTTCATGAAATTGCCTTTCATGTAACTTCAGGACATTTATTCATTTCAAAGAAAGAAATTTTCATGTGTAAATTTTGAACATCCAAAAGTGACATTTTCATTATTATTTGTGGGCGATTTGAAAGGACATGACTTTATGTACATGTAGATTCTACATTATTATTTCTTCACTGTTTTAATTGTACACATTTCCCATATATTGTCCCTTGAAAATGTTTTTTTTTAATGAATTCAGCTTTTAGAACTTTTTTTTTTTCTCTGGATTTTCATGCTGTCTATGATTGCACATCATTTGAAAATTGCACATTTTATTTGGCATTTAAGAAAGAATAGATCCGCAAATTTCATGTTGAGGGGGTAGTGTTCTGTGTATGTGTCCTCCACATGTATATGAAAAGAAATAAAAAGGAATTCTTATTCTCAAACTCAGCGAGAAGCACTTCTGAAATAATTATTTAATGTCGCTTCCTTATGTTCTCATTGTCTAGTGTTTCAAACCTTCAAATTTGTTGTTTCTATGCATGATTTAATTTCAAAACTATTTCTAAAAACGTATTTTGAAATGAATTTCCACTGTACCTGAACCATCGTTCTCAAATCTATTGGTGCTTTGTCTGTTATTACTGGTGGCTCGTCTCAAAAATGAAAGTTTTGTGATACATATTGTCTATCTTTTCAGTGAAAGCCCTTTTTTTTTCTTCATATGAAATGTGAAAATTGGTTTAATTGATAATCTCAAAATGAAAGTTTTCCTCAACCCCATTCTCCCCCCCCCTCCTTCGTCTTTTTCTCACATCTTCTACTCTTATCACCTTTCACACCTCTCCCCCCCCCCCTTCTCTCTCTGTCTCACTCTCTGCCCCCCCCCCCATTCCCTCTCTATTCATCTGATTTTATTTCTCTTATGTAAATGTACATGCTCCTTTCCCGTAGTATCCCCCTCCACTACTTTTGTTTATGCTTTTCAGTTTTGCCCCTCCCACTTTGCCCTTTAAAGCCCCCGTCGCTTATTCTCCCCCCCCCCCATTCTCTAATAACCTCTCCATGATCACCCTTTCTCTCCCAGTCCCATTGCTTTTTAATCTCATTTAATACACCCACACCCATTTTTATTTAATCTATATTCGTCTCTTCCTTATCTCCAGGATGGTTTTGAGCAACCAGATGACGAAGGCGATGCTGGCGGCGTCGACTACCAACCAGAGGAGATACTGGATCAAGAGCAGGAGGAGTATTAAACCAGTCCTACCCTCGACCAGAACATTTTATTTGGGTATAGTTAGAATATCAATGATGCCTCCATCACAGGGGAAGAGAAGTTTGTACATATATCTATTACATAAATGCGTATGATTGTTGTATGATAAGGACTTGTGTGAGAGAGGCTTCAGCTATCCTTCTTATGTTGTAGATCTAGTATTTAAAGTCGTCCTGAAGCTTAACAAATGATGAAGTTTAGTGGAGAAAGTGGGTGCGGTGTGGCAATTAAAGGACCTTTGGCGATGAGTAGCTGTCTGCCTAGCCTACACAGTCTGGATGCATGCTTCATGGGTAGATATTCTCTTCGTAAGTATGGTTTATAGAGTTCATTGAAAAAACAAACTGTACAAGTAGGCACATCAAACTGTACAATTGGGCATATTAAACTGTACAGTTACGCACATCAAAAATGTACAGTTAGGCACCTCGAACTGTACAATTGGGCATCTCAAAATGTATAGTTAGGCACATTTGACTAGGACTACAAACTGTGCAGCGTAAGTCTAGTTGAGTTCATAAAAAACATACTGTACAATTAGGCACCTCGAACTGTACAGTTGGGCATCTCAAAACGTATAGTTAGGCACATTTGACTAGGACTACAAACTGTGCAGTGTACATTATTCACCATGGCAACTTTTAAACAATAGTTAATAATCAGTCAGTCAGTTTTCATCTCTATACTGTATTTACTAAAATTCTATTTGTTATCTGTGTGCTCTTTGCCCAATGGTTCATGAAGTCGCCAAATATGCAATATTCACAAATTCGGCTATTTTCATCAAAACCCAAAAGAGATCCCAGTGTTCGGTTGTTTTTCTTAAACTAAATGAATCAATATACGACTAGTATGGCAGACATAGCTTCATTAATGATGGTCATGTCAGCAGAGCACCAAACTACCACCAGTCTTGTCGTTGTATAAAGGCCACCGCACACCTTGTGATTGGTCTGTGACCCGATTTTGGAATAAAACATTGTAGAATTTGATGCTAATACAGTATTGAGACATGGAATATCCTACTATGTAATGTTCTACATTGTAAATCACCGTACGAATACCTGTATTAAAAAATGCGACTATGCTATAATCCTTATCAGAATACTGTATAAAGCGAATTCAATATCGAGTCGTAATGACGTCATAGCAGTCGTACGATTTGCTACGATTTAAAACTAATCTGGCCTTTACTCCAAATTGAAGGCTTGCAATCGTCCAAAATTGTTATATTAGTATTCTTTCAGCTAATTTGATCCTGTAATAAAAAGATACTTATCATTAACATTTTCAGAAAATGAGCAAGATGCAATTGTTACAAAATCGGATCGTGGACCAGTCGCAAGGTGTGCGGTCGCCTTAACACACATGTACATGTGTACTATTCTTCTGAAGACAATGAGCCCAAGTAATTCCTGGTTTTCATACAGAAGTCTGTCTCTTTAAAGAATTCCTGATTTTCTTGAAACACTTAGTTGATTTATTCAAAATTAAATCATAAACCTGCAATAAGAACAAGAGTGCATGAACTTTAGGAGTTCTGACTATCAATAAAATTATTTTAATTGGATTGAAGTTTTGATGTAGAATACTGTAATTACGTTTTTGTTCATTTGCTTTGTTATATTGTACTTCATGAATTTTTGTAAATTGACCCTTTCAGCATGTGCTGCTGGTCAATTTTATGTGCATAAATACAATAAATAAATAAAATCAGTGTGAACATTCTGAAATAATCATACACACACATGTAGATGTAGCACAATTCTTCATGCTAAACATTACTGCCATACTTTGGCAAAAAGAAGCAAGTCACAAAAGTATCATTTGTTGTAAATGAGCAATGTGTGTTCATCATTTAGATAGGCGTCAAGGCAATTCAACAGCATATTTTCTTCAATATCTTTCCTTAGAACGATCATTTCTTCCCCCGAAATTTGCATGAACGTGCATTTCGTGCAACATACAAAGGGTGTTAAAGAAACAACAATAACTTAGATTTGACTGATGGGTCAGCTGCTTCCTTTTGCCAAAGTTGGGCAGATTAACATTTGTATGCACGGTGTGAGGTAGTACACTTATGTGAATTTGGCTCCATATCATTTTTAATATCCACTTCTTTCTGTAGCAAAATAGTTTATTGTGTAATAGAACCACCCAAATCCAATTGAATGGATAGTTTTTACCATTGCCTTCTTCAGAGGTTATCATTTTGCTTGTTAAACATGTTCATCCATTCTCATATTCATTACTAGACCCTGTTTCTCCCGACAAGGATGAATCTGGTTTTAACATTCATTTAATTGGTTTCCTTGTAATCCTGACCTGAATGGTATACCCTAAAGGATACTACGGATAAATGCATCTGTACTTGCACATTTTAGTTGAATGTATTTCACAATCACATTTGACTTCTGTTGAGTTATTTCATTATATAGAATTACTATGCATTAATGTGGAGCGTTATTATTACAAACATTTATTATTGTCTAGTGAATTTTTATTTCTTGCCTAGGACCATAATATACTGGATTATCTAATAGTAAGAAGCTGGTGAACTTTATGAAACACTTATGCATTCCTTATGATTTGCTAAATAATATTAAGCTATGTAATCACATTTACAAGAAGTAAATGTGTTGCTGATTTTGCACTTTTGACGCCGACTGAATCATTTTCATGTGTGTGTGTTTTTTTTTCCAACCGCATGCATGTGTATGAATCAGTTTTCTTTTTTAAATTAAATGTATAAAGCGTTGAGTTACCTTTCATACCCTATTTGTTTGTGTGATTGGTTTGTCTGTTAGCTTGTCAATTCCTTTGAACTTGGAAAGGGTAAGGACTAAAAACATACAAAATTAAGGAGAATTTTGAAAGCACATGTACTTAAAAAATCAATTGATATTTTAAGTTTGGGCTAGGAGGGATTTGTTATGAAACACATGTGAATGCTAATTAATGCATTGAAATTTTAAAAAACTATGCATTATTTGTTTGATAATATAGAAAGAGGTGATACATCTATGAAGTGCCTAATAATGTTATGGTTTGGGAACAAAGGAATGCATATTGATAAACAGAAAACACACAATTTTGATATACATACATGTACATCAGAAAAAAATGGATATAAAAAGGTCACTTTGACAAAAGAATGAATATTGGCATTTTTCACTTGAGATATCTAATGGACATGAAAGGCTCCTGTTGGAGACTGTGTTATAGGATATTCCTATAGGTATTGTCTTGAAGCAATTTTATTATTCACCACAAAATCATGTTAGAGGTCACATGCATATGGGCAGTAGTGCTTTGTATCCTGTGGAAAGAATGCTTGATAATTCCAATTTACAATTTGAGTGTTCCCAAAATGTTGAATGTCAAAGGAAAAGAGGTTAGTATTTGCACTGAAATACACTTGTGCATACCACATAGATTTTTAACATCCTTATGCTATTTGAGCGGCAGACCTTGTTCCACCTAGAATTAGAATAATGATATTTACCAGTATTCATTCACTTTATTTTGATCTCCTTTATTGTTTGGATGATGCAAATATGATAACTCCAACTGAACTCTCGTTTGGGAAAACAATGTGATGAAGAAATTATGCATTTTTTATATGTGATTTGCCATGCCTGTTGTGTTAAAATTGCTCTATATCAATTGCTCTTTATTCTACATACATGTAGAATAATTTCTGGTGTAACACTCACTTGACTTTGTGCATCTGTGTGTGCTCTGATCCCTTATACACTGTCAGACTAAAGAGGGCAGCCTTCATCCCAACCAAACATTATTGTACATGCAGTGTACCTGGGAAGCTTATTGTCAGTGATTTTCTCAAGACGGCATCCCCCCCCCCCACCCCCTCGGCTGAATGTGGAGATGGCAATAAGTCAGAAATCCGGTTAACTTTAATGCGCCAGAGTAAATAAAAATCTGATATATATTTGATCATTTATTTTGTGTGATTGACTTACCGATTTAAATGTTCTCCTGCTTCGATTCAAATTTGTCAATTCATATTTCTCTCTTGCAGTTGGGTTTTTGTTCATTTTTGTCATCCTACACTTCCTTTTTGAAAACTTCAGTTTGTAATTATATCTGCAATGTTAACAGATTGTGTGAATTCCTTGTAATTATAATGTTTGACTTTCATTTTCAATAAATTTACTGTACATGGACTGTAACAGTTAGGATTTTGGACCCTGTTGTTATCAATAAAAAGGTATACGTGTAACTGAAAGTAACAACTTAACATTAAATCTTACACTTCCATTAAGTGAACTGCTGATTAATTGAATTAGATTATGAAATCAATTAGCATGCATATGCAAATTTCATTACTGCTATTAACTCACTTTCAAGAATGCTCTGAATGTCATGGACTATTTTACAGGAGCTTTACAATCTTTTAGTCATTTGTTTTGTATAAAGGAGTATTTGAAAGTTTAAGGGGCATATTATTGCGATAATCTGATGCTTTTGTAAACATGAGAATTAAGGGTTATTAGGTGTTGAGGTTGCCTTGAAATAACTCAAGATTGTTCAACGTTTTTTATGGACTAGACTAGATAAAATGAGGTGTACTCATAGTTTAAATGCATGAACCATTCAGGTGAGCATTGCAGTAACCTTCGTAAAAAAAAAAATGGGGAATGTTTCATCATGCATCCGGTCAGTGATTTCCACTGACAAAGTTATTCTGAGCCAATCAGATGCAAGGATTTCAGTACCTTATAACAAACGTTGCATATCAGAGACTATTAAATTGTTCCATGAAATGCTCCCCTTCCGCCAATGCCAGTCAAGTATCCATGGAGTCTTCTCTCAACAGACTTCATGATGCAAAAACTGGCTAACATTCCATGAAACAGATGGTGAATTTCTTTGACTATTGTTATAAGCTACTGAAATCCTTACATCTGATTGGCTCAGAGCAAAAATAGTCAGTGAATATTGCAGAGTCTGTAGTAGTGAGACTAGATTCACTATGTACTGTGTCTCTTATTTGACACAGAGCCTTTAGCATCTAGTCTTTACTCTAGACCCGTTATTGGTTAAAGTGTCAAATATGAGTCTGTGATTGCAGACTACACAGACCCCAGCCAGCATATATGCAGACTCGGTTATTATGAGGGTAAAACATGAGATTAAAATTAGGATTCCATTTCACATCAAAAACCCTTTAAATATCATTATTTATTTGGTCATAAAAAAGAGGCAAATCATACAATGTACGAAAATACAACAAATATCTATTTGCTCCATGAGTGGGCATGTTTGTTTATACAACATTTTTGAAAATTAATGTAAATTGTGAAATAATATTGAAAATGTTTGTGTTGTTTTACCTATAATCCAGCCATTGTGAGTATTACGATGATATTTATGATGGTTTATTTGAATTACGGATATTATTGAAATACAGGTCAAATGACGTGTTTATATCCAACATATTGTGCCAGTTGTAATTTGTTCTTGGTAGTTTATTTTTCTTCTTTTTTATCAGTTAGGCTACAGTCACACCAATGAAATCGTCCTTTGGTCTGCCATCTTGATACAGTTTGGGAAATTAATATTTCCAAACTGTGACTTGGTTTTATTAAAAAGCAGAGAAAATAGTGAAAAATATTGGTCAAGGTTTCATAGCACCTGTTCTTTGATGGATTTTCATCAAACCTTCATTTTTTTTTTTATTACTGCTTTCTGGCTTTGATTGATTTGGCTGTTGTATTAGTTTTGAATTGTTGCATTCTGCCCTCCTACTCCATCCTGTGTATTTTGTTCGTTTTATGTTCTTCCACGCACCCCCCCCCCCCCTTTCTAGTCTGCAGACACAGACCCTGATTGAAACTTTGATCAACAAGTGTGTCTCCACACAAAGACTAGCACATACAAAACTTGTTGTTTCAGAGAGGGCCTTCAGTACACAAGGCATGAGTAGGCTGCAATTCAGACCCTTTACTCAAGTAAAGGGTTTACCTTTGTTCGAATTCGCCACACCTTCCTGTATTTCGTTGACCACTCAAAGTTTGGATTATACACAATTTTTAGTAAATTTATGACGTCGTGATGAAATCATTTTGAATGGCCAGTGAAGGAGCAACTTGTTCTCATCTCATAGGGAGGGTTGGAAGAGGAAGGAGGAAAAGAAGAACATTGAAAAGAAGGAGTAGAAGAAAAATGCGAAATGAATGAGAGGGGGAAGAAGGGAGATGTGAAGAAGATGAGAAGGAAGTTGGAGAGGAAGATCGGTGAACAAGAAGAGGAAATAGTAGAAGAGCAATAATGAGCATGATCGGTTAAGGGTTAGCATTGAGGTGAAAAAAAATTTAAAAGGTATTTCTATCAAAATTGCTTTTAAAATAATCTTTGATATCTCAGGTTTCAAAAAACTTAGTTTCATGAAGATTGATGATTCCAAAAGTACTGGGATAATCCATTTTATTCATGGGGGTGCTGTTACCTCTCATCACGGACGGACATTTTTACTCAAATTCAATTCACTCTAGTTTTATTGTTTTTAAAGTTACTCTAATTTGGTTTGGATGTTCTTGCACTCTGAACATTAATCTATCATCAAACATAAATTAGTAGAAAAAAATATTGGGAACTAGTTTTTTTTTGGTAGGTGTTAACATTTCCATTTTGAAATTTCCGTCCGTGATGAAAAGTTTTTTTATTCTTTATCAGAATAGAAATAAAACATAAAAAGGTGTAGAGGTATTTCACTAAACACTGTACATCATTATATTTGAACATAGCTGAAATCCATACATTTTATCCATATCATAAATTCAATCCAAAATGATCACGGACGGACATTAATTTCATCACGGACGGACAAAGTAAATTCACTCTAGTTTTATTGTTTTCAAAGTTACTTCAATTTGGTTTGGATGTTCTTGCACTCTTAATATTAATCTATCATCAAACATAAATCAGTAAAAAAAATATATAGGAAGTAAATTTTTTTGGTAGATGTGTCCGTGGTGAAATTAATGTCCGTCTGTGATCAGTTTTTATTGAGTTTATGATATGGATAATATGTATGGATTCAGCTTTTTATTCTTTATCAAAATAGAAACAAAAATAAAAGTGTGTAGAAGTATGTCACTAGACACTGTACATCATTTTATTTGAACATAGCTAAAATCCATACATTTTACGCATATCATATTATAAGAAATGATCACGGACGGACATTAATTTCATCATGGAAGGACAAGTGAGCAATATACGCAAATACTGCTAATACTGTGGAATGATCCATGCAAATGGGAAACTTTGCTGAGCAGATTATGAATTTAACTTTACTTTCAATTTGCAGTGAAAAATGTCACTGAGAATTATTCAGAACTCAAATGGATAGACCCCTTAAACTCTTCACAATTTTTTGTGGTATCTTTGTTTGGATGTTATTGGGGCTAAATTGTTGTCAGGAAAAATTGTTAAACATAATTGGAATGCAGATAGAGTTGGAAATCTACATGTATACATGTACATGCCAAAAAAGCAGGAAATAAGATATGGCAAGAACAAGTCCAAAGCTGTAGATTTAATCTATTCAAGCTTGCAGAAAGTGATGGAAAAGAAGAAAGTAGAATGCATAATCTGATAAGCAGAAAAATCATCAATTTTGTCCATACTGTACAAACCTATGGATTCACAATCCTAACAGAACATGACATTAATGTCTTGAGGCTTGTGAAAAGTACAAGAATACCTTTTTTCAAAGTCCATTTTGGAGCTAATTTTAAGCAAATTGCTTATCTGGTAAACTGTTAAAATGCATACTATTTATAAAGCTTGCACTGCAGTGTTTAGAAGCATAATAAGCTTTTGATTGGTATGAATTATCAATTTCAATTTTGGATTCGGTCAGAGCCTAAATACATTAGGGCTGTTGATGTTATGGGGTGTCTCCACTTTAATATGGACAAAAGATGAATTTGAAGAGAGCCTCTAACAAGTGTTGTGGTCATACTTGATCCACCAAACAAGCATAAGGATCAGCAACCTTTGAATCTTTTGGATTTAGTTAATGGACCAAAAAAATATCTTTGCTTTTGGAAAATTAATGCCTAAAAATGTATTAACATGTATCATCATGATATATCATAAAAATAGTTGTATCAACATGATCATTGATCAACTAGATGTTGATTTGGTACCTATTAGTATTCTATCATTTGAAAAGAAGACAATATGCATTCAGACATTCTTTACATTTGACTTGACAAGAGCTGTGTTTAAAGCAATCATATGTCTATATTATACTGTGCATCTAGCATAGAAATCAAGTTGCTACAACTTAAATCAAGTTGTAGCAACTTGATTGTGCAACTAATACTGTTTAATCATATTAAAAAATGTACAAATCATCAATACAATAGCATTTGTTCCCCCAAAAAAGTAATAAGAACTTCTTACAAGGTACTTCCAATGTATTTCAATTGTGTCCGTCCGTGATGTCCGTCCAAAATGTCCGTCCGTAATGGAAAATATTTGCAATTCTCTCAGAAGTTTGATATTGGTTAAGAATTCAATATGCTGAACATAGAAGCTAACATACCTGAGTGTTAGTTGCATTAGCAATTATTGGTCAATGTTAAGCTGTTTAGATAGAAACAATAAAAATGTACAAAAATTCTGAAAACCACATTTCTATCATGTCCGTCCGTGATATGGCACATTTACTGGATATCTATGTTTGTAGGTAACCATGGCAACAAACTTTTTCCATCATTCAGCATACTTTGTCCTACCCTTCTCTATAAAACACAAAGGAACATTGTTCATCTTATTCCTAATTTGTTACAAGCCTTCAAAATTTCCAAAGTCTATCAAATGTCCGTCCATGATGAACCGATCACGCTCTAATATAAGAGGAATATCAACGAAAAAGGGAAGGACACATACATGTATCTTTTCTATATTCTTGTAATGAATGACTACCCAGTGCCCCACCCACATTGTAAACATTTTCACAAGCGAACCAAAGCATTTATGATAATTCAGTTTCTTCACCTCGTTGTCACTCGTGCATTTGTTCCAGGAAATTCTAGCCCATGTAGCTCTAAAAACAAGGAAGAAAGTAAAAACAGCGTCGTTAGCTGGAAGTGGCCTGCCTGGTTTATAACAATGTGGTATCACAAGACAGATCTTCATTTGATGAGTATATTGATATAAATAACAGTATCCTCGTTTATTCTGCCCAATGATATATTGTTTGTTTTCAGCACTTTTTATTGAATTTATCCGGGTTTTACATTGTACTTACGTGTAGATGGTTGGAGTTTTAGGGCTCTGCCCCCCCCCAAAAAAAAAAAAAATCACACGATCGACCAATAACATGGAGATGGCGAAGGGATGAAATATAAGTTTATTTGTTGAATATTATGTTGAAATGTATCACAGAATTCGATTTTCATTTTGAAATTCAAACATTTTCCCACATACGCAACGTTGTGACTCTTTAAACTTTTGGGCTCACAAGTATATTATATGCAAATAAAATGTCTTTTAAAGGGGAAGTCTACCCCCCCCCCCCCAAGAAAAAAAGAGAGAAAAGATTCGAGAGAAAAATCAAACAACTAAGCCTAACGCTGAAAATTTCAGCAGAATCGGATGCAAAACATTTTTCAATTTTCACTTATTTTCACAAAACAAAATATAGGCCTATGTATATGCACATGCTTATGAGGAAATCGGTGACGTAAGGGACGGAACCCACTCAACACATTATTTTGAAAGGGAATTACCACAAGAGAATAATACACAATTATTCGGCAAAATCATATACAGTCAGTGGCGTAACTACGGGGGGGGGGGGCATTGGGGCACGTGCCCCCTCCCCCCCCCCCCCCTCATCGGCTGGCCAAAAAAAAACGGGGAAAAGGAGAAAAAGAGGGAGAAAAGAAGAGAAACGGAGTGGGAAAGAAGAAATTATATTGTTCATTTTAGTGTTATATTATATAATAAATATGTTATGTTATATTACATAAGAAACATTTTTATTGTTTTATGTCGTGACATATGCTTCTTTTTCATGACTACTTAAAGTGATTGCCCCATTTTAATGTCTTAATATAAAACATTTCCTGTCCGTGCTTACGTTCGCATGATTTGGTTAGTGAAATACATATGGGCTTAGTGAATTCCTACAAACAAGCCTTAGAATGCCCCTCTTTAGGTCTGAATTTCCAAAATTTGCGCTCGCAATATTTGATTAGTGAGATGCGTATGATAATCATGATTACAATGACTACAAAAAGTGCTTCATGTGTTAAAATGTAATTCTAACAAAATTAGCAAGCGCTTGGCACTCGCATTAGATGATTATGGTGAGATATGTATACTCTTATTGGATTCCTTAGATAAAGTCCTTATAATGTCCCTGTTTGGGGTCGCATTGTTTGTTTAGCGAGACAGGTACGTATCATGATTACAAAAACTTGCTTATAATGTCCCTTTTTAGGTCTGAATATAAAAAATTGTCAGCTTGCGCTTCTCGCTCGCATTATTTGATCAGTGAAATACATATCCGTTTAATGGCACTGTACTTAAGTCTCTATTAGGTCAGTATACCTGGCAACTGAGCGCGCGAAGCGCGCTCACTAAGCGACTCAAAATGTTTGCTGGTGCCCCCCAATTCCGTGACCCACGGTACGCCACTGTCACACTGTGTACAATAATTCATTTAAATTGTAACTTAACACAAACCCTTGAGCATGTTGTACTATTCTTATTTCCGGGTGCATTGGCAGTTTCAATTACGAATTTATACAAACATATATTATTAGAGAAGCGCTAACAATTTGTCCGTCGTAATGCAGGTGAACAATGCATGTAGATCATATTCTGAACGTAATAAGAACTTGTCGTAAATGGTTTTCTTCTTTACGGTAAATTGATCTATCAGTAAAAACATCGTTAATGGTGAAAGTTAACGCTGAAAGGGCATGTTGCTGTAGATAGATCAATATAATCATGAGTCATTTAAGTTCGGAATATTGGATATTATGGTATTTATTCATATCGCTACCAGCCATCGGACTGATGTGTTCAACTAGATCGAGCACCGTTCCGTTAACGCAGAGATGTGGTAAGTAAAAATGACGATGATGATGATGATGATGATGATGTTGATGGTGATGATGAGGATGAGGATGATGATGATGATGATGCCTGGTTGTATGTGGTGGTGCTGGTGTTGGTTCACAATGGGGAGGATAATGGTCTAAGGAGAAGGAGCTAGGAAGAGGCCGATGATGATGATAATGATGATGGTGAGGTCGTTCGATGATAATATTGCTGGCTTGTCGTTTCATTTCTTTCAAAAATTTAACTCATTATGCCACTGAAGGAAAGAAACAAGTCCTAAAAAGGAAGTCCAAGTGCAAGGCGACAACTGACAGTGGCGGACCGTGGGTCATGGTATACTTGGGCGCGCGAATCGCTTAATTGCCATGTATACTGACCTATAGAGAAATTTTAAGGACGGTGCCATTAAACGGATACGTATCTCACTTATCAAATAATGCGAGCGCGAAGCGTGAGCTGAAAATTTTAGATATTCAGACCTAAGAAAGAATATCATAAGCAAAATTTTGTAATCATAATACGTACCTCTCTCACAAAACAAACAATGCGAGCGCGAGCTGAAATTTTGTGTATATATTTACCCGAAACAGGTACATTTTAAGGACTGTTTTAGGGAATTCATAAAGACCATACCTATCTCACCATAGTCATCTAATGCGAGCGCCATGCAAGTGCTTGCTGATTTTGTTACAATTACACCTAACCCATGAAACACCTTTTGTAGTCATTGTAATTATGAACATGATGCATATCTGACTAATCAAATATTGCGAGCGTGAAGCGCGAGCTGAAAATTTTTGAATTTCAGACCTGAAGAGGGGCATTTTAAGGCTTGTTTGTAGGAATTCACTAAGACCATACGTATTTCACTAACCAAATGATGCGAGCGGACAGGAAATGTTTGATATTCAGACCTTAAAAGGGGGCAATCATGAAATAGTAATTAAAAAGCAAATGTCACTACATAAAACAATAAATACTCAAAGTGCGAGGAAATATATTTGGTGTATATTGACGTGAAAACGGGATGTTTTAGTACAACAGGATTATATATATATGTATATATATACACAACAAAAAAAGTAAGTCCCCCCCTTAAACAAACATCAATAATTTCCGAACCGATGCGAGTTTTTAATATATTTTTACATGAGCGTGTAGGTAATTTTATAAGCTATCCTCTGAGTAAATGTCATGGACGTATTTTACGTCATGCTTCAGTGAGCACCGTCAAAAGGCAAAAATGTCACTTTTCAAAAGTCACAAGCCAAATATCATTACTTTGATTCCATTTTATTGGAACGAATTCCACATTCTAATCATGAAAAGTAGTCAGAAGGCTTGTAAAAGGTACTTTCTAACAGACGATACAACTTTTTTTCTAAATTTCACGGTTGAATAAACACAAGTCCAAATTTGCTTTAATTTGATTTTTTACACATTTCTATCAATAAAAATGATAGAATATGATGACAGTTATTTTTGGGAAGAGTATCTTCAACAATATTCATCGTTTCACGGTTCAATGAACATTTATTGAAAACAAAAAATACGATTTTCAAATATCATAGGCATGTATTGTTTCATTTTGGTAACTGAAAATGATATTTTTTCAACTTTTTCGTTATGTTCATGACCAATTAACATGCTTCAATGATTCAAAGGCGTTTAATTAAACATTCACGCTTGAATGAACATGTGGGATGTGATTAGCTCTTTTTTACATTATGGGAAAAAATGCAATTTGTAACTATGGATATCTGTCACAAACCCCCTTGCATAGTTCATTTGATTTGATTTTTATGAAAATTCCGATGTTTAATACATCAGTGAGCACACAATATTAAAAAATCATGCAAATGAGAAGAAAGTTCAAGGCCTTGGCCCCACTCTGTGCCGTATCGAATGATTATTTTGGCGTGCGCGCCTTTTGGATAGTGTTATTCTGAAGCCATGTGCGAAGTTTCATGAAATAACTGTTGGCAGAAGTAACAAAAATCGTCCATGAAACAAACCCTCATTTCATATTTGTTAAAATGTTGACTTCCTCTCTCATAGACTTGTGTACATTATGGGTGCATATGTTTAAGAAAAAGTAGCCCGTTATTCAATAGGGTGGAACTTTTTTTCAAGGCTGTCTTTACCAATGTAATTTGGCAGTAATGTTTATCAATCTATGGTCAGAATTCTGTGTAAAAATGAAATCGATTTGTTTATTTATGGATGAGTGAGCACGCATCAATGCGGGAAAATTGGTATTTTCAATGTCACATACTCATTTTAAAGGGTAATAAAGTGAATATTGGGGGCAAATTGCTGTTGATTTTATCATCCATCATTTCTATCACCACACACTTTCCGAACATTTTCATGGTTGAGCGAGCACATTCGAAAACTTAGGAATGAATACTCTTTATAGTGCATAAATGTATTCTTTTCCTAACAACTTCTCATGATCAGTTTAATTTATGGACAAATCAGTGGTGGATCCAGAATTTTAAAATGGGGGAGGGGCCTAATCGGGGGAGACCCCAAAATTTTTAAATTTTAACATGATCTAACAAGTTGTAGAGGATACTACCATAAACCCCTATGATGATACGTCACAATACAGGAGCCGCGGAACGGTTTTCAAAGTGGGGGGGGGGGGCTGACCATGCAAAAAATCACAATCGTATCGTCATTTTTGCATTTTTGTAGATGCTTTTGGAAAAAAGTGAGGGGGGGGGCTAAAGCCCTTCCCCCCTCGATCCCCCTTCTCCCCGCTTCTGTGGCCCCTGCAATACATTGTGCTCACTCAACCATGAACATTCGATATCAAAATTGTGTGTGAGTGGCTAAATGATGGATAGTAAAACAGCATAACACCCAAAATTCACCTAAAAACAACTTTTGCCCAACTTTGTATAAGCACAATCTGAAAATCGACTCTTGTGACTTTCAAAAATGGTCATTTTTAATTCAATCTTTAATTACTCATGCATGACTCAACCGATCAATCTCATTTTTCACCAGAAGTTGCTTAATGAGTGTCGAAAACTACCTGCGAAATATCATATCTCAAAATAATTCTGTTCAAAAGTTACAGCAATTTGATTTAGGGGGGACTTACTTTTTTTGTTGTGTATATATATATATATTATATATATATTTATATATCTCATTACTCAGACAATGCGAGCACCAGAAATGATGAACACATTAGCCCTCTATATACGCCCTAAGCCAATTATGTTTCATAAATTTATTAAAAAGAAATATTTTTTATGTAATATGATGTGAAATATATAATATAATATATTAAATACAATGATTTCTTCTTCCCCACTACGTTTCTCTTTCTTTCTCCTTCTTTTTCACCTTTTCCCCTGTTTTTTTTTTTTGGCCAGCCGATTGGGGGGCACGTGCCCCCATGCCCCCCCCCCCCCCGTAGTTACGCCACTGACAACTGATATTTAAAGAAATTTGTGTTTTTCGAGAATGAGTTGTCAATGATTTTGTGACTTTTTTTTTCTTCAACTCAATAGCAGGGCAAGGGAGTTACAAGACTCGGACTTCGTGCGTGAGCAGATGTGGTGATGCCTTCAACCCAAGGTTGTCCTGTCAGTGTAATTCTCTATGTGGACGTCATAAAGACTGTTGTCCTGACTTTGGCGACGTTTGTAGTGAGAACTCATTTTCGGAATAATTTCAAAGTATCTTATTTTAACATATACATATTTCCATATAAATTGTGGAATGTATATATGGGCCCTATATATACTATAATTTCCTCCCTTATAATAATATTCCTCTTGATTGTCCTGCTCCTCCCTTTTTGGAGGGGGGGGGGCCAACGGCCATTTAACAATATTAGTGGTGTTACATGCCATAAGAATGCGTTTAAGAGCCGCTAGTTATTTTGTTTTGCGTGGTCGTATTTTGCTCTCCCTCGCCATTGGGACCCATAGCACAATTTTTCTTGACTGATTTCTTTATTGAAGGGGGTGAGGGCGATTGCTTGCTGCATGCCTCTTTGTGTCCGCCCAAATTTTCGCAAGCCCTATTGGCCAAAATATAGTTTTTGTCGGCGAAAGGATATATGGGAAAACGTTATTGTGTGACAATAGTATCTCTTCTGTCCTTTATCCCTCCCCTTCCTCATTTTTGAATGTTGTTTTATTTGATATACCATTCAAAACATTTTTACGTAATCAGTGAAAGTATAATCTGAAACAAGTACAATATTCAATAAATTGCTTCACTTCAAATTCAAATTCAATCAATGAACAATATTCAATTAAGCAAAGAACAGAAAGAAATGGTCCTTAAAAACAGAAGGCTAGAAGCACAAAACACATCATGTAGCCTATTTTTACCCCTTCGCCCTATTTCATATTTTCGAAAGATAATGTATTTTAATTTCTTTTCATTTTCCATTCAGACACGTCTTGTGCATGGCGATGCGACCAGGGTTATGATAAACCTCTCTCATGCCAATGTAATGAACAATGTCAAAATCATGAAAATTGTTGTGATGACTACACGGAAATGTGCCAGAATGGAGGTAGGCCTAAGTGGAAAAAAGGAAGAAAGTAAAAACGTGCACGTGAGCTCGATGCTATTGCTCTCTTGCAGTCTTGGCATGCTGGGGGAGAATTTTATGAAATAAACACATACGCGGATCCAGAGTCGGACTTTTACGGGGTGAGAATTTGTCTGAAAAGTTTAATGTCAAGCAAAACAAAAAAGGAACGGTCATCCATCCAAAATAAAGAACATTATCTGGATCCGCGCCTGAAATAGTTTTTTCAATACCATGCATCTTGATTGGCTCGAAGAAAAGTATTCGGTGAAAGTTTTTTTCTTTATTTCATGACCCCCCCCCCCCCCCCCCCAGATTGAGCTCGTCCAAACGAGCGTGGTACATCTTGGGAGGCATGGAAGCGTTTCATGGGAAGACTTGTCGGGGTGTTTTCCCATAATGTCTGTTTCATCCAACATTTTATTAACAGTCAGACACATGCTTCAGCGATCAAAATCGTAGAAATATATTGGATCTGACAAATATGGTCAGACAACAAAATGCCTAGAAATTCAAGTCAATTTTTAAAACAAAATTAAATTTTAAACGATCTCTTATCCCCCCTATACACTCTAAAAAAGGTTTACAAAATATTGGGTTAATTGGGAACATGCATGCAGGTTGGGTAAAAAGATTTTTACGCAATGTTGTGTTGAAATAGCCCAATATGGGGTGAAAAAATACCCAGCAAACATGCATGTTCCCTTTTTACTCAATATTGGGTAGAATTTTACTCAGTGTTTTTAGAGTGTACCAAAGACGGATATCCGCGGATGTGTGTGGAGGTAGGGGATGGGTCACTTTTTGTCCCTATCTGATAATATTTCTATGTCCAATGCCACTTTTTAGTGCCTTTCCTTCCCATTAAATCTCCACCTATAGGGCCTATAGATACAACCCCTACGGTTGAATGTGACGTCACATCTTACGTCAAGGATGTAGTGCAGCATATTTCAAATGATACTTTTTGGACCTGCATCGAAAAAGATGTGCCATCGATACACTGGCTACCTGACTGCTCCTGTCCTATTGGACCAGATGATTTAGGTAAGATCAATTTTTATACAGATGTCACTTACTCAACAGTACACTTTAAAAACGTTGTTTGAAATTCTATGTAATGCTGTTTATCTTTTAACAGGTTAAACAACCATGTTTGATTTATGGAGAATTGAATATTGAAAAAAAAAAACTTTATTTTCTTAGATTTTAAACCCTTGTTTAAACTGTTTAAACAACTACTGTAAGGTTCATATAGTTACAGTTTTTACCCTCAGTATGAAATAGTCATAATCATAACCTATTCACTAGCCCAAATTATTTTTAATTCTTAAGTAAGCAATAAAAGTCTGTGGGTCATAGATGACCAATCAATGTTTTCATTTGGGGGATGAAGTATGAGTATGTGGGCAGAGTGTACATTCCTACATGACAAATTTAGACATTGCATCAGTCGTTACTTAACAATATATTAAACCTCTTTTAGATATTTTTTTTGAGGGGGTGGTTAAATGTAAAGAAAGGGGCATTGCTTGCATTTTTTTCCACTTTGCATCTTTCTCTACTACTACACAAAGACATAAGTTTGATACGTGGCGGGGTATATTATGAACATCATTTTTATCATTTTTTCATGTTATTACAAGTAAATCTGTGAATCACAATCAGGAGTAGGCAAACTATTTTTCAGAGGAGAAACCTTCGAATATTTGTTCTCCATCTCAACGGCGTATCATACTACGAGGGGGGGGGGGGCAACTACGCTACGCGCCGACTTGGGGGGAGTGGCCATATGCACAACGAGAGGAGGAAATGTAAAAAAAAAAATAGAATAATTCGAAAAGACCTCGAAACTATACACAACAAAAAAAGTAAGTCCCCCCTAAATCAAATTGCTGTAACTTTTGAACGGAATTATTTTGAGATATGATATTTCGTAGGTGGTTTTCTACACTCATTAAGCAACCTCTGGGGAAAAATGAGATTGATCGGTTGAGTCATGCATGAGTAATTAAAGATTGAATTAAAAATGACCATTTTTGAAAGTCACAAGAGTCGTTTTTCAGATTGTGCAAATACAAAGCTGGGCAAAAGTTGCTTTTAGGTGAATTTTATGGTGTTAATGCTGTTTTACTATCCATCATTTAGCCACTCCACACACAATTTTGATATCGTATGTTCATGGTTGAGTGAGCACAATAATGCAGGGGCCGCGGGGGGGGGGGGGCTCAGCCCCCCACTTTTTTTCCAAAAGCATGTACAAAAATGTAAAAATGACCATACGATTGTGATTTTTTGCATGGTCAGCCCCCCCCCCCCCCACTTTGAAAACCGTTCCGCGGCCCCTGTATAGTGACGTATCATCAAACTTTAGGGGTTTATGGTAGTATCCTCTACAACTTGTTAGATCATGTTAAAATTTGAAAATGTTGGTGGCTCCCCCGATTATAGGCCCCTCCCCCATTTTAAAATTCTGGATCCACCACTGATTTGTCCATAAATTAAACTGATCATGAGAATTTGTAAGAAAAAATACATTTATGCACTATAAAGAGTATTCATTCCTAAGTTTTCGAATGTGCTCGCTCAACCATGAAAATTTTAAAACTTCGGAAAGTGTGTGGTGATAGAAATGATAGATGATAAAAACAACAGCAATTAAAGTCACATTTGAAACAGAATTTGCCCCCAATATTCACTTTATTACCATTTAAAATGGGTCTGTGACATTGAAAATACCCAATTTCCCACTTTGATGTGTGCTCACTCATCCATAAATAAACAAATCGATTTCATTTTTACACAGAATTCTACCCATAGGTTGATAAACATTACTGCCAAATGACATTGCTAAAGACAGTCTTGAAAAAAAGTTCCACCACATTGAATAGGGGGTTACTTATTCTTAAACATATGCACCCATAATGTACACAAGTCTATGAGAGAGGAAGTCAACATTTTAACAAATATGAAATGAAGGTTTGTTTCATGGACGGTTTTTGTTACTTCTGCCAACAGTTATTTCATGAAACTTCGCACATTGCTTCAGTGTAACACTATCCAAAATGTGCGCACACCAAAATAACCATTTGATACGGCACAGAGTGGGGCCAGGGCCTTGAACTTTCTTCTCATTTGCATAATTTTCGAATATTGTGTGCTCACTGATGCATTAAACATCGGGATTTTCATAAAAATCAAATCAAATGAACCACGCAAGGAGGTTTGTGACAGATATCCATAGTTACAAATTGCATTTTTTCCAATAACGTAAAAAAGAGCTAATCACATTCCACATGTTCATTCAAGCGTGAATGTTTAATTAAACGCCTTTGAATCATTGAAGCATGTTAATTGGTCATGAACATAACGAAAAAGTTGAGAAAAGATCATTTTCAGTTACCAAAATGAAACAATACTTGCCTATGATATTTGAAAATCGTATCTTTTGTTAACAATAAATGTTCATTGAACCGTGAAACAATGAATATTGTTAAAGATACTCTTCCCAAAAATAACTGTCATCATATTCTATCATTTTTATTGATAGAAATGTGTACAAAATCCAATTATAGCAAATTTGGACTTGTGTTCATTCAACCGTGAAATTTAGCCAGAAAAGTTGTATTGTCTTTTAGAAAGTACCTTTTACAAGCCTTCTGACTATTTTTCATGATGAGAATGTGGAATTAGTTCCAATAAAAATGGAATCAAAGTCATGATATTTTGCTTGTGACTTTTGAAAAGTGACATTTTTGCCTTATGACCGTGCTCACTGAAGCATGACGTAAAATACGTCCATAACATTTACTCAGAGGGTAGCCTATAAAATTACCTACACGCTCATGTAAAAATATATTAAAAACTCGCATTGGTTCGGAAATTATTGATGTTTGTTTAAGAGGGGACTTACTTTTTTTGTTGTGTATATATAGCAAAAGAGATGGCATATATACAGTAGAACAATTCCAAAATCTTTTTTTTTTTGCATTCCTCTCTCTATTCATACCAAGCGGTGAATCTCACCAAAGGACTGACAACCAAGATGAACTGTTCGGCCCTCTCCAATGCCTCCATCTCATCACCCGAGCCATACTCCTATACATGGAGAATGAACGCACCACCAAACTCAAAGATTCATCTTCTTGTACACCACTCTGAAGGGAGTACTATTACAGTAACAAATGAAGATCATGGCAACAGTGGTCATACCTTCTCTCTGGTTGATAACGATTATGTATCTGTATCGAACACAGTCATTATTAACGCATCACTGTATGATTTCAAGCAAGGTCATCTTTTTGGGATAGAAGGATGGGCTCTCGAAGAAACTGGTAAGTTACTTTGGTTTATATTTATTTTTTCGCATTTGTTTGTTTATCCGTTAAAGACTCTAAAGCCATTTAGAAGGGCTATACTGTATAGGCCCAATATGACAAAAAATATTATTGCTTCCTTTCTTAAAGGACAAGTCCACCCCAACAAAAAGTGTATTTGAATAAAAAGAGAAAAATCCAACAAGCATAATGCTGAAAATTTCATCAAAATCGGATGTAAAATAAGAGTTATGACATTTTTAAGTTACGCTTAATTTCACAAAACAGTTCTATGCACATCCCGGTTGGTATGCAAATGAGGGAACTGCATGATGACATCACTCACTCACTATTTCTTTTGTATTTTATTATAGGAAATATGAAATATTCTAATTTTCTCCCCATTGTCCTGTGAAACCTGTGAAACAAAGTTTTATTTCTCACTGAACATGTGGAATTACCATTGTTTAACATTTTATGGGTCAATCAAGTTTGTCCTTATTGGCAAATCTGTACAAATTGAAATAATGTATCATTCAAAAATAAAAAACAAAAGAAATAGTGAGTGAAGGACATCATCGATTCTCTCATTTGCATGTGACTAACTTGTGCATATAACTATTTTGTGAAAAATAAGCGAAACTTTAAAATGTCATAATTTCTTTATTTCACATCCGATCCGATTTTGATGACATTTTCAGCATATTGCTTGTCTGACAATATGGTCAGACAACAAAATTCCCAGAAATTTAAGTCCATTAAAAAAAACAGAATTAAATTTTAATTGTGACGATCTCTTATACCCCCCCCCCCCCCTCCCCCGAAGACAGATGTGTGTGGGGGTAGGGGATTGAGTGCCTTTTATGTCACTTTTTGTCCCTATCTGATAATATTTCTATGTCCAATGCCATTTTCTAGTTCCTTTTCTTCCCATTAAATCTCTGCTTATAATTATAGATACAACCCCTACGGTTGAATGTGACGTCACATCTTACGTCAAGGATGCAGTGCAGCATCTTTCAAATTATACTTTTTGGACCTGCATCGAAAAAGGTGTGCCATCGATACACTGGCTACCTGACTGCTCATGTCCTATTGGACCAGATGATTTAGGTAAGATCTATTTTTATACCGATGTCACTCACTCAACAGTACACTTTAAAAACGGTGTTTCAAGATTTATGCAATGCTGTTTATCTCTAATTGTTTAACATGTTTAATTTAGGAGAATTGAATATTTCAAAAAATAAACCTTGTTTTCTTAGATTTTAAACACTTTTTAAAACTTTTTAAACAACTACATGCACGTACTATGAGGTTCATATAGTTAATAGTGTTGTATAAAAAGTAAATAAACAACGTTTTTACTCTCAGTATGAAATAGTCATGATCATAACCTATTCACTAGCCCACATTTTAATCCTTAAGTAAGCGTGGCAACCAATAAAATATGTTGGTCATAGAATTGACCAATCAACGTTTTCGTTTGGGGGGGGGTATGTGTGTGTGTGGGCAGAGTGTATGATAATTCCTACATGACATATTCAGGCATTGCATCAGTCCTTAAATACAATATATCAAACCTCTTTTCTATATTATTTTTGAGGGAGAGGTGATTAAATGTAAAGAAAGGGGGCATTAATTGCTTATACTTTTTTCACTTTGCATCTTTCTCTACTACTACACAAAGACATAAGTTTGATACAGTTGCGGGTATCAATTTTTCATGTCATTACAAGTAAATCTGTGAATAACAATTAGGAGTAGGCAAACTATTCTTTAGAGGAGTAACCTTCGAATATTCGTTCTCCATCTCAACGGCGTATCATTCTACGAGGGGGGCAACTACACTACGCGCCGACTTTTTTTGGGGGGAGTGGCCATATGCACAACGAGAGGAGGAAATGTTTAAAAAAAATATATAATAATTTGAAAAGACCCTTGAAACTAGCAAAAGAGATGGCATATATAGAACAATTCCAAAATCTTTTTTTTTTCTGCATTCCTCTCTCTATTCATACCAAGTGGTGAATCTCACCAAAGGACTGACGACCAAGATAAACTGTTCGGCCCTCTCCAATGCCTCCATCTCATCACCCGAGCCATACTCCTATACATGGAGAATGAACGCACCACCAAACTCAATGATTCATCTTCTTGTACACCACTCTGAAGGGAGTACTATTACAGTAACAAATGGAGTTGATGGCAACAGTGGTCATACCTTCTCTCTGGATGATAACGTATATGTATCTGCATCGAACACAGTTATTATTAACGCATCACTGTATGATTTCAAGCAAGGTCATCTTTTTGGGATAGAAGGATGGGCTCTCGAAGAAACTGGTAAGTTACTTTGGTTTATATTTATTTTTTCGCATTTGTTTGTTTATCCGTTAAAGACTCTAAAGCCATTTAGAAGGGCTATACTGTATAGGCCCAATATGACAAAAAATATTATTGCTTCCTTTCTTAAAGGACAAGTCCACCCCAACAAAAAGTGTATTTGAATAAAAAGAGAAAAATCCAACAAGCATAATGCTGAAAATTTCATCAAAATCGGATGTAAAATAAGAGAGTTGTGACATTTTTAAGTTACGCTTAATTTCACAAAACAGTTCTATGCACATCCCGGTCGGTATGCAAATGAGGGAACTGCATGATGACATCACTCACTCACTATTTCTTTTGTATTTTATTGTAGGAAATATGAAATTGAACATGTGGAATTACCATTGTTTAACATTATATGGGTCAATCAAGTTTGTCCTTATTGTCAAATCTGTACAAATTGAAATAATGTATAATTCAAAAAAAAAAAAATAGTGAGTGAAGGACATCATCGATTTACTCATTTGCATGTGACTAACTTGATATAACTATTTTGTGAAAAAAAGCGAAACTTTGAAATGTCATAACTTTTTTATTTCACATCCGATTTTGATGAAATTTTCAGCATATTGCTTGTCTGATTTTTTTCTATTGATTAAAATAAAAATTTTCTGAGGTGGACTTCACCTTTAAAGAGAACACATGGTCGAAGAAAGATTATAAGTTATAGGCTTACAGATTCCTGCCATTTACAAATAGTTTCCCCCCTTTCATCCATTAACAAAAATAGTGATTCCACATTTCCCACAATGCATTTTTCTTTCAGATTCCGATAGCTCTTTATCTCCCTTTGCTATCGTATTACCAACAATTCTTCTCATTGTTGTCGGTGTATCGGTAATTTGGATCCTCTGCAGAAGAAGGTAAATTCACACTTAGAGATTTATTTATTTGTCCAATTATTTATTTCAGTTTTATTTACACAAGGTATAGCCGCGAGTTGTATAAAGAAACCCTGCATCACGAGAAAAGAGACACGATATACAAAGAACATACATGAATAAATTGATATAATCTTTCAATACAAAATTAGTACGTATACCACAAATATATTTAATACTTAATCTACAGAAAATAACATAATTTACGACTTATGAAAGTACTGTAGGCCTATTTACACAATCACAAGTGTATGTAAAAAAAGAGGGGAATAACCAAACATAATAAAATAAGAACAGGGACCTTAACTGTTATACTGTATAGACTTTTACGTTATTCTTAAAAATGAATGACTTCTTAAATTGAGAGGAAAGCTTGTTCCAGAATATTACATCTTCCTATATTTAGTTTTCGGTCTTAATTTTAGAATATATAAACCATTTAATCCAATGTAGACTAAATTAGAGAATAAATCAAACTTGTATTTCTTCGACTTTTGCATCTATATAGAAAAGTTTTGACTGAAAGGAAGAATCTGTATTGTCAAAGCTCGGATGGTCCCGTCAACTCTACTTGCAATACAGTCAGCAGTGATCATCACGGAGGGCCTCTTCACTCAGCACATGATTCTCCACTGTTCGAAATGCAACCTGATGCATCCAGGATCGCTCAACAGCAACAGAATGGTCGTGATGGGGCAAGCAATGTGATCTACAATGAAATTGGAGAGGAAAACTACAGTGTCCTGTTCAGCGGCAAAGAGCAGGGCGACTATCATACCTACGTCCTACCAGATAGGCATATTCCAGATCTTCCACAGGAGGTGCAAAAGACAAGTAATCAAAGAGCAGGAAACACAAACCAATCGGATCTCCAGAAGCAACTTGGGCAGGAAGGACCGGGGAACAACCATTCATATTATGTCCTTGAAGCAGGAAACGAAACCTCACCAGCACCAGCGACTGGACTTATCTCAAAGGATGGATCATCATCAACAACAAGAGTCGATCCCGACTCTGAAGCCCTGGAGGGAAAACCAAAGGTGATACCCGACGATGCTGCTCGCAAACTATACGACCATCCTCGAAAAAGCGCACCGGAAGTTCTAGAAAATCACGCCGACAGCCGAACACGACATGAAGCTGCTGAAGATGACTTGGCCAACACCTACACAACCTTGGATGCGGATCCGAAGGATGACGGAGAGTACTCCCATCTTCAAAGGCCTCTTGGTATCAACCTGCCATCAGGTCATCATCACCTTGATCGAGATCCATGTAATGAGTATGGGAAACTCGAGGGCAACACCAGATAAATCATCCAAAATGATAATATGCCCAATAATGTTGGTACCTATTCTAATTTATTACTGGGATTACTGCGTACATCACCGTGTAGCCTTTGTATAAAGATTCTTATTCTGTGTTCAGCAAAATGAAAATCTGTAATTTCTTTTTCATAGTAGTATATGTAAAACTAATACGAAGAATGTTTTAAACATTTCTTCAAATGGACTTTTGTTTTTAGTTTTCAAATTGCATTTTAAAAGAAAAGAATTGTTAAGAAACTTTAATCACCAGTGGGGGTTACGTGCATAATACGTTTATGATTTAAATTGTGTTTTAATAAGTGAAATTAGTGATTCGACAACTATAATGTATCAGATTTTAGTCCGTCAGCATTTGCAGCAATGTATCATTAATGAGGGGAAAATGAGAAGTAAATCGCTAAATAATTGATACAACACTAAACGTTACATCCAGTCTTAATTGCAAACTTGAGAATAACAATTTAATATCAACGAAAAAAAACATACCCGTAGATTTTAACGGTTTTATTTCAGTAATACATGGTGTCTGGGTATTTAAGGTATCAATTAAATGTAGACAAGTTATCATTCATCCATTATCCATGTTCTCATTTTTAATGAACATTTTACACCAAACAAATATGAGTAAAATGATATTACCGGTTTTATAGTACACTTTATCTTTACACTAATAGCATCAACAACTTTCTGAGTAAATCATTCTGTGATGACATTCTGAATT
Source organism: Lytechinus pictus (assembly GCF_037042905.1). Lineage (NCBI taxonomy): Eukaryota > Metazoa > Echinodermata > Echinoidea > Temnopleuroida > Toxopneustidae > Lytechinus > Lytechinus pictus. The sequence goes on along the minus strand of NC_087261.1, from coordinate 14,598,080 downwards.
CATGCTTTGAATTTCTTAACTCAAATAATCATATCGATGTTCTCTCATTCCCTTTACTTATCGTTAAATTGTAGCTTTCCGTAAGAATTATCCCCACCATTGTCATTGGTCACATCGGAATTGGGGTTTTGTCCCAGGGTCCTCTGAAGATGTGAGTAGTCATGATCATCTTCAAGGTCTGCAGGTTCTTGAAGATGATAACCTTGGTTCTCCAGGATCTGGTATTCATGCAGGTGATCTCTGACTGCTCCGATTGGTGTCTGGTAATCATCGTCAGGGTTAGATACAGTGCCGTTGGTCTTTGGCTGGTCAATAATTGGTGAAGCATCTGACGGTCTGGTGCGTTCGAGGTGGTCGTATGGCTCCTCGGTAGCAGCTCTCGGATCGCGAGAGGCATGTGTCACCCTCGGCTTTGCATCTGGAGTTTCGTAATCATCGTCTGCTGATTCTTCTGTAGGCGTTAGTGTACTATATCCCGCGGAGCTTTCTTGGTGTCCAACCGTCTTTGATCCTTGGTGGAGAGCTTCGTACCTCGTATCTGAAGGAAGTTCTTTATCATGAGAAGAGGAAGTTAACGTCTGTCCAGTTTGCGCTATTGTTGCAATATCTGAAGGAGGTTCTAGGGTAGCGTATTCAGGGGAAGGCTTCTGGAGAGCCTGGTAGCCATTCTCCTTTGCGGGTGCTTCCTGTAAGGCTCGAGCTAGTGGAAGATCACCATCTTGGCGAACACCATTGGTGCTGCTAACGTCACGTTGCAAGTCCTGGTAGGTATGTTGGTCACTGGACGTTCCATGATCAGGACCTTTATTTCCCGCGTTCTTATCCACTGCACCGGCAGCGCCATTTTCACCTTTGATGAGCTCTTGATACTGACCAGACTCACCGGAAGTGGTCATACCAACCGATGTGTTTCCTGGTATGCTATCTGGGTAGTAGTAGTGATGATAGTCCTGCTCTCCGATCTCATTGTAGGTAGTCGATTCTTCACCCCGATTGATCACGTTCGAGGAACCTTCGTGTTCTAACGCGGGGTTCGAAGCCGTGTATCGAGGATTCTCAGCCTCTATGCCCTCTCCTGATCTACCACTATCCGGCATGTTTGGGTCGTTTTTAGCTGAGATGATATCTGCATTCGCCGTTTCCTTTTTGTTTCTAAAGATAATGAAAGAGTTCAATTTGGGATGGTCACTCTCGGTTTTGGGTTCTTTTTGTTTGGCTATCACATTCAGGGGCCAAGGAACCAGATGGCGGGGGGGGGGGCTTCAGTTCTCCACTATTTGCAATAAGTGTGTGCAAAACTGTAAAATGACTCTTGATTTATGATTTTTTTTGTCATGGTCAGCCCCCCCCCCAAAAAAAAAAAAAAAAAAAAAACTTCCAGAATCGTCCGCGTCCCTGAGAGTAAATATACAGAAGATGTTATTTTGCCAAATGAATGTTATTTAAAAAAATGTCCTAGTAATCAGAAGTAATGATAATAATTTCTATTGCTACTATCGTAGATATTACAATCACATTCCCAAGTGCAAATATGAGTGTGTGTGTATATATAACTTATTTCATTGTATAATTTTTTATTAAATACCTTCGTTTATACCGTGAATGCCACAAGTATCAAGACAGCTGCGATGACAACGACAATTTGTACAATGATCAGTGTAGCTCTCCTTTCACTATTTTCACCGGAACCTGGATTTAAACAATTAATGAGATATGGAGGTAAATTATTTCATAAATCTCTAAATACACGGGTTCATAATTTACAAAGAGACACGTATCTGACGTGGAAAAAGACATGAGAAGACAGTTTTCAATAGAAATACAAATTTTAGTCAAAATGCAATTAAAGCGACGATGATACCACGTCCAATGCATGAGAATATCATATATTTTCAACCGCAGTCAGAAATTAGGTTGTCATAACCAATCAAATGTAATCGAAAGAATAATGATTTAGATACTTCGAAGCCATATATTTTCAGGACTTTTCATGTTTTTGTTTATCGTGCTGTTTAGTAAACACACATTTCATTATAATTATTAAGTTTTTGCATAGTGTAAGATAAATATGGTCTGATGTGTGTAATTATCATTGTAAACTATTCAGATTCAATTAAGTGCTTCTTATTGCCAAATTCACCAAAATTTAATAATCTCATGTTAAATAATAAAACAACACTGATGTAGTGAGTTGTTATTATCATTGATACTTTAATTTGCATTTCACATGTACTGCGCATCGAAGTGTTTGTGAAAATTAGCATGGTTAGTGAAATTTGAAACATCATATCTTTCTTATTTCACATTCGATTTTTCTTTTTGAAAATTGCTCCATCATATCTGTGTGATCACCCTCTCTCCATTTCATTAACTTGTTGTTGGGGGTAATTAAACCTTAACTATTATTAAGTTTTTGGCATCACCACCCAGAACGCTTTCAAGAACATAGAAAATATATTGTCAAATGCCATCCATGGCAATGAGCAACCATGAAGCTTTGTCGAAAGTTGGTGAATCAAAACAGCAGTTTCGTTCTGGACTCTGGACAATTGACATATTTGCATTTTTTTACTCGTCAGCTCCGATACTTAGGAAACTGCTGTTCCGGTTCACAAAGTTTCGACAAAAACCTCATAGTTGTTCATTGTCATGTGACGGGCATTTTCTATAGGTTTACTGTATTCTTGAAATCCGTTCTGCGTGGTGGTGCGAAAACTCCCTATTCATTGTGCAGCTCACCGCGATAGATGATCATTTCTATTATGACGTCGGATACCATCTGCTTTTGTGCTGAGACAACGACCTGTATAAAAATAGAATATGAAATATTTTTAGTTTTCGTCAATTCAGATCGGTTGGTTATAATGGATTATTATTATTTCACTTGACTTTGAAATGGATTTAAAACAATAAGAATTAAAAGATGATAATACAGTGGCAGATTCAAGCGAATGCGCAGTATATATTACGCACTCGACCCCTCTATATGTTTCGAGAATATTGAACACACATATTGATAATATCTAAACCACTATCATACAGAGGTGATGGGGGGGGGGGGGTTGACGGCCATGGAACCCAAAAACTTCTACGACCAAGGAAAATGAATAAGAAAAGGAAATAAAAGGAATGGGAAAAGAGTGATTATATGAATTATTTCTCAAAATATTATAAATATATTCCAAATTTGGTTTTTGTATGAATAAAAGTCAAAATTTTTGCTCGTTCGTTTCGCGCGTTCACACATATTTTTACCCTTATTTGCCCTATTGCCCCCCTCAAACTTTTGGGCTCATTATGCCACTGATCTTTTAAACACAAAAAATTGTAATCTGAGTCCCATGTACTGCTATGAAATGATTTAATGAGTAACACGGGTATACGAATTGTTATGATCATGCTTAAAGGGGTACTCCGGATAAATAAAATAAATACAGTAAAATTCACAGAGCAAAATGTTGAAAATTTCATTAAAATCTGATAACAAATAACAAGGTTATTGAATTCAAAGTTTAGCGGTTTGTTGTGAATACAGTTATGATTATGCACGTCTTCATGATTATTCATTAGATGGGGTGATGATGTCTCATCCCCACTTTACTTTTTGTTATTACATGAAATCATAATTATTAATTTTTTCATACATGCGTGAAGGATAACGTTTTCCTTATAATAAAATAAGTTGCAGCGATGAATATATTTGCATTAAATCAGTTGCTAATCCATTTTTTTAGTTCTTGGTGGAAAAAATAATTTCTTGTAATAAAATACAAAAGAACAAGTGGGGATGTGATATCCTCAGTTTGCTCATTGAATATTAATGATCAAAGATATGCATCTTAGAATTGCATCTTAGAACAGTAAAAATCTTTAAAATGTCATAACGTTGTTATTCCTTGTTCGATTTTTATCACATTTTCAGTGTTTTGTTCGTCTGATTTTTTATATCTGTTCAAATCATATTGTTTCAGCCTAGAGTACTATTTTAATGTCTGTTTTGAGCTCAACCTACCATCACTAATTTATTTGAATTACGAAAGCATGATAAATTCGGCCAGGTGTCAATCCACGGCATGACGGAGGTGCCGGGAAGATCATCATGAAATTTCTCGCACATAACTGTTTTGTATCCAGTGTCTGACATCCCTGGGCCTTGCCGATATGATATGAGCACACTGTCGTAAGTGGGATGGATATCATCACAGGTGACTCGATATATCCAAGCACCAGATTGGCCATCTGCAGAAGAATGAAAACAAAAGCAGCCTTAATCATAATCCAAGTCCGGAGTGAATTCAATTTTTTTTTTACGTTTTACTAACTTGAGAAAGTTTACACAAAGAAAAAGGGTTATTATTTTATCAATTTAGATTTTAAAAATCACTATACCGAAGGGAACGGGGCAGAGCCCCCCCCCCCCCCCCCCTTGCCAGAATTTTGATAACTGTTTTATCTTTTGTTTCAGATATATATAGACAGGGAAAGTGTCTCCAAAATTGGCGATGAGCATTCGGGGGGGGGGTGTACACTTTCCCCTCCTGCAAAGTTTTCCACATATGCAACTAATGAAAATATCAATAATGCAATCATAGTTTAAAACCTTTGTAATAATTGTATAGCGATTTTGGGCTTTGGGTGTAGATGATAGGCCTATTCGATATTGAATTCCACCCCCCCCCCTATTAAATGCGATCAATATGGGAAATAGATCAATTAAATAATATGACAGACATAAGATTAAGAATTCAGATTTTTTGTATTATTCTTGCAGAGTATGGCTCCTTTGCAATAAGGAACTTGTTATAATTACCCCTTTCCTGGTTGTAACAGGACGTCGAATGTTGTAGATAATGTTGTTCTGTGAAAAGAAAAAAAAAGACAAGTAACTGATTATGGCACTAAGCTGTTCCTCACTAACGGATAGCCTTCATCATTTATTTACATCGATATATTGTCATGCATATGTTTACTGAGCCTATGATTACACACTAATTTTATCCGACATGTATCCAGTGTTGGCACCAAGGGGAGTGGGGCACTCCCTTAGTCAGGATCGTTGCCCCCCCCCCAGATATTTTGAAATACTGAAGATAAAAATGTGAAGTAAATTCTGTCACAAGCTTCCTACTCAAGCTGTAATAAAGTGCTCCAAAACAGCATTTTTACTCATCAAATTTTGAATTTTTTCTCATCCAGTCACTGTTAACACAAATCTTTCAAGTCATTATATAAAATTCAAAATTTGGCTCGGGCTCACAGTAGCTGTTGGTTGGGATGAATAAATGATAACATGGGGCTTGAAATCCAGTGTTCAATATACACAACTATTCTTCCCGTAATTCGAGTTTTCATTTTTTTTTAATACCTCGTTCACACTGCCATGCGATCCTTAACCCACGATTGGCCTTTCGTAACTGATTTTGTTAACCATTCAACAAATTTTCTACGGGTACGATTGCCACAACTGATATGCTATGATCTGATACGATCTGAAACCAGGGGCGTCGATCCATTTTTCAAATTGGGGGGCAAAATCAATGTTCCAAAGGCGCGCTTGATCATACAAAACAAACAAACTCACCCACACACACATAGGCCTATATATATGACTCATGAGAAAGAGACACATATCTCACCAACAAATAAATGCGAGCGCGAAGCGCGAGCTGAAAATATTTAGTATATACTGACCTGAAAGCAGGAAAAAGGTTTCTGTTAACTGTTTGTAGTAACTCATGAGGAGGATACATATCTCACTACACAGATAATGCGAGTGCCGAGAGCGAGCTGAAATTTCTTTATATTCTGACCTGAAAGCTTGATATTCTAAGCATTTTTGGTACCAACGATTAAGATGGGTATTTAAAAGGAACAATAGATGCGAGCACGAAGCGCGAGCTGAAAATTTTGATATTTCGATCTGAAAAAAATTGACAGTTTAATGGACTTTTTAATAAAGAACAAGATATAGTATATCCAACAAAAGTTTATCGCAAATCGAAGTGGGATTTCTTTTGAGGTTTAGAACTGAAAACGGGGCATTCTATTCACCTATTTAATCATGAAAAGTATGGGTTTCTGCTACAGAAATGATGCGAAGCGCGACCTGAAAATGTTTATATTCCAATCTGAAAAGCGGACATTTTGAGCACGATTTTAAATAAAGAACGAGTTGTGTATTTCAATCTCGCTTGCTGATTTCTGTGTAATATTACAATCTTGTTTTATTTTTGCACATGCGGAATTATTGGGGGGCAAAAGATATGTTTGCCCCCCCCCCCCCAATATTTTCATTGGGGCGATCGCCCCCCTGCCCCCCAGGATCGACGCCTCTGTCTGAAACTACTACTGCGATTACTCCACGATAAAGACCGCCGTTTGAGTCGTGGCGAAATCGTGACAATGGAAACAGGTATTAGCGAGATAACCATCCTGCATGCATTACAAAAAAGCGATGAAAATTAAAAATTTTCAGCTCGCGGTACGCACTCGCATCATTATTTTGTTTAATTTGATACCTTTCCTGTTCACGGTTTAAAATGGTGCTTATAACGCCCAGTTATCATCTCAATGAAAAAAAATTGTTCAGCTCGCACTGCAGACAATAGGTCGACATAATAGTCACTGTCTAATAAATGATTTCTCGGTTCTCGTAGTCTCAAATAATAGTCAATGATATAAGTTTTCTAAAATTGGACCCCGAATTCCGTTTGCACATGATTTCCTATCCACAAAGTTATACGTTGATATCCTTCCAGTGTTTCCACAAATTCCATAAAATGTGTTTTCCAAATTTTATATCTCGGATCCGGAAACTTTGAGTAATAAAGGGGCTTTTATGTCTACATACGTACCAACTACTTTGACTGCCCGGACATTGAGCATAAACCCCCTGTTTGAATCTCCTCGACTTTTAAAATCAGAAAAAATCTTCAGATTGGTCTCTGAGAGCAGATACATCGGATAACCGGATTGGTGGTTTTCTCTCGAGATACTATGAACATCATGCCCATTGGAGGCTTCGACGATGACGTCATCACTGACGTCTGTCGGAGATAAACGAAGAAGAATTTGCCATTCCTTTTGACCGACAAGCTCAAAGGAGAATTTCCCTTTATGTTGAGTACCGCATGATACGTTCGCACGAGCATCAATTTGAACACGTGGTGCGACTATAAAAGAGGATCATATAATGGCAAGAAAAAAATAAAATTTTATGATTTCATCACAGGGTGCTTGTTGAATAAAAATAGAATTATATCAAAATATCGTCCTGACGATTCCAACCAAATCCCCCAATTTGAAAGAAAATAATAATTGATGTTAATCTATTTCCTCAAAAAACCGCCTTCATCACGATTATGTTTTCTTTTTTAATCCAACATAGGATTAAAAAAATTGATATCGCAATTCACACAAAAAATAAATGTTGGAAGAGATGGATTCACATGTGGTATAAATTCAATAATACTGGTGATTAAAAGACAATTTCATATCAAGAATAGATAAGGTATACCTCAAATGCACTATATAGCGTATATATACAGCATCAACAATGACAAATAAATGGACGGGTCACGGAAATAAAAGGATTGGCCCATGCACAAGCATAATAGAGTCACTATTGCCCTCGGACAATAATATTGGGCCCATGAAATGCTTTGTAGGATCTGATGCTGCATATGTAATGGACATAACCTCAATTTTTAAATGCATTAATTTGTAAGGATAAGAATATGAAATTGCGTGCGAATGGAACAGAGGCGTTGAAGGACAAGATTATAACTGGAAAAATGATTTTTGCCACTTTTTGTATAGGGTTCGAATCTTCTGAACATTTTTTGTCAGTCAAAAATTAAATGTAATTTTCTGAAATTTGTTTCAATTTGTATCTGACCTTGTGGCTGATAAATTAAAAAGAAAACACTCTAGAAACAAAATATACATGTATATCAAAATACATTTGGTGAGAATACCAAAAATATTGTTGGCCTACCTTCATCAGAGTACACGTCTAGCTGATCATCTTCGGCCATATTCACTAAAAATCCTCTCATACCATCATTGCCTTGATATTGACACATTAGTTCACCTTTGATGTCGTGGCAGTGATGGATGAAAGAACAAAAAAGAAAATTAAAGGGATGGTCCGGGCTGAAAATATATCTCAATGAATAGAGTAAAATTAACAGAGCAAAATGCTGAAAATCAGATAACAAATAAAAAAGTTATTGAATTTTAAAGTTTATCAATATTTTGTGAAAACAGTTATTACCCAGAAGGAAAAACCAGTTCCACTGGACCAGTTGGACCAGTAGAATTTTAACTGGTAACTCTGGAAATTGGAACATCGGTTTACTGGTCTAACTGGTCATACTGGTCCAGTTAAAATTTTACTGGTCCAGTTAAAAATTAAACTGGTCTTGAATTACTGGAATTTTATACTGGTCTTGTTTCTGGTGGTTGTTATACTGGTATCACTGGTCTTCGTACTGGTTTTCAAGCTGGTCTGTTTACTGGTATTTTCTACTGGTCGAACTGGTCAAACTGGTCCTCGTACTGGTCTTACTGGATCAATTTATTACATGCATTTGGTTTGTTATATACCATGGTCTGTGAAATGTGATGGAAAAGATGGTTAGTAAATTAATCTTTCTGCTGTTATTTTAAATGTGATATATGAAATTACACATTTTCATTGTGAATTAGTTCGCACATTAATTTGGAAAGTTTTTAAACAACAATGAGTGCCATTGTAAGGATAATTCCATTCTAAATCCTGATTTTTCTTTTTTAAATAGGAAATATGCAAATGAGGTAAACCACGTGATCAGCATCATCAGAATTACTGGTATTACTGGTCTTGACCAGTTCAATTTCAAACAATGAATTACTTTAGACCAGTTGACTATATCAGAGGAATGTATCTTGCTTTGATCTTAATCATAATTAAAGGAAATAATTATTTTAATGATAATGTTAATACTTGATAATTATGATATTAATAATAATAATTACAATATCGATAAAAATGATAACAGTAATAAGAATGATAACAACAATGATCATAATAATCATAATAATTATGATAATTATAAGAAGAATGATGATAACGATAATAACTTTCTATGAATTGCAAGATTCATTTTCCATAATTCGTCAAATGATCTGACTTGAAATAAAATCATTATTTATTGGACCAGTAACACCAGTTTGATGAAAAACAAATTAACTCATTTGCTTCAACTGGAATGCAATTGTTTGAACTGGTCTCCAGTTGATTTATACTGGTCCAGTTAAAAATCAACTGGTCCAGTAAACATATACTGGAAACCAGTAAAAATCTACTGGAAACCATTTATTGGACCAGAAACACCAGTTTGATGAAAAACAATTTAACTGGTATTACTAATTGCATCAACTGGAATGCAATTGTTGGAACTGGTCTCCAGTTGATTTTTACTGGTCCAGTTAAAAATCAACTGGCCCAGTAAAAATATACTGGAAACCAGTAAAATTCTACTGGAAACCAGTAAAAATTCTTACTGGTTTTACTGGTTTTTCCTTCTGGGTATACATCGTCATGAATATTCATTAGGTGGGGGTGATGATATCACATCTCCACTTTCCTTTCTCTTATGTTATTACATGAAATCATAATTGTTTCATTTTTTCATACATGTGTAAATGATGTGTCTCCATTATGATGAAATAAGTTGCGGCAATAAATAACTAATGCACTTTACCAGTTGTCAATCCAATTGTTTTAGTTCTTGGTAGAATTTTTTTGAATATACCTGATTTCATATAATAAAATACAAAAGAACAAGTGGAGATATAACATCATCAGCCCACCTAATGAATATTCATACAGACCTGCCTAGAACTGTTTCGCCGGAATAATGCAAATCTTTAAAATTCAATAACTTTTTCAATGACTATTTGTTATCCGATTTTGATAAAATTTTCAGCATTTTGCTTTATTGAGACATAAATATCTTCAGCCTAGACCTTCCCTTTATCAAGAATTGACTTGCAGTTCCATGATCAAATAACAGTGTTGTAAAATATTTTCTGCAAATTCCCATATCTACGGTACAGGGGTGCCATTGTATGTTGCCAATAGGAGTGGGCAAAATTGGGGGGGGGGGAGTAAGCGTGGCCTCTAAATTGTAATAGGCCTACAGCATTTTACGCGCGAAGCGCGTCAGAAAACTGAAAATGTAGTATGTTCCTTTTTATGTCATTATTATGTTCAATGATTTTATAGTGTGAATGATTTACAATGCTTTTAGGAAAGCTATACTTGCATTGCATATTAACTGATTATGGGGTTGCAAATCGATGTGTTTGTGCCCGGCCCCTCAAATATTTTCATCGGGGGCAATATCGCCCCCCTAGCTCCACCCCCCCCCCCCCCGTATCGACGCCCAGTATGGTGTTCTGTTGTAAAATAATAATGATAAAGTAAAACAAAGTAGGTCCATCATGATCTTCCTATATAACCGGATGTTTCTAACATTACGCGACATTTTTCTTATCTTCTCTTCTTTATAATCCCCTTTTGTAAGTTGCAAATTCTCATTAGATTAAGCCTTATGAAATATGCAATTAGGCCTACATTTTACGACAGAGAACATAATTAAATACAAACCGTTTCATATCGACAATATATATGTATATGCGTATGGCATTTACTTGAAATTTTGTATTTTACAATATGTTTCCTTTTATGAAAAACACACATAAACACGGTCATTTCGCAGTATTATGTTGAATACGCTATTGCCTTGGGCTTCATCTATTGGCATGTAGGAATTAATTCAGTTCAATGACATTCTTACCATTTGGACATACTACTCCATTGAAGATCAAGATCAATAGCAATATAAATTGTAGATACCACTTCTGCATATCCATGATGGCCTCTCCAAGTGCATCTAAATATTAATTCACGAACAGATAACTGAGTAACTTTGAATCGCCTTATAGTGGTTGCATTATAGCCTTTCCAAAATATATGCGGAGTATATGAATTAAGCCCAGTTTGTGTACGGCCGGATCAATATATGGAAGCGATTTTTACGTTTACTATGAAACGGACCAGGAAATCGAAATATTGCACGGTTGAATACCTTCCCACAATAATAATTACGTATCGAATCTAGCGATGATTCTACTTCTGTATTCACGCTCTGTATATAGCTGCTCTCATCGCGTGGTAGTACTTTTGTTTATTGAGGGTGTGGATGTTATCATTGCCACCGTTTATTCGGATCCTGTTCTATTCATAAAATAAAAGAATCGGATTGCGTGGTTTAGATTTTACCACAGGCAGACAGACAGGGACTGGGGGCCATATGCCCCCCCCCCCCAAAAAAAAAAAAAAAATAATAATAATAATAATAATAATAAAAAATCTCGACCGAGAGAAAAAAAAAGGAGAGACAGAAATAAAGGAAAGGAAGTATTGAAAAATATGATATTATTTACCAAACATGTCAAAATATTTTCCCAAAATATACATTCTGTTTTCTCTGTATATAAGACGGTCAAAAATTTTGCTAATATTATGCCGACGGCCATGGAAATGAGCAAACCCGCCCACTGAAATGGCAAACTTATTTTTGTTGGCCGGCCTACATCTGCCGTTTTAATTTACTAGTGTCAAAAGTGGACTTCGCGTCTTTTGAAAATTAGTTATAGGCCTAATTGACTGTTAATTTTTAAACAAGTAAAATCCCACACAAATTACTTTGAAGATTGAGGGGAGAGTGAAAATATTCAAATTTATTACTTTCAATATATAATTTATTTCTTTCAATCGGTGGCGTGCAGATGGGGTGGCTTGGGGAGGGAGTCTTGCCCCCAAACAAGAATTTCACGACTAAGAAATAAAAGGAAAGGAAATCATATGAAAGGAAAGAGAGAAGGATGAAATATATGACGTAATTTTCTCAATATATTATGTCAAAATCCCTCACAAAATTGTATTTTGGCAATGAAAATGTCAAAACTGTTGCTCGCTATCTTCGCTTGCAAGCATTAATTTTACGCAATCAATATATGGGATCCAGCCCCCTAAAATGTTTGGCTCGTTACGCCACTGCTTTCAGTAATATAGGCCTACAAGTAAAAACATATACTGATTTATTAATGGCCAGCAATAGGCCTATATAATTATCCCCAGCTCCTTAAGGGAGTATTTTGTCTTACAAATCTATTCAAAAAGTAGTTTGTTGACTAATTAGAACTATGTACACATAGGATGACACGTTACTGGAAGTCACGTATCTTGATAATGATAATGATGATGATGATAACAACAACAGCCGTTATCGTCACCGTCGTCGTCGTCGTCGTCGTCATCATCATCTAATTCATAATAAAATCAGTATGAAGAGTCTTGTTAAACATTATAAATAGACCCAGTTTGTGGCAGTGGTGCCAGGATCGAGAAAAGCTAGGCAAATGGCGATGAGAACGAAATCAAAGCGGTTTTTGATAAGTGTTCGAAGTTAGCTACTATTGGGAATGTGGTTATAGGCTACAGCAAGCAGGTTATAGGCAACAGCAAGCAGAACATGAAAAATTCGATGAGAAAGTCTTTACAATCGCTAGCTGCAGACAACTCCAATATCTTATTTTCCCATGATGATATTAACCAACTCGTTAGGATTGTACATTATGAACTAACAAATTAATGTTACAGACTGGATCAAAACCAATTAACAAACTTTCGATACTAACAAAAGATACTAACAAAAGTAATACTTTACCAAACAGCATATTCTTTGACAACTCCTCTCAAGTTAATTTAGCGAATAGTCCAGTCAATATAGGGTTTGACCCACCACTAATTGCAACACGAGATATTCCACTGCAATGCTTTCCAGGAAGGTCCCCTAAACAACATACTAAAAGTCCCAAGAAATCCAAGCAGTGGAAATTTATGAAATTTGCATATTATGCAAATTAGCCATAAAAAGTTAGAAAAATAAGGAAAATAGCCCAAAGATTACAAATTGAGTGTCCAAAACAATTCAATTTGAGCGAGAATTCATGATAAATAACTGTATTCAATATTTTTTGTCAAACGTGCAAAAAAAATCTACCTCATTTGCATAATATGCAAATAAGCATCCTTATATGGAAAAATGTAAAGGTATTGTGATTTTTCTCTCATTATCTGCTTGAAAATTTCATTAATGTTGGAATTTACATGCTGCTATCACTAAGCACGTTGAATACATTTGTATTTAGCTTAGTGTCTGTAGTGTAATTTGCATATTATGCAAATAAAAGTATCTAACATGTTATAAATATTCAAGAAAACACTCTGGTGATACATCCCTCAAAAATTGCAAGTATTTTATCTATTGATATTGAAATATGGCAATACCTTACAGGAAGGTTTCCTAAACACCATATTAAAAGTCCTTAAATATACAATCATATAGGAAAATCACAAAATTTGCATTTTATGCAAATTAGCCATAATAAATTACAAATAAGGAAAATAATCAAAATATTGGAAATCAAGTGCAGAAATCAATACGAATTGAACTGAAGCCCATGATAAGTTTTACAAATTTATTTATTTTTTAAATAAAAAATCGTAAATAAATCTACCTCATTTGCATATATGAGCATCTTTATATGGAAAAAAATCCAGAAATTTTGATTTTTCTCACAAAAACAGTTATGAAAACATTTCAGTCTGGATCAATATGATGTGATCACTAAGAATGGCAAATACATTAATAATCAGCTTAATATCCAAAGTGTAATTTACATATTATGCAAATAAGCATCCGACATTTTATAAATATTCAAGGAACACATAAGTGATACTTTCCTCTAAAATTCCATATAGATTATGTGTATTAACCATGATGACCTTCCCTACACTTCTTGCTTGGTTGATGTTGACTTTTGTCATGAGCAGTTACCCCACTCATATTGTACAATGATGAGTCCATTCTACATAGATCCCACTGCTTGAATGCTTCATTATTTCCATCCAGGTCTTGCTCTCTTCTTGACTTTGTAGAGACTTTGCGTTTCTTGCGAGTATAGTCCACGCTAGCAACTCCTGGATTGCCAAGTGATCAGCACAAGATGTCACACCCGTACAAATAAAAGCCCATTAGCTTCGAATATTTGGTCTTTGTAGCCATGGACCTATTGTAATAGGTCCATGTTGTAGCACACCATTAGCTTATCAACTTGGGGTCCTTGTATTTAAAGCGTTTAACGATAAATCTCCACCCTACATCTCAGAGCTCTTATCTCAGCATAGACCAACACGCAGTCTCAGATCAGCAGCTCAAGCATTGCTGAGGGAATCTCTCAGCCACACAACCTGGGGTGACAGAGCCTTCTACATCTCTGGACCAAAGTTGTGGAATAGCCTTCCCCAATTTATCAGGAGAGCAGAGACCCAATCAACTTTTGAGTCTTACCTGAAGACCTTTCTGTTCCCCACTCCAACATTATCCCAATACAAGAATAACTCACTTGTAGCATTACTAGGACAGTACTTGAACTGAATGATGATCCTAAGCACTGTTTGAAGACATTGAAATTTGTGAGATATTTCCTATTTTTGAGCAAGCGCCATGAGCGCCCAGCTGTGGCGGATACCGGCGTTTACAAGAACCCATCATCATCATCACTTGTCTTGGTGGTGAATATGAGTACTTGCTTTGATCACAAGATCTCTGGGCATGCTTAATAAGAGTAACAATGGGCATTTGCCTATACGAGCGACATGAAAGCCATAAATTCATGATGAAGGCCTAAAGTGCATTATAGGCATCTTTCTCAGATACAGGAATCGAGATTAGACGTTCTTGCTGAATCCAGTTGCTGCTTCACGATGAAGCATCCATGTTCTGTTCTTTCCTCTTTGATAAATCTCCTATGGCATCCATCTCCAAATATTAAAGCTATAGTTTCTAAGTAAGTCGTATGAAAATAATAATATTAATTTCCTGATATTTATGATAAACAGAAATTCCTCAGTGAGACAATGAACAAACCAGATGGAGGACTAAGCCAGATTATTGCCTTTCCAACAAGAGGACACAACATAATGGAACATCCTTAACATCACCATCAAATACCATCCAACATTGATTAGACAGTGTGTACCACTTCCAGGATTTATTTGCCACAATGTGCTACTCATGGGTATACTGTGAGGTTATCCAGAGGAATAAACATTTTATGGTACGACTAAGGATGTTCTTCTGGAGGAATGCTGACTTTAATCACGTTAATAGTGGCATGCAGATGTACTTTGTACAGTCATACAACTCTCTGTACTGAAATCCGACAAGTCGAGCATAGGAGACTGTATGCCAATCAAGAGGACTTTAACAAGAACACACCGTCAACCATGTCTTCTTCCGACACAAGTTGCCTCAATGAAACAATGGACATAAGTTGTGTCGGAAGATGTCAAGAGTTTTAGAGAAAGGCTAGGAAGGCTTGCACATTTTAGAGCTCCAAAAGCATCAGTAAGGTAAAGCTCAGAATTGCTACAATGCATTAAAGAGGACCATAAGAGGGTTTGTAGACAAGCCTATAATACATAATTTGTTGACCGGGTTGACAATGATCCAGGCTGTAACAATTAGCATGTTGGGAGCCCTTAATATCAATAGATATGACTACATTGGAATATCATTATTAAAGGAAGGCAAAGATTTTTAGTCTTAGTATTCACCACTGATCATGATGATGATGACGCTGAAGTCCTGGGACCCAGTCCTGGCCCAGATATGGCCAGATAACATATTGTTTAGTCAAGCAGGTGTAGCCAGACTACTGAAGAAATTGTTAAAGAAAACAACCTGCATGAAGCTACTAGGCCAGACGGAATCTCTGCTGCACTTCTTAATGAGACTACTCATCAGATCTTACCTGCCATAAGTTTGCTTTTCCTGGCCTCCTTTTATCATGTTTATGCGGTGAAATTTCAAGAAAGTCTAAGTCGTTCCCAACCATATATGAAAGGGTTGTCAACTCTAACAAACTACGCACCAATTCAAACACTGTGCTTTGTTCTTGCCAATCCCATCATCTTGTCAGACTAACGCGTAGGAAGCAAAGAATATATTTCCAGTATTTTTCCTTGAATATAAATCATATTAGGATAGATTTGAATGCTTAGTGATAGCAGCATATTAATTTGAAAAACTGAAATGTTTTCACTGCAGTCAATGTGATAAAAATCAAGATTTCTTGACATTTTCCATATAAGGTTACTTATTTGCATAATATGCAAATGAGGCAGATTAGCTAGCTTTCTTAAATAAAGACATTGAACTTATTTATTCATCATGAACTTTTGTTCAAAATTACTTGCTGTGGACATTTAATTTAAGTAATCTTTGGAATAATTTCCTCATTTTCTATTTTTTTTTTAATGGCTAATTTGCATAATATGCAAATTAATTTTCAGGCATTGTGATGAATTATCATGCTTAGTGATATAGTAGCATATTAATGTCAACATTAATGAAATGTTTTCAAGCAGTCTATATGAGAAAAATCACAATATTTTGACATTTTTTCCATATAAGGATGCTTATTTGCATAATATGTAAATGAGGTAGAAATTTTTGCACTTTTGATTAAAAACATTGAATTCAGTTCTTTATCATGAATTTCCATTCAAATTAAATTGTTTTGGACATTTAATTTGTAATCTCTGGACTATTTCCCTTCTTTTTCAAATTTTTCATGGCTAATTTGCATAATTTGCAAATTTCATAAATTTCCACTACTTGGATTTCTTGGGACTTTTAGTATGTTGTTACGGGGACCTTTTTGGAAAGCATTTCAGTGGAATATCTCGTGTTGCAATTAGTGGTGGGTTACCCCCCTATTCTGGCTAGATTGACTGGACTAGAAGTGTACACACTACGAACTTAATTTCGCGTGCAGGTGTGTGAGGGTGTGTGTGAGGGAAGGTGAGGGTATGTTCGTGTGTTAATTAGATAATGAAACTAAGTTTAGAGGCTTACCTTTTAAACAAAAGCTT
Organism: Lytechinus pictus; assembly: GCF_037042905.1. NCBI lineage: Eukaryota > Metazoa > Echinodermata > Echinoidea > Temnopleuroida > Toxopneustidae > Lytechinus > Lytechinus pictus. The sequence continues at coordinate 14,581,027 of NC_087261.1, read as the reverse complement.
TAATTTGCTTTTTTTTCGGCAAGCCTCTCCATTTTACTTTAAAATACAAAAATCATCTGAGTTATAGCTTCATTTTTGAATTGCGTTTATCCAATAAAAAATTATGTCTTGTTATACTGTTGACTTTGTTATGTTTATTATATCATGTACAACATAGTGAAACGGAAACTAATCGGAATCGAAATGAAATGAAAATCAAGCTAACTCCAGATCTGGATTGTTTCATTAATTTATCTTTGTGGAATCATAATGACTGCCCAGGACCAAAATCCAATTGAAACCAGTTGGATTTCCAACTGGTTTCAATTGGTTTCAATTGGTTTTAACTGGAATTTAACAATTTCCAGTTGAAACCAGTTGGGCAACTGGAAATCCTAACTGGAACCAGTTGGGTAACTGGAAATGACTTCCGACTGGAAATGATTTCTAACTGGAACCAGTTGGGTATCTGGAAATCCTAACTGGAACCAGTTGGGCAACTGGAAATCCTAACTGGAACCAGTTGGGTAACTGGAAATGACTTCCAACTGGAAATGATTTCTAACTGGAACCAGTTGGGTAACTGGAAATCCTAACTGGAACCAATTGGGCAACTGGAAATCCTAATTGGAACCAGTTGGGTAACTGGAAATGACTTCCAACTGGAAATGATTTCTAACTGGAACCAGTTGGGTAACTGGAAATCCTAACTGGGACCAGTTGGGCAACTGGAAATCCTAACTGGAACCAATTGGGCAACTGGAAATCCTAATTGGAACCAGTTGGGTAACTGGAAATGACTTCCAACTGGAAATGATTTCTAACTGGAACCAGTTGGGTAACTGGAAATCCTAACTGGAACCAATTGGGCAACTGGAAATCCTAATTGGAACCAGTTGGGTAACTGGAAATGACTTCCAACTGGAAATGATTTCTAACTGGAACCAGTTGGGTAACTGGAAATCCTAACTGGGACCAGTTGGGCAACTGGAAATCCTAACTGGAACCAGTTGGGTATTAAACTGGAAATAAAACTGGATCCAGTTGGGTAACTGGAAATGATTTCCAATTGGTTTCCAATTGGAAATTTTCCAGTTACCCAACTGGATCCAATTGAAACCAGTTAATTTGCATATTATCTGCCAGTGTGCACAGATTAATGTTTTATGGACTTCATCATCATTTACAATGTATCTATTTAATTCTTTTCAATTTCAAGTACCACACTTTTTAAAGATAAGTGTTTATAATACAGTGAAAACCATGTTCATTAATGTTATAGATTATAATTACAACAGATTCAAAGATAATTAGTACACCACTAACTGTTACCAAATTACATCAAACAAAAATACATATATTTGAAGATCTTCCATATAAATATATACATATGAAAGTCTGTATTTTATCAATGCCCTTTACATTGGTAATAATAGACATGTACTGCTTCTGAGTTGGCATGAGCAATAGTTAGTGCAAATGCTAATTAATTTGTAACTAATTAAGTTCATTCCAACGTGAAGTTCCAATTGGATCCAGTTGGAAACCAATTGGTTTCAACTGGTTCCAGTTGAAACCAGTTGCCTCCAATTGGTTTCAACTGGAACCAATTGAAACCAGTTGCCTCCAATTGGATTCAATTGGTTTTAATAGGGAAATTGGAACAACTGGAACCAATTGAAACCAATTGCCAACTGGTTCCAGTTGCCCAATTGGTTTTAACTGGAACCAATTGGCAACTGGTTTTCAATTGGAACCAATTGGCAACCGGTTTTCAATTGGAACCAGTTGTTCCAATTTCCCTATTGAAACCAGTTGGCCAACTGGTTTCAATTGGTTTTGCTCTAATTGGTTTTAACTGGATTTTGGTCCTGGGTGAATCACCATAAGCACATGTGGGACAGGTCGAGTGTTTTATTGCTTTGAAAAAGACTGGACATCGTCGAAAATTTTACAATCTTTAATATTTCTGGGAGAGGGTAGGTGGAATTATCCCTGTGCCATCCGAGTGCCCCCATTCCCATCCCAATACAATTTTCCTCATTATTTAATTTTTTCTACACCACCGGCACCCAATTATTATGCCAAAATATGCGACTGTTTACCTACCCAACGCTAGTTGGCGTCCTTCCACACATGTAAACAAGTTCAACTTTGTCTTTGTCAAATCCTGGATTGTTATTTGTAAATACCGAGCTACTGAAGTAAATCATCGGAGAAATTACGGAAGAAAGAGGCGGGTTGCGTTCTTAGGACTGTTTCCCAACGAGAAGTATGGCATAACAATCATGTTCAGGTATTTAGAGGCCAGCACGGGCACGGCCTCCGAAATTTTGCACCGTCTAAGACTAAGAGCTCGAGAGTGCTCCCCGTTGCAAGTCGCGCTCGGCTAGCGCTGGCTGAGGCTTAGACCAAAAGCTTCAGTCTCTGTATTTTGGTTGTTCCGCTGAACTACGTTGGCTCCACTCACCATACATAGACTGAAGGGGATGGGGCCCCGTACCTACAGCCAACGTATAGTGAACTAGCGTTTTATAGATCGCGATTTAAAACTGTTTTTTAAGCAAAATTGAAAGTTTCATGGTTTCCATTATCAGGAAAATATAAATAACTTAAGTAATTGCATACCTTGGGCCGGAGTTATTGAAAAAAATCCTCTGGATGATTGAGAAATCTGTCATCTAAGACATTTTCACCTGACCTGACGGTTTTTCTTGCAAGTTGCCATCTTGAATGACGTCATTATCGTTATTAACTTAATGTCTCGAATCGATATATCGCGATTATAACTAGTACTAGTACTAGTATAACTAGTATCGTTTATCTTCGGTTTCGTTCGCATATGGAGCAGATCGTACAATATCGAAAGCAATATCGATATCACATTCGTGATTGTTGACGTTCGTTTGTAAATATTTTATAGTTTGGCTGCCATTTTGACAATTTTCATCGTGTTCAACCCAATTAAACATCGGTAAAGTATATTTTTCATACCTTTTTCATCTATATCGTTTAAAGTTTTTAAATATTGGAATATCAAGGTCTAAAAGTTTGTTGTTTATACATCCTTAGATTGTAAATTCGATGTGTAAAATTACATCAAACTTTGGACTGTGAATTGACAAAAGGGAGGGAATGAGAACACATGCGAGCCCACACGTACACCCTACCATCGGTAAATGGAGATTACAGTAAAATGTCAGAAATTGTTGAATAAATCCCCAGAAACGACGGTTATTCCTGTCTAGCTGAGGCTGAGCTGTGGGGTAGCCAAGGCCAAGGCTACAGGCTAAATCGGGTTGCTGCAGAGACAGAGTGCAGACAATGAGACAGTAACTTACGGCTAACTGTGCGGAGATGCATAATATTATACAAATAATGCATGCAGCCGAGTGCGTTAGTGGAAATGCAGAGCACGCGAGGTTTCTTTAGATAGGAGTCGCACTGTGCACGAGCCGCTTGCGGCGAGTGCCCAGTGTGCTCCATCTGAAGAAACCGAGCTTTCTCTGCATTTACTTTTACGCACGACAGAGCAAGTGCATTATTTGTTTTATAAAATAGCAACACAGAAACAATTTTTTTTAAAGTTACAGTACAGTTTTGTTGGACTTCTACCGCACTGGTTTGCTCGAGCGTGCAATGTCAATTTTCGTTGCACACCTTTTGCACTACCGTGCAGTGCACAAAAAAAGTTGGATGTCATGTGACGCGTATTGACCAATCGCGATGCTTGAAATAATACAGCTATTTTATAATATAAGTTATTGTGTGAGTTGTGTGTGATAACTATAACAGCATGCCACCGTTGGCCATGTATGTAGGGTGATTCACTGATTGCTGATTTAGTCATCAATATTAATAGAGTGACACCAAGATCAAGACCAAGTCAGACTCCAGAGTCGACTGCATTAGACTAGTGACTTAGTGTGTGTGAGACAGAGTCAGACTCAGAGACGTGAGACTGAGAGCGATAGAAAGTCAGATGACAGAGAAAGCAAAGAGATGCTCAAGTTAAGAGTTGAGGCTTACGCCATGGCATGATTTATGAAGCAGAGTGGGGGAAAAATGTTATTGAATAGAGTCTGTCTATTTAGATCTAGGCCTATTTGAAACAGCCAGAAATAAAATGATTAGACTTAACGTTAGGGGGTCCAGGTTAGGGTTAATTTTTACCGGGCCAGTACAGGTTTAACGGCATTCATTATTAAATTCTTCTGATCAGCATATTGGAAAATATCACACTCACTGTGATAAAGGTCAGCCAACATTTTTACATTATTGACTTGAAATGAGTGAAATTGCATTTTCATTCTGCTATCTCTTGAATCAATTTATTTGTTTTCTTGATTGATCTTATTCTGACAGGATCAGGAGGACATCTGATATTTAAACTGTAATCTGAAGGCAGTTTTCTAATTCAAGACTTGTTTCATCAGTTCTCACAAAGGTCAAGATGGTACGAAGTAAGTATTGTCTTTCTTTTATCTTTCAAGATGATTAACTCTTGAACAGGACAATTATTTGAAGCCCTCTTTGGTAGTGAGGGAGTATTGCATGAATAATTTTTGTCACTGATTTTCACCGACTAACTTTTTCTTAGCCAATTAGAGGCAAGGATTTGCAGTAGCTAGAACAATATTACTAGGTGAAAATTGATATTTGTGTCATGAATTTGTCTCTTCGTCACTCTTCAAACTTGGATTAGCAAACCTGTTTTACTCTTTAAAGGACAAGTCCACCCCAACAAAAAGTTGATTTGAATAAAAAGAGAAAAATCCAACAAGCATTACGCTGAAAATTTCATCAAAATCGGATGTAAAATAAGAAAGTTATGACATTTTAAAGTTTCGCTTACCGTAAGTAACGGTCTATTAACCGCACCTTTTTCTCGGCGGGATAGAAGCAAAAGTCAAGGGTGCGGTTTATCCACGGTGACGGGTCTGAGCCAGCCCGTCGTAACCCCTCCCGAACATGTCTGCCAGTTCACAACACATCGATTGGCCGGGCGTAGCTGCCCAGGGCAATGTCGTTTAGAGGGGTATGAGCCGCGGGTAATGAGAAGCGATTATAACAAACGCACCCACCTTCATGACACTAATTTCGACTTTATTCTCGGTTCAAAGCAGGGAAGTTCCCGGGCTAAGTTCAAAGAGAAGCCAAGCATACTCGGTAATATTTTGTCACAGCTGAGCTGAGCGAGCGCGAGAGTTGAGTTAGCTGAGCTAGTTTGCGTTGCATCGTGGTTACAGTGCGACTTAAGCTGGCGCTATTCATTTTAACCCTCGATCCCCTCCAAAGTCCCGTTTCGCGCCAGCTTATTTTTTCTTTCCCGTTTGCTTTTCATAAGATACCATGTACACCACACAACGAGAGAGACAGCACGAAGCCGTCAAAACAACTGTAAAAAATGCCAATTTCTATGTTTCTTGAACCTTCCTGTAATCCCGTATCCAAAATTCATGCTAAGACATCGAATGCTAGACAAATTCTGAAAGTGATTGTGAGTTTGTGATGCAAGAAATGTGAATGTTTCTTCCTCCTACGGCGGGAAAGACACAGATCATTATTTGATAAGATGTACTGGTACCGTATCGTAGTTTGCAATGTACAAGAACGGCAGTGCTGTGTGTGTACACTGTGACTGTGAGGTGAGGGAGTGTGTAAGTGGCCAATATTGTCGGGACCTTTCTTTCTTGCAAACATTTGTAGATAAATTGATCAAGAACAGCAGATTTCCGCATACCGGTAATCTCTTTTTTTTTTAGTCCAAAGTTGGGGGTGCGGTTAATCTACGGGTGCGGTTTATAGTCTGTTACTTACGGTATTTTTCACAAAGCAGTTATATGTACATCCTGGTCAGTATGCAAATGAAGAACTGATTACATCATCCACTCACTATTTCTTTTGTATTTTATTATATGAAATGTGAAATATTCTAATTTTCTCCTCATTGTCAAGTCAAACAACGATTGATTCCTCTCTGAACATGTGGAATTTGCATTGTCTAATGCTATATGGTTCAGTCAAGTTGGAACTTTTTGTCAAATCTGTAAAAAATGAAATATTGTATAATTCAAACAATAAAAAACAAAAGAAATAGTGAGTGCGGGACATCATCGACTGTTTCATTTGCATGTCACTGAGTTGTGCATATCACTGTTTTATGAAAAATAAGTGAAACTTTAAAATGTCAACAGTCATAACTTTCTTATTTTACATCCAATTTTGATGAAATTTTCAGTGTTATGCTAGTTTGATTTTTCTCTATTTATTCAAATCAAAAATTTTCTGGGGTGGACTGGACCTTTAAAGCAGATACGAACCAATAGTGCCATCTCGAGTCCTCAACTACTCATACCTGGCCAGTTTCCCGGCCCATAATGCTAGTGTAGTCTAGTAATATAGACCCACTTGAATGATAACATGCTAATTAACTACTCAATACATTTAATACCAAGTAGCAAAACAATTACTTTTCCTCTATACAAATACAATTATACATTAATTTATTATCTGTAGTATAAGTGGATATCTGAAAACGTATATTTTAAGACTATGTATAAATAACACACAGTCAATGAGAGATCACACACAGTTCACTCCCCCTTTAAAGGTCAAGTCCTCCCCAGAAAAATGTTGATTTGAATCAGTAGAGAAAAATCAAACGAGAATAACGCAGAAAATTTCATCAAGATAAGAAAGTTATGATATTTTAAAGTTTCACTGATTTTTCACAAAACAGTTATAGGCCTATGCACAATTCAGAAACGTGCAAATGAGAGTCAATGATGTCCCTGACTTACTATTTATGTTTATTATTTTGCCTCCGACAAAGATTCTGCTAGGATCAAAAGCTTAGGCCCCTTTTGACTTTCTATGTTTATTATTGTTTGAATTATACAATATTTCATTTTTTTTTACAGATTTGACAATAATGACCAGCTTGACTGAACCATAAAATGTTAAAACAATTACAATTCCCCATGTTCATGGAGGAAGAAAACTTGTTTCACCTTCCAATGAGGAGAAAATTAAAATATTTCATATAATAAATAAAAAATAAATAGTGAGTAACTTCATCAGTCCCCTCATTTGCATACCGACCAGGATGTGGAAATAGCTGTTCTGTGAAATTAAGCAAAGCTTTAAAATGTCATAACTGTCCTATTTCACATTTGATTTTGATGAAATTTTTAGTGTTATGCTTGTTGGATTTTTCTCTTTTCATTCAAATCAATTTTTTGTTGGGGTGGACTTGTCCTTTAACAATATCACAAGATTGATAACCATTGACTTTGTACATATGTAAGTGTACATATGAAAATGTGTGGATTTGGGGTGAAAGCAGTGTACATTCCATTATATGTGAGGAACTTGGTCATTATTTTCATTCAAAATTTTGTTACCATTATTACTCATACATTGAAAGTGGTAGAATGTCTTCTTGTTCTTTGTATTTGTGTGATTTATAATACTTGGGGCCAACCCACGAAATGAAGTCTTAGTGGCTTGAGTGAGTTTGATAAAAATGAAACCACAAAACATAAATCTAGGACTGATTGTTTTAGATGTATGGCTCACTGCAATGCCAAGCTTTTTTGTATGATTATGAAAATGATGAAATACTCATTAAAAAAAAAACTTTCCTTAATAAATTTGTTATTCTTTAAATTCAGTCAGTGAAGATATGGTGAGAAAAAGATCGGAACATAATGAGATGGAGATATCAACCCTCGAAGAACTCTCCCTACATCAACAAGATATAGAAAGGTAAGAAGGCAGTACTTATACAAATTATACAAATAATACACATAATTAATGGCATTAGTAAATAAAATAATGCACACTAGATTAATTTGGAACCGTAACAGTAAATTGCCAATTTGTCTACTACCAACCTGTCCACTCACCACATGGTCTACCTTTCTTTTAGTCTAATGCCTTTCTGTCCATCAGCATTTGGTCCAATCATCACTTCGCCTAATCACCAGTTCGTCTGACCATTTCGTCTCATAACCAGTCGGTCTAATATCCATTTTATTTTAATTTGTTTTGCCCAATTAACATGTTCCTCCAGTTAGACCAAATGGTAGGATATGGACTAAACGGCTATTGGACCAACTGGTTATTAGACAAAATGGTGAGTAGACGAAATGGCAATCAGACCATGTGGATAATAGACGAACTGATGAGTAGACCAAATGACAGTAGACAAATTGGTAATTGGACGAATTGGTATTAGACCGATTGAAAATGAACCGTTAGAACACCACAGAGACATAGCCAAGGGCATTTGAACTGTTTGTAATGTAACAAACTGTGTAAATGCAACAAGTGCGTGTAACTTTTCTTATGTCCAAGCAAAGTGATGTGTATTAATTATATATTTTAGAAGAGAGTGATGTGAGTACTATGACCAGTCAATATACAATGTAACTAATATGTACGCTCGAGCATACATCAAAGCACTCGTCTCACCTAAAGCCCCTACTTCTATCAGACTCCGCTCATCCTCAGTCCACCTTCGACTATCTCATGGTCCTCGAACCCACACCAGCTACAGTGATTTGCTTTCGCCGTACATGCTCCTAGGCTTTGGAACGCTCTCCCGGTTTTCGTTCGTGACTCTCCAGCACTCTCCATTTTTAAGACTAAACTGAAAACCTACCTTTTTGATCATTAGCAAATCATATCAATTTTCGTTGTTATTTGTGATATATTGTAATTTGTTAATTTATCCTCTATGCATTTTCCTTTAATTTTCAATTGTCGTATAATAAAGTTGATGTTATATTTTATTTTGTATTTTGCTGACATGTACTTATTATTGTCTATATGTGTATCCAGCGCTTAGAAACAATGCGTATTAAGCGCTTTATAAATGTTGTTTATTATTATTTATTTTCATTAGTACCAGTCATTAACAAATTTTCATGTTACATGTAGCTAGAATAAATGACAGGTCATGTGATAGATATCAGCCAATCATATGATTAGGAGCCATATCACCATTTCGTAAAAACATTAGCCTACTGTATTTGTTCCTCTTTTTTGATATAAATATGCCAATACCTTTTTGTATGATTTGTTACTTTTTTTAAAATTTCCGATCATGGAGTACTTTGTATAGCACATATCACAATATGTCATAACGTCCCTATGCGCTTCCACAGGACTTGGATATTGTACACAGCACGCGACACTAGCGCTGGTCCGACGATCCAAGACCTGTAAAAATCACTGTCAGGCCAGTGACTTGTTGCATGAAAAGAACAAGTAAATTCTTGCCTACGAGCACATGTTTAAAATGGTGAATTATCAAGTTTTCAAGTAGAGTCATTTCACATGTTTTTCACCGATGTCACTACAACAGGCTGGCGATTGTTACGTTGAGACAAATTTTTAAAAATACTCTCTTTTGTCAAAAATACTTGTTTTTTCCTTCTAAGAATACTTTTTAGTTGTAGAAGGTTGGCAGGTCTGCAGAAGACTAAGGAGTAAAGCAGCCATAACACCGCTTAAACACTCTGGTCTTGTGTTAGCCCCTGCCCAAATTTAATATTTATTTTGTTTTCTGATACATATCATACATTTGACCATAAATTCATTTATTTATTGTTAGGATTGAGTTTCTAGACAAGTGGTGTAGGGACCTCAAGATTCTGTACCTCCAGAGCAATCTCATTCCTAAAATTGGTGAGTATAATATCAATCAAGTTTGATGCTTGTTTATGATTTTATTTCAGAAGAGAGGAAGGTTAACAGTAGAATCTTGATTCTTGAGGTCAAAACTTGCAGAGCTCATTGTATACCTGAAAAGAACTTGTAGTCTTGATAACTTAAAAAGAAGAAAAAAAAATTATGGTTCAACTTTAAACTAAGCTATTTTATGCATGTGGTAGAGATGATGATCTGATAAGATTTTAGGGTGGTGAGGTCACAAAGGTCATTATACAGTGCGTCCCACAAAAAACGAAACCGAGATTTATCGATGATTTATTATACCTTAATCACAAATACAATAGACAAATGACCTACCATTGTAAAGCTTAGAATCTCCTCTTTCATCTGCGATTACTGAGATTATATTTCATTCACGCATGAGTGAGCAAAAACAATTTGAAGAGGGGATACCAAAAAGTCATTTGGCGGGCTGTATCTGGGTTTCAAGACGAAAGCCACATTTTCAAAAAGTTCAATATCTGCTCTTTAATTTGATACCTCAATTACAGAAAATGGTCAAGAAATAACAAAGTTCTGGTTATTTGAAATAAGGCTTGAATTTCAATAATTTCATAAAATGAAGAAGTTTTACATGCTTGCGTTCAAACTCACTCGACACTCCGTTTTGTTGACGATTAGCCATGCATTAAGTCTTTTGTTAACCGTGCGATAGCTTCTGTGGGAAACCGGTGAAAACACGTTTATGTAATGAAATTATGGAAATACAAGCATTGTTTCGAGGGAACATAACTTTTTTACTTCTGGACCATTTTTTGTGATTAAGGTATCAAATAAAAGAGCAGATATTGAACTTTTTAGGCATGTGATTTTCTTTTTGAAATTCAGATACCCCCTGCCAAATGATTTTTTGGTATCCTTTCTTCAAATTGTTTTTGCTCACTCATGCGTGAATGAGGAATAATCTAAGTAATATCAGATGAAAGAGGAGATTCTAAGCTTTAAATTGATAGGTCATTTGTATGTTTTATTTATGATTAAGTTATGATAAATCATCGCTAAATCTCGGTTTCGTTTTTTGTGGGACACACTGTATTTCTGAAAATATATCTGTCTTGTGATAACTGAAGGATTTCATTTTTTGTCAACTTAAAACTTTAAGGTCACCGCACACCTTACGACTGGTCTGCGACCCGATTTCAGAATGAAATGTAATAGAATTTGATGCTAATATTGAGACTTGGAATATCTTACTGTGTAATGTTCGAAATCATTGTATGAATACCTATGATCAAATTTGTGACTATGCTATCTATTTAATATCTAGTCGTAATGACGTCATAGCAGTCTTACGATTGGCTACGATTTGAACCTAATTTGGACTTTTCTCCAAAATAAGGGCTTGCAATCTTTCAAAATTGTTATAATATTATTATTTCAATTAATTTCAACCTCAAATAAAATGATATGTTCCATTCACATCTTCAGAAAATGAGCAAAATGCGATTTGTTCCTAAATCGGTTCGCAGACCAGTCATAAGGTGTGCGGTCGCCTTTAGACCTTTTAATTAAGAGTGATGATGACCTGAGTAGATTTTAGGGTCACAAGGTCAAAATTCATTATTTAAAATTTTTTAGAAGTCTTGTTTATAATAAAATTTTAGTTTGGCAATTGCAGAGCCATTGAATTTGAGTATGTTTAGTTGAGAATCCCATGTAGTTGAAGCAGGTGACCCATAACTTTGCCCTTATTTATCCAATTGTTACCAAATTTGAGTTGGAGAGCTTTTATCAGGTCAAAGGCCAGCAGTAGGCATCATCTTTTCTATTTGTGTCATGTATGTAAAACTGGATGAGATGCATTTTGGCTATTGCCTTGTTTATTTCAATCATTGATTTAGTACTTTCATTGGGTTTGTGTAGTAAATATGGAAATGGGTTTATGACCTGATATTTTGTAATTTCCTTGTCTGTATTTATTTTGAATAAATTTTCATTTTTTTATTATTTACTTATTGATTTTTTTGTTTTTATTTTTTTTGGGGTAGGGGGTTATGTTTGGGTTTGTACAGTTACCATGGAATTGGATTCATGACCTGGGCCCCGTCTTACAAAGAGTTATGATCGATTGGATCAATATGGAAATCCATTAGTGTCATAATTTTTTCTACAGGAAATCTGCAAAATGTCCTTTGTAAACGAAGGAGAACACACCAAATTGTCAAGAAATCAACGCATTTATGGATATACATTAATATCTAGAAATTTTTTAAAACAAAACATGCATTTTATATGTTGACTTTGCTTGCTTTCCATAGTTGTGATTGATTGGATCAATCGCAACTCTTTGTAAGACAGGGCCCCGATATTTTGTATTTCCTTTATATCTACATGTATGTTTGTTTGAGTACTCTGTTTGGGTTTGTGAGGCTATATTCATTTCTTTTGACATCAGACCTTTCCGTTGCATGTGTTCTATACAGAGAACGTCGGACGGCTGAAGAAGCTGGAGTACCTTAACCTTGCCCTGAATAATGTGGAGAAGATAGAGAATCTTTCAGGTACTGTTAAATGGCTTAGCCCATACAGGACACATCTTACAAAGTTACATCAGTTCAAAATTAATTTTGCTCCTCAAATTTGCAACAACCATTAATTGTTTTATTCATTTTCATATTATGAAAAAAAGAAAATAGGGATATAACACACGTCTAAATTAATGATGAATAAACAAATGTACTGACAAGTTGCCAATTTGTATTTTTAAACTATGATTTTGTTGGTTTTATTGCATTGCCAATTTGAAATGTGTAATGATTAGCTCAAGCTCAAAGTGTACCAAAAATGATGTCCCTTGCTCTTTTTTTTTTTTTTGGGGGGGGGGGGGGCAAAAGATGGAATTCTGGGGCATGTGACGTCTTGTGATACTGATTTTTATTTGGCTGGTTGCTCTATACCCTACCGTGAATGACGAATTATGCATGACAATATTTGTAGCCTAGTTTGTTGATGAATTTATAATATAATAATAATATTGATATATTTACCCAGGGAAGCCACTTCAGTTCTGAAAACTGTTCTCCCAGCGGGCCCTGCTATTATCATTACCCCGGCTTTATTCTAGGTTGATGTGAAAGAAGCTTTATTTCTGTTTCTTATATACATAGATATGTATATTAAGTAACAAAATTAAACTGGACAGCTAAAGATGATGAAAATTTGAAAAAAAGGTTTTTCTGCCACATGAAAACTTTTTGTTTCAACTGTACATGTACTCTTTCTATATACTCTCTGAAGGGTGTGAATCTCTGAAGAAACTCGACCTGACGGTCAACTTTGTAGGTGAACTGACCAGTATAGAATGCCTCAAAGATAATTATAGTCTCAGGGAGTTGTAAGTACAACCTTTACACTTTTGCTTTCTTAAATATGTTGCCGTTCGGCTGTTAAAATCCTGCATCTCAAAATTTAAATAATTAAATAGTTGAGGACGGCACAGAAAAAGCTTGATTCTAGAGTTATGACATAGTAGCAACATTCTATTGCCTAGAAATTGTTCTTTACAGGAATTAGTGACTGTTTCCAGACAATATAAGGTTGCCAACATTGCCATACATGTATTCATGAAAATTGAAATAAACTTTTTCTTAGCTGCCCTAATTTTTTGTGGATTTTGAGATATAAGGATTTTACAGCCCAGCAACAATATTCCTTACAATTTTTCCTCAATTTGCTGGGAGTGATAATGCCGGCACTGCATAGCAATTTTACTGCGACTCAAACTTTGTCCTATTTATAGCAAGTTTTACACAGGACTATAGAGAAATGGGCTCTAGTTCCTGAACAACCAAAACTGTCTATCACATTTGAAAATTGATATTACTTCTAAATGGGAATTGTCCTTAAAAGAGGTCTAAATAGGGCACATCAGTTCCCCATGCGATAAAATTTTCCCACAGCATTCAGAATACTGTACCTTCCTTTTTTGTCAGGGGGGGGGCTTTTTTTTTTACCAACCAATGGTCATGAAAAAAATTATTTAATCCATTTTCTATGACGAGTACAAGATAAAGAATTGCAAATAATACAATTTAAACACTTGCATTGAAGGTTAATTGGACAGCTTCAATCGTATGACTTGCAGTCGTGAATTTTGTGACTGTGGTCACCTGTTTTTATAAACTTTTGTTGTGAAGTTTACCATTGTGGACCATAATTTCTGGAAAATTGAGTTTCATGATAAGGTGACATTTCCTTCCTTCATGCATATCACTATCTGTGAATACCAGACTAATAATCTATGGAATGGCAGGCATGGAAAGATAGACCAGCAGAAAAATATCCATGACAAAATTCATCTACCCGGTATTTCGCAGGGGATAAAATCCCCCCCCCCCCCTCAAATTTTCAACCATGATAGTGAAATTGGCATCCAAAAGTCTTGAAATTTATTACCAAAAAAAATGTAAACTTGATGACAGTACGACACAGTGATGTAATCGGTGACCACCATTCACAGAAATTCACAATACATCATGTGATCAACCTTACTTCAGAGACGCTAAACCTTTGCACCTATTGTGAGGCCAGTGATTATTTGCTGATATGATGATATCAATTGCGAGGATCATCATATTCTGCATATATCAATATTTCATTTCATATCAGCATCATTACTTCTAAACTTTTTGTTAGTATTAAGTTACATCATTTTGAATTAATGGGAACGAACTTACTTTTAATATTGTGTTTATTTCATTAGATTTTTAACAGGTAATCCATGCACAGAATTTGAAGGCTATAGGGAGTATGTAATAGGCACCCTACAACAATTGCAGGTAATTCTTTATTATCACTTATGAGACAAAATGAAAAAGCTTGTGGTATAGGTTTGGACAGTCCTTTGCAGTATGACCAATCTAAACAGCTGTATATACACACAAAAATACACAAAATTTCTTGTAAAAGTGCTAAAGATTATCATTCATTTTGTCCAAGTTCAAACAGATAAAAAGTTATGAATAAAACTCTGAACTAACTGAAAATATTCCACTATATTTCAACAGAAGAACGTCCATCTTCACCATGCGGTAAAGTAAGTATGCCCATATAGATGTCTCCAAAACCATCCGCAGACTTATTCCACCGCCTGATGAAGTTGAATGTTTTCCATCAAAATAGGAAAGCTGATTTAGATCTGCAAGGAAAGTTCTATACTATGTGTATGATCTGATATCACTACATTATTTTGGTAATTTCCTCATTGCTCTAACCTATTTGTAATATAATGGAAATTGTATTATTTCAATTTGAAAAAAAAATAGCTGTAATCTGTCCTCTTTGCAGAGATTAGATGGGAAAGAAATAGAGAAATCAGAGCGAATAGCAGCTAAACAAGATCTTGATGTTATCAGACCAAAAATAATTGAACAACAGAAATCCTATCAGCTGACACGAGTAAGTATGTTTTATTTCTATCGCTAGATTTATTAGCAAATTACAAAACAAAACCTACCCAACTTTCATATCTTTTCCAGAAAAATATGTAGAATTATTGACGAAAGTTTGTCTCCCAAAAGAATGTTAAAATATAAACTAGATGATTTTCTTGAGTCCATGCATCATTGATCACCATGATTGTGTTGAAAATATGTATAGTTGCACTAAGTTACTTGCATGCTATTAAAGTATACTAGACAAAAAGGGAACATGAAAATGAAAGGATATTGCAAAATATCCACCTTTTTTTGTTTTTATTGTAAATTGGACCTATAATGGAAATTTCATGTCAAATTCATAACACTTAAATGACACTGAAAGCCTTGCAAGATATCCATTGTAGCAGTTTTCAAACAAAACAATAAGATCAATTACAAAATTTAGAAATTTATTTAAGTTTCAAAATTCACAATTGATTTATCTTTATCAAGATTGGCAACGTTAATTACCTGGGAGACCATATTGATTGTAGACCAAATGGGTTTAGCCCATGTAGTGGAAGAGATGTGGTGTTAGACTCTTGCCTTGTAAACAGAGGGTCGTGTGTACAAATCCCACCACGGTCTGGCGTCCTTTGGTAAGGCGTTAATCAACACTTTGCCACTCTCGACCCAGGTGCTAAATGGGTACCCGGTAGGATGTGAAAGTCATTGTAGCTTGTCCAGTATACTGTGTGCGCCTCACCGGCGACTGACTGGAATACTCCCCAGGTAGTGGAGGATGTGATCTGATGACCAGGATAATAGTATATCTGTAAAGGGCTTAGACACGTCGTTCAGATGAATTAAGCGCTATATAAAAGCGGATTATTATTATCATTATTATGTAGTATTTGACATGTCTGAGAATCTGTGATTATAAATTATGTTTATCACCAGGAGAGAGAGAAAGCTCAAGCGGAGGATCACAAGAAGGAGAAGAAGAAAGAGAAAGGGTTTGATAAACGATGGTATACTGATATCAACGAAGGGTAAGTGGCTGAATTGGCTCAAATTGATAGGACTTCACTCTCAAAATTGGCAACATATTTCTGCTGTTAGGGATTCTCTTGCAGAAACATTCGCAATCAAACGCAACACCTGGGCTACGTCTTACAAAGAGTTGCGATTGATCCGATCAATCGCAACTATGGAAAGCCAGCAAAGTCAACATATAAAATGCATGTTTGCTCAAAATTTTCCTCTACATATGAATGTATATCCATAAATTCATTGATTTCTTGACAATTTGGTGTGTTCTCCTTTGTTTACCAAGGACATTTTGCAAATTTCCTGTAGAAAAAATTATGACACTGATGGATTTCCATAGAGTTACGATTGATTGGATCAATCGTAACTCTTTGTAAGACGGGGCCCAGAAATCAAACGGTACTTGATTTCTAACTTTTAATCAGGGGCCTGTAACACAAAGCTTTAATGGCAATCATCGTAGATCATTATTTTATGATTGATTACATTGACTACAATGTACAGTCAATTGTAGAAATCAAGCATAACATCAATGGATAATCTTTGTGTTTCATTACTGGAAATATGTATTTTGGACTTGTCATTTATATTATTTTAATTTGTGTTCAAACACAACTCTTTCTGCAACAGGCTCTATGTACTATGTATTAAAATGATTGCTGCAAAATATAAATACGTATCATCATGATACAGCTTCTGCCAGGCCTATTCCAAGTTAAGGGTTACGTAGGGAAGTAGTTGTGGTCATAGGTAATAGAAGAAAAAGAAGTAGCAAGAAAAAAGACCTGTCACCTGGCTGGAATGCAATTCTTATTTTGTTATCTCTTAGCAATTTCACATTTTCTAACAGAATAATTTGGCATATTTTGTTTCCTTTATACATCAAAAGACTTATCATGGTCATATTGTTAGATTTCTTCAAAATCAGTTTTAGATCATTACCACAATTGGCAGTTGTGCTGAAAAGGGGCCTTTGATTTTTATTTAAAATTTTCATTCTCTCCTCTTTGACTTTCTTTGATTCTGTCTCATCTATAGTGACTCACACCAAGAAAACACAAAGACCAAAGATGATGAGGAGGAGGAGGATGAAGAAGAAAAGTAAGTTTTCTCTCCTGTATGCAGCACCATCCAGAATCTATTATTACCACCGTGATCATCATCATGATCATCATCAACATCATTACTGTCATCGTCATCACTGTCATCATCATTATCACCACCATTATCATCATCAACATCGTTACTGTCATCATTGTCATCACTATCATCATCATTATCACCACCGTGATCATCATCATGATCATCATCAACATTACTGTCATCATCGTCATCACTATCATCATCATTATCACCACCATTATCATCATCATCAACATCATTACTGTCATCATTGTCATTTCTATTACCACCGTTATCATCATCATGATCATCATCAACATCATTACTGTCATCATTGTCATCACTGTCATCATTATCACCACCATTATCATCATCATCATCATCAACATCATTACTGTCATCATTGTCATTACTATTACCACCGTCATCATCATCATGATCATCATCAACATCATTACTGTCATCATTGTCATCACTGTCATCATTATCACCACCATTATCATCATCATCATCATCAACATCATTACTGTCATCATTGTCATTACTATTACCACCGTCATCATCATCATGATCATCATCAACATCATTACTGTCATCATTGTCATCACTGTCATCATTATCACCACCATTATCATCATCATCAACATCATTACTGTCATCATTATCATTACTATTACCACCGTTATCATCATCATGATCATCATCAACATCATTACTGTCATCATTGTCATCACTGTCATCATCATCATCATCACGATCATCATCAACATCATTACTGTCATCATTGTCATCACTATCATCATCATTATTACCACCGTTATCATCATCATGATCATCATCAACATCATTACTGTCATCATTGTCATCACTGTCATCATTATCACCACCATTATCATCATCATCATCATCAACATCATTACTGTCATCATTGTCATTACTATTACCACCGTCATCATCATCACGATCATCATCAACATCATTACTGTCATCATTGTCATCACTGTCATCATTATCACCACCATTATCATCATCATCAACATCATTACTGTCATCATTGTCATTACTATTACCACCGTTATCATCATCATGATCATCATCAACATCATTACTGTCCATTACTGTCATCATTGTCATCACTATCATCATCATTATCACCACCGTTATCATCATCACGATCATCATCAACATCATTACTGTCATCATTGTCATCACTATCATCATCATTATCACCACCATTATCATCATAATCATCATCATAACCATCACCACCATCACCTCCATTGCCAACCCTCTTCCAATCTTCCTCTTTCATCATAAACATCATTTATGTACCTCCATTTTGCTTATTATAATCTGTCTAAAAAAAAAGAAGATTATATCGAGCGCCAGTTTTTGTCTTCCCTGCATAGCAGAGCGAGACTATAGGCGCCGCTTTTCTGACGGCGGCGGCGGGTCATCCAGTATCATTGCTCATCTTGCACAAGTCGTAGGTCACTTGATCAAGGTCAAATGTCATTTAGGGTCAATGAACGTAGTATTATTATATGAATGGTGTTTTTTTTTTTAATTACTGTATAGTCATTTTCAAAGTCAGCACTGCTGCTACATTGAATCGCGAAATGCAGGCGAGACTGCCAGAGGCACTCCATTTGTTTTTATCCACTATCCTTTTGCTTTATGAATTAATATTAACAAAAACGCCTTGTTCTTGCAGGTTTTGGAATGAAAAGGTTGGTTTTACACCAGAGTCTCGGGTAGCCCTAAGTGAACATGTACAGGAGAAGAAGAGGAAAGAGGAAGAGGAAAGAAGGTTAGATTTTTATATTTTATTGTTGTAGATGAGATGAATATTATAAATGTGACACTTCAATGAAATATTATCAACATTCTATCAGCATTCCGTTTTGAAAAGGAAGTTGCTTTACTGAGTGGTCACTGTGTTTTTAAACAGTTTCATTCTGTATCTCTTTGATAAACAATATACTTGTTAAAAAGAAAGGTGGCTTAAAGATAAATACCAGTTGTGGTAACGATTTCGAAATAAGTTCAAACAGAATCCAATGACCAAGTGTTTGTATAAATGAAAAATATGTGTCAAATGTCACTGGAAAATAAGCATGGAATTTCATCAAATGTCTGGTATTTTTCAAAGCAATATTTATACACTGTCCCACAAATGCCTTTCTGTGTTGGTGATCATCAGAATAATCGGTTTTGAGTGAAGATATGATGATTTTACAAAGATAAGTTTTATATGATAATATGGTGACAATTTACCTTGATTTAAAAGACTCATGAAATAATTGTTTTCTACAACTACTTTCTTTTTAATATCTTTAATCCAAAGAGGTACACAGCATTCATTTTGTAAGGATCTACCTGCTTTTACTTTTCAAATTGGCAACATTGATTAATTTTTCTGTATATATTACTGTTAAGAATAGACTCGTGACATATCTTAAACATTAAAATAGTTACTAAATCAAGAATACCTGAGCAGCAAACATAATAGAATGAACTGTTATGAAATCAAAGCAGGGGGTGGGGTTAAACAACATAAACAAGAGGAGATTAAAAGAATATCAAGCAGTCATGTACAGGGGACAGTCATGAAATATGAATTATATACAGGAGTCAACTTGAAAATTGCATTTATTGAAACTTCAGATAAGCTTCTTGAAGTAATTGAAATATGTAATGAGTCTCTTCATATATATTTTCGTATATTTTCAGTGTCCAAAAGGGGAGAGTTGTTCATCTGTGACATCATAGATCTTGGTCGCATTGCCAATGGGAGGATCTCCATAGCATTAGTGATCTCGACATTCAAATGCTCATAACTCTTCTATTGCTAGTCCTATTTTACTCAAACTTTTGTTGATCTTATTCTTTGATTTTTCTGCTTTCACAAAAGCTAACTTGCTCCAAGAGTTTCATTCTCCTTTAATTCAATTATATTAATCTGAATGCTTGCACTCTCAGGTGAAAAATGATTAGATTTTGTATTTTATTGATTGTATTTATAACAGTAAGAAGCAAGGTCCCAAACCACCACCGAGAGTTGTAAGACTTATGACGGATGATGGTACTCCTCTAAATGTCAATCAAGCAAAGTGAGTCAAATTAATGCTTTAAGATATTAAATCTTGTTGGATTTTTAAACAAAAATTCAATATTTTTTATTTTTTTAAACAAAAAATCAATATTTTTAATTATTTTTTTAACAAAAATTCAATATTATTTTTATAGTTTGTCACTATTACTCTCATTTTTGTCTTGCCTGCACAGCAGAAACAAGATCAGACATAGGTGCTGTTTTTTTTATGTGTGTGTGTGTGTTTTTTTTTTCTGGCAGTGTCATCAGCATCAAGTCTTCATGTAAGATTCATTTGTTTGAAATTTTATCATAACTTTGAAAGTACAGGTGAATGTGCCTTGGTCAAATCATTTTGTAGACCACAGAAATCTGTTTGATGTATGCAAATTTGACTGAGCAGATATATAGTATATGTGTTTGCATATTCTGGGGGATGTTTCACAAAGATTTAAGTATGACTTAGAGTCGCACTTAAATGCCGAGGAGTACTTGATATGCAAAGCGTAATCTTTAGGGCTGTTGTCGGTCAGAAAATTCTCTGTCGATATTGCGTTGAAAATATCTTACCGATATCGATAAGTATCAACCAAAGAACATAATGAATACACATTTTTTATCCATTATAGCAATGTCACATGCTCGTGTTGGTCAAAATTTGTATCTGCCACTGTACCAAGAACGCTTTAAAATCCGCGTTCATCGGATGTTAATGATTACATAACATCTTTTAACAAACATATTTAGCATAAATACATCCTCACCTTTCACGTTATTAGCATTATTTTAGGGTTGGATGAAGTTTTATCAATAATTTGGGGGCTTTTTCGACATCTTTCGGAGCAGTCAATGCCTTTCACCTATCCGCCATTTTGATATCATGCTGAACATCTTTGAACGTAGAGGGCAGCAACTCATGGCCGTGTGCTGCCTTCTACGCTTACGTTAGTTGGTACTTTGCTAAAATTGAGCTTGCGCTTGTGATGTTTTCGATTTGATTGAAATGTAGTGGAGTGCAGTCACGATGTTTGGATTGTCATGATTATAGCGAAGTGGGGGTGAGATCGTGTTTTGTGGCTAGTAAGGATTCGTATTTTGTTGAGATTTTGGAGTAATTTCTGTTGCTGTTCTGTGCAGTTTGAGGAAAAATATGTTTTCCGTGAATTCTGTGAAATCGCTGTAAATCACTGTGTCCCTACATAATAACGGGTATTATTGACAACGAGAGTACATAATAGCAAGCGATTATTGACAAGACTAGCGATAAAGACGTTATCAATAACAGCCCTAGTAATCTTATTGATCAATATGCAGTCATGCATGTCCTCTTAGTGTGATCTGACCAATGCGCTGATGTCTTTTATACTGCATGAAACCAGGCATTTAGTACGACTCTAAGTTATACTTAAAATCTTTGTGAAAGACTCCCACCCCCCCCCACGGTTTAGCGGGAAAAATTTTTTTAATTTAATATGGAAGGTGATTTTAAAATAGTTGCTGCTACTGTATGCCATTTGTACACAAGGTTACTCAAGTGTCATAAATCATTTGGCCTGAGATTCAAGGTAGAATATCATTCAGGATTTAATCCCAAATAACTTAAATATCAGTGTGTGAAAAAGTTCCACACATACACACACCCAACCAGTGAATTCATCTTCAACACCTGGAAGCAGTGCTCACACTAGAAGAAGATAAAAGATCAAAAACCTTTTGCCATTTTGTGGTTCCAACATCAAAACTGATCTGAAGATTTTTTAATTTTCCAAGATAATTTGTGAAAAATGTGAGAATGAAAATCAATGTTGTGACTATTATATTAATTGATAAATCATACATCGATTTCTTTGTTTAGAATTGATTTCACACTGACGGATAATGAAGATGAGAACACCTATGAATTAGATGTGGCGTGTTTCAAGCATCTAGACACGTCACTCATTGACGTAGACGTTCAACCTTCGCATGTTAAAGTAGTTCTTAAAGGGAAGGTAAGACCAAGTGTTCACAATATCCTATTAATTGTTTCATTTCTACCAATATCTCTTAAATAGGATTAGAAAGAGAATAATGTACTTACAAAAATGTTGCCATTCCCTGTGGAGTATGCGGTGTCATTATTGAATAAAAGACGTTTTACTCAAGATAACCTTTTGTACAAACTTGATGAATACCACAAAGTGTTGATTTAAAAATGTAATTTGGCAGAATTTGTCTTTAATCATCAATTGTGATTCATGTTATATCCATTTTTTTTTTTAAAGTAGTAAAAAATTGTTGCCAATTTGAAGATCAAAATGAGATAACCGGTACTCTTCTATGTACCTCGAGGGGTCAATGCAACAACTTACAGTTTTCAAGTTACTGAAAGATTATTAACAAAATATCCCATAAGCATAATTGTATTAAATGAATATTGATATAAAATAGCTTTCAGTAAGATAGAATTAAGTTTGCCCCAAGTTTTACTTACTTACCTAGTCTATCGCTTGCAAGAGCATTGTCCAAGTGTTGCAGAACATGTTACATAATCCACAATTTGTGTAGGGGTTCTGCGTTGGTAGTATCGGGTGGATTTGTGTCGAAAGATCAGCATGTGAATTCATTCTTTCAGTACTTCTGTAAACATACTTCTGTGAAGAAAATCCTTGGGAGCTAACATTAACAATGTTCTTGGACAGGATGTGTGTAATCTGTGGAGCATTTTATTCCATTAGGGATGGCACTGCCAACTGTTATAAGCTACTGATATCCTGGCATCTGATTGGCTGAGAGGAAGTTTGTCAGTGAAAATCATTGAAAAGATGCTTCATGAGACATTTCCCTGAAATTTACATTTAATTTACTATTATTTTCAAATTAACAATTGTTTTATTTTCACTGAACGTATCTTTGCTTATTATTATCATTTTTTAGGTTTTGCAGTTAACCTTGGTTGAAGAGGTGATGCCTGATACTAGTGAAGCTAAAAGATCTCAAACCACCGGTCACCTACTCATCAAGATGCCAAAGGTATGTTATTGGACCATGGTTGAGGGATTGTCTGAGGATCATATTGGCTCCTTATGTCATATAATTGATTCTCATTTGATTCAACGTTCAGGGTAATTTTTGTTTGACATGCAATTTTGAAGGAGGGGCATATTTAGACCCCTTCAATGATTTTCATGATATATCAGTATTGTGAAAGTTCTTGCCTTGTTTTCATGTTTTGTTTTTGTTTTGTTTTTTCTGTTACGAATCGTGCAACTTTTGAAGCAAAATTAATTTTGTAATGTTCATGTTTGCAGTTCCAAAGTTACGCACTATTTTGTAGGTGCACTTCACACCCTAATTTTTTTTTATTTAATTGGGCCTGATTTTGCCATCATAAAATGATGAGAAAAGGTCCATGACTGCCACTTAATAAACCATAATTAAATAATGTGACAATGGTAATTAGATGGAATGGGCAGTCAACCCAAACCAAATATAGCCAGGGGCCGAAGCCACATGCTCCGGGGATTGAAACAGGGTTTCCCCCTTACAGCCCGTACGGATGCAAGCTAGGGTTGTCATCCCCAAAGGGAGCCTGGTCAGCTAGAAGACAAGCTAGTAACCCTGACTTCTAACCTCCCCTTTGCATTACTCAGAAACATGATTTCATAAACTAATCTAATGCATATTTTTATCTCTCAGGCTAAGGAATATATCCGACCAAAGAAGTCCTCAACAAAACCAAGTACTGTCAGGAATGAGGACAGCAAGATATCAAGAGTAGAGTAAGTTTTATGTTTCTAGTATGAAAGGAATGATATAGCATTGAGCATGAATTAGATCATATTCGAAACCTGTTCATAGATGCATACACAAATATAGCTTAATATTCACACTAAAATATAAAACCCACTGACATAATATTCTTAGATGATGATTGCCTGGCAAAAAATTGTCAAATTCATCCCAATTCCTCACAAGTTTTCATCAAAGGATTTGACGGATGTCCGACAAGTTGATGTTTCATCTACATTTTTGACCGACAAGTTGACAGATCTGACATCTTTCCTCTATTCTGATTAGCTGAGAGGCATTGTTCCTATAGTAACTGTTGGATTAAACGTCCGACAAGTCCTTTCATGAAACGCTCCTGTTTTATCTGACTATTGCCATAGTAATAGTGCTTCTCAGCCAATCAAAATCGAGGAAAATTGTCAGATCTGACAACTTGTCGGATGAAACTGTTGTTGAAATGCCACCCTGTTCACTCATGCATAACTGTTAAACCCATAAACCTCAAATTCCACTCAGCAATCCCAAACTTATAATAACTGATCATAAATTGATCATAAATTGTTCTCAAATTGCTTGCAGGAAGAAGCTTGAGATCGATCCCAACAGCGGGAGACGCGTTGATCTGATGGTGACGAAACCAACCACCATGGAGCCGCTACAAAAGACAGTGGAAGAGAGAAACAACAGCGATGACTTCATAGATGATCCCGACGTACCACCTTTAATATGATGATGGACATCTCCCTCGCCTACATTAAACATCTAGGCCCCGTCTTACAAAGAGTTACAATTGATCCGAACAATCTTATGTATATGGAAATCCATCAATGACATTATTTTTCTTTAGGACATTTGCACAATGTCCTTTGAAAACAAAGAGAAGCAGACTGAATTGTCAAGAAAACAGTTAATGTATGAATATACATAATTTCTTGGAAATATTTTGAACCAATATGTAATTTTAAATTTTGACGTTGATGGCTTTCCATAGTTGCCATTGATAGGATCAATCGCAACTCTTTGTAAGATGGGGCCCTGGGCCCTGTCGCAACTATGGAAAGTCAACATATAAAATACCTGTTTGTTCAAAATTTGTTCTAGATACGAATGTATATCCATAAATTCATTGATTTCTTGACAATTTGGTGTGTTCTTGTTTGTTTACAAAGGACATTTCACAAATTTCCTGTAGAAGAAATTATGACACTGATGGACTTCCATAGAGTTACGATTGCTTGGATAAATCGTAACTCTTTGTAAGACGGGCCCCAGGGCCCCATCTTACAAAGAGTTACTATTGATCCAATCAATTGTAACTGTATGGAAATCCATCAGTGTCATAATTTCTTCTACAGGAAATTTACACAATGTGCTTTGTAAACAAAGAGAAGCACAGTCAATTTTCATGAAAACAACGAATGCATGAATATAAATCATAGCTAGAAAATATTTTGAACAAACATGCATGATAGATGTTGACATTGCTGGCCATCCATAGTTGCGGTTGATTGGATCAATCGTAGCTCTATGTAAGACGGGGCCCAGGGCCTTGTCTTACAAGGAATTGCCATCGATCCGATCAACAACTAAGGAAAGCCAGCAAAGTCAACATCTATTATGCATGTTTGTTCAAAATATTTTCTAACTATAATGTATATTCATACATTTATTGTTTTCTTGAAAATTCAGTGTGCTTCTCTTTGTTTGCAAAGGACATTGCACAAATTTCCAGGAGAAAAAAATTATGGCATTGACAGATTTCCATGTACCGGTAGTTGAGGATGATCGGATCAATGGGAACTCATTGTAAGACAGGGTCCAGCTTTCACGGGGAGTGGATATTTATCTGCTGACCGCAGACTTTGTGAAAAGCATACATGCAATAGAGACTTCTTTGTGGGGAGAGCAAACTTGATGTACCAGAGAGAATTTCTTTGATCAGGAAACCTGTTTCATTAAAACTGTTATAACAAATTTGCAATAACAGTTTAAAAGCTACTGAAATCATTCAGTGTGATTGGCTAATAGTAGATTTGTCATATAAATTGTGAATATGTTACTATAACAAGTCTTTATGAAACAGGCCCTGGCCTACTTCGCCTTGGGCAAGTGTCAGGCCAGGAAGTGAAATGAATTTACCATACCACAAGGCAATGGATATAATTTCCAGTAGTATTACATAACATCTGCTGGTCATACTGGATGAGTGGCATCAGCTGTTGCAGGTTACGAGCATTGGGCTTTCATGTATAGTGGATTTGATGTATTATATTTGAAACGCTGCAAAATTGAAATAATTTACATTCCGTCCTTCCCAAGTTATTAGGAAATTTTAGCAATCACGATGCAGATGTTTTCTATAAAAACCCCTCAGAACAAAGCAGCCTTTGTCAAAAATTGGTGAATCAAAACAGCAGTGCCGTACTGGACAAACTGCATTTTTGCAATTTTTTATCTGGTCCGAATCTTTAGACGATGTGCTGTACCAGTCCACCAACTTTCGACAAAAACTTCTAATCTTTCCATTGTGATTTGACAGGCATTTTCAATAGACTGTCAATGTTCTAGAAAGTGTCTGCGAAGTTGCTGCTGTAATACGCCATTGTTGCTGGGGTGTCGATACCTCCTATGTCATTTTTTTTTCTAGGGAGCATCGCTTTTTATTTTCATGAAAAGATTATATGACGCTCAGAGATATTGATGCGACATTTTCAGCTTTATGCGTAAATAGCTCCGACATCATACAAGCTCAGTGTATGAGATGTGAGCATTGACATCGGCTGTTACAGGTTGGGCCTTTTCATGTATAGTGGATTTGATGTAAGATATTTGCAACCGTACAAAATTGAAATAATTTACATTCCGTCCTTTTCCAAGATATTGTTGCCGGGGTTTCGACACTATGTATCTCTGTCATTGTTTCCTGGAAATTACTGTTTCATTTTCATGACAAGATTATATCTGGCGCTCAGAGATAAATTTATGCGGCATTTACATGTACAGCTTTACACATGTATGAATAGATCTGACGTCGTACAAACTCAGTGTATGATATATAAAGATGATTTTCAGAGTAGTGCTCTAATCTTAAAGCTGAAGATACAGTGTCTGTGTGAAAGACCATTTTCATAAGGTGTTTTCACTCTTCCGTACATTGTTTATATATATATATATATATACGCGATATTGTCAAGAGAGGGACCCCGGTTTCACAAATAATTGTGATAGAATCAACTCAAACTCAAATTGTAATTTATCCAAATTTGTGTAGTTAAGAGAAATTGAGATCTTTTGCAATTTGAGTTTGCTTAATCATTCTATCACAGCTCTTTATATGACTGGGCGGCTGGGCCCACCGCAGAAATACACCTTGGAATTTATCATATACTATGTGTGTTTTCATTGAAGTGTCTATTTATATTATGTATATTTTATATGCAATAAATGATTGAATTTAAAAATTATGCTGAACATTGATTATTGTCGATCATGGGAGAGAGATGTATATATCATATTAAGAAAACAGTATACTCAAGGCATAATTTGAGGTGGGAATACACACAAAAAAATACTTGTTCAGGGTACTCTACGATTGGGCCCAAGATCAAATGGTGATAATCGTTTAGGGTCCATTTTGAAAATCAATGTACAAGAATAGTTTCCACAATGTAATGATAATGACAGTAACCCCCCCCCCCTCTCCCCCCGGACATGGTACCAAAG
The DNA here is from genome assembly GCF_037042905.1 of Lytechinus pictus. Lineage (NCBI taxonomy): Eukaryota > Metazoa > Echinodermata > Echinoidea > Temnopleuroida > Toxopneustidae > Lytechinus > Lytechinus pictus. The sequence goes on along the minus strand of NC_087261.1, from coordinate 14,553,190 downwards.
GATTACAAATGAAACACATCCTCCATTATCATTTAAAAAGTTTATTTGTGTAGTGCAATATATGTATACATGAAATAAAACATGCCATAGAATCAATCAAATATATACAGAAACGTTGAAGTACTTCTCTTGCTCTGGATAAGGGAACATTTCACAAAGAGTTTTGTCAGTGATTTTTACCCATTTATATACTCTCGGCAAATCAGATTTACAAGATTTTCAATAGCTTATAACATTTTTGGGGGGTGAAACTCACCAACAAAAGTCTTTGTGAAGCGCTCCTCAAATTTGCAATCGATTACAATTCTCTTTTTATGAGATAGTAGGTTTCGTAGATGACACGAGACACAATTGTCCTTTAATATATGCAATAACGAGAAATGCAATAATTTAGATGTATATTTTTTACTACACTTTTATACAATTTCATTATAGAATCGATCAAATATCTACATAACAAAAGTTGCTATACTATTGCAATATAATGGACGGACAATAGAATACAATAATATAATTTATTTGGGGGCTGGTTTGTTTATCTGCATGTTGGCTATGATATGAATTCACTTTCGACATGACTTGTAAAGGCAATGTTGGTTCATTATTGATGTGTAACTTGAATCTAATCAATGTTTTTTTTTTTGCTGGGAATGAAATATCAAACTAATGAGCATGAGAGTACAGTTTGAATTGCAGTATCACAAAGACTTGACGATTGCCCCTCAAAATTACTTGATCACCTTTTTTCTTTTGAAAAATAAATATATCACTATGGCACACCACTTACTGATGAATAATGATTCAAATTAACATGATCTTTTGATCTGCATATGAAGGTAGATTAACATCAATGTTGGATAACTGCATCGGGTATGCCAACTATGCATCATCCTCATAAGCAAACTAATGCAGCTCGACATCTCCATCACTACAGAAAGTCTTTATAAGGTTATAAAAATGTTCAAGCAAGTAGACTCCTTTGTGCCGTGTAGAGCTCCCGATCAGTTTTGAACGTAGACAGGTTGTTCATAGTTTGTGTGACTGGTCCAGTTGTAAGCTTCTGTCTGACCTGCATGCACTTGTTGTCGAGGTCCAAAGAATTGTTCTTGAGTTCCAGGTCCTGGTTGATACGGTACAGCTGCTTCTCGCACGCATCCCGGGCATTGCTGTGATAAACAAAGGAATGAATACAAGGCATTTAGCATCGTGTCATTTTCAAGGAGATCAAACTGAAAATTTTGTGATGCCAAAGTGAAATCAAACAGAACCCTTTCCTAAATGTACAATACTAATGACAATTGCCTTTTGGTGTATCTACAAAATGTTGCTCATCAGAAAAAAATATGGTTCTCACCAAAGTGATTTGAAATTACGATACATTACAAAGAAAGAAATTCAGAAACCAGGGGGGTGTTTCACAAAGATTTAAGTATGACTTAAAGTCGCACATAAATGTCTAGTTGCGCGCGGTGTAAAAAGCATTACCCCATTGGTCAGATCATGCAAAGAGGAAGCGCACTACTGCGCATTGATCAATAAGACTGCGCGTTGCATATCATGTACGCGTCGGCATTTAAGTGCGACTAAGTCATACGTAAATCTTTGTGAAACACCCACCAGATAAGGGATTATCAGATGAAATGTTGTATATAGTGTGATATTTAGTTTATTATGACGAATGAAATTGCTCGTTTAGAGGTACAATTTTTTTTTTAATTAACTTACTGTGCGTCTTGGAGTTTCTTTTCGAGAGCCTTGATGCTGTCTTGGATCTCATGTACCTCATTAACCAATCCATACTGTGCGTTATCTCGACATAGCTCAACGTTTGGTCTGTAGGTACGGTTTTCAAGTCTGGTCATGGCAAGCTTGAGGGGATTTTCCTTGTCCTTGATGGCTCGCTCCAGCTCACGAATGTTACGTTCTTGCTTAGCAATTTCCTCTTCAGTCTGTGGTTGAGAAAAAAAATAGTGATTGATTAAACAGGATACATGAATAATTGCATCTCTTATTTAAGTTTTCAAGCTCAAAACTTGAAAAACACATAAATCAACGAAACAAATATAAAACTGAATGAAGTAAATAACTTAAAGAATATGGATACCAGGTGAAATTAATATATGTAAATGTTTTAATAAATACATAAATATTAAAAAAAAAAGAATATATGTAAATGTAAACCCTTAAGCCTGAGCAATACCATTCACATCATTTTACATCTACATGTACGTATTTAAACTATGCCACACTATATTCTATTGCTTTTTACTAAAAATTTATCATTCAGCATACAGATTTACTAATTTCATCAACAAGTTAAAAGAAATTTGAACTACTGGAAAACGAATTTGTACCTGTGAAGATTTGTATTAAGATTACAAGCACAGTTTCATACCATATAGGAAAGAGAAATAAAATGATTTAAACAATGATCTTACATTCTTCTTCTGCCATTCGTCTTCGTCTTTGGCTCTCTTCATCTCGTGGATCCTCTTGCGAATAGCAAACTCAGTAGCTTGACGTTGAGCTTCTAAATCGTTATCAGTCTGTGCTACGGTACTGTGGATTGCCTCCCTTAGACGCTGCGATGAACGCATCTCAGCATCTGCTCTGTCCTTATTATAACGAGAGAAATCTTCCCATGTCTGGGGGGTGGTACTCCTATAAAAAAAAAAGAAACCAGCAAAGATTTAAAATTTATCGGTGTGGATGTTTGATAAATGTCTTGGCAGTGTACATTGTATCATATTTCATATTTTCTATACTTGCTTCAGTTCTATTTTAATCTGTTTTCGCTTATTTTTCTGCTCTAGCTTTTCTTTGTGTTTTTTTTGGGGAGGTAGCGATCGATTTGTAACCCATCTTTTTCTTTGAAACAACAAAATGGGGGGGAATCAAAATCATGAATAAGAAATTATTGCAATTTTAGACATTTCATTTACCCTACAAATTCAAAAATGGGGATGAATCTTAGCAGTTGTTAGAGAGCTGAAAATAGACCACTGATCGAGAAAAGCAAAATGCAAACCTGAATAGACAAACACAAGTCTATCTCATTACCATTACGCAATTCAATATAACAGCAGTGTTGACTTTCTGATATTGAAATGTAAAACTGCTCTACATATGTAAGTGATCAAAATTACATATTTTTTCAGTATAGCATAGTAATTGTAATTGTAAACCAGAACTTGTCGAGCAAGGCAATAATAATCTATAAAACACAATAAAGAGTAAGACATTGTCCTGGTGCAATAAGACTAAAAAATAGTGAAATACTATTACAAACTAAAAAAATAAATAACTAAATTAAAAATAAATACATACCCTTTAGGTGTCCTGGTAGAATTGGGTTGATAGCAGATATCTGGCGAGTTTATAGAGAGATCATGAGCATAGGTATCAATCTTCTTAGCTTCAGTCTTATCCCTTAGATCAGCATCTAGCTGCTGACGAGCCTCTCGAAGAAGACAGAGTTTCTCAAGCGCCGACGTCACTTTGGCCTGCAATGCATCCTTAATACCCTCTATCACATCAATCTCCTAGAAACACACCCAAAAAAAATTGGGGAGAGGATTTTAATAAGAACTTAATTTCAATTCAATCCAGTTCAAGTTTACTTCCGAAATCTCATTAAAAAATTTCAAACAATCTGATAAAGAAATAGGGTCTATATTATATATTTAAAAAAATTAAAAATATATTTGAAAATATACATTTAAGAGCACTGCAAAATAAGAAAACAATGATAAAAACAAGTGTTGGGATCATCAATAGGTCCCACGGACGTTCAATCATCACAGAGGTCAGAGGGTCAATCATTTGGAACTTGAAAAATTATTTGACTATGAAGTTGAAGAAAATAAAGGCTAATAATACAAAAATAAGAAACAAAGGCCAGGGATTTCCTCTCAGATACTTGATGTAAAAAAATTGAATTGATCATTGCCATATTGTCTATTTTTAAATTTCATTTAGTATTTTGACTTTCTCCATGCATTATAAGAAAGTTTCAATTGAATGAGAACTGAGAGAAATAGGAATTTGAATTAAAGTATTTGAGAACCCATCTGCATTACTCTATGAATAGCATGATTCAGTTTAGATTCTATTTAGAAAAAATATTTGCATTAAATGTTCCTATTCTATTTACCTTGCTAACTTCAGCATTTGCTAGGTCGTCTACAACATCAATATCCCTCCTGCCGTCACGTAGCGTTTTACATTCTGATGCTACGTCAAGAGGAAGTGCTTTGGCCTCTAGCGCCCTCTCGGCAAGGTCTAAGTCCTTTTCAAGCTTCTCAGTTTCCTCGATGACATCATCGCGGGTCTTCTCCAGGGTTTGCCGCCACGTCTCAATGTCATCAATTCTGTTTTGGAGACGAGTTGTGTTGTCGTGCATATCCCATGCTGTGCGGTTGTAGGTCACATTACGAAGTTGGCTAGATTCTTGGCGGGTATTGTGGGAATTATCACGCAGTTTCTCAGCATTTGACGACAGGAGATGATTGTTGGTGTGCCAGTCGGAGTCTGCATAATGAACGACTGGTTTGCTGGCGATATCGGTCCTGATAGACATGGTGATTGATTTCCTTGACTTCTCCGATCTATATTGATCTAGTCTAGAAGTGAAACAAATGTGAAACTACAATTGTAAAATTTGCATTCGTGAAATAATGACAAAATAATAGAATAATTACATGTAACAACATCATCAAATATGACCCTTTTATTATCAAGTTTTGCAACTGCCAGTTCGAGAGAAAAAAATTAGTCTAACTTTAATAGGAAATCCTATAAAGATTTTGCCATTCTGTTTGTAGAATGTAGATGCAGATGTACATACACGGTCATGCGTTTTGAACTGGCCTCATTTAGTTACATCGTCGAAATCCAATGATAGCGCACCTGCTGGTATCAAAGTGGCCATATTCACCCTGTCTATACAAAAGTTTACTTAATTTTTTAAAGGAAATTTCATGAGGATTCCAATAATGGCATAAAAAATGAGATAAGGTGAACTGCTCACATTTTATGAGGGAAAAATTAGGAACCCTAATATATTTCAGATGACCAATTTTTTTCTCTCTTTTTCCCATACCATTAAATTACATACCAGATTTTTATTACTCATGAAATTCCCTTTCAAATGAAGTACCGGTAATTTTGATATAGATCTATTGAAATATATCAAAAACTGACATTTTCTAACAGTTTTTATGTTACATTTATAATAAATCATAATAATCTTATGATGTGCATAGATCTAGAGGTGTAAAATGCTTTAAAATGAGACCAAAATTAAGTATCTAGCCCCCTGTAGATCTAGGTCTAGACCTAGAGTCTATAACAAAGTTATTCACGTTTAAATTATGAAACGTGTCTCTCTCATTGACTTTGTGTGTACCGCTGCGTCCTATTCCACTTCCCCCTCCTCAACCAACCTCACAATTTTTCATCAGTCACGATGTCGCGATTACATCTAGGTCTAGATCTAGTCTACATGTGCTATTGCGCTCACTTTTTCAATAGAGATCTAGTGACTAGTCTAGAGCGTTTAGCTTCAAAAATGACAAAATGATACAAATTTCACAATCTCTCCTCTCAGCTCTGTTCAACTGAGTGGAGATATTGTATCTTAAAAAGTTAAACTGAAATAAAATTGAAAAAGCGTAGGCCTAACCACCTTTTGGGGAAATTGGGGGCGAGCTCAAGACGCATGGCATGGCCGTATGCATTATCATGGAATAAAGTTGCCAGTGTAGCCATAGACCAAAAGCTTCGGTCTCTGTTATATTGGTTGTTCCGCTGAACTCCGTTGGCTCCACTCACAAATTAAAGAGGCTGAAGTTCTAACTTGATCTGTACAGGGACTCAATGGCCATGTTTATGTATTAAGTTCGGATAAACCAGGGAAGTGGGAGTTGCGCGACAGCCGAAGTCACTGTTTTTGTCCTTTTAAGTTTTTTTTTCCCCCTTTTTGGTGCATTTCAGGTCAAAACGGAATAATAATCTTTATTTTGGTCCAGTTCTTTTTATATATTCTTATGATATAAAGACAAAAATCGATGAGCCCTGTCGGGGGAATTGTGCATTGTTTACCCCCTAATGGCGGCTGCACGATCGCGAGCCGTCTGTGTACGAGGAGAAATTTAAAAACATTTTAAAATTGTTAAAAAACTCCTCGAAACAGACGGCTGCCAGCTGTCTACAGCCTAGTGTACTGTACTCTGTAGATCTAGCCACTGCTATTATTTTTATTGCTTAGACTTAGTTAAGTGACAGTGACATTGACAGTGCTGGTTAAGTTACTGCTCACCTACATGTAGCTGCTGGCGATATTATTTCCACTCTTGAATTTGGCATAAAATTAAAAAGTTAGAAGTTTAGATCTAGAAAACAAAATGTCTAAGTCTAACGTTAGAGAGATCTAACGTTAGACTAGATCTATATTCTATTATTGAATTATATTATTTTTCAGTAGAGGCACACGGCCAATATGGGAGACTCTCTCCAATAGGGGAGACAATCTCCCACATTGGAGACTTGCTTTGCAAAAGGACAAAAGAAACAACACCAACAAAAGCATGATTTTTTCCACCCAAAATTTGAGGTCAGAAGCCCATTTGTTTTGTGTGTGATTGACAACAAAAATCCTTATCAAAACAAAAGTAGACGGTGAATTTTTAAAGTAGACGGTGAAAAGGGATAATTTTTCGTGAGGAATCTGCTTATCACATTTTTATTTGCCGCCAAGTTAATCCTTTTGCAGCAAATGTAAACAAAGGAAATTGGACTCCAAAACTGGAGACTGTCTCTGAAATTGGATACCCAAATTCTTTACAAAAGTCTCTGATATTGGAGATAATCTCCCACATTGGAGACAGTCTCCAATATTGGCCGTGCGCCTCTACTGTTTTTAGTGTAGGCCTAGGGCCTAGGCCCTAATCCAAAGACGAAAAGAAGGCTAAGACAAGTTCAAATTTTCAAAGTGTCCAGACACCCGGCCCCCCATCCGAACAAACATCATCAATCCACAAGGTTGGTGACTTGGTGTATCAACTATCATCGTACTTGTGAGAAGTCTCGAACTTCGAAGTTCAGAACACACAAAAAGATAATTCAGATCAGTTTGAGTTGAGGCCCAATGTCAATGAGGGGTCCGTTTCATTGAAATCATTGCAAATGCAATAACAGATTTGCAAAAGGACAAAAGAAACAACACCAACAAAAGCATGATTTTTTCCACCCAAAATTTGAGGTCAGAAGCCCATTTGTTTTGTGTGTGATTGACACAAAAAGGAGATTATGAGAAACTCAATTATCTTCTCAGTGATATTAAGTGGAGTGAACTTTTAGTAGACAGGACATGCTGTGATGCCTGGAAACTCTTCAAAGATATATTCCTTACTTTTGTTCAGGAATGCGTGCCTCCTTGCCAGATAAGAGACTCGAAGCAACGTAGGAGCCCATATATATCGAAAGAAGCATTGAGGTTATCCAGCAAGAAGAAAAAAGCATGGAAGATGTATGTAAACACTGAAAGTATTATTGATCATGCTAAATACAAAAGGATACGTAATCATTTGAGACAAGTCACCAGACAGGACTGTATTGAGTATGAAGGATCACTAGCTAAGGAGGTAGCCTCAAACCCGAAGAAATTTTGGAAGTATGCCAACAGGAAAATAAAATCAAGACCTGGAATAAGTGATCTAGTAAACTCAGAGGGAAAAGTCATAAGTTCAGACATAGAAAAGGCAAAACTTCTTAATGACTTCTTTTCAAGCGTTTTTGTCAATGAGAATTTGTATTTTATGCCAGATATAAATTGGCAATACTCTGGTCCACCACTATCTGATGTAATTATTACTAAAGAAAAGGTAGAAAAGAAAGTTCTTAAACTGAATGGAAGCAAATCTCCAGGTCCAGACGAAATGCATCCAAGACTGTTGAAGGAAACTGCACGTTCCATTTCTGTTCCACTACAAATCATTTTTGAGAAGTCATTTGATGAAGGCATGCTTCCTGGTGATTGGAAAGTCGGAAACATAACTCCGCTACACAAAAAGGGAAGCAAGAAGAACATTGAAAACTATAGACCAATAAGTTTAACCTCAGTGGTTGGAAAAGTGATGGAGGGTTTAATTCGTGATATAGTGATGCAACATCTGATGGATCATTGTTTGCTTTCAAACTGTCAACATGGATTTACTCCAAATTGGTCCTGTATGACACAACTTTTATGTGCAATGGAAGAAATGACAGGCAAACTTGATGCTGGAATTCCTATAGATGTCATTTATTTAGACTTTTGTAAAGCATTTGACTCTGTTCCTCATGAAAGGCTTCTCAAGAAATTAATGTCATATGGTATAGTTGGAAAATTACATGCTTGGATAAGAGCCTTTGTAACAGGAAGGGAACAGAGAGTGACTATCAACGGTGAAAGTTCTGATTGGAGTCAAGTAAGCAGCGGAATTCCGCAAGGGAGCGTGTTAGGACCCATTCTCTTTGTCATCTTTATAAATGATTTACCTAATATTTTGGACAATTCTGTGTATATATTTGCCGACGATACCAAAATCATCGGTGATGTTAGCTCTGATGTTAAACAAAAGACTCTTCAAGCAGATCTTACTCATGCTGTCGAATGGAGTGAAACCTGGCAACTTAAGTTTAATACTAAGAAATGCAAGGTTCTACATATTGGAAAGAACAATTCAAGAAGTGTGTATACTATGAATGGAGATGAATTAGAACCATGTAAGCAGGAAAAAGATCTCGGTGTTATTATGGATGAAGAGCTCAATTTTCACCAACATGTCTCAGCAGCTGTTCTGAAAGCTAACCAAATACTTGGAATAATACACAGGACTTTTTCTCAAATAACCCCTGAAATATTACCAATTTTGTTTGTATCTCTGGTTCGACCTCATCTGGAATATGGAAACATTTTATGGCATGTGAGATTCAAAATGGATGCAGACAAAGTAGAGAAGGTGCAAAGGAGAGCTACTCGCATGATTCCTGGTCTCCAGAGCTTACCGTATGAGCAACGTCTACAGAGACTAAACCTTCACTCACTGTTTTACAGAAGACGAAGAGGAGATATGATTACTGTGTACAAACTGTTAAATGGAAAGTTTGGGATCTCGAGTGATATATTTTTCACACCAGCAATCCATTCAGCAACTAGAGGTCACAAGTTCAAGCTCTTCACAGGACGATCCCGGTTGGAACTTAGGAGCAAATTTTTTAGTCAAAGAGTAATTTCTGACTGGAACAAACTGCCTACAGAAGTAGTGGAAGCAAAATCAGTGGAAATGTTTAAACATCGTTTGGATAAATTTTGGTGGGGGGAAAGATTTAAAACCTCCATTTCTCAACGCACGTGAAGTCTCTCAAGTTTAAACTGTCTAGATAATCGTCAATTACCGGAAGTTAAGATCGGAAAACCTACAGGAGAAGTCCTTCATTTCCGTACCTGATGTGATGTGATGTGATGTGATGTGATTTGTAATAAACTGTGAAGCTACTGAAATCATTCAACATTTTCAATATGAAAATCAAGTATACCCAGTTGTTGTGTGTCCGGACAGGTTGTGTGTCCGGACGATCAATTTTATTAGGAAGTCATTTGAAGAAATTTACAGGCGAAGTTTCATCAATTTTTAGTACAAAATGTAGGAAATATTATAGAGAACAAAATCGAAGATGATTACAACTATTGAATTCATATTTTTAGGGTAATCCAAAGACAAAAAAGAAGGCTTCAAAAATATAAAGTGTCCGGACGTGCGGACACCCGATCCCCCATCCTAGGCCTAAACTGTAACGTTACAAACTTATGTCCATTTCCTTTTAAATCTCGGTCAGGCTCAGAGTCAGACTCAGAAAGTCAGAGAGAAGAGTCAAGTCTCAAGACTAAACCGTAGTAAACGAAGTCAACATCAATTCAAAACAAGACAACAACTGAACAAGTCAGTTATTAAAATAACGTTTGAAGAGTCGAGTATTTCTATATCTATAATCTAGCATGTCTAGTCTGTGTCGTCTTACCATGATTACATTTAAAAATCGAATATTTACCTGCTTTAATGTTCTTCCACAGTTTACTGGGTCTTGCTGATATAAATTTGAGGCGTTACACCGTCACCGACACCGTGTTGAAACTAGACTCTAGAGTAAATTGAATGAACTGGCTCGAAATTTTACGTGTGTCATATCAATGCAATGCACGTTTACTTCCGTATACACGCCAGCTGCTTAGCAACAGCCACAATGGTTGAAAATTCTTTCTAACGCTACACGTGATTGGCTTTTATGTGCTAGCCGGGATATGACTGCCCAATTAAAATACGTCTATTGAAATTCTGCATGTGGTCATAGCAACCGCGGGAGATAGATAGACTTGTGCCAGTCGTTAGACAAAATAATCACCATTTGGTTAAAATATTGCCTTTACTGGACAAGTTTGGTTTGACCCGGGGGGGGGGGGGGGGGGGGGGGGGTTACTTAGATTTGGTTTGGACGAGGGTGTGCGGCGGAAGGTTCAAAACCCATACCCATATTTACGGGTCATTTTGGCTAAATATAGGTACCCATTATTAGGAATTTATTAAAATTTGACAATTAAGAAAAAGAAAAGAAAGAAATAAAAAAAAAAAGGTTATCACCGGGTTATCACCCAAAATTGCAGAAGGATATTTAAGGCCAGTATTTTAGAATTTGGGCCATGGACCCGTGTTTAAGGCTAGTATCTAAAAATTTGGGCCGTGTTTAGGGATTTTCCAGCATAAAACATACCCCATCATGTTTAGTTATTTCTTCCAAAAAAGCGACCCATTCCAGCGTCACATCCCGTATGCCTTGTTTCGTGAGTACCACCCCCGGGGGGGGGTACCATGTAAACATACGACGATCCGGGTCGGGGTGCTTATATAAGTTTCCTACGTTTCCACCTTTCATCAATAAACTTGTATAAATCAAACCCCCCCCCCCAAAAAAAAAAAAAAAATTAAAATAAAGACTATACAGTATAATGTTGCATGCATGATTACCCCCGGCCGGCCTCAAAGCCTCCCCGCCCCCTCCCCCCCCCCCCCCCCCCCCATTGCCACACGCCCCGAACGTTACTGTTTTACGGGGATTGGATGGAGCACGATAGCCGGGGGGGAAACGCGGGGCGGAAGATATGAGAGGGGGATCCTATCAATACGAGCTCGGATCGAGACTCGAGAGGCATGTAGCAGTGGTTTTGGGAATCCGGCGGGATGTGGGGGGGGGGGGGTGCTGATATAGGCCGCATACATAAATGTAAAAATCTGATTTAAAAAAAAAAAAAAATTCTTGTCAAATTCTTCCTGGAACAACTTAGCAACCTTTTTGGTAAAAAAAATATTTTTTTTTGCTTGTCAAATTTAAACCAGCTAGCACCCCCTTTAAAAAAAAATCCCATGCAGGGCCCTGCCCCCCCTCCCCTGCGGATGAGGACCTTGAGCCTTGGGTCCTTGGGTTGCTTGCTTTTACAAGCATTCATGCTTTCTTAGCAATCGGGTAAAAAAGAGAAAAAAACAACTTCCCAAAAATCACTAAAACAAAAAAAAAACATTGTGGGGAATTTAGAAATGTACGATTTGATATGACACAGTGATACGATATTTTGCTCCGGTCTTGATTCGGAGTTAGGATTGAAATAACGTCAGCCACTATGACTGATTAACCTAAACTTAAAATGTTTCCGAGATAATTGGTTACATACCAGCTTGGCG